>NC_138910.1:989573-1602073 GCF_965231255.1 Vanellus vanellus
GAATAAATCAATATTAAAACTAATTAACCCTTTTCAAAGGCATTTTGTCTCAGGTTTTTATTTAATGGTTCAGTGCAACCTGAAGTACTGACATAGCTGGATAAGCTCCATTTAAAAAATGGCCAATTTTGAAAACAATTTAACAGCTTACCACGATGAACACTTTTATATTTTTGTTAAATCACAACGAACCTGACTTTAAGACTGTATGGCAGATAAAACAGCTTCTTTGCCAGATGCAATAAGCTACTGAGGTCACTAATCAAAATCAGCTACCTAGCTAAACCTGAAGTGTAATAAATGCACATTTTTTCAAGAATTTCAAAATAAATATTCTTGCCAAGATTTTAAAAGATTGTTTTGCAAGCTATAGGTCTGTAGATAAGGAATTCTTTACATTCCCGACCCCAGAAAAATACGTGGCTTTTTGCAGTGTACAAGCTTCTGATACAAGAGCAAAGAAATCTGAAGGAACTGCGGTTTGCTCTTTGGAAAAAAAATAGTGAAAGTAGAGCTACTTACTGCTTCCTCCTTTCCCCGGTACAACAACAACGCAACCGGCTCATCTCGTAACAACACTGAGCCAAAATAACCCGAGCAGCAATTAGCAATTTTTGATTCATACAAAAGATGTGTTAGTTGTTCTAGTTCTACGAACAATTTAAGAGAGATTAGGCAGATTTTCAGACAATTTGGGGAGAAACAAACCCTGTTCACCAAAGCCACTCCGGGTTCCCACACTCACGTTCCTCCCAAGCGAATTACGGAACAAATTGGGGGGGGGGGGGGGGGAGGAGAGAAAAGCAGTAATTTATGAAAACATGGTACACCATAATTTTGCCATTTTTCTGCAATAAGGATGGCAAATGATTCATGGGGAAAAATGAAATATATTTCACTGTCAGTTCAATAGATCTGAGATTTACAGCTTCTTGACTTGGACAGGAAAAACTCAGCTTGCATAGAAATGAATTGCAAATCAGTTAATTGTAGATATGCAAAAATAATAATAATAAAAAAAAAAGAATCTGTGCGCTTCAGTATAATAAACGGAGCAACAATTCCAAAGGGAGAGAACTGGAGGCAGGGAAGGCAGGGAGGGCGGTGTTTGTTCGGGGGAGGGCGGGAGGCAGGCTGCCTCGGCGAGGGACCCTCCGGGCGGGTGACACCGACCCAACTCCCATCCCCTCGTCTCGGCTTTACCCATCAACCTAATTACGTTTACATCAGTTGGACAAACAGATTATGGTATCTTGGCAAGACAGGACCAAGTTTGCCGTGTGGAGTTAAACAAAGCCGGCGGAGGAGGACCAGCGACGGGCGTCCAGCGCCAGCCCTGCCCACTGCGGGCATCCGTGGGGCCAGGGCAGCACCCGGCGCGGCTCGGAGCATCCCGGGGTGAAAACAGCTTCACCCGCCAAATCCTGCCAAGATCTAGCACGGTCCCAACCTGCCGAGCGGCACCGAACGGTCTCGGGCTGCCACGGCTCGGAGGAGGCAGCCAAAGCGCGGTGGCCGAGGCCGGCATTCGCTGGGGATCAACGTCAGTTAAATCCACAGCTAAAACTTCCCCAAACTGTGCAGAAACCGGCCCCCCCGCTCATATCCCACTGCATAATCTAACATACGTGACAACCCTTGCAGCGCACTCCTGTGAAAAAACCGAGCGAGCTAACGACTTGCTCAGGGGAGCAAAATTTAATCTCTGCCTTTATTTGCAAAATAAGAAGAGGCGAGATTATCCCGGCACACGCCTGCCTCAGCGGCGTCTTCCGCGGGAAGGGAGTATCGATCCCGAAGGCAGGGCACAGGCACGCCGAAATTGGGGGGGTGCCGCTTAAACAGGGGAACGAGGACTAAAACCTTGAGGCTGAGCACAGCTCCCACTCCGAACCCCCCTCTTCCTCAGCCAGGGGAGACCGCCCGTACTCAGCAGCGAAGATTCATCCCCGCCGAAGACGGCTTTCTCCCCTCACCAGATGCAATCAGTTGCTAGCTGACACGGGAAACACCCAGCTCAGGCATCAACGCTTAAATATTAATGGTGCTATGATATTCCGTATCGTGTTTCTAAACCAGGCTGCGGAGCACAAGAGAACGTAAGTCGCAATAAATCTGAATTTTTGAGCATTCAGTGGCGGAACGGCGCAAAGCGAGGGGACCCAGCCCCAAACCACCGCTCCGCAGAAACTCCTGCGCGACTCAGCTCTGCCTCGAGGAGCAAATTCGGGACCACGACCCAAGGCAGTCTTAGCGCTGCAAAACATTTGGGACAAAGATGATCGTAGCAAACGTTTTCTGACATATTACTTACACATTGCAGCTCAGATAAAATGCATAATCTCTGTAATTGTACTCTGGAGGTACCGGTCCTGTTTATTCCCGTGGGGCCAGGCGGAGGGGAGCTACTCCGGCCGCACGTACACAACCCCTGTGCTCAGTACAGCTACATCGCCGTTGTGGAATATCCCTATTACAAGTGTAAATTAAAACCTATAAAATAATATGGAGATTATAAAAATTGCGTTAAAACTGATAACAGCTTTACTGATTTACCGACAATGAAAATATATAGCATTTTTTCCGTCGGAACATTTATCAACACATGGCAAGCCTGCGCTAACTTGACATGTAAAATGATCAAAATGGATTATGAAACCCCTTCCGTTCATTTCTATTGATTTTAGTTAGGATAAAATTCATCAGTGTGCAAAGGAACGCTGGCGCCTGGCATTTCCCCCCCCCAAAATCCAGGCCAATTGCCTGGCTGTAATTTTAGCCTGAGATGGCGGAGCAGAACGCCTCACCCCGCGTGTCATCGCCCGGCGCACACAGCTCCTACGGCCCCAGAATGCTAAGCGCCGTATTAACTCCTAATTTTCACTTCTAAACTATGGAGTGCTAAATTCCGAGCTAAAAGGGGAAAGCATGGACAACGTTACGCCATGTTTACCAAGAAGCACCTATCTGAACAGTTTTCCTTTAAAAATAAACTTTTCCGAGGCTAATCAAAGTTATTTTTGTAGCTGCCATAACAAACTGCCAGTGCAGGGACCGTTTTTAATCAGTTTTATTGATTCATGCTTTCAGTCCTTACTCAGTTAAAAACAAGGCACATTAAATACACCCTCTTATTGCTCTATAAATGCATGCGGCTCATTCTGTATATCAAAAGTAATAAATAATGGCAGTAAAACACCAGGACAGTTATAAAAGTGACAACCCAGCCTCAAACACAGTATTTAACAGTTGAGTCTAGAGCAGGAGCCGAACAAAACACCCGAGTGCCCCGTGTCAAACACGCGGCGCGGAGATGCGTGTGTACGTATACACACACGGGTTTTACACACACATCTATAGAAACACACTGCACGTGCAGGCGCCCGCCCCCTCCCCGGGCGTGCAGTTCATGTCAAACACAAAATAACACCCCCCCCCTCCAGAAATCCAACCCCCACCTCAAAACAAAAGAAAAGAAAAAAGAAAAAAAGAAAGAGAAAATAAAATCCCATTACTGTTTTTCCACCTAGATCCGAACGATGCAAGACAGGGACATTTTACAACTCTTTCCACAGTACATTCACATGAAAAAAAAAACAAACAAACAAACCCCAAAGCCACCATTCATGAAAACAAATGTGAGGTGACAAATAAATACTCCTCGATTTTTTCCATGTACAGATTTAGCTGTTTTAAGTAACACATGCAATCTTCTCCGGTTACGCGCGGCAGTTGTACAAGAGCTCGCTGCGCCACGCAGGAGAGCAGAGAAGCATGACAGTAAAGTGCCAAAGATGCAAAGCAAATTCATATCGGAGGACACACATACAGCCAAGAAAATCCCAAAGTCACGTTCTGTATGCAGCATTACCGAAACAAGAGAACAAAGAGTACACTTTGGGTACAAAGCAGAAAATCCTGGCTTTACAGGTAAACTTATATTATTAATTCTTAACAGTGCCATTGATAGAGGAGTGGGGGAGAATTTTTATTTAAACCGTACAAAAGATGTTAAATATTGTAAATATTTTTCGTTACGTGGCCTGGAAAAGGTCTCAGTACTTTTAATATTTTTTTTTTAATTATTGTTAACAGTAGAATCCTAACCCCCTTCCCTCCTTACCTTGCTCACTGAACCAAAATAACCCGTGTGTTGCTCATTCATTTCCCCCCGTTTCGGCATTAGACAGAAAATCTGTTTATTGTGCTCTTATTTGAAAAGGGGGTTGGAAATACAAAGCTGTGCCAAACATTTCCATAAGTTACCTGAATATACTGGAACATATTTCAAAACGAAAACTTTACAGGACCTCAGAAACAAACCCCTTTGTTCCTATAAAAATTCTGACATTGTCAAATGTGCCAACTCCCCGCTCGCGCAGACCGTGCCTCGCCAGCACAGTGCTTGGAGGAAAAAAGCCATAACCCCTAAACAAAATCTGCATTTTGGTACAAGGCAGAGTCAAAAAAAATAAATTAACATGCAAAAACCATCTGAAAGGCATTTTTCCCCACACCGCCTCCTTCCCTCTGGATTTTACCAACTGTTTGGACTGAAGGAAATATAACAATTCACTGAATTTTAAATGAGACTTGCCCCCCCCCTCCTTTTTTTGTATCTACTATTATTTGTAGACACCTGAATTTTTATTTTTTTAAAGGACTGTGCCTCTCCAGCCAAACACAACACCTGTACTTGCTATGCTACATACTAACACTCCTCAGCATCTGTTTTGTGTATGTAATCATTTTCCCTTTTAAACTACGAAAGTAATCTTTCCCGTTCATTACTGTACTGTTGTTTTCCATTAGCGAAAGTGGTGACAGCAGTTAAAATACATCAGATTTTACACAAGTAGAAATTCTGACACCTTGGACTGAAGCTTGTTTTGAGTTGTAAATTGGTATTTATACTCAAAGAATATAACAGAATGACAAATTCATCAATAAACCGTTCTTATGTTTTTCCCTTCCTTGTTCTACATTAGGCAGAAATCTCCCGTCTGATCCTGAAGCGAGGCAATCGAAGAGCAGAAAGGCAAACAGCCAGACACAACGTCGTTGAAAACAGCTCAAGTGAGTGGTCCTTCTCCCCCCCCCCTCCCCTTTTTTTTTTCCCCGTTAATCTGCTGAAAAATAGCCCTTTCACTTTTCTATAAAAGTCAGTGGAATGCAGACCGAATTTCATTGTTTCACTTTGTATTTACGGATTTTCAAATAAACAATTAAGACCTGTGCTATCAAAAACTGCCATATTCTGCATATCATCAGCGTTTGTCCAAAACTGGAAACAGTATGAAGCGCTCCACAGCATAACCCCCCACCTGCTAGACAATGCTGTTTACTAAAGGAGCTTTATTTTTATTAATATGGGAGAAAGGAAAGCTGTCCCCAAGCTTTTAACTAAATTATTAGCTTGGGTGATTAATCTAGATGTCCTGCAGTTTTCCAGCTTCATACTGCCGATATTTTTGCCTGGCCAAGCGTTGGCACCGCTGAAATAACGGAGCACTCGGAAGAGCAAACCCAGCCACCGAGGGAAGGCTCAGGGCAGCCCTTGGCCGTAACCACCGCCTCCGGGGGCGTCACTTCTGCTCCGTTTGTGCCACCATCCCCAACCAGAACGGCGCCTTTCCCCCTCTCTGCTGCGGAGGGCACATCGGCGGCTTTTACGTACCAAACGCCTATTTGCAAAGCTCAGTGCCACGCATGCAAAGGCCGATTCGCCTTCTGCGCGTCGTTTCCTTTGAAGGTAAAGGTGATATAAAAGTTAACGAAGGTGGCAGTATGTGCACACGCGGCTGGGTGCGCACCCAAATCTTTCTAGACTGTATCCCTGGACTCTTGTTAATTAACCCCTGTGTCTACAGAATACCCAACCCAAAAGGCCACGCACTGGAGTATTAAGAGCTGTACAGAAAACCGTTAATAGTGAAAACAAACGCACCAACGTATTTTTGTAAGAGCTACACGGATGGACACACACTGGTCATCTCAAACGAGCAAGGACAATCAGAAGCACTGGAATGTTTTTCAGCAGAGAGGCGCAGCGAGGCGTCCCCGTTCGCTGCGGCTGCGAGCGGACGTTGTGCTTCAACTCACAGTCCCCCACCGCTCCGGTCCACCGAAATCACCACCCTCTGGCGCAGGTTCTCCTCGGCAGTCTTCATGAGCACCGCCAGCCGGCTTCCAGACACGTGGCCCTTCTGAATGGCACTCATGAGCTTCGAACACAAGAGGGAGAGCATCCTCTTAACTCGTTTGCAAGACAAAGAACAAAGGTAGACGCTGCAGCCCCTCACCGCAAGACCTCAGCGAGCAGCCCGAGGGACAGCAGGGTAACGGCAACCCATACTGTCCCCGAGCAGGCACCACGCCAGCGCTCCACCAGTAGGGCTTAGGGGGCACGGGACAGCGGCACGGAGCCTGCCACCCGTGGCTGCCACCTCCGGTGCGGGAGATGCGCAGGGCCACGGCTGGCTGTCCTGCCCCTGGGCTGCCGGCGGTGCGCACCCACACAGTTCCAGTCTGAACGGCCGAGTTAACACTTGGTACTGGCTCCCAGACACCGTAATTAATGAATATACAGAACTGATTTTTCCATATATAAAGCCAAACCGCTGTATGGTTTTAAAGACCCACAGCCCCAAAGCTCATTTACATTTTCCAGAAGTACCAGTGCAGGTTTGGGCAAGGCATGGGTGGCAGCAGGAGCAGAAGTACCAAACACAATCCGTTCGGAAGTAACAGTGCGGGCAACCATCAATACCACGGTTTTTTCAGTGACATTTAAGAATGTAGGAGAACCCATCTATTTCACGAGTGCTTTTTTTTTTTCTTTTAATATGCGAAAGATGTAACTAATAGAAGAACACCATTCCTGATCTACCACTGACCCCTGACCATACCCTTTTTCATTCATACGCCCTTCTTCGTAGAGTTAGCGTACTTGACTTCCACAACTCTTTCAAATCCAAATTCCTTTATAGACTTTTAAAACTAATTTGCCTTTAAGTCCTTGAAACTGGACTCAGCTCTATCTTAACGAACACACACTAGTGCTAAGATTTTAGTTAATTCTTTTTTATCCCACGGATAAAGTGAGCATTAGACTTGAAATTACATGCAGTCAGCTTGTCAAAGACTACGATGGAAAGCAATCGGCACTTACAAAATGCAATTTCTTACTCCCATTGAGCGCTAAGAATCCTTCAGATTCCTTCTCCTCTATAGGAAAATCCATTAATTATACCTGCGGCTGGACCTATGCAAACGTGGGATCAGCCCTGCCAACGCTGGAAGGGGCACCCGGGAGGGGAAGGGACAGAAGGCGACCCCGTGCTTTACGGACCCAGCCGAGGCTGGAAACCCCCTCGGCATTTGAAGGCATTTTGATTACCGTGTGCAGCCCCGAGGCAAGGCAGGCGATGGAGCTGGGAAGGAGAGGACCAGCAGCAGTAAGAGCAGCAGCTACAGCCAGCAAGGGCAGTCCACCATCGCTTGGCCTTGGCGTTCTCCCGCCCCACTTCCAGAGCGATGCCTAGGCACGGACAGGGAGGCCCTACGAGGAGAGGCATTGCCCTCACACCCATTCGCCCTGCGTGATGACACACTCCACCAGTCTTGTGTCCGTCTGGTCCGACTATACTGCACGCTCTGGGGAAGTGATCACAAAACCAACGGCTGATCCTCCGGCACCACCTCGAAAACAGGAGTTTCTGGTACGTGGGTCTGTCAGGACCCCAAAGGAAATCTGCTGTTGGGGAAAAAAGCTTCCTCCTGATTTAACATGTGGGGTTTTTTGCCTTTACATACCAAAACTAGTTCCCAAGGTCCCCCTCCTTTCTTAAGCATAAATGACAGCGGCACTAGGCTTCTGCATGCAAGTCTTCGGAAAAACAGTCGCTGCCCTAAGACAGCTCCGCGTGCACCTAAGCACCGTCACAGCTCTGCCTTCCTGCCGCGCCGGAGCGACCTGTTTGTACGAAACGCTGACCGACGCAGTCCTCTCTCTCTTTGTGAAACACCTGGAAGCATCGGTGTCTGCCGGGACCGGTTCTCACGAGACCATTATTTGAGTTACATTGGCCAACTGCCGTTGGCATTGCTCTGCGCCCACCTGGAGAGCTACGCAGCCACCCTGGTACAACCTGTTCCTATAGCCTAATATAAACGTCCCCAAATATTTGCACACGGCTTTCCACAAGCATTCTGCGGTAAAATGCAATTACTTGAAAGTTTTCAGAAAGCAAACACAAAAGTATTAGGAACTGGCTTAACAGATCCATTAAAAAAAATTAAACAAACACTTAATGTATTTTGTTCCTTCCACGGCAACCTCCTGTTAATTTTATCCCCCCGCTTCCTACCGAGCGCTCGGCTCCGCAGCAGCTCCCCGTGTGCTGCTCTCTGCCTCGCCAGCAGGGAGGCGCACAGGCACGAGCCGGCATCACCGCAGTGCCAATCACTGCTGGGAAATATTTAAATTGCCGTGTGGAAAGTACAGGAGAAGCCAGGAGCCACAGAGTTACGCAGTTTTACCAAAGCAACTGTGAAACTATACCGAAACAGTGACTCGCCTTTTATATTTTCCAGATACTCTGACTTAGGGCAGGACACCCCTAATGAGGCTGTTCAGCACAGTAAAGCAAAAAACCCAGAAAGCCACCAAAAAAAAATCCACAGAAGACATAATTACTAGTTGTTTCAAGTTCTTAACCACAATGTATCCAAACTAACCAAACGATAGTTTAACACAGTTTCTCCCCCCTTCTCTCAAGTGCGTTTCCATTACCCAGCTAAATTGCTGCATTTTAGGCAAATAAATAGTCCTTTTTTCAATGCTGGACACAACCTGTGAAAATTTTCTGCATTTAGATTCAACAATGCTGCTCTTATCTACAGCTCATCTCGAGAGAGACAATTACCATTTCCTTTGCCTTGATCTTGTTTGTTTAACTTGACACAGTGAAGAAAGGGCTGACATTGACCAAAATCCCCAGCATTAATTTATCTCATGTTCGGCATTCATCATTGCCACCATGCAGGAAAGACATGGCAGTCACTTGAAATACCACACCAAGAATGACTCTACAGAAACAAAGCTGGCTGGCAAAGCGCATACGCGAGAGGAGCTGGGCAAACGAACGTTTCAGTGGCACCCTTAATTTTATTTTAAAGCCCCGCAAAAAGCAGATAGATGGGTTGCCAACGTAGCGTCTTTCAAACAAACTGAGATAACGTTAGCCAATCCGGGAGTTAAAATGGGATTATATGGACCGGATGTGCTTTAACCACAAGCTCCTTCTTTAAAATATTCAAAATAGTTTAGAAACTACTAATCGCTTAACAGACCCAGATAAACGTCAGTGTGCACAACTGTGCCATATACCTTCCACGGACAACTGTGTAATTCAACACTCGCCCAGTCTCCAACCAGCCCTCAGCAAAGAGGGAAGAAAATGCAATACCTGTGCCTTTGTGCAGGAAAGTTACGGCTTCTCTTGCAACAAAGAAACACTTACCTGCAAAAACTCATTGAGCTCAACCTGTCCGTTTTTGTTCAGATCCACTTCATTTAGAATATCGTGAAGTGTATTTTCAGCAATTTGCACGCTGATGCTCTAGGCAAAAGAAAAAAGCACAGAAGTATGTCAGCTGGATTGTTCAGCACTGTTATGCCACACTGAAATTCAGATAAGAGGCTTAAAAAGGAAACTAAAAGAACACAAGGAAACATTACCTCCAAGACACGCTGCACATCCAGTATAGTAATAAACCCTTTCTTGTCCTTGTCAAACATGTGGAATCGCTTCTTGTACCTGCAAGATAAGGATTATCAGTGGGAAAAACTGCACTCAGAAGAATGACAGGTGTTAATTCCCAGCAGCACAGGGAACTCTCTTACTTTACTTACCTTTCAATATCTGAAGGCACTAGGCTGATTTCAGAGCTGTCTGCTAATTGATCTGATTTTACTTTGTAGCCCATTTCATAATAGAGGAATTTTTTAGCAGCTTCAAATTCTTCCTACAACAAAAAAGAAAAACTGTATTCTTGAGAGATAGCAAGGTCTTACACGGATAGCAAGGTCTTACACAATTATTTTTCATGTAGTATTTATCAGTTTCTTCCACTTAACTAGAATTTACCTAAGGTCCAAAAATTAAGCAGACGGTAGCTGAGAAGTATTTAAAAAATAAGTTAAGAGTTAAGCTTAGGCACTTTTAAGTCTTGCAAAGAGATATCAAGTCCAGTGAAAACTTTTTATTACTGCGTAAATGCTTTTAGGACCATACCAGGCCGTCAGTCACACGCGGTACACCGACCGATTTCACGAAGAACTGCATGTGCAGGTCAGGCCCACCAAATGCCATCTCACTCACCGCTGCTGTCTCAGTGCAGCGTTGCACCTAACTGTCTAAAATCAGCAAAGAAACCAAGAGGCCCAGCAGCAGGCAGGTTCTTCATGTTTTAAACTAGTTTTCTTAATTTATCACCTGAAAGCTCAGCGCAAGGTCCTCCACAGCCAGTTTTTTAATCACTGATAAACGCCTGACATACATACAGTGCTGTGCACCAGAGCTCTTCCTACAGCGACGGGTGCACCAAACACGGTTCGAAGAGCGACACGAGCGCCTGCCGCAGGGGCACCCATAGCAAACAGCCCGCACCGCACTTAACAAACAAGAGTAAGCATGCGAAGGAACGGCCGCAGTAGCAGTAAAAGATTCCTAGGCACGTACATATAAGCCACTTCATCTAGCACAGACTTGTTCGGGCCGGCGTATTAGAAGAGCAACTAAACCAAAGCAGGCTACTCTCACATACTTCAGGATAAGCACACAAATTAGCCCTAGAGTCCCAAACCGACAGAGACTTATTTAATGCTCTTACTGTAAGATCTAAACTAAAGAATGCTCTTCTGGATAGGCATTGATTTGCCTCCTCCGTCAAGTTCAAATGTAGCACGTGGAAGAATGCTGTAGAAACACAGCACTTCAAAATGGCCCAAGCCTGGTTACAGAAGAGATGCTCAGCAACGCCGGGGGGGGGGGGGGTAGCCACTTTGAAAGAAAAGGAGACTTTTCCAAAAGAAGCCCGGGTGGCCATTCAGGGAACGCAGAGACTGCCTTGCTGGCACTAGTGAGCTCCCCCAAGGCACAGACAGCTTTGCAGGTCTTACAGGCACATGCAGTACTTGTTGATTTTCCCTCCTGCAGGTTCCGGTGAGAAGGGGTGCCTAACTCCCCCGCTGCGGGCTGCTGGAGCGAGGGCTGGCCAGGCAACCCTCACGTCACGCTGGTTTCAAGTTCTTTGCTTTGCAAGCTTCCCATTTTCTAATCTATTGTCAAGGAAGGATTGATATAGCTTTGTTTAACATGGTAAACTATTATACAGGCAAACCTCACTGGGTAAGGGTGAGACACCTCTGACTTCAAACAGCTCTGACTATGAGGTTGCTCAACATACGAGCAACACAGCTCACAGTTCTTCATGCATTCTTGTTGGGAGGCTTTAGGGTCACAGCAGGTCCTCTGGCTGGCAGGATTCAAACGAGCTCCGTCCAGAGCATTAATCAAACTTCTAACTGGCTAAGAGGTTTCATGAACAGTCCAAGGGAAACTTCCCATCCCCTTTGGCGTGGAAGAGCTAGGGGAGCATTCCCAGGTTCTGCTTGCTTCAAAGTGAAAGAAGTCCCAAACCACGTGTCCCGTTTGGGTACGGCACTCCTTGTGCAAAGGAAGCTAACAACGTCCTTAAACATTACTGTAGGCCAGAGAATGGTGCAAACTCCCTATTGTCACTTTTCAAAAGACACAGCGGACAAAAAGGAGTGACACCGATTACAAGATCCTCCTTTTTTGAGGCAGATCCATTGAAAAGTGACAGTAAACAAAATATTTGAACAGGAATAGGAAGTAATGCCAAGTCTGCCTTCATTTATAAAGTTGGGGAGCAACAGGATACAGATCTTCACCCTCCCCTCCACCCCCAGCCAATACCAACTCATTTCACAGCTATTTTGATAAAGTCTTTATAATGAAATACACCAAATGAATCATTCTCTCCGGGCGAAAGCATTGCCTGAAGTTTTCTATTCAACTAATTTAGATCGTTAACATGGAAACAACTTAAGTAAAACAAAACGGCTTCAGATGAAAAAAGGCCCTTTGTACCTTTTTTTTCTGCTCACTCCAGTTAAGTTCTTTCGCCATTATATCTACGATTCTTGGCAGGGCTTCCTCTGCAGCCTGCACATTCAGAAAGGCCAAGCGAGTACGTCGGGAAATCATATCCACTGCTGTGCGGGCATACTCTTTAACACCGTAGACAACCTAGAACAATAAGAGAAGGGGGAAAAATGCAGATGAGAAAGCAGAGCAGCATTGTCAGAAATTGTGTTTAGCATCACAAACCGCACTGCTGGGCTGGCTACACAAAATGAACTGTCTGTAACCAGTTCCCACCCCGCCAAGAAAAGGGTCTGAAGAGCTCTCCTTTCCTTGGAACATTTTATAAATAATGCATCTGGGATCAAACATGTATATATGAAATAAAACACATATTTTAGATGTAAGTATTTAATTATCTATAAATATATTCGTATGAGTATATATAAACATAAAAAACAAAGCATGCTCCGGGGAAGGGGAAAAACAAGAACAGAAAAAAAACCACGGGACCTCACCAAAGGAAAGGGCTTACGGAGATGTTTTGCAGAGTGAGACAGACCTGCTCGAGAACCTGCTTCTCCCAAGAAGAGAATCAAAGAACATTGCGTAGTTTTTCCACATACCTCAGCTTCGATATAAGGAAATTCAGATACAAGACGTTTTCCAACAATTGGCCATCTCTTTCCCGTAACTTGGGCTATTTTGGCCACCTCAAAAGCCTTGTCACCGTACGTTGACGCTAGATGCTGAGCCACCTGTGGAGTTGAAAATGAATTCCACATGCTTTCCACATCAAATATACACACATTTTTCTTGTCAATTCTCTTATTAACAGTAGCAAATAAGCCAAAGGAGGTACTACATTTTGATTGTGTGGGAGGAAACTCCTTGTGTTGTGACCAGCACTGTGACCAGCGCTGTGTTAGACCAGCACTGACACCACTATGTATGTACCAACGAAACTGTGACTAATGACGATCCAACTCTTGTGCTACACTGAAGTACAGATTTTGTTGGGCTCAAAGGCAGGCAGACCCTAGCATGCCGTAATATCTTAAAGCAGGAAATAGCCAAGATTAGGAGGAAGGGAAAAGAAGAACAGTCTGGGTGTGCTGATTGATGAGAAGCTCACCATGAGCCAGCAGTGTCCGATCGCAGCCCAGAAGGCCAACCGTATCCTGGGCTGCATCAGAAGAAGCGCGGCCAGCAGGTCAAAGGAGGGGATTCTGACCCTCTACTCCACTCTTGTGAGACCCCACCTGGAGTACTGCCTCCAGCTCTGGAGTCCCCAACAGAAGAAGGACATGGACCTGCTGGAGCGTGTCCAGAGGAGAGCCACGAGGATGATCCGAGGGCTGGAGCACCTCTCCTATGAGGAGAGGCTGAGAGAGTTGGGGCTGTTCAGCCTGGAGAAGAGAAGGCTCCGGGGAGAACTTATTGCGGCCTTCCAGTCCCTAAAGGGGCCCTACAGGAGAGCTGGGGAAGGACTTTTTACTGGGGCACGTAGCGATAGGACGAGGGGGAATGGCTTTAAACTGGAAGAGGGCAGGTTCAGATTGAACATTGGGAAGAAGTGTTTCCCTGTGAGGGTGGTGCGGCACTGGCACAGGTTGCCCAGAGAGGTTGTTGAGGCCCCATCCCTGGAGGTGTTCAAGGCCAGGCTGGACGTGGCCGTGGGCAACCTGGGCTGGTGGGAGGTGTCCCTGCCTATGGCAGGGGGGCTGGAACTCGATGATCTTCAAGGTCCTTTCCAACCTAAACCATTCTATGATTTTATGAATTACTAGAATTTATTTTTGTTAAAACTATCTTTGCCCCGGCCAGATAATAAGCTCTTATCAGGCTCAACAGACCTTTGTACAAGTTATGCTGGTATTAGGTTTAGTGGAAAAAACAAAACCCGCCAACACAGAAACACCAGAGCATCAACAGAAACCATGACTCACCTCGCTTTCAAGTCCGTAGTCTTGGACCAACCTAATGTAGAGAGTGGGACTCCATTCCTCAGCCCCTTGTAGCTGCAGTCCAACAGTTTTACTGGAACCTGCCTTCAGATCATGCGCCTGAATAGCTGCATCAATGGTGTCCTGCGCCATGGCACGATAGGTTGTCCACTTCCCACCTGTAACCACACATTTACTTTTTATTTGGGGAAAGCAAAGGGAATATAAAGTTGGTAGGTACTACAGATGTTTTATAGACTGCATTATCCTTACTAGACAAGCCAGTCGTGCTGCTGCTGAAAGATCATTATCTAGTTATAGGACCATGAAGGATTATGCTGTAACACGAAAAGTTTTGAATAAAATACACTGGGGAAGCCCAACAAAGCTACACTTTAAGAGAACTTTCAGTACCTGCTATCGTGACAAGGCCACTATCGCTAATGGTAACGACGTGATTCCGGGATATCGACTGCGTGTCTTTGGAGTTGGGGTCTGTGACCAGAGGACGAATGCCACTCCACGCTGCCAACACGTCTCCTCTTCTCACTGTCCGGAAGCAAAGGTCAGGCAAAGTCAGCCAGGAACTGATGGGTGTTTATCTCCTATCCCTCCCGCGGTCTTTGGGGCAATGCCTCCAAGTAGGTACTCGCTGTGGAACAAAGACTGCACCACACCATGCTTGTTAGTCGAGCAACTCACAAAGCTGGAGAAGATTCTCCAAAGCAATGGAATAAGCTGGGCTACAGAACTGGAAACAGCACTGCCCTGATTAGTATCAGTAATGTTCTCCAGCCCAAAACAAAGCCACAGACAGAGAGGTGCATTATTCACACTGGTTAAAAATCCAACAGACCAGAGAGATCCTGGAAACCGATCAACCAAGAGAGATTCAACTGTCGAACTCACCTATCAGCTCAAAACCCTCCAAACCCAAGAAAGAAGCCCTACCAAAGCCAAAACACCCAGTCCCCGGCACCAAGCCTCCTCCGTGTTTGCTTGTGCTGACAGGACAGTCCTTACGTTGTATTTTAGAAATAAAGTTTGTTCCACATGAGAGTAACATTTGCTTTTAGGACTTCAAAGCTTTTTCTCTAGCGTGTAGGTGATTTTTCCAAGTTTTCCTCTTGACAAGTGATCTTTACCCAGAGCCTTTATCGGCAGTGCAGTTACACATATGCACAAGGAGATTTACTGGCAAGGCTGTGGTTGGCCATAGCACATCCCCAGAGCTTGTATCCCACACCAGCATTTGTCACTGCAGAGCAACCCAAAATGGTTCGGCCGACTTGTCAAAGCTCAGCATCTCTCGGACACACACCTCTTCCCACCCTGCCTTCTCTTCCTCCTCCTTATCCCTGCTCCAGAAAGGTGATCCCGCTGCGCGAGAAGCCTGACTAAATAGCCATTTACCGTTTTTTCCCCCTATGCTACGCCTGTACTCCTGTGCAGTTACAAGTACGTCCCTAAAGCCAACCCCAACTTCTCAGTACACTTGGAGGAAGAAGACCTGAAAGCATCAAGTAGTCACAAAAGCCCTTATCAGTGGTAGGAAAACACCTCAGCCTCCCAAAGTCACTTTTTTTAGTACGTAAAACAAGGGAACAATAGAAAATTTAATGAAATTAGTTTTGTTGCTTATTAAATTTGCAATAGAAAAATTGACTGATTTGCTTTATACTGAAGTCTTTGGAACGTTTTTTTTTTTATACAACTTTCAAATGATAATTGAAAATCAGTAAAAGGGTGTCAAAATATCCCCCAAAGAACACAAAATAGATTTCAGAAATCAATGGTGCTCTGCCAGCATGTTTAACCTGCCAAAATGAAGTGTTAATCACAGAAATAAGATACCATATTACGTTTATAAACTAATGAAACTAGAAAAAGCAGCATGCGTGACACTATAATTAAACAGTTGGAACACATCCAAGCCTGTGTAAGTTGATAACCCTGGCACTGTCTCTGGCAGCAAAAAGGCAGGTCTGCAGTGAGTTGATACGGCCAGCACAGTTGTTAATTCAATAACAAGCAATCTATAAACACTGCTAATTGCATATTTGAAAAACAGCGTGCACCTAGGTAGGTTTCATTCAAAAGAATTAAACACTTCATAACGTACTTCTGTAAAATACCTTGCAAAATCTCTGTCTTATTCCCAGTCTTAACTCTCCCAGCTGCCTCCCCGGCCTACCACACCTGCTTATATCGCCCTCTGCTCGTGAAACTTGAAGGTACATTTCCCGAAGACTTCTTCCGAACTTTGTGCAATACAGAGCCACCAGTTACCCACTTCAGGAAACAAGTAACCCAGCATTTCCAACCGCCGGGCAGTAAGTTTTCCTAAATCTAAGGATGATGCACTGTTCCTGATCGATTGCTTTTCAGGTTTATTTAATGCTGCTCCTATGACAGAAATATAGAAGTTCAGGTGCTTTCGCTTGAGGTAAAAACCTCACTACGAAGGAAAGAAGCCCCCCTCTTTTAAGCCAGCACTGAGCCAAAGCAGGCCGGCATCTGACAGCAAATGCGTTCTCAACTCAGCTACCGAAGGGGACTGTCACCAAGTAATTTTCAGAAATTCTCCTTTTTGCCCATTATACTTTCCTCTCCCACCGAAAACTGATATTATTGAATATTTACCAGATCAAGAAAAGTACATTCTATGAATAAAGTACCCAGAAAAATGGAAATAAAAACAAAGACAAGGGAAAAGTCAGAACAACTTTTCCTTCAAGAAAGGCAGGTGAACTATTTGATGAACTTGTGTTGATGTACGACCGAACTGTCCCGGTTCTGCAAATCCTTGGCTCTGCCACCCAGAGAGGGCGGAGTGAGCGGCTGTGCAGCGAGCGCCGTCACACCAGAGGGATGCGAACACTCAACACGCCGGTATCAACTGACGTTCATTTAAGCAGTCCCATTAGTGCAGGTACACGTGGAAAAGCATCATTTTTAGCTCTGCTACACTTACGCCACGCTAGTTTTAGAAGCATCCAGATGCACAAGAACCATAGTTATCAGAGTCACAGAAAAGCCTGGGACAGACAGCATTTACTCAGAGTGAAAGGCCACAGCCACATCAACGCCTCCCCAGAGCTGACAAAGGTTTACCTTCAACATCAACGCTAAGGTAGTTCCGCACTTCATTCAAAATGAAGTTTATATCTTCTTCTGTTGGTATCGGATGGGAAGTAACATCAGTGGGGCTGTCTGTGGTCCCTGCGATAGTCATCTTCTCCCACGGCAGGAAGAAAATCACTCTACCGTCGCTGGTGGCTGGGTCAAGCAGCCCCATGTTATCAGGGCTGAAATAAAGAAGGGACACGGTTAAAAACAGGTCAGGCATCACCAGGGTTCTGTTCTTGCGCACCTTGTACCCCAGAGAAAGTATCAGAACGGTACCCTTGTTCTTAGGTCAAATAATTTAAAAATAATAATAAAAATAAACCTAGAGTTTCACATGTGGCCATGACCTGACTTTAAACGGGAGTCCCAGAAGTTTTGAGGAATAAGGCCCTTGAATGTGATGCTCAGATATTACCAGAATTTGGTTTCCTAAGCAAGTTAGCAGACCACAACCTTAAATCGAGAAACGGCATCTCCCATCTCCATTCACTCTGGAAAATCTTGCTCATTGGAATTTCAAATACAAACATTTGGAAATTTTAAAACAGCAAGTACCTGAAGCTCACTATGGAATGATCGACTGCTTTTAATCAAAAAATGGACAATCATTTATATTATGTCACAAAGGAAAGGGAAGGCTGGAACAGAACGCACATTAAAATGGAAGACGCACGAACAGAACTCTAGTTCTGTTTGGATGTATCTAAGTATATAACAAGAAAAATTAAAGATGAAATATTATTAACCTAAGTTATTGATTGTCTGCGCCCTAAACAGAGGGCAAAAGCAAAACCAACCAAAATGCCAATGACTTCTACAACCTGCCCTGGCACTAAAGGCGGGGCGGGAGGGGGCGAGGTTTAGCAACAGGAAGAAGTAGAGAAAAGAACAGCAGCACTGAAATCATCAGGGTTATGAGTCCACTGAAACAGCAAACTTCAGTGAGGCTACAGCCCGCCTTCATTAACCGCCCGCCACTCCAACGGGAACGCCCACCCGCAGACTCCCAAGGGGTTCGGACCAAGAAAGGTACTCCGAAAGCTCCCGGCCCTCGCTTTCCTGATGGGGAACTGTGTTTTGAGGAGAAAAAAAAAGGCAAGAGAGACACTAACTGGATTCTACTATTCAGAGATTTTTCATGTATTTACGCCAGTGGGACAAAAAGAATGATTTAAATCTTCGTACAGGAAATCTTAATTTCTGTATCAATGATTTCTGGTATAATGTAACAAAAAAAAAAAAATCCACAGGTACAAAACCCAGTTATCCTCATAACTTATTAAAGAGCTCTGCTTATATTTCAGAAAACAAAGGCTTCTATAAACACTTCAAAGTAAACAGCTTTTCTGTAGGAAAACATTTAAGCTGCCTTTTTTTTGTTGTTCGTTTTTATTTAAAGGAAAGATGCCGACTTTCATTTCAGGTGCTGGAAGTCCTTTTAAAAACACATGCAGTCAGTTTAGCAGTCTTCAGGTTCCGCACCCATTCCTGATAACGGAAGGAGAATATAGGAGTATATGGAAGGAGGACAGGAGGTATATATTTAAGCGGTAATAAGGACCATCAGTCGGGAATAATTCAATGGACTCAAATACCTACTAACACAATAAGCTGAAGGAAGACAAAGACCTGCTTGGATATGAATTACCTATTCAAGAGAGCCGCAAGCTGAACCACTGAATATTTCATTTTTAGGAAGTCTAAACTGATTACTGAAGGTAAGTTTTCAATATCTGAAAAGGCTAGAAGAGAAGCTGAAAATTTCATATATAGCATGTATATTAGAACATTTTTTAGATGATATTTATAGACCGCTTAAGCATACAGTTGGAGAAGTACAATTTAATAGGGGAAGTCAACACAGATTTGTGAAAGGTAAATCACGTCAGACAAATGATTACTTTTTAAAATGAAAAAGCTATTGATTTAGAGACAGAGGAAACTAGAGATTTAATATACAGTATCAGAATATTCAGAAAACTTTAGACATTTTCTCAAAAGTATGATTTTTTTTAATGTGATTTCATAAAAACCGTTAAAAATAAGGAACAGAAATAAGTAAAGACTTAAACTAAGTTCCACCACAACAGCTACGGCCTGAAGTGTTTTCAGTTAGGTTACACAGCAAACGATGGCTTCACGAAGGGCAACCTGGGCCTGACAAATTTGGTGGCCTTCTACAACGGGGTTACAGCGTTGGTGGGTAAGGGAAGAGCGATGGACATCATCTGCCTGGACTTGTGCAAAGCATTGGCACTGAACCGCACAACATCCATGTCTCCGAATTGGAGAGACACCGATTTGACGGGTGGAGCGCTCGGTGGATAAGGAACTGGCTGGAGGGTCGCACTCGGAGCTGTGGTCAATGGCTCCGTGTCCGAGTGACGAGCGGTGTGCCTCAGGGGTTGGTGCTGGGACTGGTGCTGTTTAACACCTTTGTCAGTGACACGGACAGTGGGATGGAGTGCACCCTCAGCAAGTTTGCCGATGACACCAAGCTGTGTGGTGCGGTCGACACGCAGGAGGGGAGGGATGCCATCCAGAGGGACCGGGACAGGCTGCAGAGGTGGGCCCGTGTGAACCTCGTCAAGTTCAACATGGCCAAGTGCACGTGGGTGGGGGCAATCCCAACACAGCTCCAGGCTGGGTGGAGAAAGGCTGGAGAGCCGCCCTGAGGAGAAGGACGTGGGGCTGTTGGTGGGTGAGAAGCTCACCATGAGCCGGCAGTGTGCGCCGGCAGCCCAGCGACCCCCGGCCCCCCGGGCTGCATCCCCCGCAGCGTGGCCAGCAGGGCGAGGGGGGGGGGGGACTCTGCCCCTATGTAAAATAAGGTGTTTCCCAACAAAAAGAAGCACCTTAACACCCAAATATTGGCAGTTCCAGAATGCCTCTGGAGTCATGTTGCTGCACACCAGGAATACTTCTCAAATAACATGTTTTTTTACAATACACAAATTCTTAAGATTACAGAATGGATGTGAGAATGCAGTATGAGCTACAGCAATATCGGCCTTTGGAAGATTTCTCTAGTAATCTTTAAAGACTACTAAAACGGGTAAGTTCAGGATTGTAAACTCTAATATGAAGTATAAAGTGATGACTTTACATAGAAATATAGTGGCAAATGGTCTTGCACAGATGGATCTGAATTGATGTGTCAGCAAAACAAACACAAAGATACACGACTTAACAGTAAAGCAAGAGTATGATATTTAGGAGTTGACTTAAAACAACCAAACGTGTTTGGAGCATGTCTACTTTTTAAAAAGCTTCCTTTTCCAAGAAGCAGTGCAGCTAAATTGGATAATATGTGTCGAACGTACGACAAATCAGGAAAGAATCTTGAAAACCGATGACTAACGTACACATAGAATGTAAGAACCTATAGACTACTGAACTCGGGAAGAGGATTTAACTGAAGGACAGACCAGAACTCTTGAGCTCGAAGTCAGTAAGTGGTTCATTCCTGGGCATTAAACACGGCATTTTACAGGGCAGATGCACGGAAGATCTCCAGTTGCAGAAGCTTTCAATCAAAGCACCACAAACGCAGTTAAAGAACAAAGAGGTGACTTTCCATAGAGTAGGACCGGGGTTTAACAGACAAGTTTACCCGGGATGTGGAAGGCAGAGCGGATAGGAAAACTCAAGAAAGATGGAAAGCACCTGAAATTTGCCAGAAACGGAGGGGAAAAAAGCATCGCTTTCACAGACATTTGAGGCAGGAAAGCTAGCTGAAGGAAGGTAGCCAAAGCCCTCTCTCATTTCAGCAGATAATACACCTAAACAATAGGGAGTGAAAGGGACTGAACTGCAGCTGCTAGAATAGGCGCGTGTGCACTAAAAATAGAATTCATGAGAGGAGGAATACTGGGACTATTAACGAAGAACATAAATGAGTAAGAAACCCTTGGGAAACGAATGCATTAGGTTCACATTAGTTTTGCAAAATCTTTACTATGTTTATATGTAAAATCCTCTACCTGATAAAAAGGTTGATTTGTGTGAATATGGGCCAAAATTCTATAGAACATTTATCACGAGGCAAGTGGACGCGGTGAAATAACAATCTTTGTTTGTTGGCGAGTATTCCTTGGCACCAGGAGAAGACCTGACACAACTGAGATGAAATACCAGGAGTATTTTCCACGTAGCAGACAGTTCCTTGGTTTAAGCTATCCCACTCCAAGGAAATTCAGTCCAGTTTTATCTAATCAGCTGTACGGCGGAGGCAGTATGTGGGAAGATACTATTTTACAAGAAAAGTAATGCCCACATGGTGACATAAACAGGGGAACAAGGAGAACAAGAATTCTCTACATTTCCAATTAAAATTATTAGGTTATTACAGAATAAATAAATTACAGCCCTCGCGCGTATCAACCCATCTTCCCCTTTGAATTTACAGAGCGAGCCAAAGTTTTACAACTTTAAATGTTTTTGCTGTAGGGCCATAAAGTCAATCACACACGTCCTTCTCACAGTATACGAGGAAACTAGGATTACAACCCATTTCTCCGCATTGCTGGTGCTGTAAAGCAGCTATCAGGTCATTTTCCCATTTTTCATGTGGAAAGACACCAAAAAAAGAACAGAACGAGAGAGTGATTTTACACTAGGCCAAAAATGCCTCAATTTTGCAGTCTACGGTCATGTCCTATTGGGACAGCGCCGGCAAAAACAACATGTCGTGCACTGGAAGTCTGGATTTATATTCACAGAGGAGCGCGGTGATGGTATGGAAGGCATTATTGTAAGTGCACTGTATCAACAGAATTGGGATAAGTCTATAAATGTGAATTTCCATTAGGATGCTAATGACTTCAGAAACCAAAGGTAATATTTGAGTTTCAACTGACAAGGCTTACTTGGGAGAAGGGGATTTGGCTTTGCAGCAGCAAATAAGGAAAGAGGCAGGAGTCTGCAGCGCGCGCCCGCAGAGCGCCACGGGAACCTCTTCTGTGACAAGGTCAGCAGGGGGAGGCAAGTCCTTTCCACCAAAACCACCACGGCTGGGCGGGCTCGTGTCCACAGCAGCCTCAGAATTTAATCGTGAATTTATTTTGAACTACTTATTATATTGCCGACACGCTGCATTCATATTTACCATGAGCGGAGTCGTAACGTGGCAGAGCGTCGTTGCACAGAGTTTCATATTTAATAGGACAAGAGTTTTTGTAGGAAGGTGGCAACCTCTCTGGAAGGTTTTATACGCTTCTTGTTTTCTTAAGGGGGGTGAACAAGCAGTCAGTACGCTCAACTCAAACTCATTATTAAAAAAGGTGCCTTTCACAAGCCTGTTGTAGGTGCTCTGCCTAAACGCTCTTCTGCCTCAGCGGGAGTTCTGCCTTGGTGAGTTTTAACTAAGAACTACAAGACTTCAGTCTTTTCTGAATATAGGAAACCGCTCTTCTAATCGGCACAGTGCCAGAAATCCTCTTTTAAAAGCCCCCAAACCCAAAAAATCAAATCGTGCGTTCAAAACTACCGTAAAACCCACAAACACATCTCTGCAAGCTTATTTCTTAAAGACACCAGCAGAGATTGTTACGAATGGTTTAGGCTTTGAATACCGTTACCTGTAATAACCAGGCATGACAATATGCACGCCTGCGCTCGGCTGACAGATGTTTGGTACTTCCTGATCATCCATTTTGCGCACAGAGTCTGTGAAGGGTCCCGTAGCATTGATAACACATTTGGCTTTGACATCAAATTCCTGCCCTGTGAAAGAAAACAGTATCAATCACATACACCATTTGTTTTCCTGCTCGCTGACACCCTCTATTATTAATCTATCTATGAACTTAACCTACTGTAAAGTATATCGTGCTTGTCTGAACAGAACAGCTGTTCGGTTTTTAAAAACTAACAGAGTCTGCACGTAACACTAGATTTGAAAGAAAATGTTTTACAGTAAAATTCCATCTTATCTATCACGGCAGAAGCAGGTAGGCCGGGTAGAAGAAGTTCAGCTGAAATCTGCCTCTCAAACAAGAGAGGTTTCAGTCTCAACCCGCAGACTCGGTAAATGGGGTTATTACTGTACAGAACGCAGCGTTTTACAATATCATCTCGGCTTGACAGAAGGGTTTGGATGTAAAGCTTAGTCTACCCTGCCAAAACACTGGGATTTGAGTGAAAAACCTGACAGAAGTTAAAGATGATTGACGCTAATGGTATGCCGCTGCACTGGGGGAAGATGGCTCCTTTGTCGGTTCATTGATATTTACAAACAGCGGTGTTCCCCGCTCCTCCCTCGTTTCATTACTCTGTGTTTCTTTAACGAAGAGAGTAGGCTCCCCTGAAGTGCCGGGCTTTCTGTTCCACCGCGGCACGCTGCAGCCGGCCGCAGAAAGCCGTGGCTTGCGCCCCGCGAGCCGGGTGCTGCAGAGGGCCGGGCTCGCGGTGCCGCACCGCTGGCCGGTGGGGCGGCCGGCCACGGTGGGCAGGGGGCTGCCATCGGGTCCCCGCGCCGCCGGGAAGGCACACGCGCGCGCACACACCTGTTAGGACGTCCCTGCAGCGCACCCCGCACACGCGCTCCTTCCCGCTGGCCGGGTCTGTCGTCTTGAGCAAGCGCAGCACTTCAGTGTAATTGGCAGTGGCAGCGCCGTACCTGGCAGCAGTGAGGGCGATGGCGAGGTTCATCCGTGCGTCGTTGTGCTGTCCTGCAGCGGGGACGGGACCGGAGGAAGGACACCAGTCACCTCCAGCCACAGACTTGTGGTATGGAAGTGTGTCAGAACCGATCTGTCACATCTGTCCCTGTCACATTGAATAGGCGTGATGGCTGCTCGCATCTAGCGGGCATTATTTAGAGATACATCCCCTCCGCTGCGCCGCGGCCCCCGGCTGCCGTAGGGGCGGCAGCACGCCCAGCCGCCTTCCCCACGCGGGCACCTGCGGCAGCCGGGGGCACGCAACGCCCCGCACCCCCCGCGCTATGGAACCGCCAGGCAGCGCTCCACCGCCTCCCGGCTGGCACAGCACACGTCGCTTTTTCCTCTACCTTTCCCCGTGCGAGCGTGCCGTAACTCCGTACCCGGACCTAAGCACCCATTTGACAGCCCGACCAGTATTAACCAACAGTTCCTATTCGCGGATGCAGCACACAACACTCAACACCCACGAAACAACCTTGCAGAGACCGTGCCAAATCATCAGCTTTCCCCAACTGTTTTTTCTTGTATATGCATTTTAACTTCCCAACATACAACAGAAAAGCATCAAAAAGAGAGAAATAAGTAGACAAGAATTAATGAAGGATTCTTAGCATATATCATTAAAGATTTATTACTGAAATTCCCTCGTTAAAGAAAACCAAGAGAGAGGCGGAGGGACCACGAGGGGAAGATGATTAATTACTTTGAAATACTGGCTTCACCTGAGACTTTTCCTATTTATTATTGCCACCGAAGTTAAAAGTCCTGGATGCTGGCTAGAAAGAATTACTATACGTTGAAGGGGCCAGGCTCTGTGTGTCCTGAATAATTAATTTACGAGAGGGCTAAACTTCCTGAGGTACGGTTCACTTCCCCAAGTGTTTGAACCACTTCTATCAAAGATAATACTGATAAAGTGATAAATTCGTATTAGATACTGTAGTTGATTTATGTTGCCAGCATTCCCAACGTTTAGTATAAATGGTTTATGTAAAGTTTGGTCCTTCTGATTCTGCCTGTGCAATCTCAAACCGCTGCGCAAATAATCTGTTCCCAGCTAAAAGGGCAAAGTTATAAAGATGGGATCAATGGCCTCAAAGGTGTCACCTCCCCTCCCCAAACTTCTCCTTCTAACACAGCCGAGACGATACAGCGCAATCAGTCTTCACCTACAAGAAAAAAAGTTATGCGAAGCGTACAGAAACAGTAACATGATAAAGCACCGATGAAGAAACAAACAGTAACTCCGGTTCAACTAAGCAAACAATGCCCAGAATAAACTGCAGAAAAGAACAGCAAAACAACTGAGCAACATGTCAAGAAAAGTTGGGGATGCTCCATCACACAAGATGCATAAGACTAAACAACCATCTGTCAGAAGCGGCAGGCAAATCATTAAATAAATGCATCAACATTTAGGCTGCAGTAGTGTCAGGGAAAGGATAAAATGACCTTATAAGGTTTACCTCCAACCTTAACATTTTAACGCAGGGTGGAGAGAACGTGCATCTCGTGTGCAGAGGGAGCACTAGACAGAAAAAAGACAAAGAACAGCGAGAAGCTGCAGTACAGCAGCTGCTTCTCTGTACGGCAGAATACAGCGCAGGTTCCAGAGCAATACTGGAAACGCTCCTCCAGCCCGAAGCCGAAGGCTGTCAGAAGAGTGCTGTTCTGGAGACATCCCTCTCTCTGGCGGGGCTTGATCTGGGGCTGCCTGACCCACAGGACACGGCAAGCCTTGGCTTTACAGGACAAGAAACCCAGCACAAACCAGAAACACTACCCTCGAACACGCGCCGTCTGCGTACGAATGAAGCCCTGACGTACCCGTTCCCGTGCGGCAGGATTTATTCTTTCCTCGCAGAAGGACCCCAGGACCAAGAGGGTTTCCTTAGTTACTTTCTGATCCTCCATCAGTCTGCGCTTGCCGTCAGTGCGTAAGGTGGCACCCGGCACAGGCTGCTCCTCCCTGGCTAACAGGGGGCTAACAGGGGGTGCGGGTTCATCACACAAGCGCAGCACCATCGACACCGTTAGCCAATATTAGCTTTGGTCTACGGGAGGTCTTGCTGTTCAAATTTTGCCAGCTTGCCTCTTCCCAGATTTGTGACTTATTTGTCCAGACCAAAAGCAATCCCGAGAAGCCAATCAGCAAAATAAATAATGTGGAGACAGGTATAATTTCTAAAAAGAACAAACATCTAAGTAACAACTGTGCACTAAGCCCCAACTCCAAGAGCTGCTCAGCATTTCGTTGAAACTCCTAACGCTCCTCATCTCCGAGCGAGCTAAGGCTATGCTCAGTGCATTGCAGGATTTGGGCCACTGTGTTCAAGATAACATTTTCACGCTTTCTCGGAAACTCTCATCCATTTTCCCCTCATCATTATTCTGATGCGAGAAACCCCTTGCTATTACTCAACTCTCAGCTGTCCAAAAGGAACTCGGAGTGCCTATGTAATGTATTTGCAGGAAGAGGACTGGGAAATAACCAGTTCCTGATTAACTACACAGCTAGGAAAACCCACTGGCTTCAGATTGATGTGATCTACAGCGTGGAGTCCTAGAGTATTTCATAGTACAAGCAGCAGAGATCTGCAGAGGTCTAGATTTGAAAGAAATGAAGAGTGACTTACCGGCTCAGAAATTTATCATCTGTGGAGAATAATACTGCAACAGTTTGGTAGAGATGGGGTCACAGTACAATAGCTTTTATACTCAGGAACAGCTTTTAGCTTTTTTCTTTTTTTTTGTTTTAAAGCCCTCCAACTCACACATGCACACTTTCCCCCAGACAATTACATTAAAATCCTGCACTTTATATGCAATTATCCTTTTTTCTTGATGTCTGAGGAAGTGGTTGCTGTTCCTCCACACACACCCCCCATTATAAAGGGGCCGCAGCCAGATCAGCTCTTACTGCAGCACCGTTCACAATTGTCAAAGCATATTTTCTGCTGCTTAAAGTAAAACCAGCTATTCACACGTGTGCTAGTTTAGAATCAGGAACGGTTATTCTTTCGAAGAGACTGGTATGTGTCCCAGTACTTAGATGAGCCTTACCGCTCCAGAGAGAAACGCAAGGATAGCCAAGCAAGGATTCTGCATCTCAACCTTCTCGACTTTTCAGCTGAATGCTGTTCTCCCCAGGTGAGATCCAGAGACCCTCCCAACCCAAGATAAAAGTGCCTCCAAGCTTAACGTCCTCCAGAACAGACATGCAAAGCTTTCTTGACACGAGCGCCATGACCACGTTCGGGAGATGCCCGGGAAAGCCAAGGCGTAGCTGTGTGCTGAATGGCACGTTAGCCAAAAGCTTCAATGGAAGGTCCTGCATGACCTATGTAAGACAGCTCTGCATCCACTGTTCTTCACAGCAGCCGCTGGTGCTCCAAAGCAAAGCCAAGAAAACAATTACTCCCTCTTGCTACCAGAGGTAACCCCTCTGTGATACCATGTTGGGTTTTTTTTCCCAAATGTGGTAAGCCAAAAAGCTGTTTTGTAACAAGAGAATGGCTAAACCACTTAATTTGGCATTCTTTTCCATAAATGAGTAAGCTCCTGAAGATCTCAGAACTAACCTGTAGGCAATACAGTGAAATTCTAATTATGACATTCACCAACACCAGATGCTCACAAACACCCTGCCCTGGAGAGGTCACTGCTGCTTCAGCCCTGTTGCCCCGGGGCTAGTTTTGCGAGCACTTGTTTGTTGGGTACGCGGCAGTTGTCAGCAGGATGCAGCTCAACGCTGGGGCGAAAGGCAGTCGTACCTCAGTGTCTTTGGAAAAAGCATCCAAAAACCAACTGATGGAACATGCTGAGTTTCCTTTGCAATTCCTCCCATGTTACCTCTCGAAAACAAGAAGATTTTTAAATCCTTTAAGTTATTTCTAGCAGGAAAATCTGAAAGAATCATCCGTCTCATTATTCACCACTGTCATCTGCTTGTAATACAGTAACAAGGGAGTGAGGCTTTAATTTTTATTAAGGGTAGTCAACCTAGCTTTTACCAAAACACTGGCCTAAGTGCTTTTATTAAATCAACACTGAATCCCCTTAAAAAAACAACCTTATTCTTAGAAGGCATACTGCTGCAGACATTTAGTGCGCAAAGACATTTTGTGTAAGTGTGTCCTACATCACGTTAAGACCAACAGTGATGCCATTTGGTTTATAATTTCTTTTTTTGTGTAATTTAGGAAAATTCTATTTTCATTCCTTAGTAGCAAATGTTGTATTTCTTCAAGGATGAACAGACAATGCTTCCGTTGGCACTAAAAGAATCCTCCCACAGAGTGCACATAGCGTACATTCAATTTTATTTTTATCAATGCTGAACCACAGCCAGTAGTGGTAACAAAGCCCACGGACTGCAGAAATTTGTTTGTGACTGATTCGGTAGAGTTGTGTGGAAACCGTGGTGTTAATGAGGCACTCTGTAGTTCCAGTATGTTCTGTCCTGTGTCGCACCCTGACACCTCTTACTTTTATACCAATTCCTGCTTTCTCCTCTGCAAATCCATTCAGCTGAAGATAAACAGCACACGGTAGCCAGTGACTGCACTTTTATTTTTTTTTAAGAAGCTGGAAGCTCTTTCAATCCTAAGAGGGTAACTTTTGTTCACGTTAACCTTTTTAGGCTAAGAACCAACACTTCGTTAGCGAGTATACCTGCTGCATGGCAATTAGTCCCGTAAGAACGCACGCAAGCATTGCGGCAATTGCCCCAGACACACTTTGGCTCCTACTGCAACAGCACAGCTGTAACATCTGGCTTCGCAAACTTCTTGCCTTAAAGAACAGGTTGGTCCCTGCAGCGGACAGGAAAGCCTTCTCACCTTTTCTCAATTTACAGTCTTTTCTGATTAGGCATATCTAGTTATTGCTGTGGAGGTCAAGTTTAATGGAGAGTTGGAAATTAGCCATGCAAGAAGCTATATGACAGTCTTAATGAACTTTCTCAAGAGGGCAAATCTTTCCACAGAACCACCTACAAGGCTTCTTTTGAAAGGGAAAATACATGAAAAGAAATATTTGAATGAGACAACTAGGCCCACAGTACGGCCACAATTTTATATCCCGACATAAAGCTGCCAGACAAATAAGTAGGGTTTTTCTTAATTTTCTTTTAAAAAGCTGAGGGGATAACGGCAAACTAAATACTTGCAAATGAATCTCTTGCTCATATGTTACTCCTTTACTGATACACGTGAGCTCCGCTTATTTCACTAGAGGACTTAACGGCAACTCCCGAGGCAGTCCCTTGGATTCGGAACATGCCCAAACCCCCAGACCCTACCACCCAGCATGGAGACCGGGGTGTTCCTGGGTCACCACAAGAGTGACACCCACTGTCCCCGAAAGCACTGATGGTCTAAAAGTTATTTTAAAAATCTATTTCTCAACCTATACATTATATTCTGGCAACAGCGTTGCACTTGATAATTGCATGCACATAGTAATGCACGGAATCAAATCATTTCATGTGCCAGAAAGTTTTCTTGTTGTGCATATCCAAACCTTACCAAAACCTTACCAAATCTAGGGCTGATGAGTCATAATTATACATCACTACACAGAGCTAAGTTACCAGGACTGCCCGCACCCTCCAAGTTTTAAATAAGCGCTTAGTTGCACGAACAGTTTTATTACAAGCATTAAACCAGGAACTCAACATCTGTTGCACGTGCAGAGATCACTTATACCCAAGTTTAGGCATTATGAATCAGCTGGAGTGACTCCAAGTTGTTCCAGACTCCTCTGAGAGAGAACCCGGCAAGTTCTTTTTCCCCCAAACATAAGCAGAGCAAGTTCAGAGGTAAACAACACATTTGACTCGTGAGTCACAAGTCCTTAAGAATGCCCTCAGACCTGAACTATTTCTTGCTCTCTGAATCACATGAAACTTCAGTCAAGTCACAAATTCGCTGAAAACTAACAGCCTTCCTAGGAGACGTAGCATGCACGCATTTGTTCTTGGACTGCTTCAGAGGGAAGAGCGTTCTGACTCAGTTAAATCAGTTCCATCACACCCACGTAGAGCAACACAGCAATACCACACCAGACTGTTAATACTTCTCATGCAAACTGTGTATAATCTGAACTCTGCTTTCCACTGGGTTAGCTGTGCTGCTGAAACACGGCCCAACCAGGTGGGAAGAATGATACACATCTAAATATGCACTTTGCACTGGAAAAAAACACATATACCCATTCCTTAAGATCAGCCCCAAGATGTAGATATTTTGAGCCCTCACTCTGTTGGGGCTTTAATGAAAATTAAAGCCTCGAGTTTGGCCTTCTCACCGGTAAATTTATTCTAGCAGATTCAAACCGAGATTTGAGACACCAAGTTTAAATAATCCAGCAGCACTCATTTTAAATAACTTCTTGCTTCCTTCGTGTAGCACCAGCCCAGACCCCAAGAAATACGCTTCTCTTCCCATGGGCGACGGAGGAGAGGAGGTAACCATCAGCATCCGACTTTTAGGTTCTGCTCCTCGAGGCTCTGGTGGGTCTAATGCCCGTTTACCAGTACCAGCTGCATTTATCACGCCGTCACCCAGGCAGCTTGTGGGCGCGCTGCAGAGACCACCCAAGAGGCAACGTGACCACCGTTTTACAAGACAAGCTTAGGGAACTTAGGAATTCAAGATTATTTCCATAAGGCGAGATTAAAGGAACGGAGGAACCTGTGGCCAAACAAGCTGCATGTATGGATGAAAACAAACCAGATCACAGTGAAGATTAGGAAATTAAAGTATGATATGTTCCAACTTATGTACAGAGTTATAAACAAATGAATACCATAAGCAAGAGACAGGAAGCCCATAAAAGCTTAAAAAAAAATAAATAAAAATCACAATACCCTGAGAATGTCTGCCTAATGGAGTCTACTGCCAAGTTATGGTACCGAAGCTAAAACTCCTACTGAAAATAAGATATCGGCGTACAAAAATAAGCCACAATATCCCGGCACATCAAGTGAGAGACAAAACTTGGAATTATTGTTCTGTGCCACTGCTTTATAATTATGTTGTTTCCCACTTCTTTTGTATCAGCCTTCAACTTGTCACTACAATCATATCGCAATGTCAGTGTAAGTAAAAGCACAGTGTTAAAATGAAACTAAACATTGTCACTGTCAGTTTGTGGAAACTGCGCTAAAATGTCACCGCGAACAACTGTCACGGCAGGTCTGCTGCGGCCGCGCCACCGCGCCAGAACGGAACGTGATGATGTCAATACAGCTTATTGCGTACCCGCGTGGCACAAGAGCTGACGAGTACTCCCAACGCGCAGGCTAACGGTGGAAATTTGGGGCAAACTCAAATTCGGGGCAACCCTTGCGGTGCACACCGCAGTAGCTATTTTTTAAGCCCAGATGAAGTAGCGATGGGTTTGTCCGCTACTGCGCGTCGCACGGAGCGGGCGGGACGGCGACCTCCCCTGCGCGACCCAGCGAGCCCAGACGGGCGAACAAGTCACGCCGGGAGGGACGGACAGCCGTGCCAGGGCTGGGGAGAGGCAGCGCGGCTCCCGGGGCCGTGGCACGCTGCAGGGGGCCGGGCCGGGCAGCGGGGTGCCAGCCGGAGGGCAGCGCGTGCGCGGCTCAGGGCTGCCGCCGACGCAGGGATCCAGCCCAGCCGGCGGCGAAGTCAAGCAGCAGCACTGGAATTATTATTATATACGATATCTACTTCTCCCCTGAGCCCAGGGAGGCCCAGCACACGAAGGGACCCAGGAAGAGGCCAGGAGGTGCTGGCGAGGCGAATTCCGCTGCTGGGGGAGGAGGAGTGCGGTGAGGAAGATGAGCGACGCGCACCTCCCCAGCCCCTCCCGGGGACCGGGGCTGCTCCGGCCCCGCACGCCGACGGACACGGGGACAGCAGCGGAGCACGGGAAGGAGCAAGATATACGGGCATCCGTAATCCGTTTTCCCTCAACATACCTACGATATGGAACAGTGTACATATTAACTAATGACCGACTATTAAGTTCACATAAAACGCACACATATAAATTACAGCAGAGTTACATGCTTCAATGGAGTCTCTCCCCTAAAAGCCACGACACACTGGGGAACGCTGAGATGTTTGTGGCACAACGTGCAAATAACGTCGTTTTGCTCAGGAATAATCTTAAATCTTTTAGGTAACACGATCTGAAGAATTATTCCCCGTTCACTTCTTAAGGGACACAAAACCCATCCGTTGCTTATACGAGCATTAAAAAAAGAAAAGAGAGGGGCGCAGAATTCACTAGAATATTCATCATTTCCAACCTTAAACCCACAGCGTACAAACAGACGAATCCGGCAAGTCAGAGAGCAAAGCCAATTTAATCTGTGGCTCCCCTGAGGTAAATGTAGTTCACAGTCCTGCCCCCACCCCAACCTCGGCCATAATCCCCGCTTCCCGGAGGTAGGAAAGCACTGGAGTGAGGAAAATTCTGCAGCAGGATATAATGATCCAAAATGACAGGGACAATAATGACAATGAATTTCATGTCTCCCAGTCATGAGCCGGGGATGCTTGACTGGGCTGACTTACGCAATTAAATTGTTACAGGTACAGCAGGAGACGCAGTTATCATCTGCATGCTTTTGGGAAGGACGCCTCCAGCGAAAGGAAGAGGAGCGCTGCGGATGCTCGGTCCCTTTTGTTAGGGGCAAACAGCCGCTCCTGCAGGGACGCTCGTGCGGCTGCACCCTTTGACAGAGGCAAAACTGGGTTAAAGATGCAAAGCCATTTTAGGCTATTGATTTTATCCCTTTTGAAAACGATAAAAGAGCTCTGACGGCTAAAGCGCGGCGCGACTCCGGCCGCCGTGCGCCGAGAAGCACTCCGAGCAAGCAGGGACCCAACAGATTTCAGCGGAGAACCGGGAGCGCCGTTTACAACCCGTCCCCACTAGTGTTTATACCAATGCCGGAAAGGAAAAACACTGTCGCTTCTACAGGTTCAGCCGGAGACTCGCGTTCCGTTTTACGGGCATTCCACTAGAGGCAGCCAGTATCACCTTTACAAGCCCTCTCGGAGCTGCCGATTTTCTTCAGGATTTCACATACAGCTCTATTATACAGAACATGGGACAAAATGCCTTTGAAAGCAACGGGATATGGAGGATACGCATAGTATTTTCCAGGTTATACCCACAGTTAGTGTGCCTGCAAGGCTGCTTTCATTCATCCAGCTTCAATTTTGAAATACCAAGAAATATGGTTAGCTGTGTATTTCACCTATAGAAAGTCTTTTTAGTGACAAACTGTCAAAGAGTTTTTATACCCAGGGACGGAAAAAAAGAAAAAAAACCCTCACACAGTTGTCTGCATCTGTAATAGGGCAGTACCCCTATTACAGCTCAACATTCTCAAAATATTAATTTGTCAAATATGAATTATAAAGCTATAACATTTCATAATTCAGGACACACTCAAATACTAGGAAAAATAGCTACAAGAGCCTAAATAAAAAAAAAGCATTTATTCCGTTTTTGACAGCTTAATGAATGCCCTACTCTTTTGCATTGATTTTCGTGTGTATGTGTGTCTGTGTGCCTGGGAAGGCATGTGTGCCTGGGAAGAATTTCTCATGGGGTTTGCTGTAAACAAGGAAAGCTAAATCCTCTGCCAAAGCTTCTTTTTCTACCTTTAAATTACCTCCATATTAAATATTCCAGAACATATAAAAAAAGTACTCACTGAGAATGCAAAAAATAAAGAACAATTACTTACATCGCAGCAAATCTACTGCAAATTTGTAGAACAAGACGTTAGACAATCAAATACCTTGATGTGGCAACACAGTCACAGAAGTAGTACAGGTTAATTCCCGCTTTCAGAAAATAGCAGTAAATTCAAGGAGCATGGTCAACAAAGCCCTAAAATCTTAAATTCATGACTGATGCCAGAACACAAATTTTCCTTACACACCTAAAGGCTCATCTTGAGAAGCAAAATATGTTAACAAAAAAAGTCTGCAAGCATCTAGAGACAGAAAAATAATGCATCTTAAAAAGCACTGTGCCGCTTAGAATTTCTAAACACTTTAAACTGAAATACTCTGGCCAGTTGGATCTCTGCTTTAATGTTTTTCCTAGTTCTTAACATAATGAACTATGTATAATTTAAATGGAGATTAATTCTTCCATTTAAAGTGCTTTAAAATAATTCTGCCTATGATCTTGAGATCTCAGCCCAGCGTCTCCACAGCGCCTCTTCTCCAGTTTTCCTTGAGCTACATAACTGGAACTGACAGATCACTGCTCAGATAGCAGCCACGTTCTTCCCCCAAAATGTTGCCTTTTTGCTATTCAGGAGTATCCTAATACCAACAAATGCTAAATGAAGTCTGACATGTACCCCTAAGAAACAAACTTGTAAGTTGTGGCTTCAAAGAAAACCTTGAATAAATAGGACACATTGTGTACACCCAGGCTAACATCCAACATATGCTTTAGCTTCCCGATGCTGAGACAGAGCAAGAATAGCCTCTGGTAAAGTCTGTGATTTGCTGTGGCTGGTACTCCCAACATTTATAATGTACCTTTTTTTTTTTTTTTTTTGCCTGTATAAACAATTTAAAAAATGTAATTAAGAAGACCACAGCAACATTTCAGAACACAACATATTCATGAATAATGGATTATTTGACATGCCACTAGTTTGATCAACATTTACAAAACAAAACAAAGAGCATTCCTGATCTTTCCTTCGCAAAAGAGTATCACCACCAATAAGTCATAACTGGACAGGTGGCTTTATCAAATAAAAAAGTAACCTACATAATGAATGTTTTTAATTCTTCCCTTTGGTGGTGGTGAGACACGTGCCGAACGGTGAGACGTGGCCAGTAGGTGCTATTAACAGCTACAGATACAAAGAAAGCGCGATAGAGACAGGGATAGAGAAAAGCAAGAAAACAAGATAAAACTACATTTAATTGCACATATAGAGCCAGTTAAGAAAGGCCATTCTTAAAGGGCCAATTTATTTATTTGTTACTTAGGGAAGGTAGAGAAGGGATGGACAGAGAAGATACAGATACGACCTACTTTAAGACATATATACATATTTTCCACCATTATTTAATGCTTTATTTTATGACTAATCCTTCTGAAAGAACTAAAAGGAGTTTAATTCAATCTTATCATCCCCTTCTCTATTTTAAGTTCAATTCCCTTTCCCTTTTGTCCTCCATTCCTCTGGATTGAGGGCACGAAAGTATACCGTTAAAATTCAAGCACAGTAATTTACAAGATCTAGTGTGCTTGCTGAAACATTATGACTTAAACCAAATTTACTGTGGCCAGAACAGAGCTTAATTGATCACAATAAAATAATTAATGTTTTACAACGCAGCGTGAGCCCACCTACACCACAGGCCACCGGCTGACCCACAGAGGAGTCACTACAGACACTAGTTTAATTCTGGAGCCCGGCACGTTAAGAATTGATTTAAGGTTGTAGTTGGAAAGTTTTTTATTTTGGATTAGGTGCGGCCTCAAAGCACCTGAACGTGTATTATGAACTCACAAGTTTGATAGTTTAGTCCTTCAGAAACCCTTTATTCTTTTAGGAAACTGAGGTTTGGTGGAGCCTTGGGAGTTTAATTTTTTCCACCACAAAACACCATTTCTTTATATTCTGCATGAAAATGTGGATAACTAAGCTGTAGTCTTATTGGAAAGCAAAATAAGGCCAGATATACTAGCATGAACAAGCAGTTTCACTGGCCGCAGAACTTCAAGTCTATTTTTGATACGTCTCACCAACCTGGCCTGTGCCCGGCGAGCACGGCAGCTGTGCCTCTGCAGGAGAAGTGCCGAGCCTCTGCCAGCGACCTGACTTCACGGAACTCGCAGGGACAAACGCAGTGACTACACAATCCTCTTTCTCTGTTAAACTGCTCTTCAATATTTCGTACGTTTCCTTTTTTTCTTTTTTCTGCTTTACACTTCTTTGTTTCAATAGGCAGAGAGCGGGTTTGTTTCCTTGGAAAGCAAAAAACCCATCGGAGACACCTCTCTGTCATGCACAGAGTTCGGCACTGTACTGCCACACAGATGTTTTCCACTAAAAGACCACATGGCCTCTTGGTGCTGTATTTTTATTTATTGCAACCCTGTTTAAAACAATTATTCGTTCAAGAAACTTGAAGACTAATTTTAAGACTATCTTGTAAATGCATGTCTTTGGAATGCCGGAGTACTAAATAGCAATGATACATCCAAACTATCTATTTAATCAGAAAAAACTTCAATAGATTATAAATAGATTTCAAGTTATAGTGCTCTTATGAGAAGTGTAATTACAGTTAAGAGAACCACTTTGTTCTTCTTGCATGCTCCTGGGATCCCTTAAAACAGTCTAAGGGGTAGCTTATGATAATGAAAAAATAAATCTGAATTACATCTATGTATGCTATTTACAGCACCTCTTGTTACAGTTTACAAAAAATACCACATAATCCCGTAAAAATTTCTGCTTCTAAACAACCTCTTATTTCCTCTAGACCTTAAAAATAAGATAGAGAAGGTGTAGTCTCCATCAGAAATAAAGGATGGACTTAATTTTTACTTAAATCTCACCCTACTCCCAAATAAGAACCTACACGCATATATTCCCACACAAATAGACAAATCTTTTTTTTTTTTTTTTTTTAATTCTGCTGGGTTCTGTATGAGACTTGCAATTATCAACGTGTGCCTTTGCCAGAAGCCTCATATATACTATCTGAGTCCAGTGTGTTTCAAGAGTCCTTCCTACTTCTTCCCAGTACAAAAGCCCCTATTGATAAGCTGATGAATAGTGTAAATGCAGTTCTAAAAAGGGAAAAGAACTACCTTTATAATCAATTTTGTGTGAAGACCTTTCTGGCTGCCAAAAGGTCAGAAACTACATCTTCAGGTAAAAACTAACTAGAACTGTACTACTACTGAAGTGAATCAGTATTTAAGCTATTTATTCTTCGGAGGGCTCCTCCAAACCTGCAACGAATCCATGGCTTTTTGCCCTATCCTCAACTCATTTGACATTCGGATATTACCTAGCAGGCCCCATTACCGAGAAATTTCTGCCAAAACTTTCTGTCTTGGAAGTGAAGTGGAAGAGGACTGGAGAAAGGGTAATACCAGTCTCACTAAAAACTACATCATGAAATAGAGTAGAAGACTGATGCAGAGAAAAAATATTCCATCTTCTAGATATGCCAACGTAGCCCCGTGCGTTAAGAAAGGAATTCTGACAGTCTGTCCTGGTACTCAAACTTCAGCAGTGAACTTGCCAGCATTTAGAATTTGCACAAGTTCAGTATTTTTTAAATACTGAAGTTCTGACAGTTTGGGGATGTGACCTACACGACGTTGAAAAGTACTGAGACGTAGCAGCTTGGATAAAGCTCAGGACACCTGTACGTCGACACAAACACCAATATTTTGGACAAACAAAATTTCGAGGTAGTCATTTGTCAAGCAAAGCAACTGAACCTTCAGCAGTTTTGTTTCAGGTTGCCTTGTAGACAGTGTAGACACTGAAGGGAGAGAGACAGCATTAAGAAATTCCTTGCTTCGAAGACGCGCGGTGGCCCCTCCTGCTGCACAGCTACGCTGGGGACTCGGTGCGAGACGTATTCCACGGAACAAGGCAAAAAGGCTTACCCATTCCCACGTTACAAACAGGAGTGACGCTCCTTCCAAACGTGAATACACATGAACACTTCCAACTGCGATGAGCCCTATTAAATCATCCTTCTATTTTGAAAGAACATCAAAAGATGTGCAGAAAGCACCTTTGTTTTCCCCCCAATCGCACACTGATTTTGTGCATTATACACAAACATATCTAAAACTAGCTGACACAACAGATTAATTTACTGGAGCTGGAGGCATTTTTCCTCTCATGAATTTATATCCCTTTTTTTAGAGGGGTTTTAACAGAAACCATGTCTTACAATCAGAGATTACTGTAATTACAATGAACACTGTCTTTGCAGAGCAACCAATTTGACTGGTGATACAAAAAGTAATTGATCCAGACCCCGTCCAGCCCAGTGCAAGAACCACAACCAGAAGCCAGCTCATCTAGACAGGTTTGAAGTTATTTGCACACTGGAAGTGCTACAGCAAACCATTCAGCATTCCCAGAACGATCGTACTTCCATGACTTAGGATACCTCAGAAGAAATGAGGTTCTGTCTGAGAAGCGTATAGCGAAACCATGCACAGCTGGAAAGTCGTAGGGAATCACTAGAACGCTTGCATGTATCACTATTCTTGCCTACATCCAGCAAGTGACTGTTGTGAAAAACATAATTTATGTACCAAATTAATGCTTAAGATGCAAGTTGAATCCTTCAAGTTGTTGTTCTTCCCTTTATAAAGTCAATGTACGTGACCTACAGCTGCACACTTGAGTTCCCCCCCTTCAAAGCCCAACACGAAGCACAGAAAGGCAACGTACCATCGTAGTAGACAATAGCTCCAACGAGCTCATCTTTGCGTAGCATTGGAAAGTGCTCCAAGGCTCTTGACTTGCTAAGGACATAACTGCTTTTCAGGCATTGACTTCCGGCCACGATGTCATATAGTTTTATTCCAAACCAGTAGTATGGCATCTGCCACCATCTGCAGGAAAAAAAATTAATTCCCCATGAAGTGACATAAAAAAAATTTAAAAGAGCATTCACACACTGTTACTGTAATATAGAACATGTTAAGTAATAGTGGGTTGTATTACACCATCATACAAATTTATGGTATCACAATATAATGTAAATATGAAGAACTTATGTATTGTTCACTACTGTTTCCAACTGATCTGCTCACTGCGGTTAGTCAAGCAGACTCAAGGCTTTATTTATGTAGAATTAAGATCACAAACTGCCTTTTTGTACTTCAGTGTAAAGTGAGATATTAAAGCTACGTGTTGAGGGAAGAACCAGGCAGTGTGCGCAAGCTGCAAGGGTTCCTCAAATGCACACCTTGACTAATGCCTCCAGCACAAACAGGACCAAATAAATGCAGTCAACCGCTGACCTACACGAGCTCCAGCTATTACAAGCCCCTTCTACTAAGACAGGACTAAAGCCATACATTAAGACCATTCAGCAGAAACTCACTGCTCTAAGTAGCCTGTTACAGTGAGGAACTGTTCTTACAGACCTAAAACCCTAACCCAAATCACTTAAAGTCTCTTTCGCATGCAAGAAGCAAACTTATTTCTCAGTACCAAACCGTCACGTACTGTGGAAGACAAGCGCGCTAACTACTGCACGGAACAGCGGTGGCTGTAAGGACTAGCCAGCACGCTGCTAAGGTCACTGCGATAGCGTGTGTCGAAGACAAGGATACACTGGAAAGAACAGCAAATAACATCCTGAGAATCAGAGCTCATTCCCGCTGCAGCCTCCCCTCCTTTCCCCAGCTGGGGCGGTAGAAACGCACGGAGCAGCGGCAGCCCCAGACATGCTCCTCGACAGCAGCGATAGCTGCTTGGTGCCAAATGAGAATTTCATGCTTCCACAATACAGCAACATCTCACCTCCTGGAGGACAAAGCTTGAGACAGGTTTAAAGACATGCTCGGAAAGAGGTACCCGGAAACTACTCCAGGGAAACAGCTTGCTTGTCAAAAGCAGTGGTAAAGGAGAGAGATTATAGCAGAGCTTACTTGTAAACAGGCAGCATTATTGGCAAAGGAGCCGACAGGTGAGGAGCAATTTCAAGCAGATTTGCACGCTCCTCAAGTGCTTCTTTCACCATCTTGTACTGAAAGATAGAAACGTACACGTGAATCCCACGTTACTCGATTTTGTCTCTATGTGCAACACTTAATAAGAAACTGTTTATCAAAGCAAATACCTCGCATAATTTTTACTGTTCTTTCAAAAACACACAGAGATTTGCTGAAAAATTCAAAAGTTAAGAAAAATGTTTCCCAAGAAAACTAAGTTTCACTAGTTTGATTTTGGTGTCTTGGCAGGTCAGTTGAATAATTTTTCATTTGAACATCAAGCGCCATAAGCTGTGTTACCCCTAACTGTGGGCAGGAGGCACTTAAAGAGGGTTAGAGCTCATCCCACAGTATAGCTTCTGTGCTCATTCCCACAATTAAATCCTGTACTAACTCCAAGTTGCAAATGCACAAGCGTTCTTCTCCAAATCTATCAGTAGGAATCAATATGACATTGTTCTTTGGCAAAAAAGAAGGTTTACTTCCATAGCTGGATAACTGCATGCTTCGTATTTTTTTCCCTGAGAAGTCACCACTTCTGTAGCGGTATTATAACCATTAAAATAATACTTTAACTTGGAGAGGTTTCAATGAGAAGACAAATCAATTTGTCAAAACAAGAATATCATGCTTCCACCAACACAAGAATACATAAAAGCTTTTATATATAATCACTCTTACCATATTTTTTCTCCATTCCAAAGTAAACAGGACAACCACTCACTCCTCCAAATTCTGATCACGACAGGTAGGAAGCCCTTTTTATTCTCAAGTCAGCCCTGTCTCTGCCTGCCTTCCCCAAAATACAAGCAGTCTACAAGGTACGGCAACTAGATTGGTCACGAAAGAGTTTAGCAGAAGGCAGCAGCACCGATTTCCCTAGTCTGGAAAGCTCAACCGGAGAAGACACTTTCTATGTACAGTGGCTGCGGAATACAACAGTCAAGTACTGAAAAAATAAAAAGGAGTCTTGGATATAATTGGGATAGGGGAAGTGTCTACCAGCAATTTTTGCTTAACAACCAGCATAAACAATTACCTGCTCAAAATCCAACTTCATGATGGCCTTCTGAAGATATCTCACTCCACCATGGATCAATTTAGTACTCCTGCTGCTGGTCCCTGATGAGAAATCATCTCTTTCTAGAAGGGCTGTTTTTAGTCCTGTGTTACCAGAAAACCAAATTAACTTCTTAAATTACACAATTTGTATGTAATTCATTAAAGACACTTCTCTAGGGTAGAGACAATCACAAGAAAAATTACTCCGTACATGGATAAATTTGTATTCAAAGTGTAGTGCACTGTCTATATTGTAATGAAAAATTTTAGCCTCCTTCCTAAGGGAAAAGTCAAAACAGAACTTAAACAGAAGCACATTAAAACCTGGATATTTCACAATAGAAAGGCATTACGGTACATTATAGGGGCCACGCTCCCCCAAGCAAATTATAGTTCATATTCATGGCAGGAACAGAGTATTTCCATGAATACTTTTAACCCTTTGCAGCAGAGAGCTCCAAACCTATCACACTAACAATTTCAACAGCAAGCCAGAGAGGCAGACAACTGGCATCTTTGTCTGCTTCCCTGCACTCTGCTCAAGAGGTGCCCAACTCCAGAGGAGAGCCAGCCACGGGCATGCTCACCGCTCAGGGAGAGCTCGCCACACAACATTAGTTACGAGATATTACGATGAATTTCAGAAAAATGTTTACTCAAAAATACGCGTGCGTGTTCCCTGACCGCAGCAGGCGCTGACACTTTGACCAGCACAAGGAAGGGATAACCACATGCCTCACCGACGCTCACCCAAATGCAAAAGACAAGTGCTTTATAACCGAACGTTATAATGCTTATTCTAACAAATGCTCAGAACAAGGCTGGCATGTTTGTTGCACAAGTTGTGTCCCCAGTTACCCCGAAGGCCAGGAAAAAGCCTTCCGTGGGTGAAGGCACACTGCTTCATACTGAAGTGGCTGTGAAACCACAGACCCCAACGCTGTCTACACTGCGCCCCTGGCACCTTCTTCGTGAAGGAGACTAACTTCGGGTTACGTGATGGAAGTTAGGTGAAAGGAAGAGATGCAGGAAACTGATGATTAACAGATGCCTTTTAATGGTAAGACCCAGGCAACAGCCTGGCCACGTGTGTTAGCACACACCTACAGGACAGCCACCACTGACTTCCAACATCCCGCATAAGTAAAGCCAACCAAGATAAGCACCACAGGACAAGGATGTGGCAATCTTTCACTTATAGAACATATTTGGAAGGACAATCTGTGCTACGGAAGTTAGCATAACAGACCCCCTCCATCACTGGCAGAATCCTAAAGTTAGGCAAGCAAGGCAAAGGCGAATTAAACAGCAACAACATGACGATGCAAACCCAAGGGGAAGCGCATCACCTGCATTAGCAGTTATCCCTTGGGTCTTTCCTTCGCCCTCTTCGAGGGGTGCTTTATGTTACTGGGTGGTGAAAACACATTTTAACATCTAGTGGTCTCCCAAAACTTTTACGTCCTTAAAACATATCTAATTATTACTGGTAACTTTCAAAGATCAGAGTAATTTATTTTTGTCAAATGTGACTGAAGATTAATGGATACAATCAGAAATAATTTGGCGAAGATATATCAAACACATGAAAAGCAAAATTTGTTGTTAAGCGAAGCAAACATAATAAAAGAGCAAGTTCCATGAATGAACAGCAACAATACACAATTCATTAACCAAATGCCTAGGAATATTTCACACTTCAGAAATCTACTGATATAATCAGAATATCTAGCAAAAGGATAAACGTAGATTACCTATAATAATTTCTGTATGCTTTACAACTGCATTTGCTACCACAATATAGCCGAGGCAGAAGTGAAAAGACCCCAAGTTATCTTTAATAATACATGAAAAAAATTTATAACCAGATTTGAGCTTGTATGTATCCACCAATGGTGCACACCTTACTGCTTTATCCATTTCAAAATTATCACACCTTCTGGACAAGTATTTTCCAATCAAGCCACAAAACACTCCTGGAGTCAGGTTTTGCCTCTTATTTTTGAGGTGCAGCTACAGATTAAAGCACCTGAAGAACTTTATGGCTACCTACTATGTTTTGCACTATTATTTTTTTCCATTTTAGTTCCAAAACCAGAAACAAGGTCTACAACCACAGAAACTAAGGAAGGCTGGTTCTCTCTTACATTGGCCGGTCATACTGAAAATAACAACTGAGAGAACACATTCCAAGACAAGCTTTTCTCACACATCTTTTACGTAGCTTTTTGGACAAAAATATGATATTCTGGGGGAATATAGCATTTTAACAGAAGAGGAGCTGATGCTACAGCCTCTCAGATAGAGACAGTACCCACGCATTCTCATCTCTGTATCTGAAGATCTATTTTCATTAAACTCATAAAATAACTTATACTCTTTGAGAACTGTCAAATTTGATTAGAACTTGCTGGCCCATTTCAAAGTTACTGCGTCAGGTGGACGACACAGAGTGGGCACTAGCGTCCTGCTTCTTCACCCCCTGAACAGAGTTTTTCACGTCTGACTTACTGCATGAGCTATTGAACAACATCTGCACATCTACCGGCCAACAGCCGACTGTCACCACACACATTCTCATCCTCCTGCAGAAGTCGGGTAAAAAGCGTTAGCTTAAACTCATTTTACCTTGAGCTTTCCCTAAGTTAAGGCTACGCATAAAGTTAACATCAATTCTGCTGCTTCTAGTAGCTTCTTCAAGCAGTTACACAGCCAGTGCCCCAAAAGAGGGGAAATCAGAGCACGGACCTACTGTGCGTACCTTCAGACTGAATGGTCTTTCACTGAAAATCCAAACAGACTTCTCCAAACCTGCGATATACTAAGCAGCTACAATGCATTAGCAGGAGTTGTAGATATCTCGTGTTATCAGAATTACGAGCTGGAGAGTCACTGTGACTCATCCGGAATTCATGCTCGGCCCTTTCAAACCAGTTGCTAGAAGTGCTGCGCACGTCTCGTCTCCTCTTTGCTGCAGATATTCTCCTGCACAAACAAGTGAAACGTGACTACAGATTAACCCATTAAGCAAGGAGCAACAGAGGATGAGAAGGCAATCCAAGAGCCTCCAGCAAAAAGGTTTATGTCAGACAACTGCACACGAGGACCCAGACAACAAAGACTCTGCTGAAACAACAGAATGCAATGACATTTTTTCTTCAAGTTCATTTTAGCTTCTGAAAATGGAAGCTTTATAACCAGGCATTCAGAGTACACCTTCTCTATCTTCAAGTACTTTTGAAAAGCCAGTCTGGGAAATTTATTATAAACCATGTAATCCAAGAATAAGAATGCAATTAAGTTTTCAAGCCTTACCTCTAGTGACTGCATCCAAAGCACAGCCACACCCCGTTGCTCCTCCGCCTATAACAAGGACATCAAATTCACTCGTGGTTTGCAGTGCCAAAATTTGCTGTTCTCTTGTGGGGAAATCATTCTTTATTGGAACAGTCACAGCTTCTGCAGCTTGAACACGCACAAAGGTGCCCTACAAAGATTAAAAGCAACACATGAAGATCTGTATTTATTGTGTGTACACACACAACCAAACCTCCGCATTTTCTACAACCATAATGGTAAACTCCCAATCACTTTACCTATGTTTAATAATAATATTGCATTAAAACATTATGGAGCAACAAACAGTATTAAAACAATAAAGGGTTGGCACACATTTACTTCATCTTGCCTACTTCAATACAATGCTGTACTTGAGCACTACTACCGATATTAATTATTTCTAGGAATAGTCTTCTGCTACGTCAAATGTTACAGATGCGCGGGAAGTACTTTAACAAAAAGACACGCGGCTAGGCTCTCAACACTCTACCAAAAAAATTCATCAAAGCAAAGGACTTAAAGATGAATGTACATTTAATATTTTAAAATTGATTACTTGTAGAGTGGCATTAACCTAAGCTCAAATTTGATCAGGTACATGAGATGATATGGTTTACTGTCAAATGTAGTATACTAAAACACCAAAGAAACACTATTTCCATATCCTTTTTTAAAATCTTATAAGCAAAGCAATTTATATCCTACAGCATGTTAAAATACAACTTTTCTTTAAAGTAACAAAACTTATTGATGTGGCAGTTTCCAGACAAGTTCAGATTTTACTGGAATGGCTTTGAGAATCCCTCCAGTACTCTGACACTGCACGAGCCACTGCTGCTCTCCAGTTAGTGACCGTGGTGAGGAAGGCTGACGTGCTCGCTCAGTCAACTAATATGGACCATGGTTTAAATTTTAAAGTTTTAGCCAGTTTCTGAAGGCTCTCTTCAGTTAACAATAATTTTAAAAGAATTCTGAAAACCTTTACCATCAGAGAAATCCCCAAACCCTATTACTGGTCACATACTTCATAATAACAATGTTATGAGCGCCATCACTGTGGGTTCGTATTCATCACACTAATTTTACATACAATGAGCTGCAGGCAGGTACCATAGTTATTCAGACAGTTAAATAGGGTGCAAGACCACAAAAGTCATGCTTGCTTTCTCTTTGTTTTCAGCTCCAGCTTCGCTTTTTATTCCAAATTATTCCCAAATTTTCCTCATTCACCATTGTCCCTCATTCTGCACAAAACTAGACAGTGAATTTCTCTCCCTGGTATTTTTTTAAGACCTGACGGATCCATGTTTTCCACAACAATCACTGGCACCTAAGGATACCTGGCAGGCAAAGCACTTGCATTTCCAATATAAGCAGGGTAGTCGAGACACTGGCTACCGAGCCAGAACACCCATAACACATCCCAGCACAGGAGCACACCCCCGCAACCTTGAGAACATCACCTGAGCCGGCTCTTTTGCAAATAATCAGATTTTGGTGCTCTGATTTTTGTTTGATTGACAGGAGTGCTTTTATTAGTACCTAGAACATCCAAAGGAACTGTTTTCATAGAATCATAGATTGGTTTGGGTTGGAAGGGACCTTGAAGACCACCCAGTGCCACCCCCTGCCCTGGGCAGGGCCACCTCCCACCAGCCCAGGTTGCTCCCAGCCCCGTCCAACCCGGCCTTGAACACCTCCAGGGATGGGGCAGCCACAGCTTCTCGGGGCACCCTGCGCCAGGGGCTCACCACCCGCACAGCCAACAATTTCTTCCCAGTATCTCATCTCAATCTCCCCTCTTCCAGTTTGAAGCCATTCCCCCTCATCCTATCACTCCATGCCCTTGCAAAAAGTCCCTCCCCAGCTCTCCTGGAGCCCCTTTAGGCATTGGAAGGGGCTCTGAGGTCTCCCCGGAGCCTTCTCTTCTCCAGGCTGACCCCCCCACCTCTCCCAGCCTGTCCTCCCAGCAGAGGGGCTCCAGCCCTCCCAGCATCTCCGGGGCCTCCTCTGGCCCCGCTCCAACAGCTCCGTGTCCTTCTGCTGTGGGGACCCCCCGAGCTGGAGGCAGCACTGCGGGGGGGTCTCCCCAGAGCAGAGGGCAGCAGAGGGGCACAATCCCCCCTCGCCCTGCTGGCCACGCTGCGGGGGATGCAGCCCGGGGGGCCGGGGGCTCGCTGGGCTGCCGGCACACATTGCTCAGCCACATTGAGCTTCTTACCCACCAACACCCCCAGGTCCTTCTCCTCAGGGCTGCTCTCCAGCCATTCCCCGCCCAGCCTGGAGTTGTGATTGGGATTGCCCCCACCCACGTACAGGACCTGGTTGAACTTGACGAGGTTCACACAGGCCCACGTCTCAGTCCTGTCCACGTCCCTCTGGATGGCATCCCTCCCCTCCACACAGCTTGGTGTCATCAGCAAACTTGCTGAGGGTGCACTCCATCCCACTGTCCATGTCACTGATAAGGATGTTTAACTGTGCCGGTCCCAGTACCAAACCCTGAGGAACACCACTTGTCACCAGTCTCCACTTGGACCACAACTCTCTGAGTGCGACCATCCAGCCAGTTCCTTACCCACAGAGTGGTCCATCTGTCAAATCCCTGTCTCTCCAGTTTAGAGATAAGGATGTTGTGTGGGACAGTACCAATGCTTTGCACAAGTCCAGGTAGATGATGTCAGTTGTTTTAACCACTACTGATTTGAAATACATACCTGAAAACAAATAAACATCTACATTACTCAGACCAGGACAGAAGAAGTAATTGACCGATTCAGAACGGATCAAAATAAACAAACAGGAAATTAAAAATTAACTTTTCAGAGTTTCCAGAAAATTATGAACACTTTCAACACAAGAAAAACCTGTTTAAATCCTATAAACTAAGGTCAGAGCACGATCCAGTCTTTAGTCCAAATAGCAGACTTAGCTGATGTAAAATAGCTTGTGCCCAGATGTCCTAAACAGGAAAGAGTAAATTAATACAAATTCAAGTGACAAAGCACAAAATACTACTTTCTTACTATCCTCTCAAACAATCTGTTTGTCTAATCTCTTTCCATTCACTGCTTACACTGTGCAAGGAAGCTCGCTCATTTCAGTTTGATTTCCAAACACTCCTTGAATAAACTGAACGAGGCAAGTTGTTCAGTTATAGAAATAACTTTATGACTTATTGCACTGCTAACCGTAAATTACAACTGCCACAGAAATAGCTCCTAAGCCCAGGCCCACGCTGCACACGCGCCATCCCAAGCACCGTTTACCCTGCCTCGGCGGTTTAGCGTTACTCAGCCCACATGTTGAGTTTCCCAGACAGACTCTCCTAGATCGCTGCGGTTAGGAAAAGCTCTCTGCTAAAACAAGCCACCTCCAGGTTTTGGAACTGCAGCCACTTCCCCTGGCATTTGCAATGGGGAGAGAATATACACCTGCTATATTAAAGTAGCTTGGCTGACCAAAGGTAACCCAGTTGCCTGCCACCATCTGCTCACACGCGCAGCTGAACGGGTCTGCAGCTCCTCTGCAGCAAGCACACCACCGGCTCTCATAGAGCGCTCGAAGCAGACCTTCCCAGTTAAAGGTAAAAACGATTCTTGCAACACATGTGCTGTAAATTAGCAGCCAATGCAGCCATGCACAAGAAGCCCGAACTCAGATTATATGGTGCATACATCCTAAATATTTTTGTTCAAAATTATTTGCTCATTCTTCAGCAGTATTATGATTGAAATGCATTATTTCCTATCATTACTATACAACTGAAAAAAAATATCTAATAGCTAGAAACCACATTTGAAAGAAGTGCACACTCAAAAATAATTAAAGATCAAGTTCATCCTGTAATCATGAATTATATTGACTATAATGCAAGTAGCTCATGCAAATTACTTAGGATAGCAGCTACAACATTCATTGCACGTGTGTTACAATTCAATCAATAAGGAAAGTTGGACTACAGAAAGTGCTTCACTTAATATTAAGGATTTATACCCTCCCAGAAACAACATGAAAATTAAGATTTAAAACAACTAAAGTTTGGCAAATTATGACTCAAGCTATAGTATTACCACTGATTTTTCCCAAGCCTGTGGTTCCCGCTGGGGTCACCTCCAGCCCAGCAAGCGCCTGGGCTCGGGCTCACCCCCAGGCGTGCCACCAGCCGCATTAAGCACTCAGCCAACTGTGGCCCAGGCTCAGTCACTGACTACAAATGCACCGTAACGAAAGGTCTCCTAATTAGAAGCTTGTTTAAACCCACCGCAACCCTCAAATAGAGACATACGTGCTGCCAGCCCAGGAGTCGGAGGAGTCAGGAGAGACACACAGAGCGCGGAGAGGCCGAGTCAAGGTGAAGCAGACGGGTGAATGTCGATGAGGTCCCCATTACAGCCTCCCCTCGCTCTCACCTGCTTACACACCAACACGTGGCAGCTGGCACAGATCATCAGCTGAGGGACAAAGTTTTGGCACTTCAAAGAAATTCAGCTTCCACGTTATTCTGACCAATGAATTCTGTACATGCCCCCCCACTTTTGCCTCTTGCCCTGCTCTCTCCCCTGCCTACTCGTCTCTAGCAGCGCTGAAAACTTTTATAACTCCCAAAGTAAGGTTAGAAACTTTTATATCCCTACAGTATGGCACACCGATGCAGTTCCAGAAGACGTTCTTCCAGGGAGCGATGGACACAAGGAAGGAGACACCGAGAGGATCCAGCCATTCCTGCCTTCCCTCCCTGCTCCGTGCTGTGAAGATGCCCCTCCAGCCCCTGTTTGCTGCGACCCCTCTGACCACCACCGGCTCCACACGGCTTGCCCTCCCCACAGGGGCCGGGAAAGTAGCAAACGAAAGGCTTTCCCCTTGAATACCCGAAAACTGCGACAACGCTGCAGCGTTCTGGGTCGCATAGAAGCGTTCCTGTCTGGCTCCTTACACAGTCTCTGGTTTTTCCCTCGGTAAGCTGGTGCACTAAGCGTGTTCTTCACTGCGGTACCATTACAGCGAGTGCAGAGACAGCTGATGCCAGTCTCTACCTTCCCTAAATATCACCCTGTGACTTGCAGACAACAGTGACAAGGAGGAAATTGTGAAGACCAAAAGCACTCGTGGCTTAGTCTTGCATGTGCCTTGGCTGATCAAGTTCGGCTACTTAGGCTCAACTTTCTTAAACTTTAAAAAAGTGAAAATCCCGATCTCAAGTTCAGTTTTGCACTGCGTTTCCAGAAATGCCTTCTCCAGCAAAACTATTTCAAAGCTATTTTCAAAGCATACAACTTAACCTCAGGAAAATAAGAGGATACAAGAAAAACAAAATTCAGAGTTCGAGAAGCACCAGCATCATTTGGTTTTGACTATATTTTTTGTTTTGTTTTCAAACACATTATGTACAACAAATGGCTTACAGTAAAACACAGACCAGAGCCCCGAGCAGATAGCCACTGGTTTAGCAAGAGCACAGAGATTAGCACTGAAATACAAGCAAAGTGATTAGCGCACTAGGAATTGATATAGATATGATTCATCTTGCTGTCAATTAAATGCGAGAGTGAAGAAAAGCTGCATACAGGGATTCCATCTGCAATAACGTGATTAGTTTGGCAGTGAACAAGTATGTTTACTGAAATAAGCAATTGCTGTTTATATCTACAATTTCTCAGGCAAGAGTTCCTTGAATGGTTTTGATTACGCTCTCAGCAAGAAGAAATTTAGTTTGGCAGTTTGAATTCAATCATGAAGTTATAAAGTGATCTAGTAATCCATAAGCATGCATTCTTCTTAATTTGCTAATGTAAATCTCCAGGTAGGTTTGCAGAGTCAAATTCATCATCCTTATTCATATTTTTTAGGGGGGGGGGGGGGGAGGGGGAGTAGGAAGTAATTAAAAAACCACAAAAGCAGGCTTGGATGCATTATCATATTATCATACTCGATTGGATTCACCTTGATGAGCAATTCCTACTGACCAATAAAGTACTTACATACCAGAATGAGAGAAAGATTGCCTGATGGGCTTCATTAGGAAAAGGCAGCAATCTCTTACAACTCCAGAACAAAGCAGTGCTTTTCCCCTTAATGGGGGGGGGGTGGGGTGGGGGGTGTGTGTGCATGTAAAAAATCATCAGTGGTCTCCAATTCAAACGTAGCACATCAAAGAATACCCACATCATACCTAGTACCAGCCCACTTGGCTCAATGCTTTAAAATAAAGGCACAAAAAGCAAGAATGCAGCGATACAGTCGGCATCTACAGGATGCAAGAGAAACTGGAATTTCCCTTTCTCTGTCACCATTAGTGTTAGAAGCGCTGGGGAAACAGCTAGCAAAGGCTGGCTGTGCCACCTTTGCCATTCACCTACCTGAATATTTGAGGCCAAATCAATCAATTATGTACATAGCCTGTGTATTTTATGTCTCAGAGGGGTCCACCTTCATCTGAGATGCAATTCTTTGCAGGAGCTTGTGACTGCTAGTCAATGTAGCATACGCGGATTTGAGAGTTTCTGTGTTGTTTAAGATGAAATTTATTTACAATGGTAGCACTGAAAAAAAACCCCTAAGAGTCTATGCACACTTTTGCTTTACCTGAAAACAGTTTAGGAAGGACTAGTTTCTTCAGACCTCTGCACTACCTGCTGTGCAGAGTTCCCCAATTGCTCCTTTTCGCTGGAAAAGGGTTTTTCTCTTTAACCAAAAATCTCCCTGTCAGACTTACGCATTTGCCCTCAACAACCTAAGTCAGTAAGGAAAGCTTGACCAGCTTCCTTAAGGGTAACGGTTATTCAGTATGAAAGAACCACTCCTGTGTGCTTACTGAAAGAGGTTTTGCTTGAATTAGTGTCATTCCTACTTATTCCCTTACACACAGCGTTAAGCTAACCCATTTTATTAACTCAGTAAATATCCCAGTGATCAGGTTACTATAAAATACACAGAAGTGCAATATTCATCTATCAGTTTATGAGTCACATTCAGCGACAGGTCTGTCATGTCGACACGTGTTCCCATCCTTGCTTCGCTCAGCAGGAACGCTGTGCTGTCAAAAAACCCAACAAACAATCAGGGCGATTTACTAAGCCCCTTGTATGCCTGCATATGCCATACACAGATAAATACTCTCAGGTTATGCTGCCTCAACTGCTGTTGCAGAAACGTACTCCAAAATGTCAGCACACACGTGTGTGTATAGAAAAACAAGTTGGGATAAAAATCTTAAAAAGCGGGACAATCTGAATCAATGGAGTGTTTTATTTCCAAGGTGTAAGCACTTCACAGCTGTTTATGCACAGACAAGGTGCTAACTGTGCCATTCCCCTCCCAGGCAGGCTTTGACTCTCAAGCCTAGCCAGGACAATTTAAATTTCAACATCGGAAATTGCCAATACTCCTCCCTTTTAGAAGACAAACCACTCACTAGTATGCTCGACTAACAAACCCAAATGACCTCCCACCCATTCTCAAGGGCCAGAAGGTTACCACCCTTCAGCTGCTCCCCTGGAATCACCTGGGACAGCCAGGTTTCACAGACACATCGAACGCCAGCTGAGTGAACGTGGAAAACAAAGACAGACAGATCAAGTAGACCGCGTGTTCAGGATTATGAGCCAGCCCAGGTCTTTATTCTGTAAGGGGGTGCCCCTAATTCCAGGATGCCAGCCACGGCGCAGACATCCAGTCGCCGAGTGAGGCAATACGAACACGGGTAAAAAAACCCGAGCATTTTATTTCTGTCTTATTATGTGATGGATTCTGTGCTTGAAATAACAACAGATTTCCTACAATGTGTAGCCAATTAGTGCACATCTTGGGGCAATATCCTTCTCTGGCAAAGGAAGACAAGATCTTTGCCCTAGCATATATTTGATTGGCAGGCATTATTAAAAAGAGGACACTTGGGCTGGGGGACATGCCCACAGCTTAGATATGTCAACACGACAAATGGACTGTCCTCCTTTGTGTCAATCCCTCCAGTTATGTTCCACCTGCTGCCCTATATTAGGTGTTTAAGGCAGCAGCTTTAAGGGACATCACGTGGGAAATGCGCAAGTTAGTACAACATGAAAACAACATGCTGTTCACTTGACAGATCCATTTGCTTACACATATGCTGGAAATTTTCAGATCCTTTGTAGACTGATCCTACACAATAGGCTTAGAAATTGGAGGACAAGCGGTTATTTTGTTTTGACACCATGATAACCTTTTGTAAAACTTTGTTTTTTAGCGTGTCTCTGGAAACTCATAATGGCCACCCAAAGGCCATCCATTCCCAGAAAAATGGGAATTCCCCAAATTCTGGAATACTGCATATACAAGTGAGCTATCCAGATCACTTTTCCCTTCCAACTCCTTCTCTTATTTAACAGTCCTAAAATTTGAAGCTGCCATTTCTGACAGTAATGAAGCCAGATTGTAAAATCCTGTGATAAAGACTCCAGAGAGAGTTTGAAACAGTATAATCAGCTAGGTGCAAGACAGGCAGCCCAATGGGAAGCTCACTTTAAATGCTAGGTTTTATTTTCTGCAACAGTATCTGAAGCCATAAGGATCCTGGCTTATCCACTTTCCAGCTAGGTTCCCCAGAAATGACTCATCTCATTTGCTTTACCAATACCTCAGCTGCTACTCCTCCTCCCCATAGAAACAGCCAGAAGACTCAGATTATCATTTATTCAGACGTAATACACACCTTCCTGCAGCTCCGTGAAGACTCTCTCCCATCACCCACTGTTTTACCTTCAACTAGACCATTAAGATCCACTTCTTCCATTCCTATTTTCAGTTTGCCCAATTTGAATGGCAACTTATAGTAAATGTGTGGTAACTAAAGCAGTTCACAGAGTAACAGCTTGTCTAGATAAAGAGCTGACTGATTACATTTCTAAGGTGAGGAGCAGAAAACCCCATGCAAAACGAGCACCTGCTCACCTAGCTGCTCAGACTGCCACCATCTCAAAGGAAGGGGGAGGTAGTTCCTTGGGCTTAAGCTTCTTCCAGACACAGATTGAAGCAAAGCAGGCTCTGACTACACTTACTTCAACCATTTTACGGAACACTGATTGCAAATAGTTTTGGCCAAATGCGAGGTGCCAGCTTCACAGTCCACATTTAACACAAGATCAGAAGACGTTCCCTTAGATGCGTCTACTAAGCCCAGACATGGTTACTTTATAAAACTCTAAAGCACAGCAGAACTGCTATTTGCTTTAAGACAAAGAGTAATTGTCGATACACACCAGCTCTGCCTAAAACCAGTCCGCAACTCATGTTCCTTTTACTGGTTTCTCCTTGGCTTCTGCATCGAGAAGCCAGTTAAAGAGCATGGTGACTCCGACTGCGCTGCGAGGAGCAGATACACCAATGAATTCTACTTTCTACCCCAGCAAGAATCAATACACAAACTGAAACCGGAATCTACTGCATCTTTTTCTGCTACCAGTACCTTACTTTAACAGTTCGTCTCCAACATCATCCTTCACCGCTCGGGGAATTTATGCTGTCCATGTGCCTTAGTTACCTGGAAGACAGCACTGACGCGTGCCCCCAGCTCACCACCGTTTAGGTCCTCCCCACCCAGACAGAGCCCAATGCCCACCAGAAACAACAGGAGCCTCGCTACTGACTTCTTTGGCACGGATCCTATCCTCAAACAGCTTTCAGCTTTTGAACTGAACGAGAACTGCCACCATGACCATTCTGAAGCTGAGATTTTCAGAGGTAGAGCTAGTGGTTTCACTTCAACCTTCTAAGTTTGAAAATACCATCCAAACTCTACTTACTGTTTCAATCAGTACTTTCCACTCCTCCTCCAACTAAGTAAAATCCCCAGAAGTACACAAGGGTCATTTTTTTAAACATGAAAAACGATTTACAAGAATCACACTTCCCCACTGGTTAAAGATCTACAATAGCGAAACATCGTTTAATGCCACCCTCCAGATTAGCACCTACCAAATCAAGCTGAGAGGCTCTTGGCATTCCTTTCCAAACAAAACTATTTGTATAAGCCTAACATACGCTCAAACAGATTTTAAGTTTCATATTTTATCAGAAATCATAATTAATACTTACGTGTTTGTTTCTATACTGAGAAAATTGAGAGAGGCCAAAAACTGTTGCTATGGCACCTCCTCCAATGAGAGCAGTTCCTTTCACTGCCTTCTGAAATGCCATTTTTTACTGTAAGAAAAGAAGATAAAAATTAATAGGCAGTTTTACCACGTTAGAATCTAGGCTACACGGAATAGACCATTTGTAGAAACTAATGACAATGTTGCGACAAGTTGAAACTTAGGGTAGCAATATATTAATTAGCAATCTTCATTGCAATATTAATAATTTCTAAACAAAGTTTAGACAGAGGCAAGCCAGTGCTTTGGTATTTGCTGTGAAAGCTGAACGACAAAAGAGTATTTAGATATACAAGTAGATGTACACAATCCCCCTGATTTAAACTCTTTAAGTATTCAAATAAGTGACAAGCACTTACAATACTGTGGCAAGAGCAAAACAAGAACACAGCATCATCTGCCAGATGGCCACCAAATCGTTATCACAACAGAACGGCTGATCTGCTTGACAAGATCACCTTTAGCTACCCTCCCATCCCATCAAACTATTTCAACAATCACATTTGCCTAACAGCACTCCATCCTACTTTCCAGCCAAGAATTATGATCCCTGGATTCTCTGTATACCAACAAAGCTTGCCCTACCCAGGAATGGTGGAGAAGCGATGCGCTGCTAGTCAGGAAGCAGATCCTTCAGTGAGAAGCAGCAGCAGAGACAGTGAACAAGATTAAGTGGCTTGAAATAAGAGCAGAACTTTGTCATCCAGCTACAGAGGGTTTAAAACTAGCCCTATGTGGGTCAGGCAAATTCTTAAAAAGACTCAGTGTTCAGATCCTGAATGAAAAATTTGCATGGAACTGACCTGAATCTTAAGCAGGCATAACCTAATCTATCCTCCCAGGACCGTGGCAGCTCGCATCGTGTTAGAAACAACATACATCAAGTTTGAAGGACTCCCGTCAACACTCCAAACCCTCCGGCTACGAAGACATCTTTGTCCAAGCCCTAGACTCACCCAGCAGCCTCCACACAGTACATTTAGCACCATTAAAGCTGAAAGCAGAAGCAGGCAACACGCACAGCCCCGTGCCAACACCGGAACACCAGCGGACTTACAACACGGTGGGAGCAGCCCTGGGCCAGAAGCAGGGAGCGGTGACAGGTCCCCATCCCGGGCTGGGCAGGGGGAGGCCCCCACAGCCTTCCTCAACGCCTGGCCAGCGGCTCAACCCTCGCCTTGGTCCCCGGGCCAGTCCCCGCTGGCCGTGCTGCCCTGGTCCGGCACAGCTCCAGCACGGCATGGCTCAGCTAGAGGCTTTGCAGCCCTCCCTCCGCGGCTGCTGCCCACCTTATACCAAACCCACCAGACTGGGTTATAAACCATTACTTTTGGCAGCATACAGCTTTCTTGTCAAGATTTGCAGCAAACTACTTACAACTGAAGAGTTATTTCTTTGGCCTTATCAACACAATTTAATGTGAAATACTGTATGTTACAATACTTCTACACACATTTCATCTCTTTTCTCCTATTAGTTCTTCCAGCTAGCATAATTGTTCTTTTTTCTTAAAAAATACAGCAAACATGTTTGACACAAGCCAAACAAGAAAACTTCCTTTTTAAGATGGTATAGATCTTAACTTCATTCCCTGTGAGCTTTGCTTGCAGCACACTCAGTGTGCGGGGAAGTTCCACACACAATTATTGTACGCAAACATTTGAGGTTGTATATATGCATAATATGCAAGTGATTATTGTACAGAAGACTCGCAGCTTCCCACAAGCTTTTCTGAAGAGCAGCATGTACGCTCTTGAAGATTCCCACCATGACAACCTTTCTTGGTACGTACATAGAGTATCACATTTTCCATTTACTTCATGCTTCGGTCTCAGAAAAGGCCAACTTTATCTTTCCTTTATACCAGGACAGGGAGGAGTAAAAGGGAAAGGCACCAGACAAAAAACCCCATAGCAAGGGCCGTTTCTCAAAGGAAAGTTACTGTGGAGGACTGGCACTGCACTGCGGCTGCCTCTCCCCGGCTCCAGCACCCAAGGCGGGCAAGGCTCCCCATCAGGCTGCCGGTGCCCTGCCCAGCCACACCGCACGTGGGCTACCACTGCAAGAGGAACGTGAGCCCCCAAGGAAGAAGGCTGCCTGCGGGGGGACCTGCCGGAGCACTCCCACAGCAGCCCAGCACAGACAGCTCCTGGGACAGCCACACACGTTGGGACACAGGCCTGTCACCAGCCTGTCACCTCTCTCCTGTCGGTCTGGAACAAGGCTCACACGACAGGATTAGAGCAATCTGAGAAGTGTCCCAAGCAGAGTGCCTCAGAATCAGACCCCATCCTGCAGGCTTATCAGCCCTCCCCCAAATTAAAAAGGAAAAACTAACCATCAGCTAAGCCCTGCCACCTTAAATCTGTTAAGACAGCCTTCCGCGATATTACTTCTACATATCTGAAAGTGCCCAGGGATACTCACGAAGTCATAACACAATATGAAATTCAGTACTGCACAGGAATTAAAACATGCAGCTGGAAAACTTGCACCACCATCACCACACTCATAACCTCCCGTGAAATAAAAGAACTAAGACAATCAACATCAGTTCACATACCGCCTATAGGCACATGAAGCATATGGCGATGGTGAATACGTACACACCATCCAAGCACTCTGCGTACTACACACTTCTACCATAAGGTTTCTTCAAGCCACTAGAATAACAACTCGTCTTTCAGACTGCAAACTGGTGGCAGTCTTGAAGTAGTTTCACACACCTTACGCATCAGCAAAGGACTCACTTCAAAGAAGAGTACAAAACCCTTGCGAGTGCCTGTTCTGGGAACACAATATGCTCTAGAATCCAAAGGAGTTTAAAAAGAACAAATTAGCATCTCCCATCAAGCCTGTTTATGCGTCTGCAGAGATTATGGCTTTCAGGAAAACAAATGGAAGTGTATCCTTTCAATGTTCTACCCAGTTCAGTAAGAAAGGGCGGTGGCTGAAGCACAAATCCCTACTTATCCCTGCTCAGCTGAACTCTTCAAAAGTTCGTTAACTACCAACAAATTAACCACGAGCCACAGCTCAGCAGTTGGTGTTCGATGGCAAGCGCAGTCCAACCAGCTCCCAGCCAAGTGCTGAGGACTCGCACCTCCCACTGCGCAGGAAGGCACCTCCAGCCACGGCCAACGCGCGGCTGCCGAGGGGCAGGCGGCAGAGCTAGCAGCGCGGGCAGCACGGCCGACGCTCACCCGCGCTTCTTGTCCCCTGGGCTCCTTCAGCCTTTTCTCAAGTCTCATCTTGAAGACTAGGCACGCACCTACCGGAGTTAAACCATTACATTTGCATTGAGTAGGACTGACTGAGAGCAGCACAAGGCGTACAAACCACTGACTGCAAGTCTCAGTGATCATCGCCTACACCAGTTTACTTTAAAAACGTAGTTTCCCAGACAGCTTTGGAAGTCATTTATTTTTGTTTTTAAAACAAGGAAATCATCATCTTAGGACTGCATGTTCTCCTGGGCCTTTTAAACAAACATTTCATCAATACTTCTGAAAAAAAAAAAAAAAAACAAAACCAAAACCTCCAAGTTTTTAAAAGGGAAGAAATAATGTAGTTAACTCTTTTATTCAGCTGACCTTTACTTCTTTAGTTAAGAAAGGGTTAAAAAATCATTTACTGCATCAACCAAAATCTAAAGTTTCCTTGTGAATCACACTAGAAATGTCATTACATTAAGAAAAAAAAAAAAGAAAGCAGCACATATTCCGCCAAAGTTGTATAGTAGATCTCTTAAGTTGTTTGTACAACAACGCTACACAAACATATGAAAGTAATCACGGGGAACAAACTCACCACTCACCACAATTCCGAGTTACATAGATAGCATTATGCTATTTTTCAGTAGTTTGAAATATCTGTTCTTCTGATAACTTTTTTGTTAAAAAAAACTCAAACAGAATATGCTCACGTACTGAATAAAGGCTGTACTAGGCGAGTGCTGGGAAATAAGATAATGACTAATATTACACCTGCTCTTCACGCTCAGAGAGCTACATCTCCTCCGCTTCCATCTCCCAACAGGCCTCTGCAAATAGCAGGCACAGACCCAAGGTCTCTGCTTTCAGCTGCTTCAGCTAAAGCAGCTCCCAGTGCCATCTCCGCGGTACTTCCCATCGGTACCACAACCTGTCACACTAACATACCTTTCATACCCCCCTGCCCTACTGCCGCACTCACTGGTGCTGACAGGCAGCATTGTGATGCCACAGGTTCTCATTCATTAACCAGCACAAACATTAGTCCTTCCAGATATGAGAATTCATTTAAACAAACAAAAAACCAAAAATGACAAAAGCCCCCATGCCCCCATAACGCTTACTGTGATCCAGAAAGCTCTGAAGCACCTGTCACCAGCTCTAACACAATAATATAGAGGCAAGGAAACAGCTTTTATTTAACAGTTTCCGATACAAAAACTTTATTAGGAACCCAACAAACCCCACTGCCAATTGCAAGCAATAAAGATTCCTTCATATGTGTCAATAAGGGACCGACAGACTTCAGAAGTTAAATAAGTTCAACTCAGAATTGGTTTCTTGAAAATTTTGGATAAGGTACAAAATCTTCAGAATGGTGTCTATTATACCACAGCCTTTTGGCATACTAACCTTTTCCACCTTCAGATTTCTACCAGCGAAACTTTTTACCCTACAGAATCCAGCACAAGCAACGCAGCACACGCAGAAGCCCGCAGAGCTTCACCGGCACCCACAAGTGCTGACACTCAACCAAGGGCAGTGCGATCTGGGGAGCCAAAGCAGCAGCAGCCTGCCTGCCTGCCTGCTCCCACCGCCTCCCAGAGCCGGCTTCCGCACGCAGAGCCACGCACAAACGCGTGCTGACAACGACGGGAAAGAGAGACCTCCGTGTACCTACGCGCCGGGCTGGAAACCGCAGGGGTGCAGAAGCTGCTTCAAAAGATGCAACGGCAACAACCTCAAAGGAGGGTGAGACTGGACAGCCCAGTGGCACTCACCTCTGTTGTCCCAGTTCCACATCCTTTGAATACAAGTGTGGTTGCCCACAGGCTGTTACAACTTGATCCAACTGCCCCATAGCTTCCTCCCACAAACGAGCACAGTTTTTTCAGTGCACGCACACCAACACGCAGAGAGGTTTGACAAGCTTTTCTACTAACACAATGCATTCACACCAACTCAGCTGACACCGAGGGCGAGCTCCGTGCACTACCACCATGGCACGAAGGTACGGGCAGACAGGGGATGGGGTTCAGGATCACTCCTGCACTGGGACCTTACAGCAGTGTCACTGTGGATACAGCTGCACTAACCACACTAATGTGAAATTAGATATGCCACAGAGAACAATTTTGCCACTTTCATTATGCAAGATAAGATATAACACCAAACCACCGGCAGGCTCAGTGCCCTCTGTACCTTTCTAGCCTCAACCGCCGGCTGCCGGTAAGGGGCTACCCTCTGCTTGCCCGACAGCCTCGTGCGTGTGCCATTAGCCCTGCTCAGAGCTGATAGCCAGATTATATGCAATTCTCTGGAGAAAGGAACACTCCCAGGAGACCAGCTGCTCAAATTGCCACATAAATCTTGCTCACCATCGGTAAGAGAAGCTTATTCAGGGACAGAAAGGAAAATATGGCTTAACATAAGCCACTCCAACGCAAAGCTAGACAGGCATTCAAACCTACAGACGGTGCTTTTACACCTAGAACATCTCAATTTCATCCCAGGAACCCGCGAGCCCGCACTTGCGAGGTATGAGCAGATGTATTTGGATTAGGCTGAATTGAGCTCGGGGCATTAGCAGGTACTGCAGGCAGGCAGAGCCCCAGACAAACAGCCGGTGGAGACACGATATATACGTGCCAGACTGCTGTGGGCCATGCCGAGGCGCTGCCCCAGACTCCTCAGTGGGGCCCTAATACTGCACAGGGCATCTTCTCCCTGCCCAAATGCTCCAGCACCTTTCTGAAAGGAACTGTAATGCGTGTGGGAAACGGCACGCAACAAGGTCTCCTCTAGGCTTAAACATTGCCCCAGTGCACACACAACCCAAGAGAAATTAGAGGGTCTCTAAACATACACTTGTGGGTTTTCTCCTCAAGTTCTGTCCCAGAACGGCTGCTAAAGGCTACTGTCAGCACCAAGCAGGATAAACCAGAGCGCAGAAGATGAAAAGGGGAAAGAATTCAGTCCACATAGTTACGACAAAGGCTGTACGCGGAGTGCTATGTACACAGAGAAGAGCCTACACTTAAAAATCCCTCATCTTTTGCAAGTAGGTAATAAAACTTGACTGTCTTCCAAGCTAAGATCAATAGCTTGGGATGGAAACTGAATTTTATTTTAATGAAAATTACTATAGCAAACAGCTTGAGAAGCGATGCAGTCAGAAATAAGTCATCTTTCCATAACACAAATATTTTGAGTCACCTTTAAAAATGGCTCAAACAGTGTATAGTGCTTTAATGCTGTAAGTGCCATCTGACACTGTACATCCGCACATTAAGCCTTATCCTTAGTTTAAATACAGGTCATAAATGGCACCCTTTGGACCCATGCCCTCAGTTCCAGGGTGGGCTGAAGTGCCTGACAGGCTCTGGAACAAGCTCCAGCAGGCACAAGGAGCCCTTGACTGGCAGGAGAGCAGCCAGCGGCATGCCATGAGGAGTGGGTATTGCATACAGAGTGATCTGTCCAAAGAGGTGCATAACCCACAGGGAACATTTCTCAGCGAACCAGCTGAGTATCGGTAAAGATTCACAGGGACATTAGTTCAAACTTCTAGCTATTAAAGGTTTCCCAGTAAGAAGAAACAGGCATTGAAACACGAAAAGAAACAGAAAAGGGGGGGAAGGGGAAGAGCTAGTTACATGAAATAGAAACTACACAGAAGATTTATCAGGAAGAGTTCACGCTTTCAGTTTGCAAAAGTTAAAAAGTTAATACAAACTGTCATCACAGTAGGGACAGCTCCCTCCTGCAGTGCATTTCTTAACCAGCAATTCAGAGCTACGCTTACTTGGATGCGAAGCAGCAGGCAGCAGTCGCTGCCGTGGGAAGCTCCCACACCGGAGTCCGGGCCGGTGAGTGGCGGCCCTGCCTGAGTGAGGTCCCTGGGTAAACCTCACAGGCTAACAGCCCCTGGACCTCCTGCACCACAGGCAAGGGCCCCGCTTCCTCAATTCAGACACTTCCTAAAGGCAGGATTCTTCTGCTTCACTTTCAGCCCCGCATTCAAAAAACGAAAAGCATACAACGCACATCCTGTTTTTTAAAGACGGGATTTCAACACCCGTCTGCAGTAGATGCTTCTGAATAGCATGCCCCATGCGACAAGCATCTGCCACCCCACAGTTCTCATTAGCCTGACATAAACCCTAGGAGCGACTTGCTTCCCTTATTTCCCGTAATGCCCAGCCCAGGTAGCTGCAAGACTGTTGGCTGGATCTTATTTTGAGTTGTGTAACTCTGTACAGCCCGGAGCGCGCACAGGCTCCTACCAGGGCTCCCGCTCCCGCCTGAGGAGGCGAGGCGACTGAAAAGGAAGTGCTGCAATCGCCGGCATTCCTGTACCCAAGTACTTTCTAATTATTAAGATATCTGGCTGGATCTAAGCAGTGCACGGCCAAAGTTGGGGGAAAGAATGAGAGGAATGAGGGAAGAGGAATGGTGGAAAATTCAGATGCAGAATTGCAAGTTAGAGATCAAAGAAAGATGACTACTTTAGCAAAAGCGAAGAGACAGATGGATACAAACTGTAGAGCTTCGCAATAGGAGTGTGTGACGCCCTGTATGCTGCCATCAGACATGGTGTATGAGACGCAAAACCTGTTAAATTAAGAGAAGAAATCCAATCTGTTATGTTGTATATCTGAGTGCTTTATGAGGCCATTACCATGGAATCTGGGTGCTTCACATTCCATTTTAAACGAACACATCTAATAAAGTGAGTCACTCAATGGAAGACTTAAAAATAGAAAACTTATAATCATCACCACTACAGTTTGCATAACTTGCCACTGGCAGAGTCGCATTGTCTAATTCAATCTTTCTCATTCCTCCCAAAAGCTTCTCAGGTAAGTTTTGGATGATGAGAGCCCCAGACCGATATCCCTCCGGGCTGAGCGGAGAGGCTTGAGCCTCCTCTGCTCCTCCAAACAGCTGCAGTCGTTACCCTCAGCTCCCTCTAATTCAGCTTTTGATCCTTCTTGCAGGACTACTTAAAAGGTGGCCACTGTGACAGAGCAGCAGTAAGACAGGCCACAATTAGGATTCTTACTGTGGGTAACTTAAGATTTAAAGCTGTACTACTCTTGAGAGAGTGTTACTGCCAGTTTATGGGTGTGTCAATGCAGGAAGTGGCCAAATAACAATAAAAAGGGGATGTAATCAGAAAATAATCCTATTAGCACCCCCTTTAACAAGATCATCTACCAGCTCTCCTATAGCTTTTCTTGTCTGCTTTTTAAAAGAGTGCAGCAGTTAACACTACACTACATTACATAAGATGTCAGACCATACTAACTGAAGTGCGCATCTTAGAAGCAAACGATTAAAGTTTAAACCAACCCAAACTGAAGATGCTGCCCCTGCAGCACTCCTAGCAGCCATCAAGCATCTCTCTCCCCAGTCGACATGGGACTCATCTCCTGGGCTGCCCCGCACTACTTGTTACCTAACCAGCAGCCACAGGGAACAAGAGAACAAAGCAGCATGCTTTGAAGGGCAACCAAAGCTTGTTATCTACCTCTCTAGCAGAAGCCTGGGCCACTGACTCATGCACTTGTGACTTCTACATGTAATTACTGTAAGCCTTATCTATAACGGAGCTACACACCAAGAAAGAGTTCCAGTGGGTACGAAACGTGGCAGATACCACAGCAGAGTCCATCCTCCAGGTTCTCTCCCAAAGCCTCTGACGGTTGCTTTGGGTTCTTAAACACAAGTTACAGCACTTTAATTAAAGTAATTATCCAAGAACAACCTCACCAACCAAGCACAGAAACATAACCCACAATATCTAGACAGCTCACAGGGTTACAAGTCCCTTTAAGCCACAGACCACACCAAAAATTTGTAAGTTCCCGTACGCAGAACTTAAAACCTGAAAACCCCGCAGGCCATGCCGCACTAATAAGTAGAAGCAAAGCAGCAGTTTACCATATGGGGAAAATCCTTCCCACGCTCCAGTACAGGCGACTAGCTTGGCTATCATGCCCAAAAGTAGTTGCAGCGCTTGTCATGCACAAAAATAAAGGAAAAACAAAGCAAAAAATAGGAGTACTAGCCTCATTCCTTCTCTTGGTCCCCACTGCTTCAAACTACTTAATTTACTTTCTGTACTCAGGTGACCTGGATCTTCCCGCTCAGTGTTAGATGATATCCCAACTGCTTTAAGCTGTATCCTACAAGGAAAAAACTTTATTGGCTTCTCTTTCCACTACTTGTATTTTTAACCTAACCACTTCTTTTTCTTCTGTTTCATTACCCTCCTACAAAACAAAAAAAAAGTCTTACAGATAATGAGGGGAAAAGTCTGATTTGTAAACCTTTCTTGGGATTTCAGCTAGTAGTAATCTTGCCAGAGAAAGCAGTATGCTTCTGAGAATGAGGCAATACTCACAGACAACGATGGCTGTAATCACAAGCACTGTACCTAAGAACTAACAGGAATACAAGGGAACATTGAGGTCACGAGTATTTTGAGCTTTCCCATCATACAAACATCATAATATATTTATCAAGTTTTATCATAAAAGTATTTAAATTCCCTCCTGTCCTATTGAAAGATTATTTCAGAGTCTCCCGTCCAAGGACTGGGAAACCCAGTCTCTGGCCTGATTACTGACTAAATGCATGCAGAATGATTCCCAAACTTTTTTGTTCTTGTGCCAACATTTCCTTTAGCTTAAACAGTTCAAGTAGTCATTCTTGCTTTCTATAATGTCAGCCATAAAACCCACAACACACACAATACAAACTTGCAAATACTATAAATTACTGTAATTACAAAGAGATGTTCTTGTTAGATACAGTTAATTTATAGCTGTTCATCCTTTTTTCTGATATTCATTCTGCTCATAGTTAATGTGGATATTTAGACAGTTTACTAATTCAGCTTGATCCTAATACTGAACATTATCCATGGTTTTCTCCCCCCCCCCTCTTCCCCCCCCCCCCCCCCCGAGTTCAAACACTAAAGGATTAAAAAACAAGGTGTTTTGCTTATTACAAGACTGGACATAGACCTGCATATACAAACAGGTACCTGCTCAAAAAATAACTACAAATTAGGTGATTACTTAGGTGTGTCAAGGAAGTAGCCTACTTTTATATACTGGAATAAAGATTGAGATCTGATAGTACATGCAAATCTAATGGCAGAGGAGGGGCATGCATTCAGTATCATTTTGAAATCAGAATCAACACTTGGTTTGAGAAACACTCTGCTAAGCAAAAAGGCACAGTCCAAGACTTTGTACCCAGCCAGCAGAGAAATGACAATCTGGGCTCCACAGGCATTATCAGGACATAGCTCAGAGCAAGTTCATCTGGCATTTGGAAACCCCGCTTGAGACAGAGCTGCATGTTCACTTGGGAACCTGGCTCAAAGGAAGTCACTTAGGGATACGAGACTTTTCTAAAAGCAATACTGTGGCACTGTAGAAGAGTTTTGATTACAAATTGTTTGTTCATTATGTAATAAAAATTGTTTTCTGAAGTAATGCTTATTGGAAGAAATGGGCTATATCTACATTAGCAAGAGCCTTGGCACAGCTGCAGCGGACCCCTAAAGCAAAACAACTGCTGCTGAGAGCGCAGCCTCCGTGCTCTCTGTGCTCCGCATTGTTTACTCCCAAGTAGCTCCAGTCTGGACCCACAAATACCCATGAAACAGCTGAAGCACACAACTTCTTTAAAGGGTGATCTTCCCACTTTTTTCTGATCTGCTTCAGAGGTTTTTTTCCAGCCTCTAATTTTTATTTCATGTTCATTTCCCTTTTTATGCAGCACTCAGCTTCGCAGCGCTCTCCCGCTCTCCCAAGAGCGCCCAGCAAGGAAGGGGCCAGGCAAGCGCCCAGGTCAATCCCGGGCACAGCTACCTGCGCCCTTCTGGAGGCAGAAGGCTGTGGCCCTGCTCACATCAGCTGCAGCGGCACACCCACAGTGATAAAGCTAATCCCTGGAAAAATGCAGGCGGAAACTACAACCGGAAGGCCAAGCAATATACAAGAGATTAACTAATTTATACACCCAGACTACCAGACCTCTGGTTTAAAGTAAGTGTGGCATAGGCCCATATATTCTAGAAAAGGTAAAATAATTCTTTAAGTCCTGTTTGCCAGCAGGTAAACAAGCACTATGATAAAAGTAAGCTGTTGCTTCACAGAGCTACTTGCAAATGCAAACCCTTGTTTGGAAACCATCAAGACATTTACATGGGAAAGCAGAAAGTAACAATTGGAAACTGACTGTGGAAAAAGCACATTTCTTTTAAATATTTGCTAAAGCTTGCAGAGGCTTGTGTGAAGAAGGAGTAGGTAGCAGAAAGGAACCTGTATGAGCTGTCATTTGGGAAACTGGTTTGCATTAATGGCCTTTGAACCGACCACATCCATCCAGCTTTCCAAATTTCTGTTAGTGACAGATTACCAGGCAGACACGGATCTCTAGAGAAAATATTACATTATGTAATAATGGCCTAGCTCACAAAGCTGTTATTATTACTGTGCTCCTGTGCAGGCATACAGGTGCACACACATAATTAAGCAAAACAAAGTCTATATCCACACATATACAACCAAAGTAACACTATAAACTAACATCCAAAGTTAGACTTAAATAAAATTGGTAAATGGCTAACATTAAAATTAATAATATTCTCCTTATCACTATTATAGAAGAGCCAATACTGGATTTAGCCTTAGCTATCAACCCTTAAAGATCTTGAAATATCAGATTGAGTCTTTACTAGCTAATCATCAGTCACTGCCCATCACTAAACGTTTCTGAGGAACCGTACCTATGAATAAGTGAGAAAAAGAAAAGGCCTGATTAACTTCAGTTAAAAATATGCCATGCTCTTTCTAGCTGCGCCTCTAAGCTTGCTTCTCATCCATGGTCAGAAGATTATCTTACAAAGGGACTGCAGAGCCTTCAGGCCAACGTCAGTGTAATTACACTTGAGCAAACCTCTCATGTAGGGAAACTTTCTGGGTGGGAACCCCATCGCAGGATAGCAGTCATGGTTCAAAGAGAGCTCGGTACAGAAGCAGACTGCAAACACAGAGAATGAAAATAAGACACACAGAGAAGCCTAGCCACCGCCTGAGAACCACTAGGAGACAAAAGCAAGAGTCTGTAGTGGTAACAGACTCACGCCTCCGCAGCGCTCCATGTCTTCAAGAGAAAGTTGTCCTTGTCACCTTGGCTGCCCTGCACGTAGCTGGACACGCAGCATGCCCGGCAAGCCTGGCGAGGCGTTCCTGCCACACAGCCCGCGCCTCGGCCCCCGGAGAGCTGGGCACGCTGCGGCAGGCAGGGCGAGGGCCTCGCGGCAGCAAAGGGACACTCGGAAGGGTGGCAAGGAGCGGGGCAGAGAGGAAAAGCGCAACTGCTTCAGAGCAGGGCAGGGAGCGGCGCTGGGAAGGGGCTCGCTCGCAGTGCGCCTTCACTACCAGCTTGCAGTAAGTAGTAGAGTAAGCTCAGCAGGTAGCGAACCTGGCTGTTTGAAACTCAAGGTCTCCACACACACATTTACATCTTTTCCTGTAGTAATGGGCTTACAGGCGTTTACTGAAGTGACTGGTTAGAAGTGGTAAGAACTGAGAAAAGTTCAGGACTTGTTACACACTCTCACCCAGAAATGGTCCCACGAAACCATTTCCCGTTTCCAAAGTTCAATGTAACTACAGCTACCCTATTCTCTGCCCAGCATTATTTTTTTTAATAATTGGAGACGCTGTATTCTACCAGCTCTATCTGAGAAAGGAAATCTAGAGAAAGAGTTCTGAAAAAAAAAAAAAAAAAAAAAGCCCTGTTTGTTATATATGTGCAAACAGCTCTCCATAAACAGACAGCAGGGCTGTGCCTCTGCTATGAGGGAGCTCAGCCCCTCAGCAGGGTGACAACACACAGACAAACGGGACAGCTGCCACCGGTTTTACACTCCTGCCATTAAAACAGCCACACACACTCCATTTTTTTAGTCGCGAGCTCCCGTTCCTCTATTAACCACCCCACCACCGCCATCACCACAACCCAAAGCCACTTACTCCAGCAGCCCGGCCGAGAGCCCGCGTCCCTCACGGCGGGAAGAGATGGAGAACGGGCGGGCAGCCGGCTTCCCTCCCCGCCTACCCTTTTCCCCGCTCCGCCTCGCCTCGCCTCCCCGCCCTGCTCCGCCGCCTCAGCCAGCCGGCAGGGCCGCCGAGGGCGGGCCGGTCCTCCTCAGGAAGGGGAAGCCGCGCTAGGCCCCGCCGCTGCGGCCTGTTCCCGCCCTCCGCGCCCCGGCCTGGAGTGAGGGGCGTCGCGGCCCTTCGCAGCCCCTCCTCCGGCTCGGGGCTGGGCGGGCGGCGGGGGACATAGGCCCTCGCGCGGGGTTGTCCCCCGCCGCCCGCCCAGCCCCGAGCCGGCCAGCGGGGTCAGCTGAGGTGCCTTTACACCGTGAACTGGTATTTTAATTTTTTTTTTTTTTTCTGAGGAATTTCTGGTGGTGGTTGGTTTGCTTGTGGGTGGCAGAGAGGTTTCTTCCCTCAGATATCTAAACAGACTTTATATTTATAGCCATTTATCAGCTGCAGAGCCCTTCCCTGCTTGCCTAGTGGGTTAAAGTGCAGTGTGGGGGAGAGGAGACCTTTCCGACACGTCTCTTGATCAGTGTTAAGAGATGTAATATTCATAACCTGGATGATTCCTAGACAGGAAAAAGGCTAAATCTCTGAGGGTCAACCTTAGAAAAAAAAAAAAATTGCAGTGCATAAGGGATACATAGAAATCCACATCTCTTTAGATGAGATATTAGGAAGAAATTCTCTCCCGTGAGGGCGGTGAGCCCCTGGCGCAGGGTGCCCCGAGAAGCTGTGGCTGCCCCATCCCTGGGGGTACTCAAGGCCGGGTTGGACGGGGCTTGGGGCAACCTGGGCTGGGGGGAGGTGGCCCTGCCCAGGGCAGGGGGGTGGGACTAGATGGTCTTGAAGGTCCCTTCCAACCCAAACCATTCCATGATTCGATGATTCTTCAGTTGTCTTCTCCAGTGGCTCTGGTATGGCATGAAGCTGGTTAAGAAATGATGTCTCAGTGGCTTGATACATCTGCCAGCTCTCTTTCTTCAACTGAAACTTCTCATGAAGCCCCACTGAGGTCCTGATTTCTACCGGACTTGGCAGAAGCACAATTTAGTAGTTAATCCAGGTCTTCACAGAAGCCAGACTTTCCACCAGCAGGCAGGCTGCACAGCTACCCCTCTGGGGCACAGCTAATGGAGCCCACCACAGGGTGACACTCGCACTGTCATGGAGAGGACACTTGCAGCACAAGTGCTGGGACAGGGTGAATCTCATGTTATTTTTGTGGCACAGGCTTGAATTGAAAGCTTTCCAAGTCTTTACCTCTCCGAAACAGCAGATTTCCAATCTTGAACTTCCTTCCCTAGGTACTTGCTGTGTAAGGCTTATAAGTGAGTTGCTGACTGGGTGATACCTTGAGACATTTTGTGTATCCTCATTCTCACTGCTTTCTGTCCTGCAATACCAAGTGACAAGACTTGGAAGAGCTGCTGCTAAGAGTTATGGTTTCTAATGGTCCTCCTTGTTTCTCATCCTGGTTCCCATGTTCCAGGCTCCCAGGGACACAGCTGAAAAACATAGCTATGTTTTTTGGGGAAACATCTGGAGATTCATGCCTATTGCTGCTTTTGCAGTGAGGGGCCAGACACACGTTAGTGATAAGCCTCCCCCTCCAAAACTCATCGGTGAACTTTTGGTTGCGCTTTTCCCTGCAAATTTACATTTTTAGTGCCCTGCAGTCGTGGTTCCACAAGCGTTTGGGATCTCCTTTTCCATGCTGGACCAAAACACGAGCTGATCTTGTGACTGTTTATGCCCATCAGTCCATCACGAGTCTGTCCTTGCCCACCCACTGCCTCTGTCAGTTGCCTGATGCCGTGTCACACACGGTGTCACACGGGCAGGACCCCTGCACACCCCGTGGACTGTCCCTGGTTCCCTGCTTTCCAGGCATAGAGGGATCAGCTGTGTCTAACCATGCTGCTTGGCTGTCTCCCAGAAACTGCTTTTATTGCTGTTCTTCCGTGCTCACTGCTTAGTCAACATGCTTTACAGGCAGCATGAGACGTGTTTTCTATCAGGCACAGAAAAACAACCGGCTGCTGCCATGAAGGATGGGGCACATCTCCCTCCCACCGCGTCCTTCAGGCACGCTCCGGTCCCTCGTCAGCCAGCTAAATGTCACCAACAGGTCCCATCTGAGATGGCCGTAGGAACCTAATCCTTCCCTCTTGGGTCAGATATAACCAGATGAGCTAAATTGGAAGCTGCAATAGTAATGTATGGCTATCAACTCCCTGGGTGGCATTTAAAGTCAGTAAACAACTGCAAGGGTTGGATTTCAGAAGTTTTGCAAAGTAAGTGATACTCAGGCCACCAACACTGGGAGCAGTTTTTATCCCAGACGCGTTAGGAGACATGGTAGTGCTCTTAAAAGGAAAAAAGATCTCAAGCAGCAGCTGGAATTAGCACACTCCGTAGATATTCAGGCTTAGAATCCACGGGAATACCTCAGACAAACAGAGAGAACGGAAAATGAAAGGAAAACTCCCCAGAAACGGATTCATTGGTTTGGAGGGTTTTTTTGGAGAGAGAGTGTGAGAAAGGAAGAATAATAATTGGGCTAGGAAAAAATGGATGTAAATGCAATTTGTGGTGAATAATTTCAGCGTGATCCAACACACGCAGGTTCTAGGGGTGAATACCTACCCCATATATGTGTACTGAGATGGCACTAAGTGTTGCCGTTTCATCCATCTCTAACAAATATTCAAATCATCATCATAAATTGGTTGTAACTGGGAAAATACCCTGTCCTCCCACCCCTCAAGGTTGTTGTCTACCCAGATGCAGCTGCGTTGTCGGTTTATAGTAATTTTTGATTGATTCAAACCAGGGCAGTGTATGAGTGCAACGTGTCGATGTCCAGTTCCTGAGTGAGCGTATTCTGCACCCCAGCACTTCTGTCTCTCATGAACTCTTCCAAACTGCCAAAATCTTAAAGGGGGTAGAAAATGAGAGTGCTGTAATACTCTTCTCATAGAAGGGAAATCCAAGAATGAGTGAAAACTTTTACAAGGATGGCATTTACCTAGCAATCTCCCTTCCCGGGAGAGGTTCTCCACATGGTCGTGGCACAGCTACCAACAAGGAATGGGCTGTTCTTTGCTCTCCTGATTAGGCTTCTTTTCAACTACAGCTGTCTTTTCATCTTAGTTACTTTTCAGCTGTGTTTTGATCTTAGTTACTGGTTGGTAAAGATTGGCCTTCCTAAGTTTGAATCATGAAAAGATTTTTACAAGGTTAAGCAAAAAAATGAGACGCCTTAAGGTATCACAAAATTCCTCCCTCTTGAGCCTGTTTTTTATTTAATGTCTAGATGAAAATATTACCTCCCAAGTCTCCGTGCGTGTGGCTTGGTCCCTGGGACACCTGCCAAGACAAGAATTTTAGATGCCCGAATCATGTGCTTAGCAGGTGTAAATTGTGTTCAGGGAGAGTTCACCTTTTGTCCTTAACCCCAGAGGCAGTTTCTCTTCATTAGCAAGGGAAGATGGAGAAAAAGATTATCATCGTTTCCTGACTGCATGCCAAAGTTATGCATCATAAGAAGAAAATCTGTTCCTACATTCACAAATATGTTTTCTCCTAATCTGTCTTCAGGAAAATGTCTTTGTGAGGAGCAAGGGGTAATAATAATCGCAGAAGAGTTGAAAGGAAGCGACGGAAACAGAAGCCGAATTTCTCTACTGAGATTTTTTCAAGCGGGATCCATGGTTGGTCCTCCCATTCGAAAATAAAAGGACTTAGTCACAGCTATGATTAAACATTTAAAAGGGTTCCCATCTCTGGCTGCTGGTATCAGGTATCATTCGGAAATACAACTGTATTGCTTCATATCAGATACTCAGTTTACCGAGCACCAGGCTCTATTGCTAGTGTTTAAACATTTCCCCCTCCACTGCAACAGATAAGAACAGCCACTGTGTTTGTGTGTGTGTCTGAAAAAACGGCTCATTTTTCTATTAAAACTGAAGCAATGTGCTATCGTCATAATTATGTCTTATTGTTTGCTGTTGTATGAAGATAACACATCAGGGCTGAGTCACAGAAACAAACGCAAAAATTGCAGTTTAAAAGAACAAGGTCATAGGTCACGTTATTTGTTGCAGAACAAGCACAGTAATTAATTGGCCTCTCCCTGCAATGGCAGCACAGGCAGCTTACCTACGGCAGAGCCAGGCAATGGAAAGGAGCCATGTGGAGTATCCGTGTTTTTCTGGGGCAAACAGCTGAGCTCAGTCTAATAGAGAACGTGAATTTCACTGGGAGAGGGGAAGAAAAAAAAGACAGTATTTTTTAGAGAAAAAGACTGCTTGGACTATTGAAGAGTATTTATTTTCTCTTGTTTAAAAATCTTTGTTGTGGCAGGAAATATGAAAAAATCTTTTAAATTTATTTTCTCCTTATGTATGCCAGAGAGAGAGCTGTTATATTCAGAAAATGAAATGGAAAAGGCTTTGTGGAATTTGTGCTATTTTTTTTTCTCAGACAATGACAGACTAAAACCAGTCCCAGTGAATATACACATCTCCTTTTTGTCCAGATATTTTCTCTGTTTGATTGATTAGGAAAAAATCTTAGAAAACCTGTTCATAGACATGTACAACCACTTTGAAAGCCTAATATTCCAGTACATAATGCAGAAATACAGGATTTGAGTCTCTTGTTCTCTTCCAGTGTCCATTCCACTGGTGTTGCTTGGGCTTTTGTTTCCCACCATTTGAATAGTGTCTGGGACAAACATTTTTGGGGTGTCCACAGGTTTATAAGGAACTTCTGCAGATTGCTAGCAACATAATCAATAGTTGTGTTGGGAAAAGTTGTTTTAAATAACCACATGCATCATTGTCAATTTGGGTTTGGTGACCTTTTCTATTCCAGAACTGTTCAGTTGAAAACAAAGGGATATAGGAAAATCCGTAAGTTTCCACTTTGCTGATATCTGAAACAAATCGACATTGCTGGATGTAAATGACTCATCTCGGTGGCTGAAGCCCCTGGATGGGATGCTGCGCCACAGCTTCCTCTTAGCACTGGTTTTGAGCACCCAGCCATCCCATAGCTTCCCCAGAATTTAAAATTATACCTTTTCATGGACAGAAATATTTTTCCTTGCAGATTTAAATAATTAATTGGGACGTGCCTGGTGGGTCTTGAGATAAACTTAAAGGAGGCAGCAGATACGTGTGACCAAGTGACCTTTTGCTGTCCTGCTCGTCCCTGCGCGCTCACTGTGCTCAAAGGGACGCTGTCAAAATTGCTAGCCCTTAAAACTTTAACCTGCACTGACAAGTTGTTCTACATTATAAGTCCTACCTAAAAGATTACCACGATTGTTTTGTTTGTTTTGTTTCAACAGGCTTTGCTGAAGGCTCTGCAATACGTAGGCATTTGTCCTTTTGGGGAGGTGGATATTTTTAAATGCCCAGCTTATTCCGTGACCTGTTAAAATCAAGTTGATGTGCGTGTACTCCACTCAGCGCAGAACTCGCCAGGGATGGTATGATTTTTCTGCACTCTGGAGACAGAGACAAGAGCACGCTGTGGAAGCCTTTACTGGAGAGGCTTTCAGAAGCCATTTTGAAAGGCCTGCAGTTATCCTTCGTTATTTTGGGGGCCAGTACGAAGTCTTGGCCAGACTTCCCAGGTAATATTCAGTATTAGGTCCGTGTTAGTTAAACATGAGAAAGCGTTCACCAGGCAGTGGGTTCGTACAGAGAGGTATATGATATTTCAGGCCAGTCTGAATTACTCCTTAGGTGTTATTTCTAACAAGATCTCTATTTAATACAGCTCCGCATGAAGAGGTGAATCAGTGCAAACAGCACAGGTACATCACACTTTCCCTTTTTTATATGCCGATACAGGGATTGATGCAACACCAGTTTTAGAGCGGGCAACTGCACAGCTGCGAGCACATCGCATGACATGGGGACACGTGTCCATACCAGCTAGGGAGGAGGGAGGGAATGATACCCACTTACCCCACCCCAGGTAATCCACCCCTACAGCTGTAAGCTTGATTTGAGCTGTTTTACCGCTGCCTATCTATCAATCCCTACCTTGTTCCTATTGCAGCTGCACCGGCTGAATTGGGATGTCTGAGGCTTCGAGTGCCCCTGAGCTGCACCATCCTCCACAGTCGGCAGCAGCGCCTGGAGCTTGCGGGATCTGCCCCATCCCTGGAGGTGTTCAAGGCCAGGCTGGATGGGGCTCAGAGCAACCTGGGCTGGTGGGAGGTGTCCCTGCCCAGGGCAGGGGGGTGGAACTAGGTGATCTTTAAGGTCCCTTCCAACCCAAACCATTCTGTGATTCTCTGATTCTATGCTCTGCAGCAGCAGAGCCCCATGGGAAGATGCTGTGTCAAGCCTTAGCCAGAAGCATCAAGATCAGAGTCCCTTTAAGGGTGACCAGGAATGGAAAAACACTTATTTGTCCCCTTCTGGGGGATAAAAAGTCCTAAGAAAAATCGTTTCCCTTCTTCCTATAACAAGTTTTGCCTGCCTTGTTTCTGGTGAAGATCTATGGTGTCTCCTCAGCTGCTGGAAAGGTTTTTTAACTGAACCAAAGAGGATGATGTCCTGAGTCCCTGACAGGATAATCCCTCTCACCCATTCATCAGATATTAGATAGAAACGTACAAAAGTATATTTTAAGCAATCTCACTAAAAGCAGTTCCCTAGATGCTATAACCTTGTTATGTGGAGTTGGATTCTTGATGCCATTCAAGCCCTCTACTGAACTGCCAAAATTATATATGTTTTACGGATGACAGCTAGAGACACATTTATTTTTATGAAGTCTTTGAACTTAAATTTTGTTTAGGACAGTAATTTCATGCAATGTTCCTGTGCTGTTCTGCTAGACTTGCACAGACCATGATCCTTCTGCACTGAGGTTTTGCAGGGAGAGTTCTCCCAACCGCTGTGATGATTGAGATGATGAACACCTGAGGCCTTCTCTCACTGGAGTAGGATGCAGATTCTTAATCACCTGAACCAATCCTATGAAATTTTCACCAGTCCTGAGACTCTGGACCACCATTTCTTAATATTACAGGTCCTGATTCCCTCCTTCATTCAGCACTCTCCTACATACAATCATTTTTAAAGGGAGGCCAAGCATGAGCCCGTCTCATGCAGCTTGAAAAAGGGTTTCTGGAGCCTGTTCTAGAGCAGCATTTGAGCTCCAGTGAGTCATGGGAGTTGCCAAACTCTTCCTGATTTGCAGAGTTCGCTGTAGTACGTCAGCCAACACCCACAGATGTTCTGAGCAGATGCAAAACGTGGTCTAACGGACATGGGAAACTGTTCTCTAATTAACTGCGACTGCAAGAACAGGTTTCATTTTGACTCTGGGAGCCAGGCAGGCTTGCTAGCAGTGCGAAGTTTGTTACTGTGGCGACCCCTGCAAAATGATTCTCTAACGAGTGGCAGTGACAGAGCCTGTTGTGTTAAATCCCCGACCTGCCCAGGAGAACCAGCCCAAGGACTCCTCTCCCTCAGCTGGAACCAGCTGCTGCTCCCCCGGCTGCACGCAGGCACTGCCAGAGCATCCCCTGCCGCCTCGTCTCAGCTCACCAGAAGCGAAAGGAGGGGAGAGAATGAAAGTAGGGGGCGAAACTAGTTGGCCAACTATTGCTATTTACCTCAGCATGCCTAACTTTCAGGTGAATTAAAATAGCGAAGCAGAGTCTTCTCAATATGAACATTTTTTGCCTAACTGCTTTAGGATTTCTGGTCCCGTGCTTGGCTGGGAAAACAGTTTTTCAAGGCTGACTGATGCAACTGTAAGCAATAGCCCAAATAATAGTTATTACTTGAAGTGTTTACTGTGTTAGTTTCTGCGGGTGGAAACTAAGAAGTTGCAACAAAGCTCAGGGGAAAGGGAACTGCGATGGCATTGTTTCTGGCCAGTGTTGTTCCTCTGGGCCAAGGTTGACTGGGCGATACTGTCCCCTGGTATCGGCTGGCCGGCGAGCAAATCGTGGCCTTGACTTTCCTGCCAGGTTCGCTGAGAACACAAGATTTGCTCAGCTTCTGCTTTACGCATGCAGAAGAAATTTGCCATCTCGATGAGCTGAACGTGCGATTGGGAATGGTTAGGCAATAGCTGCAGGAGCGGGGAGCAGAGGGGAACTTCTCCATAAGGTAGGAACTTCTCCGCAGAGGTAAACTTCTCCATAGGGCAGTTTACATTTTGATGTTAATATATGTTCAAACAGGAAATTGGAACTTTATCTGTGGTGTCAAATTACTGTTCGTTGAAGAAGAAAACACCGGCTTACTACCATTGGTGGTAGCCCGTCTTGTCTGGAGGGTTTTCTTAAGCACAGCTTTTCTCGTACGTACACCTTCATGCTCTCTTGATGCTTGGTGCTGCTGTTCCTTGAACTCTTTGGCTCACACGTGGCCGTTCTTGGGAGTGTGTCCAAGACAAACTAAATGTCAAGACTAATTTGTACTGGAACACGGCATCGTTACATCACAGCACAGGCAGCGGCATTCTATTGATATCTCATCACTACTCAGTTGTACTGAAATGTCAGGATCTGCAGCACTACATCAACCGACAAAACAGAGATGTAAATTCAGACATTGTCCCGTGATGATTCCTGTATTAGTAGATCCTGTGAGCCTCTAGGCCCTTAACTTCTGGCCTCCTCTGGCAAAGTCCTTCCAGTATAGAAAAGGAACAAAAATGTGCCTTTTGTGATTTGGTCTAAAAGCTTTTAAATGTAAAGGATGATGGGTGTATTATACAATTTTCTAGGGTTTTTTATCCTTTAGGGGAAAAAATACATAGGGACATTGATAACTTTCTAAAACCCTCTTTTTCCCTGGAAATAACAGCTCAAAAGTACTGACTGTGAACATGGGACTGAAAAAAGAAGGGAAAAAGAATGAAAACAACCCCAAATGTACTAGGGGAGATACTGGAGGAGGGAGCCTGCACAGAAACTTACAGAGCGGGCATTGGTGGTTCAGTGGTAGAATTCTCGCCTGCCACGCGGGAGGCCCGGGTTCGATTCCCGGCCAATGCAGTTCTCTTTTTTTTTTCCCCGGGCCGGGAAAGCCCAGCGCGCTCCCGGCGCCACTTTCCTTTTTCCCCGCGGGGCTCCCGAGCGGGAAGAAGCGGCGCCGCGGGGGCCAAGACACGTCGTGCCGGCGGCCCTGCGCGCTGGCGGCGGCCGGGCGCGTCCACACGGTGAAACGGGTGAGAGGGGGAGGGAAAAAAAAAAAAAAAAAAAGAGCCGATGGAGATGCCGGGGATTGAACCCGGGACCTCACACATGCGAAGCGCGCGCTCTACCACTGAGCTACATCCCCGGCTGGCGGCCACCGCCGCCGCGTGCTATCAGAGGGCGGGACGGGCCCCGCCGCCGCCCGCGGCCCCCGAAGGTGACGGGGTGACGGCACTGAGTGCGGGAGGACCCCCCGGCGCCGGCGGAGGGGGGTACCACCGGGAACGAGCTCTCCGCGCCCCCCCGAGGCGGCCGCTGGAAGGCCGCTGCCCGTTCTCTCCCCGCCCCGCGCTGCCCCGGTGCCCCCCGGGCGGAGGGGAGCGGAGCGCCGCAGCCCCGCTTCCCCCGGCGCACCCCCAGCCCCGCGCCCCAGGCGGGAGGCGGCGCGCCACGACATGGAACGCCCCGGGTCCGGGCGGGGGCTCGGGGGGGGGGGGGGGAGCGGGGCCCGGAGCGGAGGGGAGGGCAGCCCGGGGGGGTCCTGCCCGGGCACGCGCCCGGCGGCACCAGCACCGCCCGCCAGCTGTAACGGGAGCCGCCCCCCCCCCCCCCCCGCCCCGGTGTGCTCTGCCGGTCCGGGGGCGGTTCTCCCCTTCTCCCCTCGACGTGCGGCTGTGGGCGCCTGGGCTGCACCTCTGCTGCAGCGGGGGGCGTCTGCGCTGCGTCCGGACGTCTGGGCTGCGTCCGTCCGCATCTGTACCGCATCTGTACCGCATCTGTACCGCATCTGTACCGCATCTGTACCGCATCTGTACATCTGTGCTGCATCCGCACTACACCTATACGCATCTATCCTACACCTATACATCCACACTACATCTCTATGCGTCTATACTACATCGATATGCACCTATACTGCATCTATACTACATCTGTGCTACATCTATACTGCATCTATACGCATCTATGCTACATCTATACATCTATGCTACATCTATACTACATCTATACTTCATCTATATGCATCTATACTACATCTATACATCTATACTACTTCTATTCTACATCTATGTGTGTCTATGCTACATCTATACTACATCTATACTTCATCTATGTGCATCTATACTACATCTATGCATCTATACTACATCTATACATCTATGCTACATCTATACTACATATATATGCATCTATACTGCATCTATACATCTATACTACATCAATATGCATCTATACTACATCTATACTACATCTCTACAACATCTATACATCTATACTACATCTGTGCTACATCTATATGCATCTATACTGCATCTATACTACATCTATACTACATCTATGTGCATCTGTTTATCTATACCACATCTATCTGCATCTGTGCTACATCTATACTACGTCTCTGTGCACCTACACCACAGCAGTAACGCTGCTGTGCGTTTCACTCCCGCTGGTGCAAGCCGCTGCCCGGCGCGGCGGTGCCTGTCTCCCCCAGCCCGGGACAGGGACCCCCTTCGCTGCCCGGTGCCGTTCCTCCTGCGCCGGCGGGCAGTCCTCACCGCAGCCCCTCGCGCATTTCCGTCCTGTCCGAAAACAGCATTTAACAGCTGCACCTTCTTCAAACCCGATTTCTGGAAGCAGCTTCCTGGGAGTGACGGAGTTTGATGTTCATAATTAACACCACATACAAATATCGGGTGAGTGTGTTGAGGCGAAGCCCGGAGTAGCCGCGGCCCCAAACAGGGCTGAGCCAACGGGGCAGAGCAGGTTCACACCAACCGCCGCAATAAAAACACAAAGCAATTTAAAACCTTCGCTTCAGGTTTTTCCTCCTTTTGTTTACCTTTCTGTAGACTTCAGAATAGCAGAAAATGAATAATACAGATATTACTATGCCTTTATGGATTTCTCAGCGGTGATGGACAGTCAGTCTAATTGTGAGACTTCCCGTTCGGGAGGTGGGTCGAGGCAGAGCACGATGAGAGCAGCTACAGATCCAAAGCGTATCAGCAAGTATTTAATTACTCTCCCTGTGGAACCAATACAAGAGCTTATGTGCTGCCTATATTAAAGTGAAACAACACTTCTATAGCGGCTGGATATAAATATCCTCTAGACATCACCTACCAAATAGAGAATAAATTGTGTTATTCAGGCAAGACTCAACGTGTGGCTGCTATGGGAGAAAATGAGATGCCTTACACCGAGCTGTGGAGTAAAACAAACTGACCCACGGATGGCTGTAGATGTCCTCGGTGGCACCACGCGTCCCCTGCTCCCTCCCTCTGGCTCAGCCCCGGGGGCAGCCCCTGGTTCCAGGAGACACTTTGTCATCGTGTGCCCGGCGGTTTCTACTGCCGCTGGACACCCGGGCACAAGCCGGACATTCAGCAGCGCCGGCAGAGGACTACATTCGCCTCTTTGTGTTTGGGTTTCTGTGCTGACATCAGGGAAAAACAATGTCACTGTTATCTGGCAGCTCCTCCGCGTTGCTTGGGGGGATTAACTCATTCCGGGTACCTCGCAAACCGTCGGCGCCTTCAGGGAGGCCCTCCTTGTCCCTGGGGACGGGGTTTTCGTTGGAGCTGCTCAAGGTTCTGCGTTTTTCATCGATGCACGTTAGGTACACACTTAAACTCAGCCCGTGTGTTCCACAGCAATTTTTCTCCAAGCTGCTGGATTTCTAGAGTGCAGCCTGAGAAGAGTTCAGTTGGAGCGTTGCCCCATGTACGGACTGCGCAAGGATGATCACGATGGAATTCTGAAGACACAAAGGGGTATTTCTGCATTTCTCTCTGATATTTCCCATCACTGCACTTGTTCCCAGGATTAAATGTTTGCACTCAAAATTCCTTCTTAAAACAAACGCTCTCATTCAATAAAACACAGCAGTACAGCCCAAAGAGCTGTCGTGCCACTGAGCCAGCTCAGCCCCGCGCACGCGTGCCCTTGTGCGGTGGTGGGCCTGCCCGGCCCCGCAGGTCCCGGCTCCCCCCGCCTCGCGTGTCCCCCCGGGGGTTTCGGCACCGCAGCGCTCCCCGCTCCGCGGTACGGCCCGGCCCGGCGCTGGCGCCTGCGGCAATGGCATCGGCCGTTTATAAACAAATAACTAAAGCGATTTTTCTTCTCTCATATGATCATATCATCCATTTGTTTGCCGGTACGCGAATGAGGCAGTTTAGAATATTCACAAATTATTATATTATTTATACTTTATTTAGCGTTCCTGTCCTCCTTCAAAAAACATTCCTGCCGGAGATCAGGAAATAACGTAAAGTGACAAATTTCAGGGGTTATGAACAACACAGTAACTACTTACTGATGCCACTTACCAAACCGTTTAAAAAAATAAGTATATTAGAAAAAAATGAGTTGTGATTTGCAAAGTTGAACAACCAAAAGAATTGCCGATGTTACATTTACCGAATACCGTTTTTATCTCCTGCCACTAATGAGGGAATACAGTGCTCAGAGTAACCTTTAGGAAGTTCTGTACGTGTTAGGCTGAGTCTGAATGAAGTTACAATCAGCTCATCCAAATACAAATGGCTTTTTCTCCTGTATTTTTACATGTTTGATTTTTATTGAATGAACTCCTTTGTTTGTTGTGGTGAAATGGAGCAATAAAGCAAGGAAGTCTTTCATTAGCTCCCGAGTCTGAGTGTTTCACTGGTTTTTGTTGTTCCCGGAGAGAACATCATAAGAACATCCCCAAAACACCGGTTACAAATCAGCCCAGAGTAAAGAATTATGAAAGTTAGAGTTAAAAAAGGAGACAAAAAGGCAGAAAACAGGATTGAAGTACCGAACTGGGAGATTCATTAGGGTCGCAGATGGATAGGTGAAATATAGCCCTGCAGAAATTATTTGACTGGCAAATTAATTACACAATATTACAATGGTTTCTCAGCCAGATTTAGCCCTCGGGAAGCAGGTAGGAGTCGGCATGACTTAATAAAAGGAGCCTTGACTGGTCTGCGGCCTAATCAGAGATGAAAATTAACATTTCAGGATTTGAGGCAAACGGGCGGTGTTTTGCAAAGCTCAGAGAGGCGGAGCGTGGCACAGGACGCAGCTCGCACGGTCTGCGCAGCCAAAGCGCCCAGGCAGCGGGACGCTCCCGCCTGCTTCACGCAGCGTTGCCTTCCCGACCCGGCCGGGAGGCGCAGGTGGAGCTGCTTTGGAGACCACCACGGCCGTCCCATTGGGGCAGGTCGTGCCACAGCACACTTCAGACTTGTTCAGAGAATGCCTGATTAAAATATTCTGCAAAACATTTTACCCCGACCCCCAAAAGTACACTATTATTATTATTTCCTCAAGTGTTGACATATTCGCTGGACCTTATTCCACCTTCGCAGCTCTCACTCTGCCCCCAGCATGCAGAAACATAACACAGAACAGGTTATTTTTTCTCCGTTTGCTTGCTAAGTGTCATATATTTAAAGGGGGAGATATTATGAGCTCTCTCCGGAACAAACGTTGTTTATTGTTCCTGGAAAAGCTTTGGATGTGTTTATATATACCCCAACTGAAACACATCACCTTCTAGTGATGAGTATCATAGGACATGCTCATTAGCCCGGTCTGAACCACAATATCGTTACAAATATTAAGTAAGGTGTTTTCTGATTGCCGAAATTACACAACCAGAAGGCAAGGCTCATACTCAGGGTCTTAAATCACGCATAACTCTTACTTCAAATTCCTACCTTGCAGTTCAGCTTCCAGTGCTCCGTTTTCTCCAGGGCAATATCTTGTTTCTCCATTCTCCACGGCCTTCAGGTTACACCTGGGATCCAGAACACAAGTATTTTTTCAGACAAAAAGAAGATGTGAATCTTCTGGAAATAAATAATTTTGAGGCCTTACAGGATGAGGTGTGTAGTCCTTTGGGCTTATGATAAAAATGCACTCAACCAAACGGACCTGGAGAAGTGGCCTCATATTGCCAAGTGCTTTTTTTGCACTTAATAATGATTGTTCACTGTTGTTGGTTACAACAGCCAACTATTTCTTGTATGTACAACTCTGACTTGTGGTGTGGCTGGAAGGTTGGTTTGATGTCCACAGGGACAAACCCAGTTAAACTGAGCATTGCGGTTTGGGCAGTCGCGCAGCAGAAGGGTCCTCTGAAAGACTGGGTAAGGTGGACAGCTGTGTAATGTCCTGTGTCTCTACAGCTGCTGTCCCAAGAGCCCACCGATACCCTTTTGGGTCTTTGAAGTGCCCTCTCTTGAGGCAGTCTGTGCCAAGGATGCTCAGAGCATCTGGGCCAGTCACAATGGGGTGTTTCTCCCATTCGTTCCCAGTCAGGGTCACTTCAGCCTCCAGTACAGTCAGTTCTGGAGACCCCCCTGTCGCTCCAGGAATAGTGACGGATTCTGCCCCTTTAGGATTTGATGGCAATAGGGTACACTGGGCACCAGTGTCCACCAGGGCTTTATACTTCCGGGGACACCGAGTCCACACAGTCCAATAAACTTGGTTGTCCCTCTCGTCCTCTCGTCCTCCTGGCTGGAGGCAGAGTCCCTCTAATCTGGAGAACAACATCTTCAATGAGCAGATGAGTTCCTACCTGGACTAGAGAACCACTCCCTTCCAGGAGCAGCCATCTTCCTGGAAGAATTCTTTCTCCTATCTGTTTCACCTCTCAACTCAAGCACCCGTGCCTGTAGGGCTGAGGTGGGTAGGGTGAGGTCCATCCCAGTGCCTCATGTCCTCTCCATAGTCGCGGAGGCAAAACCACAGGATATCTCGGAGCAGGTTCTGTCTCTCTTGAGTGGGTCTCGTAGGAGGGTGTCTTCTGCTAATGGCTGCGACGTGGGTCTGTTCAGGGGAAGAGTGGGATCTTTCCTCTGTCCCAGACAGTTTAGCAAACAGTTCATCAAACACTTTCTCATTTTTCTTAGCCATTTCCTTAGCGATTTTCTCAGCGATTTTCTCATTTTGCTCAGCCATTTTCTTGGTCATTTTTTTCAATCATTTTCTTGGTTTTCTCAGTCATTTTCTCGTTTTTCTCAGCTAATTTTTCCACAGCTGCCACAGTGAGGGGACGAGAGAGACTGTCTTCATACTGTCGTACTGTTAGCCACTTCATTTACAGTTGCTGTGTCAGCGTCAGACCATCGTTGACAATGTGTGGGAATACATCGGTGGTGCGCTCTGCACAAACTTCCGCAGCAGAGATTGTTGGTGTGGCACCTCATCAGGGTCTACATCCTCTTGCCAGTCACCATAAGTCCCCTCTCGTACAGCCAGTGCTCTCAGGTACTGAATAGCTTTTTCCATGTTGATCCATTTGCTTGGACAGCATTAGATGTCATCCTTAAAGGGATACCTGTGCCTTATGGCTGACACCAGTCGCCTCCAGAGACTGAGAGCGCTTGTTTTGCTGCCAATCGCTTTGTCGTCACCTCCATCCCTGGACAGGTTTCCCAACTGCCTGGCTTCTCTGCCGTCTACGTCTATGGTATCTGCCCCACTATCCCAGCATTGGAGCAACTGGGAGATAAGTGTATCACCTTCACAACGGATAAAGTCCTTCCTCATATTTCACAAGTCCTTCATAGAGAAGGATTTAACGATTATCTCTGCATCCAATTCCTCCTCCTGAGTTGACGCTGCCCAAGAAGGACCCTCTACTGGATCTGCTTGAGAAGGACCCTCTCCTTTGTCTGCTTGAGAAGGAGCCTCTCCTGGATCTCCATCAGAACTCTCTCCTGTGCTACCTGGCTTGAGCTGGTCCTTGTTGTAAGGGGCTGGGGAAGGAGTTGACCTCCTTTTCTGCTCCCTGCTCACTGGGGCAATTTGTACTGGTTCTGATGGAGTTTGAGTAGCAGTAGTGTCGTTGTTGGAGCAGCTGGACCAGTGACGGTCTCATTGTTGAGGTTGGAGTAGGTTGTGCTGGTACAGGCAATGGAGCGGCTTGTGCTGGTACGGGTGGTGGAGTGGCTCATGGGATTTGAGTACCATCAGCATATGTCATTGTAAGAGTTGATCAGAAGACCGGTATTGTCTCAACATTGTCATCAGTGACTAGACCCCAAAACCTGGACTAACGTCTTGACATGAGTTTGCAGTGGCTCGCTGAGCTGGCTGTTATCAGACGTGGAAACCTTGGAGAAGGGACTGAGGCACGAACAGTGTCGTTACCATTGTATGAAGGTATGAACCATGTCGTTACTGTGGTACGAAGGTACAAACGGTGTTGTTACGATGAGTTTATTTTACTGAAGCAGCAAAGCGAAAAAACCCACATAACTGTTGTCAAGGAAGATGGACTGCACTGGCTGTGCCAGCACCGATGAAGAAATCTTGAACCTTAGTCGAACTTTCCTCATTATAATGTCATTATAATATAAACCCACACCTCCTGGTAAGAAGTTACCCGCCTCCAAAGCTGACTGTGCCTCAGACACTCCTCTCCGGGCATGCGTGGAAGCCTTACTCCAGACAGGCGGAGACCGGCACCTTTCCACGGGACAGAGGTGGAGTGGAGGTGGGTCCAAGGAGGAGCAAGGAGTGCTGCCTAGCATAAAAGATGGCTCCTCAGAAACTGAATTTTGAAGATCTTCCCACCGAGAGACCACGACGGTCGAAGAAGAAGCAGCGGAACGCCTTTGGATTTGGGACCATAGGGATGGCTGTGGACCCGTGGTGGTAGCTACTATCCTCTTTCCCCGCCTTTTTACCTCATCTTTCCTATTATTCTTCCTTTCTATCACAAGCCGCTTTACGGGCAGAACCAATAAAGTAACTGTGTGTTGAAAGCATAGCTCCCAGGGCCTGATGCCATTTCTTTTTGCACTTTGGGATCACAGTTGAAACGAACCATCACACGTCCACCGAGGAGTGGACCGTGACAGTCATATAATACCTGCTCCTGCACCGATTCTCAGCAAGAAACCACCCCTGCAACACATGCAGGAAAATCAACAACAAAATCATGGTTTTAAGCAAGTAACATTAATTTCTGAAATCCAAAAGGTTTCCATCCCCTCGCTCTGACGGTGTCACTTTGGCATAAGCATTAAACATGTAATTAGTAATAGAACCCATTACATGATGCCCGAGATATGCAGGTAGAACCAAGTAATCATACTATACATCTGTACCCCAAACCACAGCAGAAGAGCACATTTAGACCACAGCACACCAACACAAAGAGCAAAGAAACCCAACAACACATTGGGCAGGTTAAGCAGCGTTGCGCGATTACCTTTAAACAAAGCTCTCCAAAGGCACCATAGAGCATTTCACTGACGAGCGCCAGGGTGTGAGCTGTCTGGGTCCAGCTCTGAGCGAGCTGGAACTCGAACTCCTCGGGCAAACCCTCAGAGCCCTGGGCGAGCCCCGCTCGTGCCCACGTTGGGTGCCAATAAACCCATTGTGGTTTGGGCCAGACTGGCCACTGAGACGAATGATAGACGGTATCTCCCTCCAGGAGAGGAGGAAGGGAGAGAAAGAGACTTAGGAGTTTAGAAAAAAACTGAACTACTTTAGTGAAATATTAATAAAAGAATAATAAATAAATATATATATATGCAATATATACAAAACAGTATTGAGCTCCCAGGATGATGCTCACGCCACCGGCTGGCACTGGGGAAGTCCCAGACTGGGCTCAGTGATGGAGTTCCAGATCTGCATTCAGGATTGGGACCAAAGGCAGATGAAGGGACGCGGCCATTGAAGAAAGAGGGCTGATGCTCTGACGCCTCAGCTTTTACACTGATGGGATGGAGATGGATGGGATGGAATACCCCGTTGGTCAGGTTTGGGTTACCTGTCCTGTCCGCTCCTCCCCACAGGTGGGACCCCGCTGCGCTTTTCCGCTGCCGACCCCCCAAGGGGGCACACAACACAGTGAGCTGCCCTCGGGGGTTACAGCAACGAGTAGAAGCAGAGCCTCTCTGCACACCGTTCCTTGGCATAAATCGTAAATAATCAGGTCTTACCGCTCTGGGAGTGGACTAGTCTTAAAAATACGCTCTTAATTTCAGAGAGTTCAGTTAGTTGGAAGAGGCTGAGCTACAGACTCAAATTACCGAACAGAGAATTGGTTCAGTTTTACCTCAAACCAGGACACTGCGAGACGGTTGTGTGTCCCACACCCCTCTGGTCTCTTCTTTCCTCCCCCGGCTGGAGGCGAGCTGCCCCGCGTGTGGCCGAGGAACGCTGACACCGCAGTTTGTCCTGGGCAGTTGAGAGCCGTCCCCTCGCACGGGGCTGCCGTTCGGGCCATGAGCCCGCCTGCCACCCAGCGCACGCGCCTCATCCCCAAAGGAGTCCCCGTGTCACACCTCCTCGGCTGCTGTGGGGTGAGGCTGGGGGCTGCCCGCTCTCCTCTGAGAAGCACAGTGTCTTCTTGGCCGACAGATAGAGCTCAGAGGGTTGTGGTTAGTGGTGCAGAGTCTGGTTGGAGGTCAGTAACGAGTGGTGTCCCTCAGGGGTCAGTACTGGGTCCAGTCCTGTTCAGTATATTTATCAATGACCTGGATGAAGAGATGGAGTGTACCATCAGCCACTTTGCTGATGACACAAAACTGGGAGGAGTGGCTGACACAGCAGAAGGCTGTGCCGCCATACAGCGTGACCTGGACAGGCTGGAGAGTTGGGCAGGGAGGAACCTTATGAAATTCAACAGGGGCAGGTGTGGGTCCTGCACCTGGGGAGGAATAACTCCCTGTACCAGTAGAGGCTGGGGGCTGACCTGCTGGAGAGCAGCTCTGTGGAAAGGGACCTGGGAGTGCTGGTGGACAAAAGAATGCCGATGAGCCAGCAGTGTGCCCTGGTGGCCAAGAAGGCCAATGGTATCCTGGGGGGCATCAAGCAGAGTGTGGCCAGCAGGGCGAGGGAGGTCATCCTCCCCCTCTGCTCTGCCCTGGGGAGGCCACATCTGGAGCACTGTGGCCAGCTGTGGGCTCCCCGGGTCAAGAAAGACAGGGATCTGCTGGAGAGGGTCCAGCAAAGGGCTGCGGAGATGATGAGGGGACTGGAGCATCTTTCTGATGAGGAGAGGCTGAGGGACGTGGGGCTGTTCAGTCTGGAGAAGAGAAGACTGAGGGGGATCTTATCAACTTTTATCAATCCTTCGAGGGCGGGTGCCGGGGGATGGGAACAGCCTTTTTCCAGCGGTGCCCAGTGACAGGACAAGAGGGAACGGGCACAAACGTGACCATGGGCAGTTCCATCTCAACCTGAGGAGGGACTTCTCTCCTGTGCGGGCGGCAGAGCACTGGCACAACTACCCAGAGAGGGGGGGAGTCTCCCCCTCTGGAGCCATTCCAAACCCGCCTGGACGTGTCCTGTGCCACTGCTGGAGGTGCCCCTGCTCTGGTGGGGGGTGGCACTGGGGGAGCTCCAGAGGGCCCTTCCAGCCCTCACCAGTCCGGGATTCTGGGATTTGTTGGTTTTACCAACACAGGCTGCATTTATACATATTTTGGGGAACCATCGTGCCCTTCGCCTCCTCTGCAAATGAGGGCGCTGCTGTACTCAGTGCGCCCTCCCCTCGGGAATCGGGAATATTCTCATGTAAAACAGCCTCTTCCCACTTTCCTGATCCACGGTGGAAAATGGACTTCTCCACCCCAGTGCAGAAAGAAAACCCAACTGAGGGCTTCTACTAAGAGCTCTTGCAAATAATCCTATTGGATTTAACTTTTTGTTACTAGGCTGCTTTCGAGCTGGTAGGAAACGGGAAGCTTTACATCTTATCTCATTTCAGTAATATTGCAATTAATGAACTATAATAATAATAAATCCACTAATTATCTTATATATTTTCATTATATAAAACTATCAGAACAACCGCTTTGTTCCTCTGCACCGCTGCGAGTAGATGAACGCAAATACTGCCTCAGAAGAGTATCTGGAACACATCTGTGGCATCCTGTTGTGGTTCTGCTGCCAGGCGGCCGTATTACAGCAAACGCACCTAAAAATAACTGTGAAAAAGCATCGTATGCCAAAGAACAGCAAGGATTTGGTATTAATGAAACACTGAGCAAAGTGAATCTCAATGGTAATGGATGTCAGGAACATGAATAACTGAGAACCCCCCGGGACGGGAGTTTATTGCTGTTACTCAAGTGGACAAGTGCCTATAAGGGATGTTCTACACAGAGTCTCAAGTAACCCTCACTGTGAGGGTGGTGCGGCACTGGCCCAGGTTGCCCAGAGAGGCTGTTGAGGCCCCATCCCTGGAGGTGTTCAGGGCCAGGCTGGCCGTGGCCGTGGGCAACCTGGGCTGGGGGGACGTGTCCCTGCCTATGGCAGGGGGGCTGGAACTCGATGATCTTCAAGGTCCTTTCCAACCTCAACCATCCTATGATTCTATGAGTCTATCATGTGGATGCCCCTCGGGATGGAACACACTATTAACAGGAGCATTTGACTCACACCTCAAACTGAAGGTATCTCCCAAGTTTTCCTCTCTCCCCTCCATCAAAGTAAGGCTGTATGGATGCTGAGAAGGGGCAGACCTGCCCGTTCCACCTTGCTAATATATTGACAAGATTTTTAAAAAAAGAGACATTCTCTCTCACGTCCTCGCAGTGGTTCTCCTGCCCTTTCCCTGCCGCCGTCCTCCCCGCCCCGCCTGCCCTCCTCCCGAGAACCGGCCGCTGCTCCTGCGTCCAGCCCCGTGGCACTGCCCACGCCGGGACGCACCGTGCCAGGCAGCGTCCAAAGTTTTGTGGAGTTTGTGTTTTTCAACCTACCGGCACATCCAGCTAATTCCCACTCTGATTCCCACTGAATAAACCCCCCAAACTGGTTGTCCAGATGTTACCCTGCTGCAAGCTATGGTATATTTGACAGTGAAACAAAAATGCACATTTACTACTACTTTAGTAGCTGCTTCGTTGGCCACATTTAACAAAGAGGTTTTCACTGGCGTGGATTTTCTTCAAAGCTGGTGTAGTTTGTTGTGAACTTGCAGTGTCAAAGTATCTTCATCAGAGGCTGAGCAATAATTAGACACAAAAGACCGTTACAGTGTGAGAACTTCATACAGCAGAGAGAATAAATTCTCACAAAGCTGCTTTTTTAGGTAAATGAGGAAAATTAAAATTCACATTTCTTTAAAAATTAGACTAAACTTTTTATTTCTTTGGAAACCTTACCGAAACAATGCCAAATTCCTGTGGGACTGGGAATCAGCCAGGCTAATTCTCGCCCCTTCACGTAGGAGTTACCGCTGACTCCAAAGAAACACATCCCAGTCTCGCAGCCCAGAGAATTAAGATCAAGAACCTGTCCCCTGCCTCGCTCGGTTACGAATCCGGGCTTGTTCTGTTTGCGGCAGAGGGGATTTTCTTCTGCAGCGGCGCGGCGCAGATGCTGCCCCCTCCCAGGGCACTCGACCCGGCGGGGACCGCGGGCAGCACGGCTGCCATCAGCCTTGACAGCGTCCACCTCTGCACGGGCCAAGAACGTGGACTCCATCCCGACCTCCGTGATGTGAGGGCAGCTGTTGCCCAAGCGCTAACCCCTCTCCGCCTCACACCAGCATTCAGGGCAGCGACCGCGGGTCTGCAGCACCTTCGCAGCACCGAGGGGACACAGCCCACCCCGTACCGCGGCGGCTGGCGCGTGGGCTGCAAGATCAGACCCACGTTTGCTGCTCGGTGTCACTGCCCCCAGAGCCAGTCCCGGCGGCAGTGGCTTCTGAGAGCCTGGCAGCACTTGCCCACCTGGTCCGACGGTGGCGAAGTCCGGGCGGGATCGCTGCTGGGGAGCGCTGGTGGGTCGCTGGGTTGCTGTGAGCCGGAAAGCAATATATTTACATCTCATCATCAATATGTCAATAGGGACCAGTTCTGTAGATTTGCTCGCTGCAAAGTATGGGCTAATTTAATAGGCATTTGACTGATATAAAAATTGACTTGGTTTTCCAATGATGTCTTGTACTGGAATGTTGTGATCTGGAAACGAATATATTTCTTCTTGCTTATCACATCAATATGGCCTGATTTTGTTGGCTTTTGTATTGAACAATCTGGTGAATATACAATGCAGTTTTGATTTCTCTCTTTATGATACCTCTTATTGTTAAAGCTCTCTCATCCAAGAAATAATATGTTTTTATTTACCAGTAATATTAATGGGATTCAATTTTTACCCATTCTAATCTAGGTTTTTCATATTGAAGAACCAGATCCCATCGAGTTAAAACTGTGAAAAAAAAAAAACCACCTGCACTTTTTCCTCTGGTCTGGGTGCAGGTGGAACGACAGTTTGGGTGGTTTTATTTAACGCTACTCTTTTTCCAATCAGTGTTTATTACTCACTGTGTCTCAAATGCTGCAAAGAAGACTACATTATTTATTGTGTATAATCACTTGCCCGTTTCTCTATGACTGTTTCATTGAGCGGGCAGGGTAGGCACGCACTGTGTGCACCCTTTGGTGGATGTAAGTCATGTAACCTCAACATGACTTTCGAGGTCCCGCGCCCCATGGGAGGTTTAGGTTGGATATTAGGAGAAATTTCTTCACCAAAGTGTTGTCAAGCACCGGCACAGGCTGCCCGGGGCAGTGGTGGCGTCGCCATCCCTGGAGGGATTTAACAGCCGGGAAGAGGGGGTGCTGAGGGACGTGGGTTGGTGGTGGGTTTGGCAGCGTGAGGTTGATGGTTGGACTCGATGATTTTAAAGGTCCCGTCCAACCCAGACGGTTCTATGATTCTGTCCATGATTCCATGAGTCACAGACCACAGACCACGTGCCCAGCTCCAGCCGATATTTACTCCCCACAAAAATGCTCCTCTTTGTTCTGCCCTGACTCTGGCGCGGCGTCTGCATCGCTCTGGGAGCAGTGAGCGGCTGCGGTGCCGGCTGCCCCCGGCGCACCTTTCCGAAGGCGGCAGGAGGCTGCGAAGCGCCCAGAGCCCAGAGGAGTGCCTGGGTGTCCCCTTCTTTCCAGCCGGAGCCGGCGCCGGTGCCCGTCAGCCCGGGGCTCCGAGGCAGAGGACCGCTGGCCAGAGCCCAGCCGGGAGCGCAGGCAGCAGAGGGAGCGCAGCGTCGTGCCTGAGAAACCACACCGGGACTGGGACACCACGAAGAAAACCATCGGCGTCAGCGCTGCCGTGGATAGGAGAGCCAGAGCCCCCCAAGGCCCCAGCGGTGTCAGAAATGTCATTTTGGGGAAGTCCCCATGAAGCGAAGGCCGCGGCTGAGACCCACCACCACGGATGGACCCGGAGCCCAACTCCAGAGAAAGCTCCGGAAAGGAACAGAATCTACACGGGAATAAAGCACATTTCTTAGTGAAAGTAAAAATAAGGTTCAGCTGATATTCTACGGCAGCATTTTAAAACTGATAATTAAAAATCTGTCTCAACAATTTTAGTAAATCATTTTCAGCTTAGACTTCCCTTTTTAGATGCACTGGAAATAATTAATTTCTTTAAACATAACTCCTTCATACTCTGTATTAAAGCCAGGCGTTTTAAAAAGCAAAATGGTATTTTAATAACTATTCTCATAATTACAAACTCCATTCTCTACACAAGTCCTGTTTTCAATTAATGTCCTGCATTAACGGGTTTGTTCTCCCTGCCATTTACCTCGACTGACAGCAACTGTCACATACATGAAGGGTTTTGCGAATTCATAACTACCATGAATTGGTTTTTCTTAGTTTTACCACTATTTTCTGAAGCCTGCGGTACGGTATGAGCCCTTTCCCCAGGAGGTGACCAGAATCCTCACGAGATATTGTTTCTGAGCTTGTTCCCTGGCGTTTGCTGGCTGCTCGACGCCGGTCGCGGTGCCGGCTGTGGAGGAAGGTCGTTGTCACACGAGGGGCTGGACAAACGGGCGATGCCCATGGGGCGGCTGCTGGTGACTGTCCCGCAGCGCGCCCAGGTCCTGGTCACGCTCCGTCCGTTATCCTCAGCACCTTCAGCCCTGAAAATTTTGCACAGCTCTTGCCCGAAAGAGACCAGGTTTCATAACTCTTAGCTCAGAGCAGTGATTGCAAAGTGCAGCTTGGGCTCCTCCAGCAATTAAACGTGTGTTTTGCTCACCAGGACTTCACCCGCACTGTCTGAGGAAACGGGGGATGAAACCTGGACATCCTTGGGGAAATCCCGGCTGAGGGGGACGCGGCATCCGACAAGCGCCGTGGGAGGGGGGGTGCCCCGGGCAGAGCCATGCACCAGCCCGGGGACAGCCCTGACGGCCCTTCACTGGGGGGTGTCTGTGTCTGCCCCAGCGTCATCCCCGGCCGCGCCGGGACGGAGGAGGCGGTTGGCACCCGCTGGGGCTGGCGCGCTGCGGCGCAGCTCTGCGCGCATGAAGCTCCCACTCACCCGTCATGAGCATAACAGTTTTCAAAGAAACAGTGTAAAACACCCAAAATGTCTCTCTTTCGGGAGGCCTCGAGGCTTCCAGAATCAATGGAAAATTATTTTCTTAAGACTCGCAGCCCAGCGAGCCCCCGGCCCCCCGGGCTGCATCCCCCGCAGCGTGGCCAGCAGGCGAGGGGGGATTGTGCCCCTCTGCTGCCCTCTGCTCTGGGGAGACCCCCCCGCAGTGCTGCCTCCAGCTCGGGGGGTCCCCACAGCAGAAGGACACAGAGCTGTTGGAGCGGGGCCAGAGGAGGCCCCGGAGATGCTGGGAGGGCTGGAGCCCCTCTGCTGGGAGGGCAGGCTGGGAGAGGTGGGGGGGGTCAGCCTGGAGAAGGCTCCGGGGAGACCTCAGAGCCCCTTCCAGTGCCTAAAGGGGCTCCAGGAGAGCTGGGGGGGGACTCTGGATCAGGGAGGGGAGCCATGGGATGAGGGGGAATGGTTTTACCCTGGAAGAGGGGAGATTGAGATGAGATATTGGGAAGAAATTCTCTCCCGTGCGGGCGGTGAGCCCCTGGCGCAGGGTGCCCCGAGAAGCTGTGGCTGCCCCATCCCTGGGGGTGTTCAAGGCCGGGTTGGACGGGGCTGGGAGCACCCTGGGCTGGGGGGAGGTGGCCCTGCCTGTGGCAGGTCGGCGGAATCAGATGGTCTTCACGGTCCCTTCCAACCCAAGCTATTGCCGCTCTAAACCCACAATGTCTTTATATGGAATTATTTTAGGGAGTGAGGGGTCACGGCCATCCTCCGCGGCAGTGAATTCACTGGGCCAAACCCTTGGTGCCTTTGGCAGTGAGCCCACCCCACAGTAAACCGTTTGAGGGGACTTCAACAAAGAGTTTCTGGTTGGGGATTACAGAAATAGACTGCCGGTAATTCGGTCAAACCAGACATTCCTCCGGCATTGTGTTTCCCATCTGCGAGGCTTTACACCAGCTACCGAGATGCAGGACGGAAGATAACGATGCCACCGTGTCCCCAGAAACATCCTCTCTCGCACAGGCGGTTTTGGCATTTGGTGACCGGACTCCGACACCGCATCCGGAGCCACCTCACGCCGCTGTTATGAAGCCCCAGCAATGAAAAAGATCTTGAAGGAAAAATACTTGGGTTTGTGTCTTTGAGCCTTTCCTGGCCCCAGGTCGGGGCAGCACCGGTCGCGGGCAGAGCCAGAGGCGCTTTCGGAGCTCATCATGGAGGCGCCGTGCCCAATGGCCCCTGGACGGCGTTGTCCATCTGAAGACGGAGCCAACAACAGCGCCCGGCGCGGCCGGCTGCCGGAGAGGGATGCGCTGCAAACCCGCCCCTTTTTGCCAACTTCTGTGAATTCTTGTTTTCCCGCAGTCACATACGGCACCGTCCTCCAGGGAATGCGTTTCTGGGGACTGCGTGAGGGGGGAGGATCCCAGATATGTGGAGAAAATCCCTCCCAAAACGAGACAGGTTTTCACTTAAAGCAACAGGAAGGATTTCACTTGAAGAAAGTAGTTAATTAAACCAGACTGCTGAGTGTTTTGTCGGTTAATTCCCAAACTACGGGGAAAACAATATGCGATTATGCTATTTTAGAGTGCCTGTGACATAAACGCATCGCTCAAGTGACATTTTCTGGGGGTTTCCAGCACCGGCGGAACAGCCCGGAGCCGCTCCCTGAGCTGGTTCCCAAACCAGCGCCGCGATGGCTAGAGCGGGCCCGGGCCACCGCCACCCTCACCGTGGCCGGTCACCGGGACAGGCTGAGGGAGCGCAGGGGGCAGAGGGGACAGGTCCCCGCCGGAGGCGCAGCCACCCCGCCGTGGCCGCAGGAGGCAGATGACTGCGGCGCCGGGTACCACGCGCCGGCCAGAGCGTGTGGCGATGGGGCGGTCGGAAAACGGGCAATAAGGCAGCCGAGAGCGAGAGGACTTGAAAAATCACCGCTCGGGGGTCCTGTGCTTTTCCCCGTGGCCGGCTCGCCTGCCCTCCAGGCCGTCCCTGACGCACGGCGCCCAAAGAGCCAGCCCTGCCCGCTGTCACCACCGCCTCCTCCTGGGGTTGGTGGCCAACCACGCCGGTCCACGTGGGGACCTGCAGCCCCCGGCGAGCCGCCGGACCACAGAACCCCGGAATCCCAGACTGGTCAGGGTTGGAAGGGCCCTCTGGAGCTCCCCCAGGCCCACCCCCCGCCAGAGCTCTGCTGAGGCAGTATTTGCGTTCATCTACTCGCAGCGGTGCAGAGGAACAAAGCGGTTGTTCTGATAGTTTTATATAATGAAAATATATAAGATAATTAGTGGATTTATTATTATTATAGTCCATTAATTGCAATATTACTGAAATGAGATAAGATGTAAAGCTTCCCGTTTCCTACCAGCTCGAAAGCAGCCTAGTAACAAAAAGTTAAATCCAATAGGATTATTTGCAAGAGCTCTTAGTAGAAGCCCTCAGTTGGGTTTTCTTTCTGCACTGGGGTGGAGAAGTCCATTTTCCACCGTGGATCAGGAAAGTGGGAAGAGGCTGTTTTACATGAGAATATTCCCGATTCCCGAGGGGAGGGCGCACTGAGTACAGCAGCGCCCTCATTTGCAGAGGAGGCGAAGGGCACGATGGTTCCCCAAAATATGTATAAATGCAGCCTGTGTTGGTAAAACCAACGAAACCCGGAATCCCGGACTGGTGAGGGCTGGAAGGGCCCTCTGGAGCTCCCCCAGTGCCACCCCCCACCAGAGCAGGGGCACCTCCAGCGGGATCGGGAGCATCTCCTGCACCTGCAGCTCCACAGCCAGCGTACCCCAATTCCAGGGGGGGGGAAAGTGTAATTGCAGTCGTGGATTCTACTGGAAGTGGGATGACTGGGGGAACTGGGATGGCGCAGCTCTGCTTGTCTGCTAATGAGGCGACTGCCTCTTCCCAGTGGCCATCCCAGCGCCGTTCCTGGGACAGCCTTGGGGTTGTTTTGCTGTTATTCCACCCCGGCTGGCATCCTCGTCAGATAACACGGATGCAGAAATGAATAGCAAAAGAGAAGCTATAATAGTCTCTGCAGCGTAGTTACTACTTTCGGCATTCTCAAACCTTTTAGGAAAACACTGCCAAGTTAAATCTACGTCTGCGTTCTACTATGTGTGCGTGGGGGGGGTGTGTTTGAGCATAAGAGATGGGTGGTTTTATGTAAGAAAACTTTACAAAGTGCTTAAAATAGCCCCTTTTCTGCAACCGGCTCCATCCAGAGGACGCTCGACTGACATCCAACCGCCACCACGCACCTCCTCATCGCAGAGGTGGGGAGCTGCGCCCCGGCCCCCTAGACCTGTTGGACCCGAAAATCCCAAACCAACAAAATTCAAGGTGATTCCCCCAAACGGCGGCGGGTCTCAGCCGCTCCGGGGAGGGGGGTCCACGCCGCCAGCCCCCCCGCTACCCGCTCCGCTGGCGGCGTGGACCCCCCTCCCCGGAGCGGGACCTGGGTTTGAATCGGTCGCACGGTTCCGCCAAGCGGTTCCCGCACAGCTGGATCGCTGGGGAGGGCAGATGTTGCTAACGGCAGCTTAAGCACGGATGGGCAGAGAGCATATGGGAGGCAAACCGCGTGCCATATGGTCCGGTTTAGCCTTTCACCTCCAAGGATATCAATCAAATGTACGCTGGGAAAATAAAATAATAAAATAAAATAAAATAAAAAAATATAAATAAATAAAACGCAATGGCGCGGGGCGGGGAGGTGGGCGGCTGGGTGCGATTCCTGCGCCCTGAGCTGTGGGAGAGCCAAGAGGCGGCGAAGGGCTCTCAGTGCTGTCGTCGTCGGACGGACGTGGCCGAAGCGAAGCAGCCTTCACACGCTATAAACATCTATTTGCATTCGGGGGCCCTGACAGCTGTCGGAGCAGGCAGGCGGTGACGGGCGACCCGCCGCGCTTCCTCGCCGGTGATAATAAAGGGAAAATACAGCACTGTGGTCCTCCATAGAATAATCTCGTTAATAAGAAAATAAGCAGAAATAAACATCCCCGCAATGAATGCCTCATATCATGTGGTACTAGCGGCACGACTGAGTTTCAGGAGCGGACTAAGAGCGGGAAAGAAGGGAGAATGATGCTCCTTTGGAAGTTTTAGGAAGATGTAATTGTGCCTCATGTAAAGAAGTGCTAAAGTGAAACTGGACAGGAAGATGCTCTGTTCCTCTGACCCTCTGGAAGGTACTCGCTGAAATGATGCTACTCATTTTGGACCCCTCAGTGACACCGCCAGTATCTGTTGGTGTCGACGTCCTGCTGCAGCGTGTGTTCACAGCGCGGGGATGGATGGCGGGAGCTCCGGGGGCCCGGTACTGCCCCTCGCAGCATCCTCCCCAGGGAACAGGCTCCTGACGGCAGCGGTAGCAGCCGCTTGTGCACACCATGTCTTCTTTTAAATCCATGTAGATATGGTGCTCAGGGACGTGGTTTCAAAGTGGGCCTGGTACAGTTAGTGGTTGGACTTGATGATCTTAAAGCTCTTTTCCAGCCATAGCAATTACTCTACGGCTCTGATAGCCGATACCTTTGCGCGAGTCTTAAACTTTTGCTCTGTTGAAGAGGAAACAAAGCTTCCCTCTCCCAAAATGTCAGGAGTCCAGCGGAGGGCTCTGAAGATGCTCAGGGCACTGCAGCATCTCTCTGGTGAGGAGAGGCTGAGAGCCCCGGGGCTGTTCTGCCTGGGGAGGAGAAGGCAGAGTGCCCCTCCTGGAGGAGGGGATTTCATCAGTGCTGAGCACTATCTGCAGGGCGGGTGGCAAGAGGACGGGGCCAGACTCTTTCCAGCGGTGCCCAGTGACAGGACAGGAGGGAACGGGCACAAACCTGACCATGGGCAGTTCCATCTCAACCTGAGGAGGGACTTCTCTCCTGTGCGGGTGGCAGAGCACTGGCACAGCTGCCCAGAGAGGGGGGAGTCTCCCCCTCTGGAGCCATTCCAAACCCGCCTGGAGGTGTCCTGTGCCACTGCTGGAGGTGCCCCTGCTCTGGCGGGGGGTGGCACTGGGGGAGCTCCAGAGGGCCCTTCCAACCCCCACCACTCCGGGATTCTGGGATTCTATGAGCATCCTGAAACACTTGCCTGAACATCCTGGTTTTTGGCTGGGACAGAGTTAATTTTCTTTCCTAGCAGCTGCTGTGTTTTGGACTCAGTATGAAAAAAATGCTGATAACACACATTGTTTTAGTTGTTGCTGAGTAATGTTTGCATTAGCCAAGGACTTCTCCAGCTTCCCGCAGCAGCTGAGAGGGCGCGCAGAGAGGACGAGACGGCCAAAGGCATATTCCACACCACAGACGTCGTGCCCGGCGTACAAATGGGGGCGGCGGGGGGCAGGGGTCTGCCATCGCCGCTCGGGACGGGACGGGCAACCCGGCGTGGGGTGCTGGCAGCAACTTGTGTCGTATCGCTTCGTTTCGTATATTCTTTTACCATCATTACCACTGTTATTGTTATTTTCCCCTTCTGTTGCTCTTCTATTCAACTGCCTTTATCTCAACCCACGTGCAGAACAAACAGCCGCTCTGTGCCTCGCGACCCCCCGCGACACCGTGATGCCCAACGCTGCTGAATACGTACCGCAGTTCGGACATCACGCATTGACGAAACGCCGGAGGTCGGTGTTTGGTGGAGTCTGTGACGTGGTGCGGTCACCGCGGGCGCGAGCCGCAGCGCTAACCGTGTCCGGCCGTGCCGGCTGCACCGCTGACCGTGTACCCCAGCGCAGCGGCGGCAAAATCCATCACCGCGACTCTGATCCGGTTATGGCTTTTCTCCTAATAGATGTATCGCTACAGCCGCCACAGAGCCATTCCTGCGCTCCTTCACCTTCAACAAACACTAACTTTCCTTGGGAATTTTTGGATAGGGATGACATGAATTTTTGCGCTTTTATTGAAAATAACGGTACCTGAAGCAGACGGGCCCCAAAACCCGGCCCGTGGGGCCAGCGGCGGCACGGCCTCTGGTGGAAGCTGTTCTAACGAGCTGGAAAACCTCGTTAGTGGCAGGTGCAGCCTTTCAGGAGGATGGACTTTTACTTTTTGGGGTATGCTTGCCTGCTTATATACACTTATATGCTTATAGATGCTTATATGCTTATATATGCTTATAGGCTTATGTATGCTTATATATACTTATATGCTTATATATGCTTATATATGCTTATATGCTTATATACGTTTATGTGCTTATATATTCTTATATGTTTATATATGCTTACATGCTTATAGGACGGTCCTCCTATATGGGCAGTCCAGAGCCAAAGATGCTTGTGATTCACCTCTGCGCGTTTTAACCAGGGGTGGGAGGGGGTGGGAACGGTGACCACACACCTCCGTGTGCACACGCGTGTGCGTTTTTCCCCGGGGGACGGAGCCGGAACGGGCCCCGGGAGGGGAAGGAGCAGCAGCGAGAGGCGCGGTGGGGGGTACCTCGCGGAAACGAGGGGCGCCGCACCCTCAGCGTTGCTCTTCCTCGTTAAATGCCGCCTTTGTGCCCGGGTGTTTAGCTACCAAAATACGGCGTTTCGCCACATGTATAAAATTGTGTTTGCATTTATTTAATTTAGGGTTCTTTTTTAAAAGCATGTAGTCTCGAATGTTTGTTCTCCGTTTTTTTTTTTTTTTCACATCATTACTCTGATACTGCTTGATTAGCTCCCTCCCCAGTCATGATTGGTAATTAAAATAGGCATTAAAATTAGTCACTTAGCAATTTTGCTGTTCAATTGGCAATTAAATTACTTAATTGCAATTAAAGTCCTAATTTTAATTGGCAAAATGATAGATGTAGATTTAAGATAATATGTATAAATACTTTAATAAGTGTCTATATAAGGATTACTTAATTACTCAACTTCAAGTTTATGCTGTTAACTTTAGAACTTTTAAGTGAGTAATGAAATTTATATTACATCTATTCTAAGGATATGGTAATTAGGTGTATCACTTATCCCTATAAGGGCCTTGGCAGTAAGTTTCTCCTGCGATGATAAAACTATAGGCTGGATGAACTATTGTGACAGGACCGATACCGATCACCACGCGGCAGCTCGGCGGCCGAGGGGACGCGCGGGGTGGGAGCCGAGCCCCTCCGGCACCCGGGGGGGTGAGCACCACGGGGACGAAGCCAGAGCGGCCCCTCCATGCACGGAAACCTGGTTTTAAACACTCCCCGCAGGCCTGGGGCCTCTTACGGCGTTGTATGATTTCTTTACGCATCTTCATCACCTCGTCCCCCGTTGGGTAAATCTCGGCAGTGACTCTGTGGGCGCAAGAGAACATCACCACAACATCACCACAAAGTGGAAGCGATCCCCGGGGCCGGCAGCCAGCCAGGCGGCGGGAACCAGCCTTGCCTTCGGGCGTCCCGAGTTTCCACGGCGTACGCTGAAAGGGAAAAAGCCTTCGCAAAGTGAGAGCGGTGGCGGCTCGCTTACTGCGAGAAAAACGTACCGGGAAGGACTGAGCACAGTTTCACCTAAAGCCTTCGCCTTTCAGCGGGGTTTTAGGTAAGGCAAGGATTTTGTGTGGGAAGCGTTGGCTTTTTAGGTCCCCCCACCGAGCAGCCGTGCCGTGCACCCCGTGCCGCAGCACCCGCCCGGGCGGTTTCGTGACTTCTGCACCCAGAATGCGCCGCTTTGTGACTTCTGCCTAATTTTTTGCAGGCTGCCCGGCGGCCGAGGGTCCGGCGGCGAGGCCTGGGGTGGGCGTCAGAGCCGCTTGCCGGAGCCCACCGTGGAGGCGTGCGCGCCCCCCTCCCTCCACCACCGCCGCCCACCCGCCGGTGCCAGGTGAAACCGCCCAATTATGATATATTTTTAATAAGCGCAGCACCCTTAATTATACCGAACCGGCTCTGCTTTGCATCCCCCCCCCCCCCCACTTTCGCCAGCCCGCACCCACCCAAACTGAATTAGCCATGCAAATGAGAGGGGCTGTGCGTGTGCAGCGTTGGGGGGGGCGGGAATAAGTAAAATAAAATGGGGTGGGTTTTTTTTTTTTTGCGTGGGAAATGGGAATGTTTGGCGAGAAACAGCGGCGAGGAATAAAAGGCGGCTCGCGGCTGAACACCAAAAGAAGGGTTTTTTCCCCCAAAACCAAGGGCGGCGGGGGGGCTTCCGGGCCCTCGGGGGCGCGGGTCCGCGCCCCCGAGGGCCCGGGAGCCCCCCGCCGCCCCGGGAGCCCCCCGTCGGGGCGCGCTCTATTTTTGGCGCGCCGGCTGGTTGCGTCAATGGTGACGCAGAGCGGGTAGGGGGGTGGGGGGTGGGGGGAAACCACGCGCCGCCACGCCCCGTTCTCCCTCTCCTCCCCCCCCCCCCCGCACGGGGGTGACGCCACCGCCCTCTATGCAAATGAGGCCACGCCCCTCCGGGGGGCGCCCGCCGCGCGAGGGGGGGGCGTGGCCCGCGGCGTGATGTCACCGTCGGAAATTTACCAAAGGGAGAGGCCGGGCCTGGGAAATAGGGGGGGGGGGGGGGGGGGCGGCGTGGCCCGCCCGGCCCCTTCTGGGCGCTGATTGGTGGAGGGGGTGGGGGTGACGCGCGGTGACGCGCGGGGGGCTCGAGGCGCACGTTGGCTGTGGAATAAGGAGCCCACATAAACAAAGGCACATTGCGGGGGACAGGGACACTCCGGCCGCCTCGCTCCTGGCGCCGCCGCTCTCCCCGCCACCGCCACGCCACGTCCCGCCACGCCACGCCACGTCCCGCCGCCTCCCGACCCGTCCCGTCCCGTCCCGTCCCGCCACGCCGCGTCCCGCCACGCCACGCCGCGTCCCGTCCCGCCGCGCCGCCCGGCACTTGGATGCATGCACAGGTCCCCGCTCTCCTCCGGTGAGTGCCCACGCGTGTACAAAACTCAGCCCGCCCCGCCTCATCCCCCCACAGAAGAAAAAAAAAACCAAACCCACCCCACTCCACCGGGGTTGCAGGCGCGAGGCGGCGGGAGCGGGGTTTCGCCGGAGCCCGGGAGGGGACGTGGGCGCGCGTCACGCGTGGGTCCTGCCAGGAGTCGGCAGGGCGGCGGTGTGCGTACGGGCGGGGACCCGCGGGAGCGGGCGGACCCCCCGCCGTCGCCCCCGCGGGCGCGTCTCTCGCCTGGAGACGGGGAAACGCACCGGCTTCTCCCGGCCAAAAAAACGGGAAAAGGAGCGGGGCGGGCGGAGGTGGGGGGGGGGGGGCAAACCCGGGTGGGTGCGCGCGAGCCGAGCGACAAGTTTTCTGTCGCGATTTTAACCAAACCAACCCCACGCGCAGCTCCTCGGGGAGGGGGTTTCGGGGAGCTCGACGGGGCAGTGTCCCCCGGGGTGGGGGGGGTGGGGGGTGCCGTTGCTCCCGAAGAGCATCTCCCGCGTGGCTGTGCCCGGGGAGGGATGTCGCTGCTCCCGGGGACATCCCAAAAAGCATCTCCCGCGTGTCTGTGTGCCCGTGGGGGGGGATGTCACTGCTCCCGGGGACATCCCAAAAAGCATCTCCCGCGTGTCTGTGTGCCCGTGGCGGGGGGAGGGGGGGGGGGTTCATTGCTGCCGGGGACATCCCGAAAAGCATCTCCCGCGTGTGTCTGTGCCCGTGGGGGGGATGTCGCTGCTCCCGGGGACATCCCGAAGAGCATCTCCTGCGTGTCTGCGCCCGTGGGGGGGTGTTTCGTTGCTCCCGGGGACATCCCGAAGAGCATCTCCTGCGTGCCTGTGCCCGTGGGGGGGGGGGTTCGTTGCTCCCGGGGACATCCCGAAGAGCATCTCCTGCGTGTCTGTGTGCCCGCGGGTGGGATGTCGCTGCTCCTGGGGCCATCCTGAAGAGCATCTCCCTCCTGTCTGTGTTCCAGCCAGCGCACCAGGCAGGCTGGAGCCCTTCTCCTCCGCGCTGTAAAACTTGGCCGCTGATCTCCGACGCTGTCCGCCCTCGGCTCCTCCGACGACGCCTCCAGCTCGCCTGAAGGTTTGTGTCCTCCTGTCTTCCCGCGGCTCCGCAACCGGGCTGGGTCCGCCACCCGGGCTCCCACACTGCGTCCCCCGCATCCCCCCTTCGCCGGTCGGGGCCAGCGCGGTGCCCGGCGGGGGCGTACGCCCCCGCCGGGCACCGCGCTGGCCCCGACCGGCGAAGGGGGGATGCTGCGCGGGGGCGGATGGAGCGCGGTTGTGCGGTCCGAGTCTATATGACCCTGTTTCGTTTCCAGCCATGCCCTGTGTTCAGGCTCAGTATGGGTCCTCGCCTCAAGGAGCCAGCCCGGCCTCCCAGAGCTACGGTTACCACTCTTCGGGAGAATACAGCTCCGATTTCTTAACTCCGGAGTTTGTCAAGTTTAGCATGGACCTCACCAACACTGAAATCACTGCCACCACTTCTCTCCCCAGCTTCAGTACCTTTATGGACAACTACAACACAAGCTACGACGTGAAGCCACCTTGCTTGTACCAAATGCCCCTGTCCGGACAGCAGTCCTCCATTAAGGTGGAAGACATTCAGATGCACGGCTACCAGCAGCACAGCCACCTCCCCCCCCAGTCCGAGGAGATGATGTCCCACTCGGGCTCCGTGTACTACAAGCCCTCGTCGCCCCCGACCCCCTCCACGCCCGGCTTCCAGGTGCAGCACGGCCCCATGTGGGACGATCCCGGCTCCCTGCACAACTTCCACCCCAACTACGTGGCCACCACGCACATGATCGAGCAGCGCAAAACGCCCGTCTCCCGCCTCTCCCTCTTCTCCTTCAAGCAGTCGCCCCCCGGCACCCCCGTCTCCAGCTGCCAGATGCGCTTCGACGGGCCCCTCCACGTCCCCATGAACCCCGAGCCGGCCGGCGCCCACCACGCCGTGGACGGGCAGGCTTTCGCCGTCCCCAACCCCATCCGCAAGCAGCCCTCCATGGCCTTCCCGGGGCTGCAGCTGGGCCACGCTCCGCAGCTGCTGGACAGCCAAGTGCCCTCGCCGCCCTCCCGGGGGTCCCCCTCCAACGAGGGGCTCTGCGCCGTCTGCGGGGACAACGCCGCCTGCCAGCACTACGGCGTCCGCACCTGCGAGGGCTGCAAGGGCTTCTTCAAGGTGAGCGGGCGGCGGGCAGGGCGGCGGGGGGGACCCGCCGGGGCGCGGAGCCGCTTTCCCCTTCAGATGGAAATTGGTTAGGACAGAGAACCGTGTCTGAGCTAACCAAGTGGAACAGAATTCCCTGTGGTAAAATTAAGTGATCTCTTTATTTCACCATCCTGATTGAATAATCTTATCATTTTAAATAGAGGAGGTCTCCAAGGAATGTAAATAATATGAATGCCCACGGATTTGTATTTACCGAGCGTCTCCTTCCCTCCTCTTGGCATATAAAACACAGCTAGGAGCTGCGAGGTTAGCTCAAATGTTAACGCTATCAATTTTCTCCTGTTAAATGCCCTGGAAGAAAAAGGAAAAAAAAAAAAAAAAAAAGGGGAAGGAGGAAAAAAAAAGGGAAAAAGAAAAGGGAAAAAGAAAAGAGAAAAAAGAAAGGGGGGAGGAAGAAAGGGGAAATGGAGGAAAGGGGGGGAAAGGAAGGGGGAGAAAAGAAAGGGGGGAAAAAAGAAAGGAGGGAGAAAAGAAAGGGGGGAAAAAAGAAAGGAGGGAGAAAAGGAAGGGGGGAAAAAAGGAAGGGGGAAAAAAGGAAGGGGGAAAAAAGAAAGAGGGAAAAAAGAAAGGAGGTAAAAAGAAAGAGGGAAAAAAGAAAGGAGGTAAAAAGAAAGGAGGAAAAAAGAAAAGGGGAAAAAAGAAAAGGGGAAAAAAGAAAAGGGGAAAAAAGAAAAGGGGAAAAAAGAAAAGGGGAAAAAAGAAAAGGGGAAAAAAGAAAAGGGGAAAAAAGAAAAGGGGAAAAAAGAAAAGGGGAAAAAAGAAAAGGGGAAAAAAGAAAAGGGGAAAAAAGAAAGGGGGGAAAAAAGAAAGGAAAAATAAGGAAGAAAAAGCCAGGGGGAAGAAAGGGCAAAAAAAGAGTTGCGGAGGCAGCGGTGGCTGGGGAGCGGGTCCCGCAGGCCCGTCCGCTGAGCCGTCCCGTCCCCCCCCGCAGCGCACAGTGCAGAAGAACGCCAAGTACGTCTGCCTGGCCAACAAGAACTGCCCGGTGGACAAGCGCCGGCGCAACCGCTGCCAGTACTGCCGCTTCCAGAAGTGCCTGGCCGTCGGCATGGTCAAGGAGGGTGAGTCCGCGCGGCCGGCGCACCCCCAGCCCGGCGCAGCAGCGACGAGCCCGGCCGAGCCCCGTCTCTCTCTCTCCTCTCTCTCTCTCGCAGTGGTGCGCACAGACAGCCTCAAAGGCCGGAGGGGTCGTTTGCCATCCAAACCGAAGAGCCCCCAGGAGCCCTCTCCCCCCTCTCCCCCGGTGAGTCTGATCAGTGCGCTGGTGAGAGCCCATGTCGACTCCAACCCGGCTATGACCAGCCTGGACTATTCCAGGGTAAGCTGGACCGAGCTCGCGGAGGGACCTCGCTGCGCCCACCGACCGCTCCGGTGGCCGGGGGGAGCGGTGAGCCGGTGGCACGCCGTCCTTGCCGCTCGGCCTCGGTGCTGGCCCGCCGCGGCCCCTCTGGGGCCGCGGCGGGCCAGCACCGAGACCGAGCGGCCGGGGGCTCTGCTAACGGGTTTAGCAATTTCACGGGTTATATACTTTAGAGAACCTCATTAAGTGCTTTTTAAAATGAATCTCCAGTTCCAGGCGAACCCCGACTACCAGCTGAGCGGAGACGACACTCAGCACATCCAGCAGTTCTATGATCTCTTGACCGGCTCCATGGAGATCATCCGGGGGTGGGCGGAAAAAATTCCCGGCTTCACCGATCTGCCTAAAACGGACCAGGACCTGCTCTTCGAGTCCGCCTTCCTGGAGCTCTTCGTGCTGCGGCTGGCGTACAGGTACGCGGGCGGCATCCGAGGGGGGAACGTCGGGGCGGTTATGAAATCAGATTCTTTCAAGGTCCGCTGATCTGCGTTTTATTAACTCCTCGGTAATTAGGTGCCTCTTAAATCCTTCATTTATTGCTCCTCAAGTAATTAGTTGTTTAGCCTTTCTCCCCCCATCTTCCCTTTTCTTTTTCTTTTTTTTTTCTTCTCCCTTTCTCCCTTTCTCCCTTTCTCCCTTTCTCCCTTTCTCCCTTTCTCCCTTTCTCCCTTTCTCCCTTTCTCCCTTTCTCCCTTTCTCCCTTTCTCCCTTTCTCCCTTTCTCCCTTTCTCCCTCCTCTGTTTTATCTTTCTTTCTCTCCCCATCTTTATTTCTCTCTTTTTCTCCTTTCTCTCCTCTTTCCCTTTTTAATCGTTTTTCTTCCTCTCCTTTTCTCCTTCTCTTTCTTTTCTTTTTTTTTTTCCCCCTCTTCCTATCTAATTTTTTCCTTCGTACTCATTCATTCATCTGTTCATTTTGGGGTTGTCGCATCCCTTCCAGGTCAAACCCCGTGGAGGGCAAGCTTATCTTCTGCAACGGGGTAGTCCTGCACCGGTTGCAGTGCGTCCGCGGCTTCGGGGAGTGGATCGATTCCATTGTTGAATTTTCCTCCAACTTGCAAAACATGAACATCGATATCTCGGCCTTCTCCTGCATCGCGGCCCTGGCCATGGTCACAGGTCGGTGTCCCCCCCGCGCTCCTCTCCCTCCCGCCCCCCCCCGCTCCCTGCAGCCCCGTAACGGCCCCGCATCCTTCTCCTTTGCAGAGAGGCACGGGCTGAAGGAACCCAAGAGGGTGGAAGAACTCCAAAACAAGATTGTAAATTGTCTCAAAGACCACGTGACTTTTAATAACGGGGGGCTGAATCGCCCCAACTATTTGTCCAAACTCTTGGGGAAGCTCCCCGAACTCCGCACGCTTTGCACGCAGGGGCTGCAGCGCATTTTCTACCTGAAACTGGAAGATTTGGTGCCACCGCCAGCAATAATCGACAAACTTTTCCTGGACACTTTACCTTTTTAAGACTCCGGCCGTGCGCTCGCAGTGAAGCGGAGAGAACCGTCACCTGTCTGAAGGGGAATTCGTCTGGGCCCAAAGCAGCGCCTCCGGGCGCCAGCTCCCCGGCCAAACCCGCCTTGCTAACCTCCTGCAGGCAGAACGCCGACGGGCATTTTGGCTCTGGGGCACCATGGATGCAGATCATGGACTACACAAATACCATGGTATAAACTTTTTATTATCAGCTTATAAATGAATTTATTATTAAGGACTTCTGGTTAAAAAGATGACCATATCTGGCAACGCCGGGTGCGCAGCTAAGACTCACACGGTGACAAACAAAGCGTTAAGGTGACCCACAAGTCTCACCCTCCTAAAGACTAAAGTTTTCTGCTGTAAAAGAAAGCTGTAATATATACAAAACCTAAATGTTGCGTGGGTGGCATGTCATTAAAGAAGGCGAAGGCTTGTAAATTTATCAGATGCAGTTTGGCTTTTAAAAAATTATTCTGTGCCTATTTATGAAGAAATACGGAAAACGATTCTAAAAAAAAAATAATTAAAAATAAAAGCTAAACGTGTTTGCAAAAAAAAAAAAAAGAAAAGAATAAAGAGAAAGAAAAATAAATCTCTCCGTACCAGGAAAGCATGACGATTCTAGGGTGATGATGTTATAGGCACTTGCTATTTCAGTAATGTCTATATTCTATAAATAGTATTTCAGACACTATGTAGTCTGTTAGCTTTTATAAAGACTGGTAGTTATCTAAGCTTCAAACATTTTCTCAATTGTAAAATAGGTGGGCACAAGTATTACAGAACCCGAAATCCTCCCCACAGGGACACATAGTGTTTGTAAACACCGTCCGACATTCCTTGTTTGTAAGTGTTGTATGTACTGTTGATGTTGATTAAAAAAGAAGTTTATATCTTGATTATTTTGTTGTCTAAAGCTAAACAGATCTTGCATGCAGCAGCTTTCGACTGTTTCCAGAGTGCTTATAATATACATAACTCCCTGGAAATTACTGAGCACTTTGAATTTTTGGTTTGTTTTGTTCCGTTTTTTTTTTTTTTTTTTAAATGTCTAAAATTGTCGGTTAATATATTATTTTATTTTATGTTCGAGTAATATTTTTAATATTGCCGTATTCTGTAGTGTTTTTCTTTGTATATTTCCCGTATGGCACACGACACAAGTCACTGCCTTTTTTTTTTTTTTTTTTTTTTTTCTATGGTGTATGACAGTTAGAAACGCTGATTTGGTTTTGCTTTTGATTTTTGTTTGGTTTTTTTTTTTTTTGTTTGTTTGTTTTTTTTTTCCTCTCCCGATAACTCTTTCTTTGAGAAAGACGATTTTAATGTTTACAACAATAAAACGCGTAAACGAATAGAATTTCGTCTTCTTTCTGTCTAAGCGAGAAGCAGCACCGCCAGCATCCCCCGCCCGCAGAGGACAATAGCCTCTGACAGTGTAGTAATAAACCGCAGAGGAGAATGGATGGGGCAGGTCCCTTTCAGTGTCGCCTGCGGCGGGACGCGCCGGCTCTGCGGGAGGAAGAGGAGGAAAACCTGAGGCTCCCAGGTTGGTCCTTTCCCCCCGTCTTTGCCGGGACGGAGCTGCCCGCGGCATCCCGCCCCCGCTCCGCCGCCGGAGCATCCCTCCCTCCGCCCGCCCGAGCGTCGCCTTCCGCACCCCCCCCTTGATTAGAAGGGGGGTGTGTATGTGTGTGTGTGTGTGTGTGTGTGGTTGGGGTTGGAGGCTTGTTACCGGGTTTAGGGGATGTGCCGCTTCTCCCCAAAAAACCCTCCGGGAATCGGGAAAGATTTCCAGCGAGACGGGCGGCTTTGCCGGGACCGGCGCTGCGGTTGAGAAACTTTTCGGGCGAAAAGCATCCCGGCAACGTGTCCCCCTCCCCATCCCAGGGGGTGCTCGCCCGGTGGCGACGGGCTGCGGTCCGCGGCTCTGCCGTACGGCAGAGCCGCGGACCGCAGCCCGTCGCCACCGGGCGAGCACCCCCCGCCCCGGGCGAGCCCCGACGTGTCGTTCGAGGGATGAAACGGCCCCTTTGGGTTTTGCCCGCTGTGTGTGGGGGGAGGGACTGCGTGGCTCGGTTAGGAGAGGAATTGTTAAAAAAACAAAACAAAACAAAACAAAACAAAAAAAAACAAACCACAAACCAAACCAGAGTGGCGGCAAAGAACTAAAAAGTTGGTCCCGTGGCAGACGCGCCGGGGGGTGGGGGGGGCAATTAGCAATTAGCGGGGAGGCTGAGCCGGGTCCGGGCACGGGAATCGTTGCGACTTTAAACCCTTAACCGAAGCCTTAACCCGCCCTCGTCTTTCGCCCCCAAAGCGCGTCCCTCGGTGCCTTTTGGGATGACTTTTCTGCCGCCCTTCATCCCCCGCGCCCGGAGCGCAGCAGAATTTCTCCGTCCCCCCTCCGGGCATCTCACACCCGCCGCCGCTTTGCCCCGCACCCGCCGGGCGATCCCACCTCCCCGCGGGTTTCCAGCTCTTCCCCCGGCTCAGCATCCCTCTGGTGCCCGGGCGGGGGGCGAGGGGCCGGGGGCAGCGCTGCCTGCCCGGGCAGGAGCAGCCGGGACCCGGCTGGGAAGGGTCCGGGGGGGGATGGGGACCGTGTCCGGGAGCCGGGGGGGCTCTCCCCGTGAGGGTGTTCGCCCTCCGCAGCCGGGGCCGGCGGGAGAGGGAAGCGCTGCTGAAGTCTCGGCGCTCCCGAGAGAGGGGACCGCTGGTTTCCCTGGTTTGCAGACCCCTAGGAAGGAAGGAGGAAAGGAAGGAAGGAAGGAAGGAAGGAAGGAAAAAAGAAAGAAAGAAAGAAAGAAAGAAAGAAAGAAAGAAAGAAAGAAAGAAAGAAAGAAAGAAAGAAAGAAAGAAAGAAAGAAAGAAAGAAAGAAAGAAAGAAAGAAGGAGAGAAAGAGAGAAAGAAAGAGAGAAAGAAAGAAACAAAAGAAAGAAGGAAGGAAGGAAATAGAGAAAGAGAGAGAAAGAAAAAGAAAAGGAAAGAAAGAAAGGAAGAAAGAAAAAGAAAGAAAGAAAAAGAAAGACAGAAAAAGAAAGAAAGACAGAAAAAGAAAGAAAGAAAGAAGAGAGCACTCTATAGAGATGTTTAGGAAAATATTTTGGAGCGGAAGCTCAATGCAGAATATGGAGCTGAAGGAATAATTTTTAAATGGTAGTATCGATGGGAGGTTTTATTTAAAGATTTTACTTCTGTAGGCATGCGATAGTTCAGATTAGTAACTGTCTTAATTATTTTGGCTCTGTGCTGATTATGGAATTTGTTTTCTGCTTTTTCTGCTTGGCTGGTGGCAGGCGGACAGAAACCGTTCTGGTTTGGTCCCTCAGGATTTCCTTTTTGTAGTTCGTTATCAGGCCGCTGGGCTGATTTGAACCTAACTTTTTCGCTCATAGAATTGCAGTGCCTTCTGCAGAGTTCCCCCTTCAATGCACCGATGCATAAGAAAGGAGCCTGTTTGCTTTATTTATCTGAAAGTCACATTTCTGTCCCCAGCGCAGCCCACGCGGTTACAGTGTGGACTGTGTCGTCCCTCTCCAGAGCCGGACACATTTCTCCTCCTCATGCAGAAGGACGAGAAGATTGCACTACGGCATAATTACCCAAAACGCGCTACGCTTTACAAACTCGACAAACAAACTGGGGGTGAATTCAGGTCAGGTGTTTGCTTATACAGTACATCGTATCCAACTTGCGACATTTAATTTAAGCTTCATTTATGCGAGGGCCCGGGTGAGGTAGCGGCTGCCTTGCATGCGTTATGCTTCGAGTTCCGTAAAGCGCTGCTTGTCTGCAGTAATTCTCATATAATTCACAATCGCTGACTTAGGGACGAGAAAGTGTCGCCGACGTATTCTGAAACCGCCTTTCCTGGACGCAGCACCGGGAAGATGAATTACCGCAGGCACGAGACCCGTGTAGGGGCTTTATTAGGTTTGGAATGCAATCAGCAACACTTGCTTTCTTAGTCCTTTACCTAATTATCCTCATTGCCTATGTCACATACAGAGAGAGCAGCCAGGAGGAATTTATGTCTAGGGCAGTCAAAGCTAGAAAATTCGTGTTTCATGTGGTTTTACCCTTCTGACTTTTCTTTGGTGGTAGAAATCCCTGCGCTGGCTGCATACATAAAAGCTCTTCGGATGCACCTGTAGCTGATTTTTTATGTATAAGTAAACCCGCTGCTGCATAATCTGCACTTGCTGAAACGTTAGCCCTAAGTAACCTTTACAGCTGGTTATGGTGCAGAGGGAGATGTTGGTATTCATGAATGTTTTGACATATTTGACATTTTCTATATGGTGTGCTCTTTCTCTGCTTTTCTGATTTCCTCCTGTCTTTGCTCCCCTCTTTTAGGGGTAAACAGTAGCCTTCACCAGGCTGCCGTGGTTTGCGCTGGTTTGGAGGCAGAGGGGTGGATTTGCAAAGAAACTTAAGCTTTGTGGTTTCTTTTTTTTTTTTTTTTTAATTTATTTTATTTCAGAGTATGTGTCTAGGTAAATAATAGGATTATTGCATTTTAATGTGGTGCAACTATGAGCAGAAGAGCTCATTTTGACAAAAGAGGTGATTTGTGTTCTCCCTCAAACCGGCACGGCTGGCATTTGGATTTGGTAAAATCTGAAGGCGCGGGATTTCTGCATAACTAGAACTTAACGTAGGTGCACTATTAGGTTTATCACAGTCCTAGCGAGGCAGCCCTGCCGAATTCAGCACGGTCATTTGTGATCGCTCGAGTTTCTAATGCGATGTCTTCTGCAAGACACCGAAGGTGCAGGCTGCTGAGTGACTGATGGTAAAACTAATTTTGGATAAATGCAAACGATACTTTTGGCTGAACAGACCTCACATCTACTCAGGCAATTTCTCATTTTTATCCGCACCTATGTACGGCGTTCTGTAGGAAACCAAATCTCGTTAGTGAATTTGGGACCTTGGCTAAGGTGAGCGAACGTCTGTAACACCAGTTGGGTGTTTCGGTCACGTAATGTTTTCCTCCTCAGGTCCCTCTTTTCCGAGTGAGTGCCTTTCCCAATGTGGGAAGAGTTTAATGCAGATGAATGTTTCTGTTTAGGAGAAATGATACTTCTGTACGTGGACAGGCAGCTTTTTCGCAGAGCCGCCCTCGGCGGGGCCGGAGCCCGGCTCCTCTCGCTCCCAGCAGCGGGGGTTATTACAGCGGATTTTCGGCAGGCAGCGGTCGCTGCTCGGTGCGCTGAGCTAATGCTCTCAATCGCAGCACTTCAGGTTTGGTGGTGGAAGCAATGGCTTTAAGAGGACAAATCTGCTCTATGGCACCGGCAAAAATAGCTTTTAATGCTTGTTGCGTATCTTATTAAAGGCATAGGGGCTCGCACATGTTAATAAATACTAAATAACATTACTTAGCTAATTTTTCCTGACTTACTTGGTTTTCTACAAAGAGACATCTATCCAAAATTTTATTTTTTCTATCAATTTAATGTTCTACACAAATTCCACAATATACAACAACCCCATCAGGATTGCAGGCAATAAAACGTAGCTGTGAGCTGGTTGTAAAAGAAAACGGCAAAACGCCGGTTCCCTGCGTTCCCCTTCTCCAGCAAAACCTGTAAAAACCCTTAAACCCTGAGAAAGTGCCTACGTTTAGGTACTGAACCAGCCGCTCGACTGGCGGTTTGGTGATTGCGTGCATTAGCTGCCGGGGTGAGGTGTCGGCGATGCGCCTGGCGGGGTACGCGAGGCTTGGCCTGCGCCGGCGGCACGGCTCTCGCGGACGGTTAAGGTACGTATGTGAAAACGAGAAACCCTCCAGCTGCTTCGGGAAGAAATAAAGCGAAGCGACAAGCGCCGGAGCCAAACTTAAAAGGCCGACAACGAGGGGCCGTGCTGCGGGAGGAGCGAGGGGATGGAGGGATGGAGGATGGAGGAGGGATGGAGGGATGCTGTCAGCCCCTCTGGAAATGTTCCCACTGTGGGGAGGGGATGTCACCGGGAGCCGGGGATGGGCTCGGGTCACGGTTTGGGCAGCGGAGCCCCTGCTGACACAGGATGCTCTGCCGTTCAGGGCGACAGCAGCACCTTCGCTTCCATTCGGTCGCACCGGGTGCGTGCCGGGCAGGCAGGGAGCAGCCAGGGTGTGTGGTGGGCAGCCCGTGGCGGCGGGCAGGGGTGCCGTGTCCCAGCGCGTCCCCACTTGGGGACAGGAGAGGACCAGTGCCCGGAGCCCCTTGGGGCTGGCAGAAGGACCACGGCCGCAGCGAGGGCTGCTGCGCGCATCGCGGTGGGTACCCCGCAGCTTTACAGCAGCGCCTGTGCCTGCGCCTGTGAAGTGCGCTCCCGGGAAACTGCGAGCCACGAGCATTTTGGAAGAAAAGGCACAGACGGCGAATGCCCTCGCTGCAGAGGTGCCAGGCTTCTCCCGGGGGGCGCGGGCCCCGCTCCTCTGCAGAGCTCGCTCCGAAGGTTCTGCGGGTGGTTCGCTGCCCCCATCATCCCGGGATCGCTCTTTTTTGACACTGACGTGGCTAATTCTGTAGGATTGCTTCTAAATGTTATTCTCTTTAAGACTGCCCCCGAGTTTGTAGGGGTTGCCATTTTTTTTTTTTTTTTTGGTCCCAGATATTTCTCCTGTTTTTCTCTCCCCTACTCCATGTCAGCCGCCGCGACGGCTCCTTCCCCGCGGGAGGGCGAGTGGCCCCGAGGGGCAGCCGTGCCGAGGTCGCTTCGCTTCCCGCGGCTGCTGGGGCGGGTGCTCCCTGCCCCTGCCCTCTCCCGGGGCTGGGATGGAGCCCACCGCCAGGCGCGAGGCTTGGGGGGCCGGGATGGGGCCGGGATGGGGCCGGGATGGGGCACCCCCCTGCAGCCCGAGGCGAGCCGTGCCGCTGCCGCGCTCCCAGCCTGGGGAAGGCACTGCCCTGGCATCGGGGCATCGCTCTGCAAAGCGCGGCTTAGCGAGTGTCCTCACAAACCCTGGTTATTTATTTTTTTAATTTTTTTTTTTTTTTTTACATCCCCAGTTCTAAAAGTCCTTTATGTAAGCAGCCGCACCATCGTTAAGTTGTTGGGTAATGCTGTTTCAGAGCCATGTAAGGAGTTTCAGATCCTTAGTTTTGACAATTTTTCTCTCCTGTTATACGAAGTTGCAAACACAGAAGTGTAGAAGCAGGAATCTGCTGAGTCTGCGGAAACGGGACTCGCTGCTCCTGCAAACGGTGCTTTTTGTGTGGCTTTGTAACTGAGGTGATTTGGTGAAGGTTCGGGACTGTCATACTTTCAAACCACAACATTTCCCTGCAGCGGCAATTAAGCACTTTGAGAAGCTAAGTGACTGGATGCTACAGTATGCTTTTTTTCAGTTTTACTGTAAAATTGGGTGTTTCCCTGGATGATGTGTCCAAGTAACATGGATACGGTTCTTGAGTAGGGACAGGTCTTCCAGTGTCTGGCTATGAATTTTGCTTTACGACAGGACTCTGATGTTTACAAACCGTAGGCACATGAGAATACTGGCATTAATGAACTGCTGAAGCTAAGGACGTGTTAGCATAGCATCATACCATTATGTATATTTATATATATGTGGAATGTAAATGGCAGAGCGTTCCGAAGAATAGAAACCCCAAATCACGTATTTATGATAATTATAGCAAGAATAATCTACTGTGTAACTGAGAGCATAAGCAAGGACAATAAAACAGTTGCGTCCATTACAAATTAATTTCAAGTCATATACTGATGTCTTTTCTCCTAAAAAATCTCTATAAAATGAATCTTTGTGCTAATTCCTGAAGATGGAGCTTGTAGAACTTAAAGAACTGTAAAATTTTTTATTTCATTTCATTTCCCAGCAAAACCAAATACATTTCATGTGTTCGCATTACTTCCGTAATCGTTTGTAAGTAAGCAATACGGGCACGGCTGAGAAATGCTTATTTCCTACAACGCACTTGTTTTAGAGTTGTACTTTTAGCAGATTTGCAAAGCAAATATGAAATAATGGCATAAAGTTATTTGGAAGAAGTTATTGCTCTCAGCGAAAGCAGCGAGCTTGTCGGCTAAAATTAGCTACAAACATCTGCTATCTGTGGCTTTGTTAAAACCTTGGGAAAGAAAGTTGCAGGTTCAGTAACCCCGGGGCTGGGTGGAAAGCAGCGTTTTTGTAACCCCAGAAATACCTGTGCCATGGAAACTCAGACCAGGTTTATTTTCTGCGGTGATCAGAGGATGTACGAGCCCGGAGAACATTGGCAGAGCTTTCTGCACTGGAGTGCCATTTCGGAAAGAAATCCTGTGTTGTTTTTATTGCTACATCCGCAATTCCTTTACAAGTCACGCAAATATTTAGTTGGGATTAATACTGCGGTGTTCTTTATTCAGACAAACATGACAATAAAATAGGCGTGGTGAGTTCTTCTGGTGCAGAAGTAACCGTGCCATCGCGTCCGCCGGGAGAGACTGAGTTACAAAGCGGTGCGTGGGAACGCAGAGCATGGCGTCGCGCGGGAACTTTCAATGCAGCGCCTCACAAAATCTTAAGGGAAGGAGGAAGCGGAAGGGACCCGGCTGTGACGCTTCGGCAGCAGAAGGAGCGGGAGCCGCGGGCGGAGGTGGAGCTGGTGCGGCCGAGGCTGCCAGGGAAGCGGGTGCAGCCGGCGGTGCCAGGCTCAGGGTGTTTGAGCCTCTGCACCGATGGTTTGGGCGACAAGCAGCAAGTGGGTCATGTTTTTAGGTGAAACGAACGTGGGTTTTGCTTTCCAAACAATCAGGGCAGTCAGAGATTACCAATATACACCAGGCCCTACAGAGATCGATAAGTGAACGCAACCTGCCCGGAGCCCCAGAGAGAGCCGGGGCTGGAATTAGGGCCGGGCTCGGGATGACTTTATTTTCCAGGTTAACTCTTACTTTGCTGCAGGGACAACGCAGACGGCAGATAGCGGTGGGAAGGAAGTAACTTTAAAGAAAAGATGTTAAGTCGGAGCTGGAAGGAAATGTAGCAGAGTTTAACGAGCTCATCGCGGGACACGCGGGCAAAATTAAAACTGGAAATGTGCTTTGGGGTGAAAAGGCGGGATGGAGCGGCCCGGCCTCTCCCGGGGCGGCAGTCCAGCAGAACCGAATGCTGAGTCGCCGGTCTAAATGCGGCTGCTGTATTTGTGGTAGAGTCAATATTAACATTTCTATTAAACTCGTACTGTGGCTCCTGCTCGTGCGGGATTGTTTCCTGTACTGCTCGTGGCTGTTTGCTGAAGCCAGTGGCTATCAAGTCCAGCAGGTGATGAAAGCCAGAATGTCATAACCGTAAACTGGTAAAACTTCCCTGTTTAGCCCGAGCGGGTTTTGCCCGTGTGCTTTGTCGTGGGCTCCGGTCGGTGAACAGGCTCTTTGCACGGGTATTTCTCAGGGTCTGATTGTAATGAGAAAAATAATTCAGGTGTGGCCGCTATTAGCTGATGGAGAAGATCCACTGCCAACTCATGAACCCCTTGAATAACTGGTTTTTAAATGAAAGTGTTAAAGCAGCTCTAAGCACGTCGTTGTAGAAATGTATAATTTTACTCCCTGCCATTTGAAAAGACCTGTTTTCAAACCCTGCTCGAGCCACAACCAGAAGCGATCTTGAGAGTCCTCCTAATCCCTACTGGATATCCCTCTGTTTCATAAATAATAATAAAAGCTTCTCTGCCACACGGTTTGGCACAGCGAGGCACAGTTGGCAGCTTCCCCCGCAGCAGAGGGCCGGGACCGGGCGAGCAGATGTGTGGCCCGTCTGGTCCGTGGTGCGGCGGCACAGCTGTGCGAGGGGGCTGGCGCGGCGCGCGGGCGCGCGGGCTGGGCTCCAGCTTCGCCGTTCCCACAGCCAGCCATCCATCCTGCAAGCGGTAGAGGCGGCGAAGGTAAGATATTCGCCAGCGCTTTTGTCTTTGCGGTGTGCGCAAACGGCAGCGCAAAGAGACGATGCTGTAGGACTGTCTTTAATGAATGTGTTTTGCATAGACCGGCGCATTAGAAAGTAGCGGGGAAAAAAGGAACAGTTGGTCATGTAAAAAGAATTTATTAATTAAGCTTGGGAAATTTCACAGACAAGCGAAAGCTGCGATTTTTGCCAGAAGTGATGGTCCACTTCCGGTGTCGGCGGTGCTTTCCCAGTTCCAAATGCCGATGTGCTCCGCTAAGCCTTCCTCTGAAGCGATGGGCTGTGAAAGCGCGGGACCGGGGAGATGCCACTTTGTGGTGGGTTTATTCCCGTACCGGCCATGTTAGGTCTCTGCCAAAAGCCGAGCACCACTGCGGCGGGAGCACAGAGGCCCCGGCACAGGAGCTCCGGCGGCGGCTCCCTCCCCGCTCGGGGAACAGCTCCGGAATGACCCCGGATATTCGCAGAGCCGACGCGGACCCCGCGGCTTCGCTCAGTGCCACTGGGACACGATGGCGGGAGGGCTGTGCCGGGGCCGTCCGCGCTGCCGGGGGAGGGCGGACCCTCGGGAGAAGTAACGCGTCCCCGTGGCGGCCCTTCTGTCTCGCGTTGGCGTTGGCAGCTCCCGCGACACCACGGGGCAGCGGGATGTGGCCACCGCCACCGCGGCGAGCAGGGCACAGTCACAAGTCCAAACCAGCCCCGGCAGAAGGGACCTGAAATCTGAGTTATTTTTTTTGCTGATCCTCTTGGCGGGTGTCTGCGCCGCTGGGCTCTTGCGAAGTTGGCATTCCCTGTAGATGTATTAAAATGTGTGACCTCATTTGTTAACTCCTCTTTTTCTCTGAGGTGTTTGCAAAGCCGCTGACCTTCCTTGCAGGGATGCGTGACAGGGAGGGCGGTCGGAGGGCGGCTGCGTTTCTCAGCCCTTTCACAGACGGCGAACCTTGGCTGCGCGCTTCGTGCCTTTCGTGGGTTTTTTGGTTGTGGTATTCCCCCCCGCCCCCAGTTAAAGCTCGTTGAAAGCCAAGGCATGCCACCCTCCCCGGCAGAGCCCAGGCAGTCCGCCAGCGGTGGGGCGGACTATGGGGCGAGTGTGGTCGGGGGGTGAAGGAGAATATCCCACCTGACCCTCCAGTCCCGGTCCCTCCTGCAGTGACCACACAGCGTTTGCTGCGCTGTCAAAACCAGGCGGGTTTGCCTAACAAGATGGGGGGGGGAAAGTGCCTTCTCTGTGACTCGCGGAGGTTTTTTCATGATTTTAATCAAGCGAGTTAACACTTGGATAAAGGGAAAGCTTTACTTTCAATTGTCTGTCCATGTTTTAATTTTAGGGTTTTTTCTGTACCATGGCAGTAGTTAGTCTCATGTGTCAAAGGCTGTTTCCACAATTATGGTTTGCCTAATGGTCCTTTTGTTATAATTCATAGGCTAATAGAAGTCAGAGATGGAAAAGACCTATTAGATTATTGAGTCAATGCCCTGCAAATGCAGGATATAATCTCCGAGATAGAGGATGTATCGGATATTATTAAACAGATTTTACACTTGATCTTAGCTAAATTATGGTTAGTAGTCGTTCGATTCCTTGAACGGTGTAATAACAATGGCTTAATTTCAGGTTTTGGGAGAGTATATCTGTATTTAAGTTTACCATTTGGCGTTTCTCTGTATTGCCTGTAGAAGTGCATACTTGCTGAAGCAAAGATTGTATATTCCTACCAGACAGCAGTGCGTGTGTGGGGAAACCAAAATCCATCAAATATCTCTTAAAAAGCCTTTACATTTTCCTGGGTTAAAGAAGTGCAAAATATCAACTTTGTAGGGAAAAGACAGCTGAAGAAGGAAAAAATCGTCATCAACATAATCACCAGCTGTAAATCTTTATGAAATCCAGCTGGTTCTGCTTTGGTTTTCAGCTGAAAGTGTTTGGAACCCAGGAAATGGGGATGTTTGGGCACTGAGTGCCTTTGGGAGGCATTGCTGAGGGCGGAGGAGGATCGCCTGCTGCCTCTCCTGCTCCCTCTCCTGCTCCTGCTAAGCCCGAGGCTGTCAGTGCGGGGACGGCCAAGGCTTGGGCAAAAGCCTCATTTGCTGAGTGGTAATCCCGCGTTTGCTGTCTTCTTGGATATTCCTGGGTAATTATGCATTCCTTATTTCTGTTTCTGATTTTTAATTTTTTGATGTTCATGTGACTGTTAAGAAGAATCAACGCAATCAACGTGCGGGGTGCAACTGGGCTGCCTTCAGCTCCTCCTTCGCATAACTGCCCTTTTTCCTCTGCTTCTTTTGGTACGTGGTGCGGTATTTGAGGAACGCCCCGTGCGTGCTCGGTGCGCGATGAACACCCGACAGCGATGTGCCTCAAGCTGTCAGCTCTGCGCAACCGCCAGCGGGATCTGGGCTCCTCCTTAATGTTTGACTAGGGCTGAAGAAGCCGTACTTGTTTGAGAGGGGTAAATTAAACGTCTTTTCTTCTGTCACTTATATGAACTGATGTAATATGCAGTGTGTGAGGCCAAGCTGCTTCTGTCGGAAGAGCTCATGACCAGGACTAGTGCTGGTTGAAGCAATGTCTCCCTGTTTTGGGATAAAGGAGCTGTAATAAGGCAGTCATCCCACAGTCTGGGAAGCATTTGGAAAAATAAGAGCTGGAGTGGGAAGGGCATGTCTTAAAAGACTGTAATTAAAGGATGGATAGGCTTTGTTGACTCAGAAAGCTGTAACTGAAGGATGGATAGACTTCTCCAGGACAAAGACAAGGTGCAATTCTTCAGGTTTGAGAAACTCCCTATTCTACTTGAGGTTCTTCATTGGTGGACTCTTGAACAAAACCCGTTACATAGTTGAAGGTAGCCACTCGCCTTCTCTTTGCGTATTAGATTGTGCCCAGTTTTAGCTGCTGAAGTCTTCCAAAGGCCTCTAGTACTGAATCTGTGGGATTTGCGGTAAATCTGCTGCCAGTTGTTTGCAGATCTTCCTTGCAACAGATTGCCCCGATGGTAGACCCGCAGGGCATGCAAGGAGACTGTGGTAGCTGTGACGCTGTGCGGGAACGTGGCGGTGTCCTAGCGGAGCATCACAGGCATGGTGTAGGTGACGGGGGCTCGGCTGAGAGCTGGAGCACGTGTGCCCGTGAGGCTGAAATTGCATTTGCAGCCAACAGACACTGAAGGAATAGCTGTGGCTGTCTTCTTCTTGGTAGATTTTTTTTTTTTTGGGGGGGGGGGGGGATGAATACTTTAACTGAACTGAGTTTGGTTATGTAAAGTTAATATATGACATAAATTTGACCTCCATGTTATTTTCAGTACTGTTTTCATCTGCTTTGCCTATAATAATTTTCTTGTGTAATACCTCTAAAAGAGAGTCTGGCCGTTCTGCTGCTAAAAAACAGTTGTCGTCAAATATGTGGGAAAAATTGGAACATAAACACGAGCATTGCAAAGACTGAACAGAAAGTTTTGAGATTTTGAGATGGACTTGTAGAAGTAGGTATTCTCCCCTATGCGGGCGGTGAGCCCCTGGCGCAGGTTGCCCCGAGAAGCTGTGGCTGCCCCATCCCTGGAGGTGTTCAAGGCCGGGTTGGACGGGGCTGGGAGCAACCTGGGCTGGTGGGAGGTGGCCCTGCCCAGGGCAGGGGGGTGGGACTAGATGGTCTTGAAGGTCCCTTCCAACCCAAACCATTCTACGATTACAGCAACATATTTATGGACTTCATAATCTCACGTATCTAAAAAGAGAAGTCCAAACGTACTATTTTACAGCATTTTTCTTCCTGTGAGTATTACTGTAGGAACCCTTCTGAGCCAAACAGGTATTGTTTTGAAGAGAATAACATAGCATAACTCTCAAGAAACAATACTAAGTACAAAACACATTATATATATAAAACCACAACTTTTAAAACAAGTTGACCAAGAATAATTTTTTCAAAAGTGAGTAGACCCACATCTGTACATGTTAGAGACGTGACTGGGTTCCAGGAGGAGATGTACAAGAAGGCCTCTACCAGTAAGATATTCTGAAGCTCCATGCATAAAATGCTCATTCTTCATGAAAATGGAAGCTTTTCATCTTGGCTGGGTTGACGAACAAGCAGGACTTTTTAAAATGCCCACGTGTTTCTAGGCTTTCCTGTAGTTGCTATGAAATACATCGATTTTTATCCAAAAGGATGAGTTCTAAGTGCCTTATTTCCAGTACGGAGAGGATACCTGTGGTGCTGGGCTTTCCCGCTTCCTCGGTTTGCAGTTTACGCGGCTGACCTGCACAGTACCAAGGTGAGGGTGAGGAAGAAAGCACAGACAGAGTAAGGTAGTGCTTATACTTCACAAGTAAATGATGACTTTCCTGATCAATAGAAAGGAGTGCTTGGGAAAACGTGCAGGGGAGACATCCTTCTGCATGGCATGGAAAGGGTTTTCTACATCGTGAGCACATTCCCCCTGTAGCAGGTACGCTGACGGAGTCTTCACGGTGCCCTTTACCTGTCAAACTGTATTTGATCTAAGTTTTCCTCCTCAGGGTCCATAATAAGCTTTAAAAACAATATATGAAATATGCCTTGAGGATGCCAAAACATTGGAAGCCAGAGTTCCTGAAGCATTAATAGGGGAAAAAGTGATGCATCTCCTGGAGCCGGTTGTGCTTACCTGCCGTGGCAGTGTGCGTCGGAGAAGCGTACAGGGCAGTGCGCCTGTGAGTAATGCCAGTCGGGTTTGTTTTGGGGTCAGAAAGAATGGATTTTTCTCTTCTTTTACTGATTGCCCTACCTGGACAGTGACTAGGTAAACATTTACAACTCAAATGATGTAATGCAATTAAGACTCTCACATAACGACCTGATTTGCCTGTGTCATTATGGAGAGTGACACTGTGAGAAGACGTCTTGAAGCTTTCAAAATGATTACGGTGTGTGAAGATACAAAGGACGTGGATGATAAAATTTGTTAGGTCTTAGGTGCCTGCTGGAGAAGTGGTGTGCACGGATTCTCATGAGCAGCTTAGTCCTGTTCCTGTCTTTGGGGAAAAATAACAGATTATGAAGGACTAAGTCAGAACTAAAATTAACATTCTAGCTTGAGATTCAATTGCATTTATAAATAGGAATAGGGGCTCTTGGTTTTGGTGTGTGTTTTTTTTCTTGGTGTGTTTTTTTTTTTTTTTTTCTTTTTGTAAACTCGAAGTAAAAAATTGGAGAAGAAACTTCTAAAATACATTTGCTTCTGTTTTCCTCAGACACGTACTTGAGTCAGGAGTAAAAGGTTGGATGAGTGCCCGGTGTAGGCTCTTTCAAACCTTTGTATTCCCTGCACTTGGAGAGCACTCGGGGCCTATCAGCCCTTAGTGTGAGCTCCGGCAGCTGTGAGGGTGCTTTAATATGTCCTTTGCTCCCTATGCAATTTGGGAAGTTGAGATCACCACTCTTTCCCTGTGCAGGCGGTGAGCCCCTGGCGCAGGGTGCCCCGAGGAGCTGTGGCTGCCCCATCCCTGGAGGGGTTCAAGGCCGGGTTGGACGGGGCTGGGAGCAACCTGGGCTGGGGGGAGGTTTCCCTGCCCAGGGCAGGGGGTGGAACGAGGTGGTCTTTAAGGTCCCTTCCAACCCAAACCAATCTATGGTTCTGTGCAGCTGGGGAGTGCTGGGAGTCACTGGAGGTAGGCACGGGCCATGTTGCTATTGCCCCTTCCCTGCTTTGGTTTTGCTCTGGTTTTGAGACCCTTCGTCCCCACGCACCTGCGGTGAAGTTCCCCGGGACGTGTTTCTGGGAGATGAAACCCCCATTTCGTGCCACTTCATTCCCTTCATTACACTTCATTGTGTAAATGACCCCCCCACTCCTGCTGCAGGTGCACTGGCGTATTTTTGCCCTGCACTTCCCTCCAACCCAGTATCTATTTGCAGTACTCATTATAACAATCTCTCTTTTTTGATGGCTTCAGTGAAATCCATGTCTTTTTTCACTACTCGCAAATAATATTACAGTAGCAATTGCAGTTCCATGCAGAAGGAGAAAAATCTAACTAATGAGAGGTTTCTAATCCCAGGTTTCTAAAGGGCAGTTGCTGTAAACATCTGTGAGTCAAAAAAATTAAACACAAATTACAAAATATACTTCTGAGTGCTTTAATTTTTGGGGGCTGAGAAGCCAGGCAACCCTCTCTGCGCAGACATATCTATGGCATAGGATTTTATGGACAAGAATCTCGTACAATATTTTCAGCGTTAGAACTATTGAAGCAGGAAGTTGAAGTTCTCTTGGAGTACTCGGACTGGCAAATTTATGGCTTGCCCACCTCCTTTATCTCAGTAGAAAAACATATAAATTACAAAATGAGGCTATTTGTTATTTTCATGTTTTTTAATTTAAGGTCCACGCCTCATCTGTTCAAAACACTGCGTTGGAAGTTAAGGTATAGGAATTATGTGCTGGCTGTAATACTTCGCACTGTATCGAGTTTGACCTTGTTTCATTAGACCTGATTTTAATACAGGGGTAGCACTCGCCTCATGACAAAAACGATGCTTTGTCCTGGCAACGGGGGCTGGTTCTTCTGGGAAAGCAGCGAGTGATGCTGCTGACTGCACAGGAGGATGCTGAAGGGCGCGTGTGGCTCCGCAGCCCCGCGGGTACCCGGGAGCATGGGCTGCTCACTCCCCACCCAGGAGAACAGGAGCCATCAACCTTAAGGGGAAATAGTTTAGGTTTGCGTTAATAAAGCTAAAGGCCGGGAGCGGCCAGAGCTCCGTGAGCCTGTGGGAGGCAGGAGGGGGCAGGCAGGAGAGCAGCACACAGCCTTGCTGCCTGCGGGGGCAATGGGATTCCTCAGGACATGCCGAATAGCCAGAAATCGACCGCAAACTTCCCAGATGCCATCACGTACCTGCCTGCCTTCTGTTCAGTGTTTGTGCTGCCTCCAGTACGAGCGCACAACCATGGGCTGTGTTCCGAGTGTTGTGATGTGTAGTGTGAGCTGGTGTATATCTACAGAATCACAGACTCACACAATGGTTTGGGTTGGAAGGGACCTTGAAGACCATCTAGTCCCACCCCCCTGCCCCGGGCAGGGCCACCTCCCCCCAGCCCAGGTCGCTCCCAGCCCCGTCCAACCCGGCCTTGAACACCTCCAGGGATGGGGCAGCCACAGCTCCTCGGGGCACCCTGCGCCAGGGGCTCACCGCCCCCACAGCCAAGAATTTCTTCCCAGTATCTCATCTCAGTCTCCCCTCTTCCAGTGTCAAACCATTCCCTCTCGTCCTATCACTCCATGCCCTTGCAAAAAGTCCCTCCCCAGCTCTCCTGGAGCCCCTTTAGGCACTGGAAGGGGCTCTAACGTCTCCCTGGAGCCTTCTCTTCTCCAGGCTGACCCCCCCACCTCTCCCAGCCTGTCCTCCCAGCAGAGGGGCTCCAGCCCTCCCAGCATCTCCGGGGCCTCCTCTGGCCCCGCTCCAACAGCTCCGTGTCTTCCCTATGTTGGGGGTTCCAGAGCTGTATTGCTGCTGTGGGCTCAGAAATCAGGCACGTGGCCATATCATCTTTAAAAATATTTAATGGCAGTGTTGGTTTCAGCTAGTGAAAAGCAAAAAGCTGTCAGTTGCTTAATGAATGGCGAGGGTTATCGTGTCTCTAGTTTACTCGCCAATATTTTTCTTAAGCAAAGTAAACTCTTGGTTTCTTTCTGAAATGTATTAGTTCCAAAGCTATGGGCCAGCCCTCATCCTGAAATGAGAATAAAATATCTCCCCAAATCAACAACAGCAAAGTTGGGATGCAACTAGTAATGTGAATGTTACGGTTTATTTTCTCTATGAGATTATTTTACGGTGCTTGGTTATTTGTGGAGGTACGCGGTTACATTTGGAGGTCTGCGCTTCATCCGTACGCAGGCGGTCTTTAGCCTCAGTAGGAACTTGCACCAATACTGAATAAATTAAGATGGAAATTTTCAAGTTTGATTTTTCTCTACTCAAAGGGATTAATAATTTATTAAATAATTTAAATTTATTAATCCTCAAGATTAATAAATACACCTTAAGCATACACATTAGAAATACGGATTAAACGTACAAACATGAAGATGAAGCTGTAAATGCCAGTTCTCTGTTGCAGACCTTAAAACTTGAAAATTTTAGAGGAGTTAACCATCAGTTTTTGTAGACTCCAAAGGGTTACAGGCACTTTCTCACTGCTCAGCTCTGCTCCGAGGGCTTGCTGGGGTTGGTCTCCCCAGCCCCACAGCCCGCTCCCCTTGGCGGGAGACAAGTGGCACCCTTTGGAGCGAGCCCTGATCCCACGCTGAGGAGGTGGTCCTCCTGGATGCTCCTCCTTTTCCCCTCCATCAACAGCAGATGGATTTATTTTTAACCGCTCATTCCTATGGTGATCTCTCTCCTGGTTAATCCTGTTTGGAAATAGAAATGTGCTCACTGAAATTTTGCATATTTAGAAATAGCATCCCCCAAGCAAGATGTGGAAGAGTAGCCTTTAAAATATATACCCACGTATTAGGAAAGCAAAAAGGTTGACCTATCCACAGCCTTCCGTCCTTTCGTCAAGGTTTTATCGTGTCTCGCCACAAGCTCTCAAAAAGGTGTTTGTAGCGTTGTATTTTCATACCCCGCCGTAATCCCTGGCTCCAAGCGCAAATGAAGCGGGTGCCGTTTGCCTGCTGTCTGTGAGCCCTCCCCGAATGCCGTGGGGGAACCCCCGCCCTCTGCTCCCCTCCGGGCTGGGCTGGGGGGTCCCGGAGCCTCGGGGTGCCGTGCCCACCGCGAGCTCTTCCCCTGCAACCGATGGTGTACAAGTCCTTCTTGGAAATGAAGCAGCTCCTGCCCGCGGGTGTGTAACAAACGTTGGGGCAATAAATGCACAAGTGTTATTTAATCGCAGCGCGGTTACGGCTCGTGGGTATCGCCCGCCACTCCTGAAGACCGGGGGCATGGGCAGGGGGGTCTTAGTCCTGGTGGGACGCTGGTTATCATCTAGAGGAATTTGATGATTTCTTTCCACTGACTAATTGGACTAGGAATATGAGTAGTCTCCCTCTTTGGCCATTCAGAACAGACTTTCTGCAGTGACTGGAAGAACTAAATATCAGTCCACGTGTAGCTTTCTAATGTCAATTTGATTTTTAGTTTTACATGGGGCTTTGCTGGCGTTTAAAAGACAACAACCCAAAACACTACAGAGCAACTCACGCCCTTGATATTTAAATAATTCATAATGTCGATAATACAGACCCTTTCTTGCTTCGTAGTAATTAGTTTTGAGATGAATTCTGATGTAAACTAACTGCTGTAACACAGATTACATCTGTGACTCTTTCGACAGCACTGTGCTAGGGAACACGCAGGTAACTCTCCGGTTTGCTGGTGAATATTGAATTAGTGTTCCTAGAACCTTCAGCGCTTTGCTCCCCCGTAACGCTGCTCCGCGGCACAACCAGGAACCTCTCCCGATCTGCGGACAGGGCTGGCTTTGCGGCACAGCCCCTCTGTAAACCACTGATTCCTGTTTGCCACAACACATTTAATGCTTCTGCTCCATAAAAGATCATTTCTTTCTAGGGAGAATTAAAGCAAACGGCATGAGAACGGTCCATATGTATAAACCATGTACGTTTATTCTTACAATTACAAGTAAGATAGTGATAATTACCATGGCAATTTGTTTCTTTATGGATGAGAGTTCTTCAAATAGATGCAGAAATATCTCTCCTCTGTCTCTGTATCCTTATGTTTAGCTTTCCTCCGAGATAAAGGTTTCACAGCAAACATTTTAAGGAAATTGATGGTGCTTACAGGAAAGCCTCGTTTTTAAAAATGTTATACCATTTTTCACTAGTCATAGAACTATCTAAATAAAAATTTGTCCTTAAGAGTTCCCATATCACATTTAATATCCAGGGGGGATCTCGGTAGCTAACCAAACTAGGGACAAGCAGACAAGTGCATCACCCTCCGTATTGCCCGTGGGAGCGAAGGTGGGTTACCAGCAGCTGAAGCTCCCGGGGTCCTTCTGTGCCCCCCTGGGTCTGCGGAGCTCGGCCTGAGCCCTCTGCGGCAGGGGAAGGTGCTGCCTCGGTCACCGACCGATGCACCGGTGCCAGATGCTCTTCGTCGCCTTCCCTCAGGTCACCCGCGTCTCCCCCTCCGCCTTTTGTACCGGCTCCGAAAAACACGATTGATGCCAAAAGAAGCCGTTTGTGCCCACGCAGAAGTCAATGGGATGTAGAAGTGGTTAGTTACCAGAAGAATTGATTCATCAAGTAAATTATTCAGTAAAGACGGCAAAATTAATTGAACAACATGTTTTAGCAAATGGAATCTGACTGGCTTTATTGTGCGTGTTCCTGAGACCAGCACGGCCTCTGCCTTTTGATTTAGGTTCCCCCCGCGAAGTCGCTTGGCCATAGAGATTTGAATTTCTGCATCTGCTTCTGGAATTTTACTCTTTGCTCTTGGCTTCTTACATACCAGCATTATGTTCTTTAGTTAACGGCAATTCTAAAATTCAGATTATTAGCAACAGGTAAACCTAACTTCGCTTATGATTAAAACATTTTTTTTGGGAATAATCATTTACATGTTTTTAGATTGAGGCATTCAATACAATCAATTTATTTTTATACAAATTCAGAGCTATGTCTTTTTTGCGTAGACCTGGAGACCTCGTGAAACGCATTTATAATACAACATTGAAGTCCATTCCTTTTGTTCCTCTAGGTGAGAAAGGAATCCTTTTCCCAAGCCTAACAAATACAAATTTTTTTTAAAACATGGGATGCACTTATTCAGCATCCCCTGCTGTGGGTGAGTGCTGCAGGATTTTCCCGGTGCGGTGTTGGAAGCATTGCTGTCAGCTGCCTTCGGGTGTCCCGTGGCAGGTGCCCGAGCAATACAGGAGTGGGACGGAACAGGCTCCTTCCCTTGGCACGTGGGATGCCCTGAGGTCGGAGACGCTCTTTTCCTACGGGCTGTTTGGGAATCCTGGAGGTAGATACTGAAGGGTAAGTCACGGGCACTACACAAGTGCTGTACTGGGATGTGTACTTCATTCTTTATTTACTCAATTCTAGTGGCTGTCCATCTCAGGTCCGCAGAGGGCAGCTCTGAGGGTGTCACCTCTGGCCGGCAATGCCATCCTCTCATCTCTGCCCACCTCCCCTTGGCTCTGCCGGCTCCAACCACAGCAAACTCTTGTGGAGCCCATGTTCTTGTGGAGCCCATGTTCTTGTGGAGCCCATGTTCTTGTGGAGCCCATGTTCTTGTGGAGCCCATGTTCTTGTGGAGCCCATGTTCTTGTGGAGCCCATGTTCCTCAGAAGTCACAAAGAGGAGAGCTACTGATTCCCTGATATGTTTTTCATTGTGGTGTTTCTAATTGGCAGGAATCCCTGTCTCTAGGCCTGTTAGATATTTAAAAAGGGATATGTTTTTCTTTGTCATTAGAATCCGGTTCTGATTTCCTTACAGTAAAGATTTTTGGTAGATTGTATTGCCAGAAAGACAAATCTGTTAGGTCAACTTTGATTACATTGGGGAGACATATTCCATTACATAATTCACTGGGGTCTGTACTAGTCTTAAAGCAAAATATAAAGCCACCTCAAATGTCAGAGTTTGATAGATTCAAAATGCGTCCCCTCCAAACTCCATTAGGCCTTCTAATCTTTAAAGCTCTTCTCATTCCTCCCACCCGTGCCTTCCAGAGTTTTATTCCATGTCAGAGGCTCTTCTCCCAGGAAACGCTCTGGACAACTTAATCTTGCTTTCAAGATCTGGCTGGGGTGAATGTCACGTTCTTCATAAGGGAGGGAAACTTCTGGCAAATATTTAAGTTGCTTCTTTCTTTCATTTAAAGATAAGCAAATTTTTGGAGGGTGTGATACAAAGCACAAAAACGCCAAGTTGTGCATGCAGAACAATACAAAACAAGAGCAAACGGGACCGGTAAGGTGGGCGCTGACTGAAATGATGTCTGCGTAAAGATGTATTCTGGCAGGAGGTGCTTGGCAAAATAGATCAAGCGGAATTATGGAACACTGGGAATGATCACAAAATTGTAAGATATTTCTATGGGGCCATCAGTGGTCTGGATAGTAAAACAAGTGGGGAACATGCACGAAAAAAAGCATTTTAAGTCAAGAGGAGGGACATTCTGCCAAAGAATTTCATTTGCAATTTTAACAAAATTTAACTGGATCCTATTTCATACCCCCCCTCCAACCTACGTGCTATTTGCATGCAGAAATTAGAGATCATAGTGGCACTCGCACATTGAAGATGTTTGTGCTTAGCGTATGTTTCTCTGGGCTGTCCTTGGCTTAACTCTTTTTCAGACTTGAGGCTGATGCTGTAAGCACAAGTAGGTGGCATGCCCGACTGCGGGCTACGATGTGTAGCCTCCCAAAAGCTGAGCGAGTCGGCTGTCTTCTAAATAATTAGAAGTATCAAAAGGCATATTGAGATGAAGCTGTGGTGAAGTTTTTTCAAAATGGAGGAAAAAAAATTGTCTTCGATACCATTGCTCTGGTTCTTATTTAAGAGGAGACTAATAAAAGATAAGTTGAGCTCTGGTTGCAGTGTGATTTTTCTCTGTTTTTTTCCATCTAGAATTTAAATTGGCCTTTTCTACAGTTTTCTTAGATACAATGGAAAAATTTTGTGTAGTTTGTCACGGCTATGTTTTGGTTTTACTAGCCTGAGGAATAGATACTACTGAAAAATATACCCATAATACCACAAATAGAGTACTTCCAAATAACTGAAGCACTGACTGATTGAACTTTTGTGAACGGTAACATTTTGTCAGCAGCCAATTCTCTTCTCCATGCTAAGCGCCTGCTTCTCCTGTTGTATAATTACTGAGTTCACAATGGACCTCAAAAGCTGGAAGTTAAAGACCAGCTCGATGCCCTCCCCTTATACACCCAACCTGTGTTTTAGCTCAGCCGTGCCCCGGGCATATTTTATGACAATTTTTCATACAGGTACATAAGAGATTATTTCCCCATTGATATGTGCATTTCTTTTCTGATGGGCGTTGTGTAATTCGGCATGTAAAAGTGAATGACATCCACAGGGACTGCGACCACAGGTTCTTCGTTGTTATTAGTACTATGTCTTAGTAAAGGTTAGGAAGTGACCGTCTTCTGCAATAGCATCCAGGGTGCTGTGGGATTCGGTCATTGCTTATCTGGGATAACAGATCAAGCATTATGCAAGTGTGTTACAAGATAAATGTCCCTTGCATTGTAAGTGAATACCTTGATTTTTTTGGGGTGGCTTTTCCTGGTGGAAGTGTGTTATGAAATCGTTGTGTTCTAGTGTATTAATATCTCCACTGCTTTCTTAAGCTGGGGTCTAGACCGTTGCAACAATTGCGCCACATAGAGCATTTTAAACATGGGCAAGATTGAGACATGCAGTGCTCTATGTAGTTTGGTAATCTTTTTATTGTTTAAAATAATTTGAGAATTATACTTTTGCATGTATTAACTATGCTTGTTATGTGAAATACGAACCATCTGTGTTTCAGGATAAACCCAGATTAGAGAAAAAAGACAGTTTCTCTTCTTTACCTGGGAAAAAGGAAAATGATTGAGGCAGAATCTTACTCTGGATAGCCCAGAGAAGAAGGGTTTGTTTTGGCTCCCCTGGTTTGTAGCCCTGTGGAAATGATACGAGCAGCGGGAGTCTCAGGATTGTCTCCTTTCCCAAATGCGACACAGGCACCGCAAGGAAAGGAGGCATTTTCTTTTGCATGATAAACGTGTGACAGTGCATACTTGGGGACATTTGGGACTTCTTGGTTTGAGCTGCAGGTGAATCTCTCTTTCTAGTTAAAAGTTTTCTTATGCCTGAATATTCTAACCATAAAGAGATGTGATAACTCTTATATGTAAGATGAGTGGTTGTTCTCTGGAGTTAATACTAGCTTCTGTTATGAAAGATAACCCCCCCTACGGCAGGGGGGTTGGAACTCGATGATCTGCAAGGTCCTTTCCAACCTAAACAATTCTATGAAAGTGCGTAGTACTCGGTCACTGCTTAAAAGGCAGTCCTTGTCCGTTCCGACAGCGCTCCCGTGTACCAGGTACCGCCTCCAGTCACCTGTGGGTTGAAAATCAGCGCGACTTGATAAATACCGGGGTGCTTTGGTTAACAGTGACTGCTGCAAAGTGTTGTAAAATAAGAAATGTACTTTCGTGTATATTGAGGGTTCAGAACTCACTTGTACTTTACAAATGTTCATAATGACTTTTTCAAGCTTTCTGGTGGTTGTTTGTGAGAGGGTTTCATTATGGACCCAACTTTCTGTCTCAGATCTTCTCTGATTTAAAAGATACAGAAGTATTAGTTTCAGTATTAGCTTCAGGATTTCCAAAGCAACAGTGCGCTGACAGAGAACAGCCTCCTCTCACGTTTTTTGTGTGTCAGCTTGAGAGATATCTGCCCCTTGCTACTTGTCTTACCTCTTTCTAATGCCCCTTCCCCAGGCCATAACCTCCCCCCACAACCAAAAAGGGAAATGAAAGGAAGAAAGATTTTCATGATGTAAGTGTTGGAAAGACTTCTTTTCCCCCAGCTGTGGAATTTGTCATAGTACGAAGAGGTTGTGCAAAGGTGCCTGACTATGTAAACTCCGTGCTGAAGGCTTCGGGTAGACCAGAGAACCTTGTTTGTGCTCTGTGCCCAAGAGTGAATTTCATCCCAGATGTTATTAAAAGCTCCTGTGCTTAACTGTGGCATGGCTAACAGCAAATGATCACTTAAATCTCCAAAGTAATAAAGATAGATAAATTACAGTAATGTGGAAATCTGTGCTTCTGCAAAAAGACCCACCCTAGTATTATTTGGATTGTGTCTGACCCACAAATACTTGGATATCCATCTTGCAAAACCAAACTGAAAGTCAGTGTGAATTTAACCATGCCAGGGAGTTCAAGTAGTGGATCGTGGTGCTTGAATAAAACCACACAACAACATCACAAACAGTAAAAACAAGTGGCGTTTGTTCTGTCTGAAATAGCTTCACTTTCTGAGCTGGAAGTTGGAAGTGCGTGTTATCACCCTTTCCAGAGTTATGTACCACTAGGGTACATGACTGAGAGGCATCCGCTTAGAAGCAGGGTATAAAAGGTTGATAAATCACAAAAAAGACGTACTTTTATGTGGAAAAAATGCATTCAGCATTTTTTCCTGAGTAAAGTATGCAGAAAACCTGCTTAAATGGGGCATATAATTTTTAATGAATCAGAGCCTTTCTCCTAGGAAATGAAGCAAGTATGATAAATATGATGGAAACTGGTGAATATGTAGGGTCTAGTAATCATACCATATTTGAAATCCACCTGAGGGTTTATATGAAAGGTAGTAGTTCAAAAGGATTAGTCTTTAGACTAGCAGATTTAGAGGAATGTGGGATAAATTGAAGAAGTTTGATTGTTCTCAATTAACAAAAAAAAAAGTGCTACTGAAAATAGGGAGGTACTAGAAGAACAATTAGAAAGACACGAGGCATGCTAATTTCAGTAAATCAAGAGCCTGGTTGCTTAAACAATTATTTTTAAAGAATGTAGGCGTTACTTTCTTGGGAATGCCTACCCTGCAGTAAAACTTCCCGTATCTGATTTCCTTTACTTGACCAAAATGTTTGTGTTTGCTGAATATGAGCAACACAAGCTTTAAAAATGCTCATAAGAAGAAATTCTCCCATTTCAGCCCTAGAACCCACTCTCTGCGGGGAGTCGCCAGTTCTGCGGGTGTCTGTCCTCACTCAGAGGACACTGGGCAGAGCTGGGGACATGGTTCCTGGGGGTGATGGAAGAGGAAGGCCACGAGTCGAAGGAGATGAACCAAAGAATTTAAAAGACGTAGCTGTGCGAAGGAAAAAAGTGAGTCAATGTTTTTCACTGCAGCACTGGTAAAACCATACGGGGAGCAAAACCCCTTCTTTTTTCTGGACAATAAATACGTTATGCAAAAAAACTTTGCAGCCAGCCAGGTAGACCTTGGGGTGATGTAACGTCAGAGTGCACCAAACCTTGTGGATTGCGTTGGGTGTGTGAACAGGCAGCAGGGAGCTAACAAGAAAAGTGGGCCAAGAAGGTTGTGATTCTGGCGGAGAAGTACTGCTCTTCTTTTTATGAGCTTGTGTGGGAAAAAATATGGAAGAGAAGGGAGCTGTTGGTGGGACTCGGAGGCAGTTCTAAAATTAATGAGGAGTAAATTTAGAGACAGCCTCTGAGCTCCTGAACTTGGAGGTTGGTTTTGAACTTCCTACACTTGTAGAATGTGCTGGCCAGGGGCTGTGCATGTGACAGAAATATGGAAAGGTAAAAGTTTGGTTTATCTTGGTTTGTGCAAGCAACCGCAAACTGAACAGCACGTTGGCTTTGATTCCAATAATCAAACGCTCCAAAACTCCTAAACAATTGCATTCCTGTTGCTGTCCATTGAGTATGAAGGAAAAGCTTTTCTTCAGTTTGGTCCTAGTCACACATGTAGAGTTTTCTCAAGAGCAGTATATAAAATATCATGTTTTCTTGAGAGAACTTTTGACAGATACTGGAAGTTTATAGGGACGTTAATGCATGGAAACATTTTAATCTCACTCGTTTATGTTCTTTCTTTTCTTTTTTGTATACAACAAAATTGTGAGATTGTTTTGATGAAGTGTTTTCTCTTTAGAGATGGCATCAGGCGTATGATCGGTGTGGTAGCTTAAAGTATCAGCAGATGAAGAAATTCGGGTCTTCACAACTTTCAAACATTAAATCTGTTCATGTATTTCTGTACTTCTGGAAATGTACATACAGTTGTTGATAGTGCTCCTTGTACAGAGCTCACGTTCCAGACTGGATATACATTTTCTGCAAAATGTGCTGATTGGCAAAGATTAAGTCCAAGCAGTGTACATTTGCATGCCTCTTACGGAGATAATGAGGCCAATAAAATAATTCATTACTTTCAATAATACACTCTAAACAGCAACTACAAAGAAATACAGGATTTCTGGCAGAACAAAACACTCAGTTTACAGAAACCAGAAGGGAAATTAAATAACGGCCATCAGTATCAATTAATCAGGGTTGCATTTCTGTTTGATCAGGCTGACAACTGGCCATAGGCATTAGGAAGTGTTTGTGTGGGATACTGGAATCCAGTAACTTTTTAAATAGTTGGGGAAAAAACACCCAATTAAGTAATCCCCCCTGAAAAATCAACCACATGGCAATACAACACTGTAACTCCTTCTTAGTGTACTTATTTGTTTTAGGATACACTAGAGTTCAAAGTAATTTAAAAAATTGCCCCTGGGAAGCGAAACCACAAGCCCAAAGGGTGTAGATAGGATTTCTAGTGGTTGGAGCGTTGTACTATATCACCCTTATATTCTCTCCACTTTTTTTGACTCGTGGGGATGGCGGTCATCAACACGGACTGGGCAAAGGTATCCCAAAGTAGATCAGCGTTATGGCAATGTTAAAATCATCTCTGAGTCTACCCATCTTAATATGGGCATATTGTCAGCGGGAATTCAAGGAATTAATGGCAATTAAAGGAAACTTGATCTTTGTTGGTCCTGCCTTTATTTGATAAAGAAGCACAGAAAGACAAGTGGAAGCCCCTTCCTTCAGAGTTGCTGATGTTCAGTGCGAAAACTTGAAAGCTCTGGAGGAAAACACGCTCACAAAGTTTCTGCAAAGTCCTGGCAGGGAGAGAGCGGTGTATGGCACTGACGGCTTTACTGTCCCGCGTCCGACAAAAGGAATCAAAACGCACCACAGCTGACCCCACCGGGCTCTACTGCTCGTTACGCCATAACTGACAGGGCTACAGTGCTTAGAGGATTTGGGATAAGAGGATATTCTTTCTGAGCGAATTAAACCAGTTACTTGAGAAGAAAGGTAGCAAAAGAAATCCAATGGGAACCTGAAGGTGGTTTAGCGTATTGCTTGTAAAGGCTGAAGGTTTGGAGATTCCCAATGCAGATATCAAGCTTGAGGGCTAAGGAAGTTAGAGCTCTCGCTTGGCGCAAACTCTTCAGCGTGTTGGGAAAACTGTGTAATGCTGCACTTTGGATTTGGGGGACATTTTAACTGCCATGCAGAAGCTCTCTTGATGACTAAAACCATCATTATTATTAGAATTGTGAAGCAGAAGGATTTGACAGGTTGGTTTGGCAAGACCCTGCTGCCAGATGTTCCTATGGGATAGATCTGCCTTTCCCTAATGACATAACTGGGGCTGCCTGAATTTAACTCGCAGAAAACCTGGTCCTTGGGTTGGGTTGGCAGTTCTTTCCTAAAAGATGACCTGCAGCTTCCGGAACTAGGACGGGAATTGTGAATCAGCCATCAGGTTTTGTCCTTGTAAACATGTCCTGTTAAGCTTCTTCCAGGTAAAATCAGATCCAAAGTGCAACGCTGCTTTGAAATGTCTCTTTGCTGCCTTCTACAAGGCCTGAGGAGGGGAAATATTGGCAAATGTAACTGCTCAGAAACATTGTGCGAAGTACATCTATTACTATCTGTTCAGTTTCTTGATAGGGTCTGAGGAATGGCGCTCCCATTTAAGTATATAACGGGCAAGAGTGAATTGGTGTAATCCTTGGTGTCTGTTCAGTCAAACCTTCAAATTGGGAATTGCGCCCCTTGAAGTACAATTTCAAGCTATAGCCTGGAATGACTCATGGCTGCTCTCTGATTATACAGAGAGAAATGAACAAGGACTTTTTCTGGGCCACAAAAAATACCGTGCTAACAATTACAAATAATTTCTTTTTCTTTCCTTCCATTAACTAAGGCACCTGAGGTCACTGGTTCAGTTTGTGCGACTCCAACCAAGCAAACTGCTTTCAATAAATTAGGAGTCCAAAGTCATCAGTGACAAAGTAGGAACTGGAAATAGGATGGACCGAAGGAATTAATTTCTAGCACTTATTATGTCGGCTTTTTACACCCAGATGCTGGGATCAGCTTGAATACTTGAAAAAACAAACATCCTGTGAATACTTAGGGTAGAAAGTCTATCTAATAATATATCTGCAAAACAGTCGGTGACCCCCTGTTCTCTGTGCTCCCTACAGCGTAAGTCCTTGTGATTTTTGTGTGTGGTTTTTTTTTTTTTTTTTTCTCTATTGCCTTGCCTGGTGATTTGGATGCAGGGGATCATTGTTGGTCATGGTACCTCCAAAATAAAAATAACTTGCATTTCAAAAGAATATTTTATGTCTCATTTGTAATTCTCCCATGCAAATTATAACAATTTGACAGTTCTCCTTTGGTATGTGTGTTGCTTCGAAAGCATATGAGAGGCATTCACACACTGTTTATTGTAATTGACTGCTTTTCATTGGCAGGATGATTGCATTTTCTCTGCTTACTTATAAGGAGTATTTTCTAATATTGGCCTCAAACTTTAATCATTTGCCACTTACAATTTTATCTTAGCATATATTTATTGCGTTTCTCTTTGACATTTTTAAAAATCCTGCACTTTAAAATCCAAAAAAGTTTCTGCATAGCTTCTCACTTTATGATTATTTCTTTTTCTAAGATTAACTACTTTAACGGGAGTTTTAAAATGGTAAGATGTTTGTACCTGTCTTGCTGAGATTCTGGCATCTTTGGGGGCAGGGCAGCAGGGAATGGAGAACGTGTAATTTTGAATTTTAAATTGTTTCCCATGGTTCCTCCAGAAAGGGTTTCACTATGAGAAGGGTATCAAAGAAGTGAGTTTTAAAGCGGTGCTCATGAGGCCTGGCCATATCTGAACCGGGTGCGGTTAGGGAGTTTATGTTAGATTTAGGGCATATTTATGTGACAGATCTTTTAATCATGCTCATCTCGTTTTCTCACAGTCTGTGTCTATTTCAAACTTTACTTTAAAACCCTTGTGATGTCATTAATGGAGTGCTCTTGCAGTGGCATACGACGTGCTTACGTCTTAGGAGAGGGTTAGGCAGCCTTGAGGCTGTCTCTACACTCATTCAGAAGAAATTTACAGGTGCTTCGGGCATAAAGCTTAAGCCTGAACTGTTCTGAATTTCATGGGTTTACGTGAACTTGAACCTGATTTACTAATTTAAAAGACAATGGTTTGCATTGAACGCAGGATGGAAAAGGAGTGGCGTTAGAACGCAATGAAGCTATGCGGCCAAGCTGTTTCAGGTGGACGCACAGGACAGCAGTAGGTGTCAAGGGCTTTAACATTCTAAGATTAAGCAGTGGTGAAAGTGCTGAAAGGTGGAAAAGGTAATGCAGATCTGATATTTTGCGATGAAGATTTAATGAGGATTTCTCCTTGGCCGCAGCATTAAATCAGGTTCTGTATGGTGGGGTTTTCACCCTTTTGGAGAATTCTGAAATTCTTTCAATTGTAGAGGAAAAGCAGAAAGTTTGGTTTGGGAATTTAATTTCATGTTTCAAAGGATGAATATGAAAGAGTAGCTTCAAACTGGAAAAGGGGAGATTTAGATGAGATATTAAGAAGAAACTTTTCCCTGTGGGGGCGGTGAGCCCCTGGCGCAGGGTGCCCCGAGGAGCTGTGGCTGCCCCATCCCTGGAGGTGTTCAAGGCCGGGTTGGACAGGGCTGGGAGCAACCTGGGCTGGGGGGAGGTGGCCCTGCCCAGGGTTGGAATTAGATGAGATTTAAGGTCCCTTCCAACGTAAACCATTCCATGATTTTATGAATATTAGGTTAAACTTAGAGTGTTCTTTCTCTCATGCAAGTTTAGGATAACGGACACTTAATGGACACTTGAACATCATTCTTACTGTGAACATCTCTCTGCCTTACTTTTAGTTGTGCCTTGTCTTTTTTTGACATCTGTAACTTCAGAATTGTGGTAGGAGAGCCGCATTTTTAGGGTGGGTCGGAACTGCCATCCACTGCCCTCTTCTTGTCGGCAGTTCTGCTGAGACCCGTTCATTCCAGGGGACTGTTGCTGCAATTCAGAGTGCATCACCACCTTCCTCCCAGGGCTTCCCACCAACCCGGCCCCTCTCCACACCCCAGGCAAAGCAAGGGCATTTGCAGAAGAGCAGATGTCTCTGCGGTGCTTTTGTGAGTTGTGTTGGACACCTTTGCTGCTCAGTGTAAGAAGGTGTTTTCTTTGTGTCTCTGCAACGTGCCTGGTCCGGCCGTGCACGTGTGCTTCGGATGGCACATTCCATGCTGTCCGCGATGACTCATTGACTGTGAAGGTACGTGGGTATTGGGCATGAAATGTTGGCTAATGATAGCATTAATGAATTCTGAGAGCTTTCTTGAGGAAAAACATTGCTCGTCTGATGGATGGAAGTGAGGACCCCTCATACTATGTCACTTCCAAGGAAAAAGTCCTTTCATTTTTTAGCAAAAGCCTATTTTTCTGTTTACAGACACTCTTCTTTAAGACACAGCTAGTTGTCCCCAGGTTATTCAAGTTAAACATTTTTGCATTTATGCCCACACCCAAAACCATGTTGTTTTCCGAACACGAAGCTGCCGCTGGGGGCATCAGGGCTGGGCAGCAGTCGCGGGCTCTGTGTCCCCCGGGGTGGGACGGGCAGGGATGGGCAAGGACGGACGGGGGTACCCAGAGGAAGGAAGATGCTGGCTGCGGTTACTGCTCCCCTCCAGGTGGTCTGTAGCTCCCAGTGCTTTGGGGATCTGCCCAGTTTGTTCCCTACAGGAGCACCTGGTGTGCAGAAAGCGTCGGTGTGGCTCTGGCTCGTTCAAAGCCTCAGATGGCACAGGGGGAGTAGAGAATGGCAAATGCTGCGTGTGCTTTGGGAGAAACTTTTTTTTTTTTTTTTTAAACTGTAATGGCAATGAAAATAATAAAAAAAAAAAGTTATGCTTACTAACTGCAGTTTTTGAACGTGATTTTTATTAAGAGACCGCTGCACTGAACCCCAGCGTGCCCCAGGTTTCATGCCCCCAGTTGCCGATGGGCAGTTTTTTGGGGTTTACCCCAGCCAGTGCCTGCTGGCTCCGCGGGTGCCGTGCCGGCCGTGAGCCACTGCCCGGGGCCGGGCTGGGCCACCAACTCCCACTGGGAAGGACGGTGCTGCCCTCTGCACCGCGGGGCCGCTGGGGGGCCCAGCGAGGGTGGGCACCGGGCAGGGACCTGCTCCTCACCCACCGTTCCCAGCGCTGAAGGCGCCGCCGCTCTTCGTGGGTGCGCGCGTGGGTCCCGCCTGCGGAACGCGGGTGGCCGAGGCTCGCGGAACGACGTGCTATGGGCACACAGGCACAAGCTCCCGTGAAGCTCACTTCATTTTTAGAATTTGAAGCAAAGGGTATGTCTAAGAACGCAGGAAAACGTTGATGTGTTGTTTTATTCAGAAATATTGTATGTCGTGGTGATTATGCTCTATTACAATGTATATATGCCGCGTCTTCCTTGGCTTTGTACTCTGATCCGGGATCACATGCGATGCCCAGCTGCCTGATTTTTATGTACCAGTAATATACAGGCCATTTTTATAAACAACTGTGATGCAGCCAAGCGAGTCCTATTAGATTGTTTGTTTTGATCTCACCAGTTTCAGGAATGCAGCAGCAGAGCTGCAGAGCAATTGTACGTTGTCGATGCTCAACAGAGATATGTATCCATGTGTAGAGGCAAGGTTATTTATTAGGATGATATATGATACTTTGGGCTATTTAAGGTATGTATATTTTTAAAGTGGGATGTAAAAAAGCCCCACAATAACAAACAAACAAACCAACACAATGAACTTAGTGTTAGGGTGAGAAATGATGTAAAAATTACCTTTGGTTTTGTAGACCCATTTTGCCCAAAGAGCAAACTTTTTTTTTTTAATTTTATTTTGGTTTTTTTTTTTTTTTTTTTGTCTGAGTGGACTGTGGTGTTTCCCGACACCTGATATTTCCATATGCAGGCAAAATCCTTCACTGCTCAAGCCTAATGTATATACGCTGCGTGAACCTGAAAACTTGCATTATTCATGGCATGTCACTCGTTTTCCCAGGTCACGTAAGACTGAGTGCTGTTGTGACTCAGCTGTGGAAATATTTATTTACTAACAGTACATTACTTTATAGCCATTATTTCAAGGGTTTGGGGCTCAGAATAATTCCAATTAATCGCTTGTTTAATTCACAGAGTTTAGTTCATAGTCTCGTGATCCTCCCAGGTAACGCTGCTGTAGTTTGGGTCACTTTGCACCACCGAGGCAGAGGCTGTAAGTTGGGATTTTGCCTGGTCAAGGTGTTCCAGAGGGGAGGTGAGAAAATCTGACCCTTTACAACCACACAGAAACGGAGCCTCTGTTTTGAAGGTTTTGTCCAAAAGTTTTCCAACATAGTAAACTGCGTGGAAACTAATTTCCTTTCAAAACAAGAAATGAGGGAGATGCCTCTGGAATTTAATTGTCCATTTTGGGAAACCTGCGTTGTTTAAACCCAGCACTTTGAGCTTCTTTTGCTGCTTAATGTGGATGCAGTAAAAATACACTAAATAGATTCTTCAATGTCGATTGCCAGCGGTGGCAGAATGGTGAAAAGTTTGGGCCGTTGGTCAAAAGATGGGATAACTGTTCACTTCTGTAACCCTGAGTCCAATGTCCAGGAACAACTGGAAGTAGCTGAACGAAGCAGAGGTTTATAAACACTTCTCAGCCTTCTGTTCTTTTAGAAATGGTAAATACCTTCAATCCTTTGCTGGGAAGTTTCATACTCACTGGCTCGCAAGAGAAGCAGGTTGGAAGCACGTGTGTTTGCAGGCGTGTCACTAGTGGCAATGCTACACATCCCTCGGGAAGCTCTTTGGGCTCACACTGGTGCAGGTACCACTGTGGGTCTACCTGGGACAAGGTGATGGTCTTGTCACTGGAAACGGTAGAGGTTGCTGCTGGCCGACGTCCCAGTCTTGTAGAGCATTTGCGAAAGAGGTCTCTGATGCTCTGTCCTCTACGTTTCTTCTGAAGTCCCTTCACAGCTGATTTCTCACTACAAACATCTCCTTCGTTACAAAGCTCATGCTTCAGAGCTGATGCTAAATTGTTCATAACAGAGAAAAGGATGTGTGTAATTTTTTACGTGTGTAGCTAATTCATCCAGATTCACGTTTTGCTGTAATTAAATACGTTTCATATATCAGGTATAATTAATATTCTAGGACATCCAAAAGACAGTGCTTAAATACCTAAATTTTGTTAATGGATTCAGTGTATGAGCCTGTTTTGTAAGCACAGGACTACATAATTGTTCAGGGATTACCCCAGATCTTTCATTAGTGATCTAACGTACCACCCAGGCTAAACCACCTATTTATCTGGAGGGCAATTGATTATAAACACAGATTTAACTAACAGATCAATCATAATAGCTGAGATTATACTGCCAATCTGCTTCTAGTGGATTTTTATCAATTAGTACCTAAAAATGTCACTTATTAATGTCCTCTATGCCTTTGTTGACTCTTGATTAAATTCAGGTAGGAAACTCATGTCTAAGAAAAAAGTGGACATTTCTTGTTTTAGAGCTACCCTGTAATTCTAGAAATTACACAGCATCCCAGAGTGGTGGGGGTCAGCAGGGCCCTCTGGAGCTCCCCCAGTGCCACCCCCCGCCAGAGCAGGGGCACCTCCAGCAGTGGCACAGGACACCTCCAGGCGGGTTTGGAATGGCTCCAAAGGGGGAGACTCCCCCCTCTCTGGGCAGCTGTGCCACTGCTCTGCCGCCCTCAAAGTAAAGAAGTTCCTCCTCGGGTTGAGATGGAACTACCCATGGTCATGTTTGTGCCCGTTCCCTCCTGTCCTGTCACTGGGCACCACTGGAAAGAGTCTGGCCCCGACCTCTTGCCACCAGACCTTTATTTATTATTTATCAGTTGGATTTGCCAACATTTCTTTGTTTAAAAATATATATATATAAATTAAGAGTATGAGCCTGTTCTGTAACCACAGATAAATTGTTTGTGATGAGCCTGTGGTTTAGGTCTGGACTCAGCTCTTTGTGCTCCTGTAGGACATAATCCAAAATCCATTCATAGGAGAGGAAAAAAAAGTCTCCATTGTCTTCTGCAGGTTTGGGATCATCACAGTCAGTGTCACTGTGCATGCAAGGACAAAGGCAGAAGTCAGGATCAGACCTTTTCAAGCACTTCTAGTTCTCTCTGAACGTCTAGGAAATGTTTGTGTTCAAGAGCGAAACTCCACGTTTTGGATGTTATTTTCCCAGAGATCTGTGCTAGAGGAATCGGGCAAGCCTCGTGTATAAGAATTCAGTAAAATAAGTAAAGGTAAGAGTCGCACAGCCAGGTTCTCGTACTTTCCCTTGCTCTTGGCGTCATTGTCATTTCCTCCCTGTTTAGGAATCCCCTATAAAATCAGCTGAGCGCCTTGTGGCGGGAGGGGAACGCAATACTGAATATAGGGGATCAGAGCCTGGCTTGGAGCATCCCGTTGGATGCACACAGTGTCACCTGCTGTTGAGGGTGCCCGCTCTAAAAATACCGACGAATGATCAAAATCTTAATGTTTGTGGCCACTGTATCATGTCGGAGAAACTTTTTTTTTGTTGTTTGTTTTCCCCTTGGGCTGCAGCCGTGTAACTATGACCAACAGGGCACATCCTCCCGTGTGAAATCTTTGATGAGAGTCCCGGCTGTCGATGTCCCTGCTGCGCCCTGGGCGCAAATGGAGGGACCAGGAGGAAGATCCGTACGGGCAGGCGGTGGCCCGGGGGGTGGTGAGCAGCAGCCCGTTTGCACGAGCGCGCTGAGGAACGGGAAGAGCGACTTCCGTGCACAGGCACCGATACATCTTTTGATTCCTGTTTTCATACAATGACGTGTGTGCCGCATTGTGCAAGTTAAATCTCATGCTAGCCCTTAAGCGCGTTATAATGCTCCTTCCCTATGTGTGACTTAATCTCTACCGTTTTCTAAATAAGGCAATTTCATACGTGCTAGGTGCAGAGCAACTCTGTCAGTGCACTCCACATCACGTTACTGAACCTCTGTCTGCGTTGTGCGTTACGCTGGGTAAGCAAGTGCTCCCCTTAGCTAATTCACACTGTTCTTACAGGGTTACGTTTCCCTTCCAACGGCTTCTGTGGGGCTTTGTAGATCCCCCTGCCCCACAGCACCAGGGACTCTGTGGGAAATGGGACGGGGATTACGTTGTATTAAAATACAGGGCTACCATTGGGAAGCAAAATAACAAAAAAAGCCTCCATCAGCTTGGTGTTGAAAAGCCATCTGATGTTTTTAGGGATAAGAGAATTTCTCTAGGGTTGTAAGCATAGCTTTAAATTGTACTGCCTTGTTCAGAGGCTTCCTGACTTGTTGGGTGAATGTGACTGGCTTGCAGTGGGGTTTACTGACGCGGAGCTGTGGTGCACCTCCCTCCGGTGAGCAGATGGCATTGGAGAATCCAGAACCGGACAGGTCTCGTCTTCAATTCTCTTCTTTGTCCAGCCCAAAATTTGAAGTCTTCTGCTCTTTTGGGACCACAGATCACAGTCTGAGGTCAGACCAGCCTTTGCATGTGACTGCTCTTTGCAATATTAGCACTCTGGAAGCAACTGACAAGTGATAGAATTGTTAAACTTATCAAAAAGTGCTAATTAATCTTTAATCTTTCGAATATACACCCTTTGCTGACCGATTGAGTGGTTCTTCCATTGAATCTACTCAGTCCACTTGGTGGACTTGGGAGTGCTAGGTTAATGGTTGGACTTGATGATCTGAAATGTCTTTTCCAACCTAAACGATTCTATGATTTGTCTTAGTGTGAGCAATGGAGTGTGTCATTTGGGTGCGTGTAGGGAAAGAGCACAGAAATGAAAAAAAAATCTTGTGTTGAAAATAGAAAGTAGATTGTTAAAGGACTTTTCTTACTGCTGTCCTTCTTTCCATTCATGTAACTAGTGCACACCCAATGTATATTTTGCATAAACCTCTTTTTTAATATGTGCATTCAGCAGCTGTCTGAAGGTTCAGGGAGAAATGTAGAATACATCAGGTTAGGGGATTCCTGGGGAATGGAAAAAGAGTTTCTATCCACTGTCGTTCTTCTGTGTTGTACTGTGTTGTCTGTCATCTTCCGCTTTCTCTAAATAAGGATATATCAGTGCAGTATTTGTGAGGTGTGTTTAATAAATAGTGATGTTCTTTCTACTACTGTTGGTCTCTACTTTCTGCTTGGTCAGCTGTACCCTCTGTCATCGATGTTTCAGGAACAAAATATGCTCTTATAAAGGTGAAATCAAGAGTTTTGAATCATTTTTTTTTTTAAATTTCCTTTTCCTTGTTTATGCGTCAGTATCACAGGTGTGTGAGTATTAAAGACTTTGAGATTTTTCTCTTATGGAGGCTAAAGGAGCACAGGAGGATGATGTTTTCTGAAAATAAGGTCTCAATATTTCAGAGGCAAGTTTCTTTTTCACAAATACTTGTCTGTAACTTCTGGTGTTAAATTCATAACATAGGATGGATGATTCATGACTTGGGGATGTGTGCACACCTTGAGATAATGTTAGTTAGATAGTTTTTATGGATATGTTGAGATTATTATGATCATCCTAGTAGCACATTTGATAAATGAACGTAATTACAAATACAATAGCAATTGATGTGATCACAGTGTTTACAAAGTGTGGTTCATTTTTTGTATTGATTGGAACTTTCAGAGAAGATATGGAAGTATTCACTGAGCTCTCGTAAAACAAAAAGCCGTGGCTGTGAAGAAAGCGCCTGGTCAGACGCACCGGTCCCTTCATGGTGAGGGCACTGCACTTAGTCCCCGCTCGGCAGCTTTTGGAGTGGAGCGAAAGCGCACATTACTGTATCTTTCCTATGCAGTCTTCTTTTTAGAGAATTTTGCATACAATTAGTTTGCCTTTTCCTTCTTGGAATGCAAATAACAAGATGGGTAGAGGCTACCTTACTGTGAAAACACCAGTCTCGCTCCTCCTCAACTTAAGAGTGAGGCGGGTCATTTTTTTTTTTAATTACATCAAAGATTTCTTTTAAAATCAAAGTTAAAAGACAAACCACAAAACAATAAAAACCCAGCTGTTATAGCTGTGATTTAGTGGACAGTTATTAATTATTACATACAGTAGTGTGCTCTGGAAACCCTATATTTTTTTTAGCCCAGTCTAGTAACATAATTTAGGACGTCTGCAATTATGGGATACGTTCAGATAAATACCAGTGAAGACCGGTAAGCATCTTCCTGTTGGGGTACATGCTCCTCATATAAACTGACACGTGAAAAGAAAAGCTGTAGAGAAAAGAGATCAAAATTAGAATTGCTCAAAAGGAAGGAGACGATACTGCATCAGTCACAAAGACACTATTTGGCACTAAAGGCACTGGATCAGAGATCAGCTGTGAAATTGCACCCAGTGAGACTTACCCAGGGGAACCTACAGGAGAGCTTGAGTAGTCCCAAATGAAGGAGACAAACCGGGTTTAAAAGTATCTCAAGAACGGGTAAGTCTATTCTTGCAGCCCTGGGCATCCTTCTGGAATTAGAAGGGATTCTTCATGCTGGAATACTGAGTTTTATGACTTTCTGAAAAACCTGTTATGTTTGCCTATATTCAGTGGTATCCAATCTGTGATGTCTTTGGTCTCCTTTCCCATGTTGCTGTAGCTGCTGCTGTATTTTTAACTTCCAGGTTTTGCAGTCTTCTGATGGCTTCTTTCCTTTACTCTGCCTTCTTTAGTCTCCAGTGACCTGTAAACCAACAGGCGCGGCTTTGCATCACGGAGGTATTTTTTTGGCTTATGTCTTGGTCTCATTGCTTCTGCTGCTTCTCCTCCCTGCTGGCCTCTTTTCTGCAAAACGTCCTTTGTTCTTGCAGGCGGGCGTCAGTTTGTCATGCAGTCAAGTTCAATGGGGGGTAGTGGGGAAAGGATCTCCTCGTACAGCCAGGTCCTTCCGGCTGGAGTTAGCTGATAATCGGAAACATAGGTCTGTACGAGGTCTGTGTTGTTCAGAGCAGCCAGGAATTACTGGGACCAGTATTTCAGAGTGGTTATTCAGTCTAATATATGGACAGAATATATCAGTGGCTGTGTATATTTCCTGCTATAATGCATGAAAGATACCGTTTATTTTTCCACAGAAAGTTAATGGTACAATATTTTTTTGGTTGTCATTCTTTTTAACATCTTCCAGTGGTGGAATTCCAACGCAGGTCAGGTTTTTTTTTTTTCCTTGCTATTACGTACTTTGGTTGTACCGCTTGGGAAAGAGGAGGCGTGGTACGGAGAGGTGTTATCTTAAAAGTAAAAGTTTAGAACTGTTGAATATCTAAATTATTTTAAGTATATGTCATCCCTTTCCTTCCAAATAATTGAAAAGCACACACTGATGTATGCATTGTACACATAAAATCATTTTACTCGCTTATTACGTAGCCATGAGCAAGATAGGAACAGGAGATCTGGTTGTTAGCACATTCAACGCCGCAGTGCTCCGAAACCTCTCACAAGAGAGGAAGAAAAGGACTGTATGTTCAGTTGAAATTAAGGGTGAGATCAGCCCACAACTGACATAACCAGTCTTTTTCCATGTGTTCTGGGGCAGCAGTGGCCGTGCTGCCACGTTCTGCAGGTGCTGTTGATAGCGGAAGCCTTCAACTCTTCTGTTTCTCTCCAACTTCCCGCCTTGAAGAGGGACACTGGGAAGAACACTTCAGGATCTCAGCTGAGAATTCCCGTCCTTTGTCAAATCACAAAAGATTCACCTTGTGAACGGTTGATCATCCTCAGCTCATCTTGGCTGAAATGTGATTTAAGAGTACTTAGTACCTTGCATTAATTGGCTCTAAATGCGCAAAAGGCATTAAAATGAAATCCTTTTAATTAAGTGACATTAAACATTCAGTATTCCACGCTCAGCTGTAAATTGGGTTGGAAGCCATTACATGAGGAGCTGGTGGGTGCGTGTGCGCTGGCCGTGGACGGGGCGCCGCTGCCGCGGTTGGAGCTGCCGTCCTGGGAGAGGCGGGCAGCGCAGGTGAGGGGTCCCTTCGGCAGCCCGAGGCAGACAAACCGGATGAGGAGGTTCTCGGTTTGCTTGTTCTTCCCTTCCTCTGTTTGCAGAATTCTTGGCTTTGGCAGCTTCAGGAGCTGCACCAACAGGGAAGTGTCTGCGCTAAATTCAGCTCTTCTTAATATTTCTCTTGACTTTCTGATTGTCCTGGATACTTTTTCCCTTTAGAGAGGGAGCAACATTTGGAAAACTTTAGCGGGTTATAAAGGAAACGTATTTTAGTGAAATGTTTTGCTGATCTGAGGGCTGGAGCCCCTCTGCTGGGAGGACAGGCTGGGAGAGGTGGGGGGGTTCAGCCTGGAGAAGAGAAGGCTCCGGGGAGACCTCAGAGCCCCTTCCAGTATCTGAATTGTGCCTGCAAGAAAGCTGGAGGGGGACCTTTGACAAGGGCATATAGTGATAGGACGAGGGGGAATGGCTTCAAACTGGAAGAGGGGAGACTGAGATGAGATATTGGGAAGAACTTCTTGGCTGTGGGGGCGGTGAGCCCCTGGCGCAGGGTGCCCCGAGGAGCTGTGGCTGCCCCATCCCTGGGGGTGTTCAAGGCCGGGTTGGACGGGGCTGGGAGCAACCTGGGCTGGGGGGAGGTGGCCCTGCCCAGGGCAGGGGGGTGGAACCAGATGGTCTTCAAGGTCCCTTCCAACCCAAACGGTTCTATGTCTCTGTGCTGCATGCTCAGCACCGAAGCGGTCGCTGCCAGCAGTGGAAGGCGATGCCAAGGAGCAGACTCGAGGCAGCAAGCTTAAAATATTTTGACCAGCCCCTGCTCGTCGAGTAGCTGTTTGCAGCAAGCGTCTCCCCGTCAGAGAGAGGCGTGTGTTTTGCTTTCAGACCGTCGTTCGATTCCCTCTTCCAAATCCAGTGCGCTCACTGAGGTTCTGCTCGTTTACCTGCTGTACCCTTGTGGTTCTCCTGCCGAGTTCCCCCGCTCTGTTTAAGTAAGATTTCTCACCCCGATAAAGCGTTGTACAAGCGCTGTGGCAGGAAGGAGAAACTCTCACTGCACGTAGGTCTGACTTCTCCTTTTTATCCCGTTTTGATGCAATCAGCTCCTCATAAAGCGCTCCCCCCAGCGAATGTAAATTTCATTAAAGCCCTCTTGGTTCCCTGCCCACTTCTCCTCCGTGAATCCGATCGCTGTTATTATTGCTGCCTGTGTCACTTTTATTTTCTCTTACCTTTTCCCCCTCGGTTTTATGTAAATAATGTTTGGATAATGGAGTGAAATGGTTTCCATGGTGCTGAACAAATACAGGTCACAGTGTGTGGGACTCCTCTGCACCTGAACATAAAGGTGAACATGTATATAATTTTTAATTATTTGGTTTCTTACAACTAAGAAATAAGTTTTGCGCGTCTTGTAGCATCGTTTTGCCGATGACAAAAATCACTTCGTTATGAATTCCGCAAAAATAGTTTTGCCTTTCAAATGGTAATTTTTTCACTGTATTCATACTTTTTTTTTTTTTTTTAAATGACACTATCATGCATTACACCATCTGATTAAAAAATCTGCTGGAATAATATTTGCACTGAACATCTGTCATTGGCAGCTGTAAATATGTTCTGTATTTATCTACAAGGAATCAAGTTAAGAGCCCCTTGCAGTCAGCAGAACTTTACTGAAGGGTGAGCGTGCCCGAATGCCGGGCTCCCCCGTGTTTGCTTTAGCTGTGGATGTCCTGAAATAGGTTAAACACGCGGATCATTAATTTTGAAACCGAACTGAAGTTATAAGGACTATTTTTAAAACGCCCCACGGCAGTTGCTGTCATGGAGAAAAGTTGCCAGTGCCACTTTTTTTTTGAAAAAATCCAGGTTTGACTGCGGGGGCTTAGCACTCCGCGGGCAGCAGGGCTGGGGGCGCTGCGGGATGGAGACCGGCACGGCCACCGGGCTGTTGCGTGCCAGGAGCCGAAGCATCACGCCTTTGCTGCCGCGAGGGCAAGGTGGACACGGGACCTTCCCTGGGGTCACTGTCATGCTCGCGTTTTTCCATGCTGGATCTGTATCACAGCCGGGAGAAAGTCGACAGGATCGGTGTGGTGAAAAGAGAAATAGGCGGTAAAGTCCTTCTGCCCCGTTTTGTGTGCGCCTCCATAGGTTTGATACGGCTTTCTTACCCTCTGCAAACAAGGAAAGAGGATTTAATTCATCCTCAAAGAAAGAGGATGATAAAATGGATTTTATGGTCTTTATCTTATGGTCTGAGTTACCATCTAAATAGAATTTACATTGTCCAACCTTACGTAGATGCTGTCTTTCCCCATAAACTCTGCTGAGGAGCTGAGCTGGACGGGTTCAGAGCTGCTCTCTAAGAGCCCAAACCGCTGTGACAGAAACCGCCAGGAGCCGGGTGCGCAGGCAGCGGGCGCGATGTACCCTTTCTGAACTGAAATCGGTGTATTCGTGGTACAACACGGTAATGCTGCGTCACACTGAGCAAGTGGTGGCGATGAATCCCAGAAGGGAAGTTTAAGAACTTGTCTAAGGTTCAGTCGCAGTTGTTTTGCTGTTCATAAATGTTGCCCTTCTTAGGAAAATTTAGGATGAATCTTGGAGCCAAGGGAGGGGTGACCTTAAATAATGAAATCTGCAGCAAACGAATACCTTGATGAGCAGATGAAAGGACATTCTCAACTCCACATTGTGTGAAAGCTTGCGGAAATGAAGTCGTGCCTCAGTCTCTGAAACTCAACCTGGGCTGTATTGTCAGGGAAAAATAAAGTCCAGCCTGAAGGTTCTTCAATTGAAAGTCCCTGCCAAAAGGTTTAAGGCATTTGCATATGGAGCGAGTCCCCTTAGCTGGGGATCAAGCCTGCTGGAATCTGCGGGGCAGCTATCAGTGACCAGAAACAACACCGTGTCACTTAAATGACTAATCAGACAGAAAAATGAACGCTTCAGCCACCAGGCTCAAGAACGGTCCACGGGCAGTCCTCGGCTCTCCTTGATATTGTAAATGAGTTGTTGAATAAATCAGAGTAACTTACAAATGAATGTAATAAATTAGTATCAACAGAAGTTTGTATAGGGATAATTCATAAGCAGAAAAGGGTGGTACGTTTGTCAAAGAAATTTTCACCGCAAATAATTCATCTGTTACTGTAATCATCGTCTTGAACTGGTCCTGGTGGTGAATGAGGAATCAGTATGGCCTCTACCATAGCGATATAAAGATATATTGTCTTCAGCTGACGGCACTGAATAACCCCACTGCCGCCTTCTGCAGCAGACGGAACGCGGGTGACCCCCTGGCAGCGCCCCGCGCCGCAGCCCTTCGCGGTACCCGCTCCGAAGGTGACAACAGGGAGAGTGACTACTGCAAGGACCTCACCAGCAAGAGTCACCTGCTGGTGTTCAGGACCCGGGATCAGAGGTGCCCAGAGCAAGGCAAAGCCCCGGGTGTCTGTCCTTCCTCCTGCCGTGCCCTGCCCGGGCGTCTGGTGTTTCGAGCGGAGCAGAAAAGCGCGGTGCCTTAGGGATGCTCCCACCCTGCTGTCAGCTGGTCCTCACCAAGTCCCTTTCTTGCCCCGAGAAGGGCAGCAGAACGAGGCTTGAGAGGGGACCTGCAGCTGAGGCGTGAACTGGAGATGGAAGGGAAGGGTTTGCTGCCGACTCTGGCTAACCCGTCCTACTCCCGAAGCCGCGGAAGCTGCAAAGCTATTTGTGACATTAATGCAGGTTTCCCCTGGCCATCCCGGCGGACAGTGCTCGTGGGCGCTCCTGTGCGGTGGACACGCTGGCCTGTGGTCAGCAAACAGGCAAAGGCAGACGAATCCCCTTTGCCCAACGCTGCTTTGCAGAGCAGGAGATGTCTCCAAGAGCAGCGTTGCTTTGTTTCAGGGGCATCCGAGTTCCCTACCTTGCGGACGCCCCAACCCCTGCCCGCACTTTCTCTTCTTCAGGGTTCGTCATGCAGCAGCCCTAACTCTCGACAACAGAGATTCGCCTCAGAGCTGTTCGGAGCAAAAGATGCGTTATTAATGCTGCTGCGGCTCAGGACCAGAGGTAGACACAGCCGCGCTGCTGCGGTGCTCAGAAGAGGGTGGTCCATGGTCCCCACTCGGCAGGAACGTGGTCCGCCTGGATGAGCAGCGCGCGGGACGCGCCGGTCACACCCTGCCCAGGTTGGGTCAGGACTGGGTATTGACCAGTACGGAGACTGGGAGAGGCTGAGTTTTGGGCGAGGACGCTAAAGCGAGCCCCCGGCTTCAGTGGCCTCACAGGTTGGGCAATTCCTCTCTTCCACAGTATTCTCTTTTAGAAGTGCTCTGTGTGGCGCTCTGCAAAAGAAAACAGAGGAAACCGGTGGGTTTGGTGAAAACAATTACGTCATAGCCATCGTCAGCTGTTAAAAGTGGGAGCTGTTGAGTCTCTGTGGTGTGGGACAGGCTTTCGTCATCATTATGCCCCGATGTTGGGACAAGCGTGAAGAAGAAAGTGTTCCTTAGAGGGGGTGTATAACACACAGCTGCCCCCGAGCTGACTTTAGTTTAGATCCTACGGATTCTATCTGTCTCTGCGGCTACTTCAGCAATACCAGAGCCGGTTGTGTGCAATTACAGGTCCTGTTGGCTCCAACACTGAAGGTCTCAACATAAGGAAAATGTTCTGCCCATATACACAGCCTCCGACAGCCCTTTGGGATCTTTTAAAGGGACGAGGTGCCGTATCCTTCTGTTTTAACACTATGTTTGCAATAACGCTGTAGTTCCTCAGTTTCAAAAAACCCATGCAAGCATGGAATTCGTATAGGTTGGTAAGTCAAAGCTACCGTCATCATCTTTTTCATTTAAAAGAACAACTATGTATACTCTCCTTCCATTGCAGCACGCAAACATTGTTTTCTAGAAATCATATTTAAATTATAAAATTAAGATAGCCGTCTCATTTCCTGCTGCGTCATGTTACAGATTAAGGAAACCAGACTGATATCAACAGTCTTTAATATGTATTAATAAATATAATTTTCCCTGAAGTTTTGACCTCGAAAAGTTTGCGAGGATAATTATGGCACTTATTATCAGCGATAAGTTATGGTCTAAATTTAGTTACTGATGTTGTAGGAAACTATGGAAGTAGTTTTGGTTTAGGTTGAGGCTGAATCAGAGAAACCCACCCTTCTCAGAAATTAATGGAGGCTTTCATCCTTCCTGGCAGAGCTACTTTATCATTCATATGACTAAACAGACAATCAATTTAACAGCAACGTATGGGAATGGAGGGAATGAACAAATAAGCTATGAATGATGAGAATAGAAAAATCAAGCCCCCCTCCCTTATTCCCTTTTAATGGCTAATACCAACAGGGACAAGACCAGTAAAAAGAGGTTAATGAATTGCAAAGATCCTTTAGAAAGTGATTGACTGGTATTGAAGCTCAGTCAAATCAGTCATAAATATTTACTTTTATTAGCAACAGTGGGTTGCCTGTTATTTTCGATTGATTTTTAAAGCTGTCAAAAATCTACCACTGTGACTATTACCAAGTGTTTTATTTCATCAATATTTTCAAGCTACAAAGAGCTGGACGAAACGCTGTCCTGAAACTTATTTCCTTATCTGTTTGGTAAGTATTGCTCACGAACGACTGAAAGAGGGGAGTTAAAACGAGATTCACCGCACCGTGCAGGCTAATCGCCCCACCGCGGCCCCGCCGCGTTTAGTCCCTCCTATTCAATGCCGCCTCCGCTCGGGGTTTGTCGTGCCGCGATAATCCCCACGGGAGCGGCCAGGATTCCTGAACCCGTGGCTCTGCTCTTCGTTCTTTCCCAGGTTGGGAAGGGGCCGTGGGGAGGGCGAGAGGCCGTGTTCCCCGCGAGCTGCGGGGTCGATGGGGCGGCGTGGGGGCTGCGCCCCCCGCGGCATCGCCCACCCCGAATATCGCTCTGCCGCCCCAACCCCGCGGGAGAGGAGCCCTCCCAAAGGCGCTCTGCCAAACGGAAATATTTTCAAGGTGGTGGCCGCTACGTTAAAGCCCAATACCATAATTCAAAGGAAAATAACAAAAGGAATTTCCTAGAGATAACAACAAAGAGTTAACATTTCCCAGGGCAGACAAGTTTCCAATTCAATTAGTTTTAATGAACCTTCTGCTCACTGGTTACTGAACTAGAAAGAACAGCAATAAATGCCCAGAGGAAAGAGAGAGAGGATATTAAAGGAGGGTTAGTGTATAGTATATAAATTTCCAAGTTGACTAAAAGAGTAGCCTCGATATAGTTTTAGGAACCCAAACTGCAATATCAGACATGCTTTCCCTTTTCGGCAAGCAGTTGTCGCAGACGCTGGATACAGCGCGATCTCTCGTGATTCTGCCAAGCTACCGACCCTGCAAAATGCTGCAAAAAAATTTTACGAACCGTATTTTCAGTTATTTTTTTTAATCAACTGATTAATTTTTTTAAAATGGGTTGCAGCGTCACTATTTCATAAGCGAAGCACACAGAAAACATGGGTTGATAAGAAAATGAAAAAGCAAATATAAATTCTGCAGTGAGAACTCTACACTGAATGTCTTTTTAATATAAAATGCACAGTAATTTAAAAAAAAAAAAAAAAAGCTTTGAGGGTATTCAGCCTATTATTAACAGCATTTCCATGCATGTTTGCTTTAAGTTTAAATATTAATTTTATATGAATTTTGGTCACTGAAATTGTGCTATAGAGTCTCCCTCTTGTATTTCCAGGGTCCAACAGTATGTGTCAGATTTTGGTTAACATAAAACCACACAGTTGCATATGTTCACACATCCATGCTGACTAAATATTTGACAGAAATAATAGATTTTAATATGTGCTGCATATTGTATTATTGTTTCAAATAGCATTTTCTGATATATGAGGCTTTTTTCTCTCATTCACTGAATTTCCATGAATTTAGCTATATGTGCTTAAAATATTTCATAGCCTGCTTTCTTCTATTAGCAATGTCAAATACTTGAAAAATTTACAGCGTTCTAAGCATAGAATTTATCATTCATTTGTAATCTAATATGAATTTATAAAGAACAAAAATCTATTTTTTTTTTTTCTCTTGCATATTGGTATAAGTTAATAGCAAAATTTTGCTTGCTGCATTTTAATAATGATATTTATTTATTTAGTCACAATGCTGTTCAGGCAAGCAGATTTTCAATTACATGTATGTCCTACTTATCTGTACGTTTCCTTTCACTGTTCTTCGTCCGAGCTAAGCTTGCATCCTGTGAACTCCTCCGCCTTCCCTACAGCCCGGGCTGCAGAACTGCTATATGATGGGAAGGACAACTGTTTTTACAGGTAGCTTTAAATACTAAAAAAACTTATTCTAAAATGAAGCACTGCCGTTATCTAGGTTTAAGAAGAGAGACCTCACCTCCTTTTCTTGCTGTTTAGTTAGCAATATCAGTATCAAAAGAACAAGAGCTTTTAGGCTGTATTTCTATTTTAACTTTCTTATGTATACAGCAGTTTGACCAAGTTTTTTTTTTTTTTTTTGAAAAAATAGAACCCAGTAACTAACTGTGAATAGAGAAGTTCCTCTTGCTTTGTTAAAGTACTAAATTAGTCAAAGTTTTCTTTTCCCTACCATCGTTTTGGCACAGTGTACCGGCACCGGCGCGGTGCAGCACAGCAGACGACAGCCTTTTCCGCCGCTTACCACCCGGATTGTTTTGCTGCACCGGGCGCTCCTCTTTTAACGTTCGTATTCTCCAGTTTTTGTAATGTCATCAAGAATTATCGCAATAATTTTACAGACTGTTTACAAATGAACGGGCAGGGCAAAGGCAAAGCTTTTTGGGACTCTGGCCGTTTCCCTTGGCTGGGGCCGGGGGTTGGCCGGGTCCCGTGGGGCCGGGGTGGTGGGGAGCCCTCTCGGCAGCACTCTGCTCCTCGTGACAAAAAATGGGGAATACCAGGAGATACCTGAAATTAGCCAGTGGGTCTTTAATTGGTGGCCTATAGATTTTTCTTGTGATTCGCTGAATTTCATCCCTGTTTGCATGGGGAATATTTGTTCTTCAAAGTTACGTATTCAGGGGTGAGTCACGGACTCATTTTTAATAGCGGAAAGCACAGCACTGGTGTGCCCTGACTTCCAGAGCTAATATTTAGCATGAAGCAGGCTGACAACTTCCTCTTCAGTTTGCTAAACCCCAGTAAATCGCAGTAGGGAATCATGGGAAAGTGAACAAGAACAATGGAGAAGATAAAATAACTCTGCCTTCCAGTTTCTTAAATAGCAACTAAAACTCTAGAACTTGCCTCTAAGATATTACAAGAACTTTGTCAAGTAGCACATGAGAAAATAGAGCCCACAGCCATATAGTAAGCAAAAAAATTCTGTTTGAGTATTGACATGACAGTTTTTGAAAGTTCAAGCAGAAAACCAATTATAATGAGCACTGAAAAGCCCGAAGCCCTGCTGTTCAATAAATAAAAAAGTACAACAAACTATTTTCCAAAAAGGTTCTAGAGAGTTTCTTCTTGTCCCACTACTTACAATATGATTACATAAATAGTCTCTATTTGCTGTTGAATTGCCAGGCAGCTGTATTAAAGTACAAATCAAATCAAGTCAGGATTAGAAAGTAAAAGAGCATGGTTTAAAGTAATCTATCCCCCAGGAACTGTGCTCAGATTCATCAAACAGAGCTTAAAGTACAGTATATCTTATACCCTTGTGTTTCCATGCTGCACTGCTGCAAAACCAGTTATTATTTTTGATATCCAGAGAATGTTGCTCGTAGCTTTAGGAGGCTCACTTGCTTATTTAAAGTACTATAAACCTTCCCTGTCACTTATTATTATTTCTCTTGGTTAAGATTCATGAGGAGGACGTAAGTGTGGAAGACGCGAAGCTCCTTTATTGATCAGCTCGTGCTCGCCTCCCCTGAATTACTCTAAATAAGCGCTGTGGATAAAGGCGTGATATGTTTTCTTCCAGGTTTCTGGTGATCTGCAGGTGCAATATTTTTAAAAGCTTAAGCACCGTGCGTTGTTCCGCCTCATCAGCCGCGCGCCGCGTTCCCCGCTCCCTCCGTGCTCGGGGGCCCTCAGCTCCAGGGCCCGGGTCAACCCTCTTTATGTCAGCAAAAGCACCGACTCCTCTTTCCCTCATAAAACCTATTTCTGTTGGTTTAGGAGCATAATGGGCCCCGCGAAATGAGTGTAAATTATATGATAAGCGTGCCTTTGTAAAGCTTTTTTGTAGCCTTATTTTGAGGCCATAGAAGTGTAAAATACCCTTTTGTGCAACAGAGGTTCGCGCGCCGGCTGCTTTGTCGGAGGAAGGGCAGAGCCTTGGCCTGGTTTTGTGTCATTATTCGTTGACACCGGGACTTGTACAGAGCAGGTCCGAATTCTCATCCTTCATTATTGCAAAAAAAGGCAACGAACAAAAAAAAAATAATTCATAAGCATGAATTTGAGTAAAAAAAAAAAATGGTGTTTCTTGGTACTAGGCAGCTGGTTAGTGACGGATGCGTCCTGTGTCCTTTTTCTAAGGGCACGACAGGCGTCCGCAGGCATCAGTTGACTTTTCGGTAACAGCTCCTGGAGCTTCTGGGGTGGATCAGGACGCGGGGCCGGCTCTCCGTGGCGGGCTGTGGTGGCGGCGTGGCGCTGTGCCGGGCGTCCTCCCAGGGCCGGGCCTGTTGGCCAACACACGCTGAGCAAAGAGGAGGCGTTCGGAAGTCGGAGATCCGATGCTCCCTGGCAAGGCTGTGCTGCGTGACCTGCCTCGCCAAAACCCCTGGCTCCCTGCGGAACGGGGACGCTGCCCACCGCCCGGGGAAGGCTGCTGGGAAAGCGCAGCGCCGGCGGTGGGTGCAGGGGGAGGGCACGGTCTTTTCTTTCTGAACACGCTGAAATCGAAGCGAAATCAAGTAACCAAAAACTGATGACAGACCCCAAAGCATTTTCACACTTTAAGGAACGCTGGCGTTGCCCACGCAGCCCAGGGGAGGTGCGACGCCCCTGCGGTGTCCCAGGGGAGGCGCAGGCTCCCCTGTGGCTGTCCCCAGCGTCCCTCTCCTCCCGGGTGGCTGCTCTGGTGGGTCACCACTGGGGACCTCCCGCCCCGCGGGGGTGGTGTAAGCTGATTGCTGTCACTCTGCCGAGAAAGGTCATCCTACATTAAAAACGGGGTGGTGCCTTGATAGTGATGGGTGGCTTCGCTAGCAAGGTTAAAATAGGACAACCGAAAATTAGATTTATTGGTAATTTTTCGGCTGTTGTGCCCTGGGCTGGAGGCAAGGGTGAGAGTGGTTTAAGCGAACCACTTGTTGCGGCACTTGGCCAGAAGTTTCATCCTGGAGAGTAACTCCCATCTGTTGTCCACCGTTATTTCTTCTGTTTCCCAGAGGGAACGGGGCTGTTCACCTCCCTTCGCCCTCTTCATGATTTCCGCAGACTGCACGTCTTTATGCCTGTTATTTCCGAAGCTGGCAGCGGCTAGCACAGCGTATACGTGATTATACAAATGTTAGTGGTTTAAATATAAGCACCTTCCTTCTTCCCCACTCCCTCTCCTCTGCTCAAATTGGTCTGAACAATTTTTGGGGAATCTTTTAATGAAGTATTGATTTTTATCAAGCACATCAAACTAAAGGTAAATGTACCGTTGTGTCATGTTTTTTTTTTTAAAAAAAAAAAAACAACACAAAAAACCCCAAGCCCCAGTATATTACAGATAAACTAAGATAAATGACTTAAGTGCTCAGTTTGTGGAGTAAATTGAAACCATACATCACGGGCTTTCATTATTTTATATTATAAATACTGTAAAGAGTAGGAAAGATGATTGAACAGTAATACAAAATTAGTACTAATTGTCATGACTCCGTTGATGAGGAAATGTGCTTTTAATATAAATAATGCGGAGTAATCATTATAACAAAAGTTAATTTTTTATAGCTGGTGATTGCAGGGTGATAATCAGAAGCCTATGACATCCATTAAATTGCCCTTCCCCGATCCCGCACGAAGAAATGAAGGGATCTGTGTTAATTTTAAAGCTCCCTTTGATTGGGTGAACCTGTCTCCGTTTTGCGTGACACTCTTGCCACAGGTCATTGCCTGGTGCAGTGTACCATGAAACAAACAAATAGAAAAAGGCACCTTCTGGCACTTTAAGTTTCCCTGCCATCTGACTGCAGCCCCGGTGGGTTGAAATGATGAAAAGCACAGCCTTGGAAAAATCTTCCTATGGTTAGATTGGGAAAAATGAGTATGATTATCACATGTGCTGGGAAGGGCAGGATAGACAGCTGAAGTCATCTCAAAACTCCAGAGAGAAGAAGAAGACAAGAGGTCACAATTATATTCTGGTATCACACTCCCTTTCACGGAGATCTGATATATTCGGTTTGTTCTTGTATGGTGCTTAGGGAAGTTCTAATTAAGGGAAGAAAGAATTTTGACACATGTGAAGCAGAGATCAATATTTAGCACTATAATCAGCAATTCCTGATGGTTTGACAATGTCACTATACACACTGTAACTATCCATTATTCTCTGAGAAGGGAGCCAGGCGGAGGCTAACAGGCTTACTGCAAGCTATCATGAATCACATAAAGCAGTGCCTCATTCACTTCTATTTGTCTTCCTTTTCATCTTCATTCATCCTTATAAAGCAGGCTGCGCTGCCACCAGCCTTGAAAGCCACCATGCTTCTGCGCCGCGCCGCGAAGGAGCACGGCTGCCGAAAACGGGGCTGGCATGGGAACAGCAGCGGTTCCTGCGGGACGGGCGGAGGTTTGGGCCACCGAAATATACACAGTGCCCCGTAAGGTTGGCGGTTGGCGAACAACGGAGCGTTTCCGCAATTGATAGCACAGCAGGAAACGGTAGCAAGCGCGTTATACGGTAGCCAAAGCCCCCGACGCCGTCTCCTCTAACAAGAAATGGAGAGATCAGGCGAGTTATTTTTAGGGTATGATCCTGTACCTGCTTAAATTGATGGCACCCAGCTCTAATGGTGTAGCAGTAAAAGAAAAATGGAGCGAGAGAACGAGCTGAATCTCCAGTTTTTGCTACTTGTGCCTGGAAGCCAATCAATCATCCTGTTTACTGCCTGAACTCCGAGCGTAGCTGGCGGAGCGTTAGAGAGACGGACGACACACAAATGAAGCCCCCATTCGTTTTTGTTCTGTTCTCTCCCGATCGCGGCTTTAATTGTTTGAATGTGGAGAACTGCAAGGTATTTGTGAGGCGCTCATGGATCGAGCTCAACATTTTATATGGTGTGTGTTCCGCGCTGCTCCAGGCGTCGTTAGCTGTTTTGCTTTAAAAATGGGATCCCTCCAATTTGGGAGCAGAAATAATGCGGGTGACCAGTTGGGTCTGAATGCACCAGGAATATTGCACCTTCAAAGCAAATAATTTGGGAGAAATTGTGAGCCGAAAATTATCTGAACTGTTCAAATTTACTCACAGATTATGAAGACATTAGCAGATGTCCAACTCACTTTATGAATCTTTCTTAAACAATGATAAATTTGCAATAGAAAATGCCGTCAGCTCCAGTTTGGGTGTAATGTTGATCACAATAATATGAAAGGGTGATTTGTTTGGGTAGGAATATGTGAGTGACGCAGTATTTTGGATGACAGTGCCTGATACAACTTGATTCAGGCAACTAGCTGACATTTCCACCTAATTTAAAGTGAAATTGTTAAAATAATAAAAATTAAAAGGTGAAATTCAGGATGCGTTCACGTAATTCCTTGAAAACATCTGCTGGCAAACTTCCAGTTGCAAGTCAGTGTAACAGGGCTACAGTTTTGCTGCTTTTGCAAATAATTGGTTATTTACCATGGAACAGCGCAGTATGTTCTTAATACGTATCAGCAATCCCATGCTTTAACACGGTTTCTCTGTCTTTTTTGAATAAGAAATAAGGATTTCATATTCAAATAGCTGAAGAATAGTATTTTGATTTCCATTCTGAGTTTTTAATGATCTGAAAAGTGATTTTTGATATTTATCTCTTTATTCTTACCCCTCTAGTACTATTTTGGTAGAGCAGCCAACCTGCGTAGTTCAAGCTTAAAGAAATAAATACTTTGTAAAATGTAATAGAACAGTTTGAGGCCATTTAACATAAAGAACATTATTTCCTACATTTCTCCTAACATTGCCAGTCATGCAGCGTGCATCGTATTACTGTAGGTGGGAGCGAAAAAGACCCAGTGTCCTGCGTTTCAAATTGTCATCTGGTTCTCGGCGCTCCCTCCTCGCTGCCGAAGGGCCGGATCGGGGCCGGTGCTGAGCGCATCCCGGACGCCCCGCGCCGCCGGTGGGTCTGGCGGCACCCGGGGGCGCTGAGAACCCCACCGGATTGGGATCTAAGTGAGATGCTGACACAGGCTCTCATCCTGCCTACCCCAAGTAGCACTAATTAAGGGCTGTCCAACTGTGCTTTCTGTTGAGGCGTTTGCTCCGGTGGGTGACAGGGAACAGCCTGGGATCTGTCTGCAGAGTGACATAACAAAGAAGGGGGGAAAAAAAAAAAAACAGCCCTCCGAGAGGGTGGGCTGGGATAGAAAGACCTGAACTAGGCTTGAATCGCATATTTTGTTATTATAAATATGTAATCTCAGATTAAGCACCGCGGCGTGCTCTGTTTTTGCTTTCATCATACATTTATTAGAGCTCCAGTGGTTCCTGTAAGTGATAATTATAGAGGAGCATAAATTAATAAGGAACTTGGGGAATGATTTCCCTTTGTTAGAAAGGTTATCAATAAATCTTCCTCTTTTTTTTTTTTTTCTTTTTTTTTTTTTTTTTAATACGATGATGGTCAGCGCTGCTATTCTTCAGACCGTAAACTGGGAGACACAGCACCGCTGGGCGGGCGGGAGGAGGGCTCGCCGGGTGCCAGTGCGCCACTCTGCGCTGGAGTCGGAAAAAAGCGCTTTGGCTTGGAGACTAATTCAGCCCAAAGTTTCCCTATGTGTCGGCCCCTCCCCATAACCACCCCCGAGCAAGGCCTTTCCAGAAATCCCCCCATGGCTCGGGGTGCCCCCGTGCAGGCTGGAAAAGGACTCTCAGAAAAGCAAGAAAGGCACCCAAAGTGTTTCCCGGTGCCGGCCGGGGTCACTCCTGGCTCCGCTCTCATCCTCCCAGATGACATTACATTAGTAAGGCACAACGAGCCCCGGAGCTGCTTTACGGGGCGCCCTAAGCCATAACACCTCCCGCTTGCAGCTGTGCCTCATAAATACTGTCTGCCCCACTACGCTACTGTCCTTTTACAGTGGTATCATTTAATTGTAAACCAAAGATCAAAGGTCTTTAACTCTTTAACCAAATTCCAATGTCTGCCAAATTCAATAGCTGTCATTCCCTTAGAAAAAGACAGTGTAATATGTGTGTTCTGATCTAATTTCATAGAAAAAGACAGAATTTACATACTGTTTATTTAGTTAAGTCTCTAAAATCAATACCTTTGTCTGTAGCTCTTTTATTTAAAATACATCATGACATTGCAAACTGCTATATAAATGAATTTTTCTAAACCACACATGTTGTTAATGTTTTTCTATTGCACATTTTTTTTAAAGTTTGAATCATAGCATTTAATAGATCAACTTAAATGTATTTTAATATTGGATTACTAAAGAATGTTAAGTTTTACATTTCTAAAATTATAAATATTATTTCAAAAGGTCAGTCATTTACCCAAGACTTATCTGTCCAATGGAGAACATATTTCAAACCATCCAGACACAGAAACTGATCATGTTAAATACTAAGAAAAAATGAAATCTCTTAATATTTTTTTTTTTCGGTAGTAGGGAGAGAGGAAAGAGCAGCCTTGGACAAAAAGCTTAATGAAAGAAGTTCTGTAGGCTGCCAGCAGTATTTCAGAAAAAGAGAACCCTCTTTTTGCGGGAAAGCACTGTTATTTGTGGTCTTCATTTACCTGTAGGTTAAAGTCTATTTTGGAGTCTGTAAGCAGATGTAGAAAGAATTTTATCGCTGTTGCTTTGGCCTGAGCTGAGTATCACGGCTGCGCTGCTTTCAGTGCCTGGGTTAGCTTGAGCTTAGGCGGGCTCCACCATTGACATTGCACAACGTTATTTAGGAAGCTTGCATACGATTGAAGTATCCTCACCCCCATGAAGAGTCACCAAAGACCTGTCAGTGCCAGCGTCGAGGCCATCAATAGCTTTTGTGTAAGACAGGTGAGAAGCAGTACTTGCTCGTGGAGGCTTAGGTGGAAATGGTCTTTCTCTTTAGCTTTTGATCAATTGCGTATGGTTATTGTTCATGAAGATATTGTATCAGCTGTGCCATGAGAAAGGTCTGTTCAAACGGTACAAAAAGCCCTGAAGCTCTGTGTGAGTTGGTCTGACCTCGTGGTGGGGGGAGGTAGAGTTTGCTCAGTTTGGATTTGTGATGGAAGTCACCCTCCTGAAGAGCAGAGGAGGTCATGCACGGACACAGTACGCTGAGGGTCCAAACCTAGGAACTATTTGGGACTACTGAATTGTCTGTCTCATCAATTTTTTTTTTTTTCTCATCTAGATGTTCAACAGTGCCACAGAGTCCAGTTGGAGGCCAGCGGCTAGTAGTGTACCCCAGGGTGAATGCCGGGGCCAACACCAACATCTTCATGGGTGACCTGGATGATGGAGCAGATGCGCTCTCAGCAGGTGTGCAGAAACAGAAACTGTGAGAAAAAGTCTTTGTGTCACCTCACTTAGGGAGTTCGAGATTAGGATGAGCTTCAGAACTAGGTCTTCTGCACAGTGGCGTGTAACCTTGGTGAACTGGTCATAAAATCGTTTTCAAAACTGAATAGCTAGTTATTTATCTTATTATAGCTGTATTAACTTTGTATGTGTGAGGGTTTTTGTGTCTTACTTAACTGGTGTCATACCCTTGTGCCCTCGAAATGTGAATATTGAGCACCACCTGTGCTGAAATGGCTGGTGGGGGCAGAGCTGATTGTCCGAGCGCCTTTTTTCTGCTGCTGATCTCAGTGGACAGGCTGTTCATACAGGTCCAACGGAGGCCCCTGCCCCCGAAGAGCTCCAGCTGACTGCCCTTCCCTCACCCCCACGCAAAATGTCCGTGTACATAGAGCCCAAAGTAGTTATCTCCTGCATCTGCGTGCGCAGGTCCTTGCAAACGCGTTGCATGTCTTCTATGGTGGTGAACTGACCACACAGAGCGAGAGCAGTGTCCAGTGCTCATACCTCACCCGTGGGTACACGTATGCGAACTCCACGGCTTTTTATAAAAACCCCCAACTTATGTGTGCCTCTGCGCCAGCCCGTCATAAGTTTGTCTGATGAAAGGGGGGCGTGCCGCTTCCTTTTGTTTTGTCTTCTTTTGTTCATTCTCACTGTGTGATTTCATTTATTTCCCCAGAGCTATCGGTATCTTAACTGGTGAAATCACTCCTGCACTTGGACAGGTCAAGTGGTGTACGACTGACCAACGTCGACCACTTTCAAACCCTGTTAGAGACGACAAATCAACAGTAGCTTCATATTTTAATCCCTCCTCCTCCCTGCTTTTAACAAATGTGTGCAAATTTTACTGGCTTTCCATGTTGTGGGTTTTTTTTTGTTTTTGTTTTTTTTTTAAATATATGATTCTTTGTACTGAATGGAAGTTTTAAAACCTAGTAAACGTTAGTGTCGTGACTGTTTGCTGTCAGCTCATGGCTTGTGCAGTAGAATGCTACTACTTGTGTAGTAGAATGTACTATTAATCAAAGGGTGATTATTTAGTTGTAGGAGGTAGCAAGACTCCACTCCTGAAAGTATCTGTTCTTTGTCTGTGGCTTCCACAGAATTTCCACTTTTTTTACATGATAAACCATAGTCCTGGCTAGTATGTATAGCGTAATAATGGGGGAGCTTAATTTTCCTGCATAAATAAAACAAAAGCAACTTGATATATACAATTACTCTATGTACATTTTGCATACAATGTTTAGTTTATGTGGCATCAAAGGCAAACTTATTTTGAGAAAGGGATTATGATCTAATCCAGTTATGGTATGCTCGAGTTCTTCATTTTAGGGCTAAATCTAAGTTCTTTACTTGCAGTTAAAAATTATTTACTTATATTTATCTTCCTCCTTCACCTCTTCCCCCACTGCCCGATCATATGAGCTTTTTGGAAGAACTTTGTCGCAAAACAAATAAGCTGCAAAGTTGATAATTTGCTATGAAATAGCCACCATAGAATTCCTTCCAGTATCTCAGAGAAAACTGATGAGACTCGACAGTTATAAAAGCAGCACAGTACATTTTGAACGTACTTTTGCCTTGCTTGTGAGGTGGCCAGGGAAGATAAGGCATCTGAACATGCCCGTGTGGCTCAATTGCAAATGCAATTCCATACCTGCTGCCCAGGTGCGAGTGACCAGCTCTTCCAGGGCTCCAGAGAAAGTCTTTGGCCATAGGAGATGGGGTATGAACTTTGTGAGCCCGGTTTGCTTGAGCTTGGCTATTTTTAAGCGGATTCAAAAGAGACGATGGATTTTTCTGCGGTGGTGCCTCACGGAGGCACAGGGTGGGAGACGGAGTGAGAGTGACTGTTTGGACAATGCAACGTATGGATGGTGGCAGGCCTCCGTTACTTGCAGGAGATTAAAGCACACTGAGTAGTGCCGCTGAAGGCAAAACATGTAGAATTGGTTGGTGAATTCATGGTATGATGAGGTCTCATTCAGAGTTGCATGCAAGCACGGGGGTGAGCTCATGAGTCTGCAGGAATTGTGCCATCTGAATCTGCTGTCTCCAGCAGCCTACAGGTCACAGGCGACTTATGACAACGTGTGTTCCTCAGTTCTGTTTCTGTCATTGTTTTCAGCCCCTGTGGTGAAGGTGGTAGGCATGACTGGTGAAACTGGGAATGAACTTGGTTCCAGAAAGTAGATTTTGGAAGGAATGAAAAAAACCACATGCCATGATGCTCCGTTCTGTGTGTGATATAATGTTGGCCATCAGCTGAGCAGTATTGTCATCTGGAAAAGGCATGATGTTTCCCCTGGTGAAATGTGAATTGTTGGTGGAGTTTGAAAAAAAGATCCATGAATTTAAAAACCAAATGTGGAATTCTCCAATTTAATACTTCTATTGATGAACTGGAAAGAAGTCTAAAATCACTACTGGCAAAGTCTGCAGGTGACACCAAGATGAAAGGATTAGTAAATGTTGAATAGGGAAGATCTCTGAAGTTGAGGAATTTGGTAATATTTTTTTTACCAGCATGTATTTAGGCTACACACAGAGGAATAAAAGCAATGTTTGAGGACTGAGGCCATGGGGGGAGGCATCATCCTAGGAATCGCTCTCTCTGAAAAAGGCTTGATCATCACAATCAGGTACTACAGAGCCGTGTCCAGTGGCACCATGATGAGAGGGATGCTAATGAAATTCAGAATGCTCTGAATGATTCAGGAGTGAAAAGGCCCCCGTGATTTTTAGCTCCCATGCTCGATATGGAAAGACTGTAGAAGTTCACCTGCCTACCTGAGCGAAGACGTGGTTAAGGAATTATTTGATCAAAAGCCAGAGGTCCTTATGAAGGTCAAACTTTCTTAGACTGAAGAGCCTATTAACAGAGGTCGTTTTGTAGATGGATGTGTGTCAATAACACTTGCTCTTCCAGTGCGCGCTCCTGTTCAGAGTGAAGTGGGCGAGCAGTTGCAGAGCATTCCTCCACAGGTGGGAGCTGCTGGTCCCCAGGAGCTATCCAGAAGGATGGAGAAGTCCTTCCAGCGCATCACTGCCTTGTCTTGGAGGTGCCCTGGAAACCTCTTATTCTGAACGTGGGGATGTGTCATCTTCTGGGTGTGGAAGTTATTGCCTGCTCATAGCGGTGGGAGAAAGAATCAGGCCTCAAATGTCACCTTTTTAGTTTCAGTATTTAAGTGCTTGCCCTGCTTTTCTTAGAAAGTGGAGTTATTCTTTTGTGACTACTCATTTAAAAATGCAAACAAAACCTTTTTATTGATTTGTGTGTATTGGCAGAATTACTGTAATTGCATCAAATGACATAATTGGTGTAAATAGGTATAATGATGTCATTAGCATGTGTGATTGTGACATTTAACAGTGTAATTAAAATGTATAATGACATGGTAAAGGTCCTTATTAAAGTATGTGAGAAAAGCTCTGCAGGTGGACAGAGCATGTATTTAAAAATTCAATATTGCTGTCATTCTTTCATATTCTTTTCAAAACAGCAAAAGCTGCTAGGTCACATCAAAACTTATTTTTAAAACCAAAGGTCTAATCCTGCCAAGTCTTTCTGCGCTGGGCAGGTTCCAGCAGCACCCTCGGTGGCTTCAGGGGACCTGTTCTCAGCAGGGAACTCTGCTCATACAACTTGTGCATGCTTCTGTTTAAGCCTTTTTGTGGAATATTTCTCCAACGGCATCAGGTTGCTTCTCTTTATGAGCAAAGAGCCTTCATAAGGTTGTAGGGTAAAACTCAGGTTGGAAGGGGTCTTAGGAGGTCTTCGACACCAACCTCCTGCTCAGAGCAGCATCAGCTGTGAGGTTTGATCTCCGAGGGCATTTAAAATAGTTTTAAAATCCCCAAATGATGAATTGGTATACCAGGTACTAAAAGACTTTCATTGTATTTACCTAAACAAGTCTGCAAGTGTATATTAGCTCTGTTTTCAGAGAAGGATGCCGTATGTGCTGTACGGCCCCTTCATCAGCATCCTCGCGGTGACCCTTGTAGGCCGGTACACAAAACGGGTGCTTATGTGCCAAAGTTTCAGCCTCAGCGTCCCAGTGCATTCCTACGGACGCAGCCCCTCCCTCGAGAGCTGAATTATTAACTCTTTAATTCTTAACGAGACATTTATTGAGGGTGACCCCTGGCTGATGTCAGTCTGGGTCCTTTGGATGACGGTGCGCAAGCGACACACCCCACGTGGTGCCTGAAACCAGTGATGCGCTGACCCGGGCGAGGGTCCCACGGTGGTGGCCGTGTCCTTGCCGTGAGAGCCCGCGGGACCCCGCTGCCGTCGCCCACCTCCCCCTGCGGTCACGGCTGTGGTTGGGTGCTGTACAGAAGGGCACCGTTCAATAAGACGTTAACTACCAATTTTTCTGTTGGTTGAAAACACCATTTTGTACATACGGTACAACTGTGGTTACTCTTACCAAAAGATCGGTTTTACCTTTAGTTTTCATTGTGTTTATCTTATAAATCAATGGCTTTGTTAATTTTGTTTTTTCCTCCTCCATGTTCCGTGGTCTACTTTTTACTCAGTTTATGAAACACTCTCCCTTTCTTTGTTCAGGCAAAACTGGAGAATCTATCACCACAACTCAGGCCAGTGTAACTCTTGGAGTGCTGTTAAATCACTTACCTCCAGCTGAGCGTGTCCTTCGGTGGGCTTCAGCACGTCTCTACTCCCAGGTCATCAGAGCGCCTTACCTTGCCGAATGCTTCTGTGATTTGCCATCCTTCCAAAACAGATACATAATCTTGTTTGGTAGAATCAATTGCTTCGCTGAATATTGGGATGGTTCAAAAAGAGTAGGAAAAAAAAGACTTTTAAAATTAATCCTGCTTCGCCTTTTTTCTTGTGAGCCAAACGCTGTCTCCCCAGAAAACAAATACGATTAAGGAATGAAATGCAAGACTCAGGTGCTTTTTTTTTTTAATAACCTTCTTTCACATGTTGGCTTCTGTCTTGGGCGTCGGTGATGTGATGGTTACTGTTGTCACCACTAGATTTCTGTGAAATTCTACTGCTAGCATGCAGAATCGTTTTTTCAAGGATCTCTGATATGGATCCTTCAGCTACTTCAGCATAGCTGTACTTGATCGAACAATACTTATTTATTTTAGTGGCCTCGGGTTGGTCACAGTTATGTAAATTAAAATAATTGTTATTTTGCTGTATTGAAGCAATGGAGTTCTGGCAGTACCGTGACAATGAATGAGACCTGAGGTGCAGCTGAGATTTTTATCTTTTTTCTGACCAAATAGATAGGTGGCTGAAAATACAGTTGTGACATACCTGAAGTAATTTCTGAGGTCAGGCAGAGTCCGTACAGTTGGTTTGACTGAAAAAGTAGACACTTTGAAAAAAGAAGACAAGACAAAATTTTTAAATTTGACATTTTCTTTCAGAGTTTTCCAAATGGAACTTTTCACTTTTCATTTCAGTACTACCTTTTTCTTATTTAACACTGGCCAAAATAAATTGAGAAAAATTTAATAAAACAACTAAAGTATATGAAGATAATAAGAAAATCTCTACGTTAGTGAAAACATTTCAGTTTGATCTAAAAGGAAAGGACTTTTCTCCATTTTCTGGAAAAAAAAAAATAAATTAAATTTTAGTTCTTCATCATCCTCCCTTTTTGCATTGGTCCAGCTCCTAAAATCCAGGTTTGCTCAGGTCTAATCGAAAATGCAAGATGAACTCCGGGCTGTAGTAGTAGTAACTGAACGATAAGAGATTCAGACCGGTCGTTGTTCATAGGTGAGGAGCTTACGGCTCCCGCTAGCCGTTGGCTGCGTGTGTGCGCCCGCGGTGGGAGGACGGCCGAGCGCGCGCTGGGGATGCGCACTTGCTGGTCTCGAGTAGAGAAGTTCATTTCTGCCCCGGGAAAAAGGTTACTCTGTTTTGGTTTCAGCTCAGCCACGTACTAAGCCAATATACTCTGCGGACGGTCTGCGCTGATCTGTTTGATTAGCAAAATAGTCTCTTCCATAATGCTATAGAGCGAAATCACTGCAGGCCAAATGCTGCTGTCCCTGTAGCTTATTCCCCACGCAGTCCGTGCATTGCATCCCTAGTCAGCTCGTGAGCCCTGACGAGAAAAAAGCGGTACGATCGGTAGCGATAAGTGTGACTAATGGGGTCCAGAATGTTTTCTTCGTGGAGAGAGAAATCTGACAGTCTGTAAGAGTAGCAGAGTCTGGATCTGGGGGTGTTGGTAGACAGCCGGCTGAGCATGAGCCAGCAGTGTGCCCAGGCAGCCAAGAAGGCCAACACCATCCTGGCCTGCATCAGGAATAGTGTGGTGAGCCGGACTAGGGAAGTAATCATCCCCCTGTACTCGGCACTGGTGAGGCCTCACCTCGAGTACTGTGTTCAGTTTTGGGCCCCTCACTACAAGGACATTGAGGTGTTGGAGCGTGTCCAGAGAAGGGCTACAAAGCTGGTGAAGGGTCTGGAGGACAAATCTTATGAGGAACGACTGAGGGATCTGGGGTTGTTTAGCCTGGAGAAGAGGAGGCTGAGGGGAGACCTTATCACCCTCTACAACTACCTGAAAGGAGGTTTTAGAGAGATGGGAGCTGACCTCTTCTCCCTGGCGACAAGTGATAGGACAAGAGGAAACGGGTTCAAGTTATGTCAGGGCAGGTTTAGATTGGATATTAGGAAGCATTTTTTCACTGAAAGGGTTATTAAACATTGGAATAGGCTGCCCAGAGAGGGGGTGGATTCACCATCCATGGAGGTGTTTGAGAAGAGGGTAGATGAGGTGCTTAGGGACATGGTTTAGAAGTGGTGGTGTTTTTATCAGGGTAGGTTAACGGTTGGACTTGATGATCTTAAAGGTCCCTTCCAACCTCACTAATTCTATGATTCTATGATTCTATGATCTAAGTTGATTTCAACCTGTTGGACTCACTTCATGGTTATTTTATCATCAGATCTGGCGCCTGGCGGTCTCCACTTTTCCTTTCCTGAAACTATACTTAAAACTGGTTGCCTGTTGGAACGATGCAAAATTTCACAGTTTTCATGTCAATGGAAGGCCACGACCAAATGAAACTGCTGAATGGGCCCTGCACCTCTAATCCTGGTCTTACTGGAGAGTCATGCCACTGTGATAAATTGTCACAGTAAATACACTGAAAATGGTTCAATCTGAAGGGGAATTTTCCTATTCCTTTGTCAGGTGAGTGTATTTTCCTCTTATGTCATTTTGTGATTGTTTTCATTTTTTCAGATGTTCATCTGCAGTTTAATTCCTAAGACTTTTGTTGACATTAGAGTTGAACAAATATGTTGAATTAGATAACTTGCTGAACAAACCTCCCCCTTTACGTAGTTTCCAAATAGAAGATGCCTTCCTCTTGTTTTGCTTAATTATTCTGAGCTTCATTGGTGGATAATTTCTGGAATTGTATGATTTGGTTTGTGAATGTTAGTGTTGTACTTAAGCTGTAAACTGCGGGAAGTATAAAAGAAGTGTCCATGTGTAGGATTTCCTTAGTTAACTTGTGTGAGGGATGTGAATCCCTGACCCATTCCCTCCTGCCGCTGCCCACGCCTTGATGTCCTGGGCTGGGAACAGAGTCAGAGCCAGCAGCCAGAAGAGCACGGGCTCCTCCAGGTTGGGGAATCTGGATTTTACTCTCTTTCCTCCTACTGATTCACTGGTGACCTTTCCCCAGTGACAGAATTGCTAGCGCCTTCTGAAAAACTCACAGATGTGTTTACAAGTTCCAAATGCATTATTATTTGCAGGAAAAATTGCAAATTTAGATGAGGTATTTCACTAAATTTTTATTTCCGGTGAATAGGCACCCTAAAGATTAACTTCGTAAGACTGTGCTAGCCGGTAAAATTCAAAGGCTGAAATCCCCCAGGAAGTGAATTTAAAGACGCTGCGGGCAATATTGAGTGAAAAGTTTAAGATGTGACCTGACATCTATGGACTGATTTTTCATAGTGATCACTTGTAGGTCTCGTTATGTTTGTGGGTAGCTTTATTTATTAATTTATTTTAATTTTTGACCTATTCAGTGCTTTCTGTGACTTTAATTAGAGCCCTGAGGAGCACACACGTTCCCACACTTGCAGATGTTCCCGCACAGATACTTTTTGATCTGTGCAAAGACAGCTCTGAAACGATCTGCGAAGTTTGGAGTGTGGGAAGCCGACTCTTCAGCATCACACACAGCTCGGATGGACTGGACTCCACTGCCTTCCCGCTCACCATTTCTCATCTTTGCTTTTGCAACACTGGCTTCACCATTAACTTGGGTGAAGTTAACTCATCAAAAAGAGGAAAATCGAAACATATTGGTATTGGTCAAATGATTTCTCTCTGCCCATGTCTCCCTAATTATACCTTTCATTTTAGTATTTTATTCCCAAAGGAATCCTTCGAGCTGGACCATTTTTTAGAACCTCACTTTTTGCATTCACTTTCTAGAGGACATTTGACAGCATCTGATAGAGCATCTCATACTTGTTCTCTTCTGAAATAGATTCCCAATGAACTTCCCCTGTTTTAAAAATAGCCCTTTGCCATTCCATTGTCTTGCACAGTTAATTGCAGTGTATGGAAACAAGAACTCGTAGGTTTCAGTCACTTCACATTTAAATCAACAGGTCAGATCTGCTGGAATCAGTCAAGGTCCTGAGCCATCCCTGTGACGGCTGTGCTGAGTGATTGCGGTGGGAGCAGGTGTTTAACGTGGCAGTGCGTTTGGTCGCCTCATGCCAGAGTACAGCCTCTGCGCTTGATAGAGCCACCGACCAACGGGGGGATCCTTGGAATCGCATGATGCATCACTGCATTTGTTGTGAGTCTACACGTTGCTTTGAAGTCTGTTCCTTGCCCCAAATCTGGTCACTCTGGCGACATTGATCATGAGGGGTTGAAACCGTTGCTTTTCTCTTCTGCTCCCTCGTGCTGATGAATACGGTTAATTCAACCATGGGAATATTTGAGTATTTACTATTCATAAATTATGAGGCAAAGTCCAACCACAATGTGAATTATATTCTCACTAATTTAATAATGCAAAACGTTTTTTCTCACCTAATGTGTTAATAATAGCCTGTGTTGACACCACATGGATAATTTCATTCAGAGTGCATGTTCTGTAAGGAGCTCATGTGAAACTGGCTTCCTGTTCTCGGAGAGTAGATATTGTCATCCCACTTTATTGCATGCAAGATGACACAAGTTCTGTGCAGAAATATGCATTTTTCAGTTAAAAAACACTTTTTCTCAAAATGTTTTGCTTGGTCTATGTCAGCACTGATAAGAATAACAGAAGAAGTAAATATTACCATCCCAGTAGTGAAAGTTTGAATATGTATTGAATTATTCTTAGAGCATTAAAAAGCAGACCCAGGAAACTGCATTGAAACATATGCTTTCCTTCCTCTAGAGTTCACTTTATTTCATTATGTTTCTGAATTGGAGCAGCAGTGTGGAGAACTGTAAGATGTTTCTGTGTATTGGATCTATTTTATATCTAGAGGCTACTGCTTAAGCTTCTTTAAGTTTGAACCTGATGTAGTACATTGAATTAATGTTCTGTGAGATGAGTGACTATGGAAGTTTTCCAGATTTGTAAATCACTGGACTATTTTGGCATTAGAAATGCACATAATTTTTTTTTTTATTATTATAGTTCTGTTTCCGTGATGGTCAAGTATGTTCTTATATTCCGTAAGTTTGTTGGCTTTGAGCGTAGGAGACAATTGATGTTGATACTCTGTTGTGTCTGAATCCACTGACTGTGAAGTATCCAACATCAAACAATTTTATTTTTGAGCAAATGAAATGTTTATGAAAAGATCTGTGTTGTCAGACAGTTGTTGGTAAGACATAAAGTGAAGTTGCTCAAGCCCTGTTGGTAGAACATGGAGCGAATACTCTGGTGGCTCATGAGGGTCGCCCAGTGCTGGGGATATCTGAGAAAAGGCATGGGAGCTTTCCCCATAACGCTGTCCTCTAGCGTTTCCTTGTTCATCTGCATAGGCTTGAGGTTGGCCCCCTTCAGCCCTGTGCTGGTGATTATGGGGTCTGTCTTGTCCACGTCACCACGCACACTTTGCATGCCACGCTGGCCCACCACTTCCTCACTGGGCTGGGTGCCACCATCTCCCTCCCTTGTCGTTCCTGGTTTAAATCTCTCCTTACTGGGTTGGCATGCCTGTTGGCAAAGATGCTTTTCCCCCTCTGGCTCAAGTGGATCCCCTCTCTTCCTAGCAGCCCTCAGCGCTCAGTGAGGGTCCCATGGTCATAACAACCAAAACCCTGTTGCCAACACCAGCTGTGTAACCAATTGTTGACCCACAAGACCCATCCATTGGGATATGGAGGGGGTCCCAACTGCCTGAAGTGTGGTCTGGTAGTTGTTTGCAGTCTTCTGCTCTAACATGCTCAACTATGCCTAGAAATTCTCTCCTCCCCTATCTTTAGTTCTTGTGAAAGCTTTTTGCCCATGCTTGGAGTGATTTCTTGTGCATCTTCATGGAGACCTTTCCACGGCAGGGATGTCCGGCCATGGCTGTCTGTGAGCGATACCCCTGGGGATTGTTTCTGCGATGAGGCCAGGTCATGCAAGCGGATTGTCCGTCTCTGCAGATTTTCTGCTGATTTGAGGTGTACAGGCGCGGATGAGTGGGAAGTTGGTGTACCCACCACGGCTGCTTTACCACCTCCACAGGACCAGGAGGCATCAGCTGCTGGATGGTGAGGCTGACTCTTGCTTGTGAACACCACCTGTGAAACGGTTCCTGGGGAACCCTGTTTACTGTTTCTGCGCTGTTCCTAAAGAAAATCCTTACAGCAGCCTGCAGCCACCCGCAAACGCGCCGGGATTAGCCTGGGCAGCAGGGACACGGCGCCTGCCCAACTCCAGCGTGGGAAGCAGCGGTGCTATTCTGCTGCCTCGTGCGGGGCTGCAGACACACAATATTAACTCGCTGCCAAACAAAATAAATTTGACAGCAGAGAAGGCTCTCTCCGGGCTCGCTCCTCTGACACGGGGAGGACTAAACTGTTTGTAAAGACACCTATCACCCACCGCCTTCTTTCCCGTGACACCCGCCTGTTCTGTCGAGATGCTTTTTTAATCCTGCCCCTTCAGTCAACACCTGACATCGCTCTGGAGATGTAGTCACTCTCACGGTGGTCAGTCATACTTTGATGGGGTGTCTGTCATCGTGTTAAAACAGTCATATGGTGACATACTGTACGGGCACGAACATGTTTTAGAGATGAACAAAAAGGATTGGCCTTTAAAAAGAAGCAAGGGTAGCATTTCCTTGCCGTGAAAAGACATGTAATTTGAAATAATAGGATGTCAATAGTGCTTATAGGAAATTGTTGTAAAATGGGAATTTCAAAATCAGCCTTTAGCTGGGCAGGAGGGCGGCGGTGCTCTCGAAAACGGGCCCCTTCCCTGGAAATATTTGTTGGGCAGAGCCGGGCGGCTGCTGCGGACGCGCTGCCATTAGCCGAGCCGCGGCGGTGCCGGGAGCAGATGTTAACGCCACGCAGCGTCGGGCTGAATCCTAATTGCATACCTTTTGCCTGGTAATATCACGTAATTTCAAAATGATTGAGTGAATGGTTATTTCAGATTAGGTGTAAAAGCTTACAGTTGTGATTATATATACGTATCCAGCACTTAACTTACACAGTGCTTTTATCAGGATGTGTGTCTGGATATGTATTATAGATGTAATTTTAAGTGACTCCATTCGTTAAATCACAGATTATCCACTTCTATCCCAAACTGTTAAACTAGCCAAACTATAGGAGGTCACTGTTAATATAGCGAATAATTAACAGCGCAGAATGCTTTAGAGGGGTTTGCTGCCTGAGAGTGATGACTGGACGTCACGCTGTAATTGCTCATTTAACTAATTTAACAAATCCCAAAGCAGCTAGAGAGTTTTATTTATTTAGGTTTGGATTCTATATTATTTAAAGATGTTTTATTTGTGTTATTTTAAACTGATTCACTTAAGCCTCTAGAAAGAGAGGCTACAGTTCTCATTGTAATTTACTCTCTCCTTTTTTTTCCCGGTTCCATTTGTTATTTGTGGGAAGTTAATATTTCAATTTAAAGAGGAGAATTTTATTACTCTAATTGTGGTTTGCTAAATTGCAGAGTTGCTCACAGTTGTTTGAACGATAACTAGATAGTTCTTGTACCGTGTCAAAGTTAAAATAGTTCATAATACTGTATGTAAAAGGTATAATTTGAGATGGTTATAAGGGTGTACCCAGCAAGGCAGTTAATTTGAGAGCTTGCTTAATTTTCTAACTGCTTCTATTTTCTTAATACACTTATGCTGTAATGTCCTCTAAACATATTAAAATGTGTTATCAGTCGGTTAGCAAACCTCCCTAAAGGTGTTTGTATTCATGAGGCAAGCGTAAGCCGAAGAAACATAGCTTTCTTTCACTTACTCTGCTGCTTTGTTCATTAAGCTAATTACTGTATTCTACATTCCTCTTTTTCATCTGGCTTGTTTCTGGAGCTTGATCCTTTCCCAACCCTGAATCGACTGTTACTGAACAGTTGAAGCTGAACAGGAAGGAATTGCAGGTGTCAACTCACAGTTTACAAATATGACATCTCCTCTGGCATAGCTGGAAATATGAAATATTGATTTATGTGCAGTAAAAGGTCTTATAAAAATGATCACATACACATGAGAGATTAATGCGCTGGAGATCAATAGAAATTTCATTCTTGACGCTAGACTGTCACCTATGGTGAAATGCTAAAATACAGAAATCAATATTATCTATGAAATGTCAAATTTATTATAATTATGAGGATGAAAGCTGGCCAAGTGGCTCCCAAGAGAGAAGGAAGGATAGGTTACTGTGCTGAAGCATCCTTCATGTCCCTTGTTCACTTGCTGCCAATTTGAGAGCAATATTGGTGCAGGGGGTTTTCAGGCATTATGTATCGCTGTGCAGTAACAAATTCCTCCCGGAATATTTAACTCTTGAAACTGACAATAACACAAGCGCCTCCGTAGTCAAACGGTTCGCAGGTTTTGGGGGAATACGGTGCCTGGTGCCTGCGTGTGCCCGTGTGCGAGAGGCAGAGGCTGCTCGGCGGAGACCTGGTCTGAGCCGAGCCCGGGCAGTGCCGCGGCGCCGAGACCATCTCCCCCAGCTGACTCCTAAAATATCGCCCTTCGGTGCCTACGGCTGCCCGGGGATTCGCCGGAGGGAGTTTTGTGAGTTTGTGGCAGCTGACCCGCCTCACGTGTCCGGTTTACAGAGTCTCCCAAAAACTAACCCAAAGCTAAAACATTATGAACTCGTAAGAAAACAATAAAAGATTACTGGTCCTTCATAATTTTTTTTTTCTTTGTTTTAGAGACCTGGTTTAAGTGGGAACGTGCTCAGAGAATATTAGTGCGAAACGCTTGTACGCGAGGGGTCTGTGTCACCCTGGGACCCGTTCCGGTGTTTTGGGATCTCTGTTAAACGTATGATGCCTCAGCAAAGCTTCTGAGCGTGAGACCTCCTGCAGCTCAATCGTACCTTCTTTAACAACACTTACTTTTGTTTTTATTTCTGTGGCCTGAGGTATTTGATTTCCCTTGTCCAATGTTAGCCAGGTAAAAAAAATCCCTCTTTGTCCCTTTTCTAGCCTGTACCCCTTTGGGGGGCTTGTTCTGCTTTCACACCTAACCAGCCAAAATACCCTCATAAGTGGCTTTATTTCCCACTTGAGTTCTGCGCTCCGTGAGAAGACCTTCTGCCTCTCAAATGCCGCAGGTAACATCCTCTAACCCTTTTTGAATAGCCGTTGCATGCAATGAGTTTCCCTTCATTTTTACGGCCTTTGCTCTACTTTTCTTATTTCAGTATTATCCTCTAGATGGGAAGGTGAGAGTACTGCTCCCTCGCCATAACGTGACCAGGGCTACCGGTGCCTTCATTTCTGAATGAAAAAAATTCTTTCGACTTATCAATATTTCCTTTTCCTACTCTGTCACGCGCACAGTCCTGATCTTGTCTGCCTTCCTTGTGGCTCTTTTGGGGGCAGCAAACGGGTATTCTCTTATCAGTAAAGGAATATACCTGCTGCTGCAGGAGCGGTAAGGAACTTGGGTGAGGGCAAGATCTGAATTTGCCTGTACTCTCCTAGCAGCCAAATAGCCTTTGAAATTTTGATTTTTTTTTTTTTTTGATATTCAGAGAAACAAAACTGATACATATATCAATGCAAAAGAACATTGCATATTGTCACACCACTGGCCTGCAAGTGACACCTCTGCTCACGAAGGCAGAGCTCCTTCTGAGTTAATGGACTCCTGGGAAGGACAAGTGCTGCTTTTCTACTACTTTTATGTGCCGCAAATTAATTGGCAGAAAAAGTGTTGCTCGGTCTTCCTGAGAAATGGGGTTTGAACTAGAATAAGTAGTTAATGCTTTGTTTTCTTCTGTCTTCAAAAAGAAAGGAATCATTCTGCAGAATAAGGTTGCTTGCCTGGGCAGCACGGTTTGGTACCAGTGTTAGCCCAAAGATTTTGGGTTGGCATTGGAATCTTTTTACCCCATTTTACAGAAGATAAAATTGAGTCAGAAGGAGATTCCTGATCTTTTTTTTTCAAAATTGTTCTGGATTTAATGTCCAACTTCAGATAGTTTGAGTCTGACATTCAGGGATATCGTTCCCAAGGAAAGTTGGGAAAACATGAGCTCAAATCAGGTTCTGGGTTTTGAGTACATTTTTTGAGTACATCAGCAGAGGCTGAAATACCGCTGCTCTGGCGGCTTTTGCCGAATGCGACGCACGTCTGTGTGGAAGGAGTAAGCGCGTAACGGAGCAGCGAGGCAGAACCCGCATCTCCCGCGCTGCGCCTTCCCACCACCAGACCCCGCACTCTTCCGTCACAGTCCTTCTGGGAAAGGATGGTTCAAAACCTAAAGATACTTCTCTTCAGGGGGGGTCTGTGCGGCAATTGCGTTCACGCCTGAGTCCTCCGTGAGGAGGATTCAGCTACTGTTGTTTACAACTAATGGACTAAAGAGACCATTACAGTGAGAAAAAAAGAGCAATTCCTTATCACCTCTAACTGTCAAATAATTTCTTGTTCATACATCATTCATTTCTTAACACTTTCCTTTTCCAGAACCTTTGTGTTTTAATGCATTATGAGTTAAGGAAAGGTGTAGATGAAGTTTAATTCTGTTTGTAATACACACTTCTTTTCTTTTTCTTTTTCTTTTTTTTTTTTTTAAACTTGCGGGGAGAGGCAGAGAAGGAAGAAAAAGACTTTTTTTTTTTTTCTTACACTGTAGCATTTACACAGTTTTTCTAAATAGAGATTTGGGGAGATTTTTCACCTTTTTCCCAGCTTCTTAAGGTTTTCTGTACCTCAAGTAGCCAAAGCAGTTCAAGTTAATACTTAATGCAACACAGTTTAAGAGATAGGCATTTCTTGCAGTCAGGTCTCAATTAAGAGATAAAAGACAAAAAGTGCAAAGCACTTGATAAAGCTCAGAATACAAGGACCGGCATGGAAGTGCTTGAAGCTGTCCATAGCGATAACTGGATAGTCAGCTGGAATCTTCTTGAAATGAAGTGGGTGCTCTAACTTATCAAATTCCACATATGGGGAAATTATTGGTGCCCACAGGGGTGATTAACACTAACTCAGTGGGTCAGAAACAAGCTGGGATAAAGGTGAAAACTGTATCTGACTATCAACACCAAATACATCCATTTAGAGAAAGATAGCGGTATTTTTTTCGCCTCTCTATATATCTTCAGTTGTGCAGGTTGCCAGGGTAGTCACACAGTAGAAGCTGCATATATAGAGTGTGCTGTATAATGTGCAAATTGCAGTGCACATTAAAATGTAATCTATTTTAATAAGTCATATTAAGATTACATTTTAGATAATTGTATGTTTATCTTATACAACAAATATTTGCCCTGCTGTATACATTCTCTGTCTCTGTCACTCTCTCTCTCTCTCTTTAAATTACAAGTACTAGCACCAAAAGAGAAAGCAGCATAACATTTAACTGATATAATGAAACAATCAGCTGAAGCTCAGGTAATCAAACCCAGGAGGTGACATGTGGCTCGAGAGTCACGGCATTGCCACCGAGGTCCCCACAGTGGCGAGGAGCAGCGGTCCCCGTTCCTCCCTGCGGTATGTCCGTGGGCGCCGAATGGACCTCAGGGCTGGAGCCGAGGTTGGCCAAGAGCGCAAGGTCCAAAATTACCCCTGGTGTTAGCAGGTGTAGCCAAAACACTCGTGGTCGCGGAGTGGGTCCCTCACCCTGGGGCTCGGGGGCGTTGATGGCCCGTTCAGGGGTGTCTCTGGTTGCCTCCGCAGTGAGGATGCTCCCGTGTCCCCATCCCGCCGGCACTGCGGAGCGGCACGGCTCCATCGCGAGCACCTTCCTGCTCCTCCCCGTGCTGCCCGCCAAAATCCGCCGAGTGACCACACTGCCGGCCTTCAAACCCCTCCTTAAAGGTCATCTCTGCCACCGTTCCTTCCAAAACCTGGGCAGTGGGGAGGCAGCTGCTGTGCCGAGACCACCGCTGCTACACTGACCGTCACCCTCCTGTGGCTCTTCCCCTCTCCCCCCCTCCCCTGCCCCATCCCCGGGCTTGGGCTGCCAGTTTTTGGGGGGTTGGTGCCCTTTGCTCTATGGGTTATAGAGTGCCCAGCGTAGCAGAGCTCAACTCTCTCACTGTCGCTGCAGAAATAAAAACACACGCGAGAGAGGTCCTGTTAACAGGATTCGGATCCTGGATTAAGACAGTATTTAATAGTTAATTGTGAAATTATTTGAGTATGGGTTCAGGAATAGTGTTATTTGTGTGCCGGTTTCAGGCTTTTGTGGTTTACTCATCATCACCTTCCGAGTCTTTCTGTGGTTACTGCTGCTCACTGCCTTTTTGTTTCCTGAAAGCTGCAAAGCTGTTTGAGGTTTTTATTAGCTGTATCAGTAAGAGAGGGGTTGATTGGGAGCTGATACCGGCCGCACGCTTCCGAGGTGATTAGGACAATGACCGTACTACAGTGGAGCCGCGGTCCAGATAGTCTTTCCCAATGTTTGAATCATGAATGTATAATAAACTGACAATGTTTGCTTTTTATTTTTGGTCAGCAGAAGATGAGAATTCAAATAAAAAGATTCCTGGGTATTGGTTGCGGGAATATTCAACTGCCAGTTTCTTCTTATTAGTCCGTCACAAATCCTGGACGCCCGTCGCAGCTGGGGCTGTGGTAAGTAGCTTTGTTCCGTGCATATACTATACAAGTTGTTTATTCAACCTCAGAGCCCGTCACCCTTATTTGCTTATTCCATGAGCAATTTTTTTTTCATTTGATAGACTTTTTCCTACTTTCTCCAGCACGCAGTGGTTTCAAACCTAGTATTTGCTCAGTTGGCAGAAATTTAATCGATGACTGAAAATAAGCCTAAATATAAACATTTATTTTATAAGAAAGTGTTCAGGAACGATGAGACAAACAATGGTGTTGCAAAAAAACTTTGAGTGAAATTGGACTGGCACCGGCTGACCCCAGCTGTAATCTTTGTTCTTGCGTATTGGACTTAATGTCAATAGGTTAGTCACGGTGACATCCTTCAGCCTTGAGAATTGAGGGCACCAAGCATCTTCTTCCCTGGCCACAAACAAACTAACAACTTCAAATGCCTCTTAACCTTCATCTCCATGAGCTTCAAAGGATCAGCATGAGATGCATCTTCATCCCTCATAGCCGCAGAAATCCAAGGACAATATGATCAGTGGGATCAGGGGCTGCGCCTCCTCTTCTGCAAATGTCTTCTTGTATTCCCCTTCCCTTTAAAGGTAAGGAGACGGGAAAGCAGTGAGTGTTTTGGTGTAGACCCTTTTTTTCTGCAGGTACTTATACCTGCAGTAGCGTAGATCCAAATTACTGGTGTGAAAAACGTCCGGGGAGACTAAAATCTCACCTGGAGTACTTTTTTTGCATTTATTTTCTATTTATTGCATTTAGTCAATAAGGGAGCGTTTTGGTACTCGGTAACCTTTTCCTCTTTTTGTGTTTTTATTTATTTTCTCTGATGCTTTCTCTTTTTGCTGTGAAAGCTGCACATAAAGAGCAATGTTAAAGCAGTGCCAGGTTTGAACAATTTAGCATTTCCGAGTCAGGGTGTTTGGAGTGTAAGATGACCACCTCACACTTGTGCGCTTTATTTCTTTTCATTAACACCGCATCATTAACTCGGTTCCCCCATTAAAAAGAAATGCTGTAATTCGCCAGAGGTGGTGAGAAAGCAGAGGAACAGCTACGGTCTGTCCGACCACGGTGCTAACGTGGCGCAATAAAGGGGACTGATACTAACCGCGACCTGGGATGGGGGGAGGCTGTTAGGAAATGCGGTTACACGAAGGGTGCTTTCCAGGAGTTGCTTAATATTCCACGGAGGTGTTTCGTGTTGCTTGGGCTGGTGCCTGGGGAAATACCATCCACTCCCTTGAAAAAAGAGGAAATGTCTCCGGCAGCATGTTATGCTCTAAGTAAAGTAAACTCTGAGTAAAGTAAAGGTTAATCAAAGTTGCGCCTTGCTAAAAGGAACTTGAAAGCTTAATTGTGCTCCTCGCATATTGTGGCCAGAGGCTGCATAAACCCAAGCACGATCAGTAATACTGCAAGTATTAAAGTGACCATACTCGTTGCTCATTGCCGTTTGTTTTTACCCAGCGGATTCAGTTTCCGGATGCTTAGTGGTACTTCCAGTTATTCTTCAGACAGCTCTCTAAGTCAGCCCCGACTCAGGTACCTCTGCAGGTTCGTACCTGCCCATAACGACAGGCCTGTTGGAAATGCCCATGTCTCACTCCTGGCCTCAGGACACAAGTCCTGGTCCAGGACCTGGTCCAGGCCTGGAAGATCTGGTCCAGAACACAGCATCTGATAAACCTATGCATCCTCTGACCACTTCTCTTGCAAAAAAATTTTTGCTATCTCACTGTACAGCACTCAAGTTGCAAGTCCAGGTGTGTCTCAGTCAAAGTTCTGGTGGTCAAGAATGTGAGAAATGTGGTGGGAATTGACTCCAGAGGTAATAGCATGGCATGGAAGAGCCGTACTTCCACGTGACCATACTACATGAGGGTGAAAACTCAAGCCCTGCTGATGACGACCTTCATTGAACAGAACTACTACAAAGTTTAGCTTTCATCTAATGCCCTTTATGTTGAAGGGAACACATATGCCTCTAAATGAGCCATTAGGATTTAGTTCTCTCTCCGTACAGGAGATAAAGACCTCGAGGATCAAGCAACGAACAAGTCCCTCAGCTTCTCCCTGCTGTCACTAGCTACCACCGTGTGGGCCCCCTTGTAAGTCTGCGGCATTCCTTTAATCAGCAAACTTTTTGGATCAGGTGGATCCTCAGGGTCTTCTGATGCCTTGATGGGGCACGCAGTGTGACATCCGGTCCTTCTCACCAGGCCACCATTTGTCAGCAGCTTCTCCGGGTGGCCTTTTCCCCCGGTAAAGCACAGACAACAGGTCTTTCTTCATCACTTCTGTGAAGTATTTGAGATGTTTGAATCTCTTTAGGAAAAACACTGTGCTGTTTCTGACCTGCGTTAGTGAAAGGAAGGAAGGACAAAGGAGGCAGCGAGCATCTCCTGGACCGTGGCAGCTGTGCTGTTTGTTGCCCTGAGATGGGTTGCCACTTGTGATGCAGATTTGCGAGCTGCCATCTCTCTCCTGAGCCTCGGCCCAGGCTGTGTGCAGAGAGATAACCTCACCCTAGGCTAGGCATGTCTCTGTCTTCAGCTTTTATTTCTCGGGTTGGCAAGTATCGCTGAAATCACTGAAAATAAGCATAAAGAATACCCCTGGAAGGAGGGAGAAACGGTCGTTTGTTAAACGCTGGCCCTTCCCAGTCAAAGGAAAGCTATACCCTGTTACACTATCTTAATTATATTTATTATTTCAAGCAGTATGGACTGGCTCTTCTAACATCACAGCTGATATAGCAGTCCACACAGGCTTTTCTTTTTCTTTTTAAGGCACAGGGCAGAAAGACAACTCACATTCCAGGGCCTGTTTGATAGCATGCCACAACTTGAGTTAAGCAGGTGGCAGGGTGAAATATAAAAGGCCTGCTAAACAAAGAATTTTTATTTCCTGGTTTGTGCCTGCAGGGGAGGAATTATGAAAGCAAAGCAGAAACCTGACAGCCAAAGAGCATCCAGAATTTTTAAATGAACGGTTTTATTGTTCTTTTATAAAGCTATGCAGATTAATTACAATTTACAAATAAAAGAGGTTTTTGCGATGATGGATCGCTAAAAAAAATTAACAAATGACATAATGGTTCATTATGCCTTAAGAAACTGGCTTCTAAAGCTGCCTGAATAAACTGTCTTCGTCCACTTGACTCCAGCCAGCGGTCTCTGCGAGCGGCAGACTCGGTTAGAGCACAGGCTTTGTAATCTAAGGCAGTGTGAAACGACACACAAACGGTAGCAGCTTCGTTCTCCCGAGGGGTAAAATGTGTTTGCTGGGACCGCTGACAACGGCCTGGGAAGCACGCGCAGGTTTGGGGTGACCCCCACGCCGAAGGCTCCCGTGCCACCGTCCCAAGCCTTTGCTTCATCTCCTTTGGTGGCCACCAAACACACAAACCACCGGCCGCACCGCAGCCGCGGGTGCGGAAACCGCACCGCCTAAGCAATAAGCACCCCTTGCATCTCTGAAATTATTGAAGTTAGTTTGAACCTCAAATGTCACTTATTTGCTTTCCTATTTTCATAGGTGATTTCACTAAGCAGAAGCACTTGCTAATCCCACATTCACATAGATAGAAGGTCAAAGTTGGTCAGTGAGCCAAGAAATACCATATCAGGGTTTCTTTCCTCTCCAATTGAAAGAGGTATAAATTGTGGAATTAGTGTATTGATTGAAGGCTACAACTTCAAGCAATCAGTTTTTCTGGCTTGACAAGATTATTTTATCCTACTTTTCTTTTATTATTATGTGTTGTATTTGAGTCATCCTTCAGGCAGATGAAGTGACAGCTTGATTTAACTCAATAAAATCCACCAGTTAGGAAACCTACTGAGCCGAACAAAAGATGAAAACGACTGCAAGGGGAAGGTGCACAGTTAGTGTAAGCAAGCATAGCATGCTGAAAGAAGACAATATTAACTGAAATTATGCTCTAATCAATGCATTTCTATGGAAACTTGGGCAAAATTTGTAAGACCTTCGTGCTGGGCCAGTGAACAGATAATGCTGGTTCTCTTCTAAAAGAGTAAAACCAAAAATTCTGTAACTGAGTACTGAAAACAATACTTCCACCGTAGCTGTGCTGTGGTGTAATGGCAAAAAGTTGGATAATGTTGCTTTTCTGACAAATTCGAAAGGAAATGCTTCACCAGGGGGTTGTAATTGTGTGGTAATTAAAACAATCTCAAGCCTTTGGACAGCGGGTCTTTGCTTTGTGATCCACCGACACACACAAGCTCGTCCTGCGCGTGTAGCAGGGACGGGACGGGGGACTGATCCTGCGGAGGGCACAGGGGGGAGGAGAGGCAGCGCTCTGGCCCACGGTTGGCTTTGCAGGGGGTGCTGGAGCCACCTGCAATGACCACCAGGGCTCCGGGGCATGTGGACCCATGGCCATGTACTGCTGCCAGCCGTAACCTCCCCACTAACTAGTCCTTGTTGAGTGTTTAACCAGGGAGACATGGGGTACAGACTAAAATGCGTATTTTTCATCTGCACTTGAGAGTTTTTTCTCTTTATCCTTTCTGAGCTGATTTGTGGAGTAAACAGCATAGAAAAAGGCCGATATAAGGTAGGGACAGAATCACAGAATGAATCCCAGAGTGGTGGGGGCTGGAAGGGCCCTCTGGAGCTCCCCCAGTGCCACCCCCCGCCAGAGCAGGGGCACCTCCAGCAGTGGCACAGGACACCTCCAGACGGGTTTGGAATGGCTCCAGAGGGGGAGACTCCCCCCCTCTCTGGGCAGCTGTGCCAGTGCTCTGCCGCCCGCACAGGAGAGAAGTCCCTCCTCAGGTTGAGATGGAACTGCCCATGGTCACGTTTGTGCCCGTTCCCTCTTGTCCTGTCACTGGGCACCACTGGAAAAAGACTGTTCCCACCCCCGGCACCCGCCCTTGAAGGATTGATAAGCGTTGATAAGATCCCCCTCAGTCTTCTCTTCTCCAGACTGAACAGCCCCACGTCCCTCAGCCTTTCCTCATCGGAGAGGTGCTCCAGTCCCCTCATCATCTCCGTAGCCCTTTGCTGGACCCTCTCCAGCAGTTCCCTGTCCTTCTTGACCCGGGGAGCCCCGAACTGGACACAGTGCTCCAGATGTGGCCTTCCCAGGGCAGAGCAGAGGGGGAGGATGACCTCCCTCGCCCTGCTGGCCACACTCTGCTTGATGCCCCCCAGGATGCCTTTGGCCTTCTTGGCCACCAGGGCACATTGCTGCCTCATGGGGATCCTGTTGTCCCCCAGGACCCCTTCCTCCTGCTGTTTGCAGAGGTCCCAGTGCTCATCCAACCTAGTTCTGAAAATGTGCTTAAACTGGGGCCCAAATAAACCTCTTTTTTCACTTTAGCTTCATGGGAAATAGGTAAGGTATTGTACGATGGTGCACGTAATACATTAGAGGTAAGTGGAAACTTGCTGAAGTCAGTCTCTGAAATGAACTGTGCTGCTGTTGGTGTGGAGGTGGAGGTGGCCAAGGTGTAGCAGACATCATCAGTAAAATATGGCAGAGACGGTGCCTCTGGATTTCAGCGATGCAGCCATATCTACTTGCTGATACTGGTTTCTCAGCAGGCGTGAACGGGAAAAACGCTATATAGATGTTTAAAAAAATATCCGTCTGTTAGGAAGACAAAGTAGGAAAGGGTAAGTTGAGACACATTATTTTTGTAATTGTTTAGTCCTATTCCTGACCACACTACCTTCTCCTTCTTCTGTTGGAAGCCCCCAGGTCTCCTCTGGCTAGCATTCCGATAGCTGCACTGGTCACTCGGTATTTCTCTCCTTCCTCGGTGGAGCGCTGCCACGGGGCTGTTATCAGTGAGTTGAGCGAGTCCGTTCAAATGGGACAGTGAGAACACTGTCATTCCGGTTTTCGTTGTTTCTGGGGAAATAATGGTTTAGTTATCCTGTTCGTCGCCTGAGCCCTGGTACCGAACCCTACCTAGTGAGACACTGAGTGTAAATATAGCAACTTTATGGTCCTCTACGCTGGCTATTAAGTGAGTGTATACGGCACAATAAATCTGAATTGTAGTAGCTTGTCCTATTCTGGAAGGTTTCCTGGGCTGCTGATACTGCCCTTAGCGATTGGCCTTGATTTCCTTTGGGACCATGTTACTGTGTGATTTTTACTTTAAAGAACTTCCCCCAGAAGCAGGAAAACACACTTCTGACCATGAAGAGGTCGCCGGGAAGGTGCGACGGCTCGGGGGGGCTTCACCCGGCACGGGGAGGCAAAGGCGTCTCGGCGCGAGGGGCCGGAGGGAAGCGGCCGGGGCTCTGCCGGGAATTGGGTATCTGCTGGGGAAGGTCTGTGCCCACGGTGGGGCCGCGCTCGCCGCGGGCACAAAGCAAAGCCGGTGCCTTGTCCGGCGGTCACGCCGCGACGTTGCTCCCAGGGCGGCATGTCTTGATCGTGACCTTGTTTTCATCATTGTTTCATTTGGGTGGTGAGCTCAAGATCGAATTATCAATGCTAATTCATAAATAATCTCTTCCGAAGTTATCCTACAGAGCCATTTGATTTACTGGTAGGTTTGGTTTTTTTTTTCCCACTTAAAGGCATATTTTGTACGTGTAGTCTGCAGCATTCACCTGTGTTAGAATTGCTTTTAAGTTGCACCTCATAGTATATAAAGATATATAAAATCCTCTGCTTTAAACAGCGTTCCCCTAACTAATAACAGCAATCGCAGACCAATTGTATAACGTCGACGCAGTTCGTCTGACTCTGTTGCAAATGTTGTCTGGGCTCACACTTTTCCTGCCTGTTCCATTTAAGTTCCTGTCATTAAGGTGAGGCAAAAGCAGGGAAAGGACAACTCCCGTTCAAGGTTTCATGTGAAAGACCAGACTGCTGCACGATTATTTTAAAAAACACGGTCTGCAACTTCCAGGGGAGTTAAGACCATGCATTAACATTCATTAACTTGTGTGTGATTTCTCCCACCCAACATTTCTTTACCATTTAAAATTGTTTTCGTCTTTCTGAGGAAGAGCATGTATTGCCATGATCTCCTTAAACTGCAGTTTGGTAAATGACTTGTTTAAATTTAAGGAAAAGAGGTTGTTGATAAGTATAGTTTTCTAATACTCTTCCTCAGCTGTCATTTACTTTGACTAAATTTATTTAAACCACCTTAACCTTTCAGAGAAAGGCCAGGAGATGTTTAAAAGAATAATATGTGTCTGACATTTTGGTTTACCAAAAGGACACCATCATAATTCTGTAGTGCCTCTGTTAAAAATAAGCTAAGAAAAGGAAACTAAAATCTCTTTTTCTTTCTGCTTAATTTTGAAAGAATGGGAGGAAATTTGATGGATAGTTGCATTAGAAAGTGACCTGCAAAGGTAATCACCAAAGGCATCGATTTGCCACTGCACCGCGATGTGCTGAGTGTCCTCCACGTGCAGGTTGTCTTTCTCTCTCTAACAAACGCCTGAGTCTTTTACCATCAAGAAAGTACTTCAAAAAGGTGTTTTCTGGTCCTGAGCATGGGCTCCTCGGGCGGCTGCTGGCCCGGCGTGGCACTGCCGGGTCCCCTCCCGCTGCGCCGCAGCCGCGGGCGAAGCCTCGCTGGCGTTCTGAGCGCGGGGCTCAGTATTTTACGGGTCTTTAATAGGACTTCGCTATAAACGCTCCTGCGTTCTCGCTGTTTCCGCGCGCGCTCTGGTTGTTTTGTATAACCCAGAGCTGTGAAGGGCCGGAGGGAGAGCCCCGGAGGGACGCAGAGCGGCGTCATCGAGGGGCTGCGACGCGCTTTGCTCTGCGGGAGACGCAGCCGGCAGCTGATTTCTCTCCTCCGCCGTTAGAGATGGCTTCGACTGGCATGGAAAATGCGAACGTAGGCCAGATTCCCTGGCTGATTTTAACACAATTCTGCTTGGCTCTCAGGGTGTTTCCTCTTTGTAGCCACTTCTGCTTAAACTTTTCAAGGGCTCAGGAGTTTATTGCCAAAGAAACTTTATAAGTTAAAGTAATAAAGTAGACTTTATAAGTTAAAGTAATAAGTAATAAAGTAAGTTACAAGTTAAATAATTTTATAATTACAAGTAATTTCAGAGGTATAGAGCTTCTTTCGCTCACGGTGTTGCTCTCAGACTGTGAGTTACAGCTGTGTATCAACAGGCAACACAAGTACAAAAGTTTCACGCTGTGTAGTTTTGTTACCCTGTGAGCTCAGGCGCAAAGACATCTGGGAAATTCAATTAAATCTGCCGTTTTTAACTGTTTTTCAGCAGATCCGGCAAACATATCTGAGCTTCAGCACTAGAAGAAGTGGCCAAATCCGAAGCAAGACATTGCCCCGTATGTGGCTTTATTTTGTCTGTGCCATTACGATTATCCATAGGCCCCGTGAGAGGGCAGCGAGGTGGCGGGAGGCGCTGCCGCGGGAGAGAGGAGTTTGACACACCGCTCCGGCCACTTTCTTCTGCTTGTGCTGGGCGTGCTTTTGTGGCGGGTTACAAAAGAGACCCAAGCTTGACTTTACTGTTTGTTATTGCGGAAAACCACCGGATTTATCTTTGGTGACATCACGATCAGCTACTGAGGGCCGTGTTTGCTAAGCGTAGAGGAACCAGGAGCATCCCGCGCTGTGAGAGGTGGGCGTTATCACAGGGTTTCACACCTCGACCAGTCGGAATGAGGTATTTTAATAACAAGACAATCCCGAGTTCGTTTTGTCACCCTCTATGCATAGTGGCAAAAGCAATCTTGCTTCTAAGCGTAGGTCGTTACTGCAGAAATAACTGCAGCAGGTGTTTGCGTGCGGAAAAACGGGCTGTGCCCGAGGGTTTTTGGAGCAACTCAGGAGGGGTGAGCAGGAATAAGCGTTTTCAGCTCTGGGGCCCATGACTCTATATGACCGATAAAGGACTGCAGGTGGTTTTTGGGTCCTTTTCAAAAAGTGGTTGGGTGGCAGTGGGCACTAACTTGCGAGTGACCAGGAAAAGACTGCCTTTTCTTTGAGTTGGCGGTTTGTTGTCGCCTTCTTGTCTTGGTGCGAGGAGCAGCTTTTTAAGCCCTGCTGCTCCAAGGGCTCAGCTTGCGCACAGCATTTTGATTGTACTGTATTTCTTGGTGAGAGATTTTATTTTTCATCTGTTTATAACACTCAAAAGGCACAGTGGTGTCAAAGTCATATATCCTGTCCCACACTAGCATTCACATTATTAGTATTATTTAATTGCTACAATAAAACTGGGATAATGAATTCCTTTACAGGGTAAACACTTCATGACGTTCCAGTTTTCCCCTCTCTTTGTGGACGGAACAATAATCCTGCTCTGCTGCAGACCCTGGTTACGGGGCCTTCATTTAATGGACACGTCATTTTGCGCTAAACGGCGGCTTCATCGGGGGTTCTAACCTTTTCCCTAAGAAGTTGCAAAAGATAACAAAGCCCATCACTGCAAAAAATGAGTTATAACGGTATGTATATATGCTTTTTGTTCTCTCTAACATACCGATACATGAATTCGCGGAGGGCCACCGAGGAGGCGCAGGGCTGGAGCACTTGCATGTGAGGACAGGAGTAGGGGTTGGACCAGGTGACCTTCTGAGGACCCTTCCGACCTGGGTTATCCTACGATGCTCAATTATTGTTTAGAACATATAAGAGACTACATTGATAGTATTTGAAATCGGACATAGAAAATCAATATTTTTTTGACCTATGATTTTGGAAAGAGGTTTGGATACGTCAGGTATGTCCACGCCTTACAACTGTGTCTGCATAACGCAGACGTACTGGAGCCTTGAGCTGTAAAGTAGCGATGGTGCAGGTCAACTCTGCATAAACATTTTAGTTCTGGGTGTGCATAGTTTTAGAAATAAGATTTTCCATTGTTTCTAGAAGAAAAAAACAAACAGTAGTGAAAGTTTGCAGAGCTTGTATTAATGGCCTCTTTCCTGGGGCTTGCAAATAGGACTGGACTTTCCAAGTTTAGCTTGGCTGTCATTTTGGTTGCCCCTTGTCATTTGTGGGTGTAAAAGGAGCTGGTCTAAGGTTCTGGATTTATTGAGAGAGATAATTTACATGGTGATGTGCCATGCCCTTGTCCGTCTGCTTGTCTTGCGCGATGTGGCCAGAGTGCATAAATAACGTGATCTTGAATGTGCTCCAACCCTGTGTCTGTAGAATTCGAGGTGTCTGTTTTGAAGTGATTAAAATCCTCTTTTTCTTCGCCCCCTCCCTTCCCCACCAAGATGAAAAGCAAACCTCAAACTTTTGAAAATACTCGCCGCTGACAGGAAAGACCAGCAAGCAGTTTTCTTACCCATGGCGACCCTCTGTTCTTGCAAAGGCAAGGGCGCTCCCTTCAGCCGCGATGCCCTGGTTGGGCTGCTGCCGGCAGGGACGCCTGGCAGAGCCGTCCCTGTCCCTTAGCTGGTGACACCGCGCCACGCGGGGCTGTGGCACTTGCCTGGCGCCGGCTGTGCCAGCGTGGGTGCACGGACACAGGTACTGGTACTACTCCTACATACACAAAACCAGACTGGTATAACTTTTTCTGCCATTTCTCCATAGTCATTCTACTCCAGCGGAGATGCGGTCTTTGGTTCTTGTAGACAAAATCTGGCGTAGTCCCTCCGTGCAATGTATTTACCTTCAGATAATGCCATCAGCTCCTCTGCTCTGCCAGTGTGATGATCTACAGCACCCCGCGAAGCGAGCGTAGAAATTGCATTAAATGCAATTGATAATTTCTGCACAAAATGTTTTCTTCTATTAAATAAGAGGATTTAAAAATTCTTTAAACTGTATTAAGGTATGGATACAAAATTACAGAAATCAAAGTCTTCGAACTTGAGACCACGACTGGAGTTACACTCTTGCCCTCCCGCCCTTCCCAAAAGTCGTGTGAATTAAGGACAGTGGCGGCTGTGACTCTGCATTTCCCCGCTTTTGTCAGTTTGTGTCACAACCTTAGCATTATTTAAATGAACTTTTTTTTTATTTAATATTCATATTCAGGTATTCAAGCCATAATTTCTTTTAGTAAAAGTGACATTTTGTAAAGTTCATTATTTTTTTACAGAGAAAATCTCGGGCACTTAAAAAAATAGACATTAAATAACGGAACGGCGGTGTCTCCAGGCTAGCAGTCATCCCTACAGTTTGTCATTTTAATACCTGAATACCTGTGAAAGGGAAGTTTGATAATACCTGGGTTATTTAGCCTGACCCGGCTGCCTGGCCACCTGGGAACCGCATCCATCAGCGCGAGCTGCATCCCCGCGCTTCGTGTGGCGTCCCACGGCCACCCTGCGACCATGTTTCTCTTGACACTTTTCCATGGCATTTTCAAGATGCGCCATGAGAACCTCCGTCAGGTTTGTCTCTGGCTTTGGTGTCATGAACACACAGCGCGGCGCGGGCATGGCGAGGTGTCTCATCGGCAGAGGCCTCCCCAGCCGGCAGCACTTCTCCGCGTGGTTTGTATGTGGGTGAGGACCTTGGGACTCCAGCTATTATAAAGTGAAGTTTATTATTAATGATTTTTGTCATGGAGAAGAAAGGTGAAGAATCAAATAACTTAAGACACGTGGGAGAAGTGGACTAGAGGGGCGTGTTGTCTGCAGGCTCTTCCAGCAGTCCCCCATGCCGCAGTCTGGCCGTTTGGGCGTTGTGGATGGCATTCCCTGTTGTTCATCTTGTAGCAAAGTAACATAAAAGCTCCAAAGGAAATAGTTGTGCCTCCTTTTATTTCTAAGTGACATTGTCCTTCCTTGGAAGAAGATTACAGAATCATAGAATTGTTGAGGTTGGAAGGGACCTTTAAGATCATCAAGTCCAACCATCAACCCAACACTGCCAAACCCACCACTAACCCACGTCCCTCAGCACCACCTCTGCCCGGCTGTTAAATCCCTCCAGGGACGGCGACTCCACCACTGCCCTGGGCAGCCTGTGCCGGTGCTTGACAACACTTTCTGTGAAGAAATTTTTCCTAATATCCATTCTAAACCTCCCCTGGCACAACTTGAGGCCATTTCCTCTTGTCCCACCGCCTGTTCCCTGGGAGCAGAGACCGACCCCCCCCCGCCCCCCCTTCCTGTCAGGGCGCTGTAGAGAGCGAGAAGGTCTCCCCTCAGCCTCCTCTTCCCCAGGCTGAACACCCCCAGGGCCCTCAGCTGCTCCTCATAGGACTTGTGCTCCAGACCCCCTCACCAGCTTGGTTGTTTATGCTCACAGAGGAAAGCCCTCCTCTTCTGCATTTATCTCAGCATTAGTTGGAAAAACATGACAGAAAAGGCAATATTATCAATTTGCTTATTTTTTTTTAACAGATTATAATATAGAATTATTCCTGTTGGGAATACCATAGGCATCCCCACTGCCTGTTTTCAGTTTATTAGAAATCCTTGTTCCGTACTTACCCTTGGTGGTGTTTGGTAGCTGTGAATGCCAAGTGAGACCAGCATGCACTGGTGCTGCTTTTCTAACTCTTCCTTATTTTTCTCTATCCCGCGGTGTGCCACGCTCCAAAACAGCTCTCCTGAGCGAGTCAGATTGTGGAAGTATGTTGGGCAGGTAATCCCACCGCCTGAATACCTATCTTGGTCCCGGCTCTTCTGTGTTCCCCTCTCAGGAGGCAGCCGGTGGGTCAGAGCCTCCTTCGGCCCCCCCTTAGCCATGCCGGGGGTCCTGAGACCCCGACTGCGCCCACAGCGGTGTTGGGTGCGCTACGATGGAGAGCGGGAGTGGTGGTCAGGGCACCGCCACACCAGGGGCTCTCCATCGTGCTATCAGGCAAGCAAGGAATTTCAGGTTAAATGTGAGGAAACTTGAAACATTCCTGATACTGTCAAAAGACAGAGTTTATTGAGCCTTCAGGTAAGTGGAGGAAACTTTGTTGACGCTACCGGTGCTGACCGTATACTTCAAAACTGAATTTGGGTGGAAATTAATACTGAATTGCCTGTCAAGTCATTCTGCGTTTCAAATACTTTTAAAGTTGGTTTCTCTTTTAAAAATAATTTTTGAATTTTAAGAATTAAAAGCTGCTTTGGCCGTGAGCTGTTCCTGTCTCTCAAACGTGACAGTGTATGTAGGGTTAGCGATTTATAGAGTTCTCAAAGGTGCCATCTGCCTGAAAAAAGATGGGTTTCTGACAAACACAACAAGCATACGTATTATGTTTTCCCTCTCTTCTCCAGTACTACATTAGGAATCTAATTTTTTTTTCGTCTTGAGGAGATAATTTAATCTATTGTTGTCCATTCTTTTTGATGGGCCATAATGACTCCCGCAAACTATTGCAATTTCTTCAGATAAAACTATTCTTATGCAAGAACATCATATTCACGTATTGCTTGGCCTTCAAAAATGTTGGTGAAAATCAAGTAAACTCTTGCCTAAAGCCATATTTCTAGGAGTAATAGCTTCAGTTCGTTCTTTCAGTGGCTGTTGGTAATTCCTAAGGAAGCCTCGAGTTAATGAATATACATTCTCCAACTTGTTCCAGTACCGAGGAGCGCCAAAGGCATGATTTCACACGCTGGTAGTACTTTCTGCTCAAGTCCCCAAGCGCCAATTCTAAACGTGCCACATTAATTAATGCCCTGTAACATTGTTGTGACAATAAATATCCTATTTTGGAGAAGGGGAAAAAAAGCGCCATATGAAGAATGAATATGAATTAATTTTCAAATCTACATACTATAAAAAAAGGTCAAATGCTACAGAGGTCCAGTGCCTGATACAGCAGGGTGCTTTGTGAAAGCCACGTGAAATGGCTTAAATTTAGATGAAACCTTAGATTATTTTTATTCTGCCTTCAGAAAATGTCTTTTTTTTTCTCTTTTTTTTTTTACTTAAGGCAAATAATTTGTTGATATTTTTATATGTACCATATTTTAGACTCCAGGTGCTTTGTGAGATCATTTCCTACTAACAGACGAAATACCCTCAAACACGATTACTGTAATTATTTACAACCCACAACATTATTTAAAAAAAAAAAAAAAGACACAACAAAGGCAAGGCAAAAAGTTTAAGTGTGGCTGTGTTCCCAATGGCTCGTTCTCCAAATGGAGCCTCGAGAGTGCTCCACATAATTGACCTCGACACCATGGGTTAGTAATGTGGCATTTCTCTCAACTACATCAGGAGAAGGTATTGTTAAAGCTCGCTTTATGTCGAGGTCAGAAATGGCCAGACCGTTCCTCCCTGTCTGCCTTGCTAAAATAGTTCTTGCAATTTTGCTTCATCTAGAAACTTATTTCTACGTGAAAAGGAAAAAAAAAAGAAGAAATGTTTGTGTTTCATGGGTGGCTTTGCAGACTGTGCGTGTGAAGGCAGGCAGCTCTGCAAATGAGATATTTGAAAGCATCTAAAGAACAAAAAAGCTTGAATGCAAGAGGACCACAACTCCTAACTCGCTTTTTCAGCTGTGAAAACAGTAGCCTTGTCGTAGGTGTTATACCAATAGATGCAATATCTCCTTTTAGGTAGTGGTTTTCAAACCGCAAGCAGACCATCACAGGAGGCGGCAGCATTACAAACACTGTGTTTTGACTTCGCAGTAGCCTCTGAGACTCAGGATACATAACTCATGATATGTTATGAATATTCATTAAAATGTGGAACTTGAAATTGTTACTGTGCCTTACGAAGAAGGAAGCGCAACAGCCTTTTGAATTTGGGAGGGAGCAGTTTACTGTCCCCTGGAGCTGTTTCCGTGGAAGGGCAGTGCGTGTAAATGACACGGGGACTTTTCAGCTAGGGTGATAATATCTATAGTTGTGCAATAATTATAAGACAACATATGTGTACAGCATCTTCTAATTATTATAACTCTTGTAATGTGCTGTCCAGACACACAGAAAAGCACAAGCACAACTCCCTGTCCAGTGATCTTCTGGTCTGTCCGGTGATCTTCTGGTCTGTGGGGCTTTGCACACTGGCTCGTAGCCCGTCTGAGGGCACATGAGTGTGCTGAGCATGACCAAAACCAGCCCCACGCTCAGAAACTGGCTTTTAACACGTCTGTTCGCTGAGACTTGAGGCATCTCTGGTAGTATTCTCGGGCTTTCGAACTGGCTCCAAAAACGGACATGGGTTACACGAACCTGCTTGCAAAGGGCAACGTGATCTGAGAAGAGCAACAGTCAACGTAACAAACCAACGGCCAAGGGGTAAATACCCGTCTGAAGGTGACTTTGCCTGAATGAGAGATGCGTTATTTGTTGGGAGCAACTTCTAGGAAGAGATAAGGAAGCAGAGTAGTCTCAGTTGTTCTGGCTAAGCACCGGCTCAGGTATTTCAGGTTTAACTTTGTTGTATAAGTTTCCAAGAACATCTCAGTTTTATTGTGTGTTCGTAGTAGTGGACAGACTACTGGGCAGAAGGGCGTCTCGCTGCACCCGGAGTGGGGAGCGAGGGTGGTGGTGGCTCTCCAGACTTGCTTCAGCCACCCAAGGGACCACAGGCTGTTATTGGGCTTTACGAGCCGTCCGCACCTGGAGATGTTATTCGTTCTCCATCTCCACAGAGCTCTGTCCTTGTGTTCAGGTTTCCATAGGGTGGGATTTTGCCGTCTTTGGTGGCATTTAGGGAGAACTCTGGGTTGGCGCTTGTAATAACATGCACCTTTAATAAAATGACTCGGTAACTGAGAATATAGGGTCCTATAAGTAAGGAAGAGAGGGGGATCTGTTTGTCGCTCTCCGTGCCCGGCACCATCACCAGCTGAATTTTGCCGTATCTGAGCTGAATATAATAAGCGCCTTAACGGGGCAGTTCCCCCTTCAGGTGCAGTGATGCTCCATCAGGTGACTGGTGTCACATACCTTGTATGACAAACATCTGATGTGACACTTTATGCACGCAGGTTGCTCCAGAGATATTTTTATAGGTCAGACTAAATATCACACATCCAAGCCTTCAGTCAGGTAGTGGAGCCGTCAGTGATTGCAGCTAATGGGCTTGGAAGTTGCTATGGTTCCTGGTAAACAGCACCCCGTGGCTTCTGCTCCCGTCTTCGTCGAAGCGAAGGGGCAGATACCAGCAGGGACATCGGGTTGGTGCCAGCATTAGCTCCAGGTTTCTCTGCATGATGGACTAATCCAACTGGCCGTAACTTGTATTTCCTCCTCCTTGGTGGAGCTGATATCCAGCTATCCCAACAGCTCAGCCGCACCCAGCTTTGCCAGTCACGCAGCCGTGGGACAAACCTCCTCGTCCTCCATAAACCACCCCACGGGTCTTTCCCTGGACCACTTGTCCCCCACCAGGTGTTTTGGTGAATGGTTGAAAAAGGAATATATGGTAGTGAAGTCAAGGAGAACACAAACAGGCGGGGCCTCGGGGACACGTACACGCTCTTTAAGTATTAGATAATTACGGAAGGATGTAGCAACTCGAATTATTATCTGAACCTCCTGGGTTTGCATGTGTGTCCTGGAGATCTGAGGAGACCGAGTGACGCGTCTGACGTGTTTAGTGTACAGTGGGGCCATGAATGCAACGGAAACGGGGTGTCTTGCAGAGTTCGGCCGTTTCTCTTTCCAGTCCCCGTCCTGCAGCTGCATCCTGGAACAAAGAAATGTAAAAATCTGAAAGCTAGGACGAAGACAATTTTAACTATATAAAAGTTGGCAATAGTTTTTAGTATCCTCTCATCTTACGAAAAACAACTACGGACAGAGATAGTATTTGGAAACGTAGTTGCATAAGACAAATATGTGACGGTTTTTCATTTTATTTTAATCATCACAAAGATCTATTTTGGCTGGTAATTTACAACATATGTTTTCTCGCTGTTTCTCTGTGGTCTTTTGGGAGACTCCCAGCGAAGGGGAAGGGAACGCCGCCATGCTGAGAGCGAGCGAGCAATCCTCTTTGCTTTGCCTCGCCTCCACCTCCCGCCCTTGCAGCTTGCTACGGAGGTAATTCAGCACAGGAATCTCTGATTAGCTCAATTTTCAATTATACTTTCCCGTCACCTTTAAACAACTGCTGCTTAACCCATGTTACAGAGAATGGGTTGCAGATTCAGAAACAGATATCTAGCCAATTATATTCTTTTATGTATTCCAGATAATGCCAAACAGGTTTTATATTTACTTACGTGGGTTATTCTCATGCTATGTGTGCTGTGGGTGTTTTTTATCTACAGTTGACACCACAGGGACTCTATCGCAACGTGCGTCTGTGAACAACTCTGCCTAAACACCTTAAATGCTTCTAACATAAATACAGAAAAAAACTCCATGTAACAATTATCAAACTAGCACGAATGTTTCTCTGATTTTAATGGAATTCAAGTGGTGTTTTTTTTTCTTCATTGAGAGAAACAATGGAACTAATTGGAATGCCACAAACAAAATCTGTTAGGTAATGGGAGTGTTGGGAACTCTTCCCTGTTCGACGTGACCAGAGGAAGCTGTCTGGAGACGGGGCAGGGAGAACACGCTCGTGCGTTCGGGTAAGTTTTGCTGCACATTTAAATATAGGAAACAAATGTAATATACTGAATTTTGGAAGCATGACACTTGCAAGAAGACAAGAATCCACAGAAGGAAAATCTAAAGAAAGGAGGCTGAAGACATACTGAGGGACCATCTCTTAAAAATGAAACAATGAAGTGAAGAGAGAGTATTAATTCACCATCAGTATTGCAATAGAATTTTTTCCTGGGGTTGCCTGAGATCTTTTGGGCAGGACTGACAACAGGTTGGTTTGTTTTTTTTTTTTTCCCCTATGAATATCCATGAAAATGTTTGAAATATTGCGGTTTATATGTTGTTCCTATCCGCAGGGTCTGGAGCAACCCAGTGAGCCGCCTCCATGGCATCTCACCCCAGAACCCCGAGATGTGCCGGCTGTTCGTTCGGTTCAGCGCAGCCATGGAGTCTGGGTGAGGTAGCAGCCTGCACTGTTGGGGACTTTGAGTTTGACCAACATCATCACCAAATACATCTTGTTATACCTTTCTGATGCTTGTTACTATCTAGTTTCTCTTGCATTGTCTGTCTGAATTTCAGCAGTCCTCAGCTAGTTAGTGCTCTGCCTTTATGCCTCGCCAAATAGCCTCTGATGTTTTCCTTAGTGCAGTTTTTATGGGTAACATTGAGTGTATCAAGCTTCTCTTATTGACATTTTTAAGGTTAGGAGATTGATAGATTTTTCTTTACTTTCTTTAATTTCCTAATAATCCTTTTTTTTTTTTTTTAAATATATATTTTAATGACGTCCATGGGATGTACTGTAATGTATTTATTGGTACGCGTAATTGATGCTGAATTTACATTTTGAGCTTAATTTCTGTTTTGACAAACACCTCGTCAGGTGCTATCAACTTAAAATGAAGAACCCATCTCCCTTCAGGAGAGGGCCAAAGACTTTTCCTGGGGCGGGAGGAAGGGACGGTGACCCGGGACCTGTCCTCCTGCAGCTCTTCCTCCTCGGGAGCCGCTCGCTTGCATCAGGCTTCCCCAATCAACAGTGTCCAGACTTACTGTCATCTGGAACTGATGTTAGATTTACCCCAAATTGTTTGAACAAAGCTCAGGAGAGGAGGCGGCTGTCTCCAGACTCGCCGTCTATGCCTTTTATCCGTTTCTGACATAATTTATTGGAAATGAGAGGAATTGTTTCAGAACAAGCATCTCTGACAGCTTGGCAGATTGATAGAGAGGTTTTCTGATTTCATCTCTTTTTCTTTCTTAAATGATGCCTTCCTACCGCTTGCCAATCTCTCAAGTATCATCGATGTCATGATATCAGATGCCGAGATAGCAAGTTCCTGAATTAGCATTGCAGGGAGGAGGTTATTTAATTTACTCTGGTCTGTCTCTTGGCTATTTATCCTCTTACAAAATTGCCGCGTTTTTCTAGTGACATGTGGAACACACGCAATATGAATTTTGTTTAGCCTGGGAAGGACCTCACCTAACATGCCAAAGGTGCTGAACCGAGACCTGGGCAAGCTGTGCCGTTTGGGATCCAGTCCTGCGGCAGGGAAGGAGCCAAAATTCTTAAAAAAAAAATAGAATCATAGAATCAGTGAGGTTGGAAGGGACCTTTAAGATCATCAAGTCCAACCATTAACCTACCCTGATAAAAACACCACCACTCCTAAACCATGTCCCTAAGCAGCTCATCTACCCTTTTTCTCACCCTCTCTCTCGAGTAAATACTGTGTGCCTACCCCCCGGCTGCAAACACGTCCTCTAATAGTCCTTTGAGAAATCCCACAATTTGCCCTGGAAAGCTACCACAGCAGAAGTGCTAGAAGTAAATTAACAGTTTTTCTGGTTTACTCACTGGTGACATTACCTAAATAGTGCCAGTGAGGAACATTCCCCAGAAGGAGCAGTGCATCCTACGGCTTGCTTGCCAGTCATAAACTGGCACTTTAACCAACACCACACAAGCAAATTTGTTGATAAACACTCCTTAAAGAATTTTACTAAACCTAGTAATTTTTAAAAGATTTTTTTCTTCATTCGGGGGGGGGAGGGAAAGGTTTCTCAAAGAACCCACTTCTAATACTAGTATATCTGTTTAGAAAACAAGCAGCTGGCCAGAAAGACTCTTCCTCTCGTACTCACTGCCTTATCGTCATCTCTGACCCTGTGAAACATGAGCTCAGCTTCTGGTGACGGTTCTGTGCCATTCATTGAGTATAGACGTTAGGCACACAGGTAAAACTTAGTAGATTTAGTCCCCTGCTGTTCTTACACCTTAAGCGACTGATGCTAAAACGTATTACAGTCACAAATTGTTTTAACTCAGAAAAAGAGGCGTTAAACTGGGTTATTTACGTTATTCGTGCAGCCATTCCTCTTCCCCGTATGTGCCATTCTTATATACGATCTGGATTTTTCGCAAAACGTCTGAATTCCGTTCCGCAGTCTTGTTGTGAACCCTGGGCGCGCAGAGTGGCACGGAGGGGACGCGCTGTGAGTGTTGGTTGTACGGTGCTGGTGGGACCAGCGAGCTTGATGGGGACGCTGAGAGCTCCAACAGCCTTTCATGCGCTGAAAGCCTCCATGAAGAGTCACTGCAGCGGCACCTTTACGGGGGGCAGCAAACCAGGAGAACACGTCGTGGTGAGAAATGTCGTTACCTTTAGGTACATTTTCCAAAAGAGAGGTGGCCGGAAATAATTTAAAAATATTGACGTTGAGCCTGTGCAATTGCGATGCCGTATCTCCACCTGAGCTTATATAACTTTCGGGAATATTTTAACTGGCGGTTTCCAAGTGAAAAACAGTAAAAATGGAAAACATAGAATCTGAATTACTGCCCTGGTACTGACCATTATCACCTCTACTGCTGACAGTATATTCCTCTCTCTAGGGGAGTCGGAGGTTTAAATCCTCGCTTCCCACACCCGCACACATCCAAACCCCCTTTTTTCTGTAAAGTCACTTTCAGGTGTCTGCCTAGCAGAATTTTAGAAGTATTTATTATTCTCTTTCCTAGGTTTCTCCAGATGTTTAGCTACAGGGTAGCATTGCTGAATAGGTTAGTGCAGCTGGTTAGGAGACGCTGTGCTAAATACGTAGAGCATCTGTGGTTTGTCTAGGGAGGTTGAATTTCAATTAATTAAATGTGCACCTAACTTGCAAGGATCTTTTGCATTTCCCTTAAACTGACTTCAGAGCAGACCTAAGATTTATTCTTGCCTTTTAAATTAACTGCCAGATCCTTAGCTGAGAGAAACGGTTGAGCCTCTCTTGACATCAGTAGAGCTCAGTTTACACCAATCAGGGATATGGCTCATGACGGAGAAATGGGCTTTGTATGAGCCCAAGCACTACTCGGCTGCTATACTAGTCCAATGGAAGTAAAACGTCTATTTACTTGAAAAGCAGAAGAATATTATTTATTATACATATTTTGTGTTAGTTCTTTTCTTAGGTTTATCGTAAAATACATCTTTGTGAATTTAAGAGATTGTAATGTTTTTATTATTTTAATTAAAAATTGTTATTTAGAATTTTAGTTGTTTTTTTTTTTTTTTAAATATGTTTATTTTTTGTTTAGTAGAGCGAAAGATGAAGTCAGTAATCTTTCCCTGGTAAAATGATGTTGGCACAATTGTTTATCAGAATCATAGCTGCAGTCTACACCGCTTACGGTTATATCTGTGATGTTTAGATGAATTCCTGCCTTAATACTCTGTCAAAAGGTCTTCTATCATTATTCAAATATTTGGAAAATGTATTTTCATGAAAAGGCGTTGTAATACCGAATGCTATCAAAACCTTTTCCAGAACACCTCCAATAAATTAAAGAACCTGGTAGATAAAAGCTGGGCATTAAAAAAGATAATTCGGAAAGTATAGAACTGGGCTAATGTTGTTTTTCTCATGCACATTAAGTGCTTTGAATATCTGTCACCTTGTGATGCCAGATCGCTATCCCTCGCCTCCAAACACCCTTCTGCCCCTGGTCGTGACTTCCCACCAACTGTCGGTCCCGGATGGAGCAGGGGCTGAGGCTGTGAAAACACCAGAAATCGCTCTTCCTCCGCCCGTGGCCGTGCCCATCCTCATCCCCATCCCCATCCCCATCCCCATCCCCATCCCCATCCCCATCCCCGGGGCGGCGCTCTCCTCCACGGGGAGCGCTGGGCACTTGGCGCTCAAGGGCCCGGCCTCAGTTTCCCCTGGCGCCCCAAAGCCACCGGGGCAATACCTTGCCCTTTCAGCCGCGGCAGAAACTTGCTCGCCCGTTTATAAAAGGGCGCACTCTTTCTCAAAATCTTTGCGCAGTTGTCGTCTCGTCTTTAGTCTTTTCTCTTGCATCGCGCATCGCCAGCCCCCGAGCTGATCCCTTCTGGGAACGCCAGCATCTTCTTCCTCCCCCTGCCCTTCTGAAGCCGCAGCAGGAATGTGAAAACACTTTTCCCCTCAAAAGGCTAACCAGCCCTTTTCAGTTTCTTTTAAAGAGGTATCAATACCTGGCTTTTACAAACAGGAGAAATTAAACTTTGTAGCATTTTGCTATTTGAATGACCTACTCGGTGGAATTACAGCAGCAAACTAATCCTTTAGGAGAGATGGCTCTATCAATCTTGGGATTTTTCTAATGTGGAAGCTACTCAATTGCATCTCAGAAATCAGGGAGGTAATTACTCATGCAGACAGCACAAAATGAAAAAAAAAAATGCAAGTTCTGCTGAGTATCCCTTTTAGAACAAGCAGTGGAACAAGGAAAACAGCCTCTATAATCAGTCAAATTCTTCCACTAATTTTTCAGGTGTTGAAGGCTATAGTGAGGATACATGCTATGAAAGTTAACAAAGCAAAGTGGCTTTAATAGAGGGTTTTACAAGAGAAAAATGCCTCTTATTAGGCAAACATACTATTTTAGATGTAGTTCCCTATGTTACAACTTCATTGTTTAAAATAAACCCGTTCTGAGATAAATACATTTACAGATCTCTTCTGAGGCGTTTTGCTACAGTGACAACATGCAGCTGTCCAGTGATCAGCGCACCGGGGCAGACGCTGATTCTGTCTGATGGGTGTCACCGACCTGCGGACGAAGTCTGGGAGGTACCGCCTTAGAGGAGCACTCACGCCACGGTATCGCTGGAAGATGATGGTGTATTTAATTTTAAAATCAAGTACTACTAGACTGATGCAAAGAAAGCACACGTAGAAACATAGACACGTAAATAATAGTAGTTGAAACAAACTGAAAAGAGCTAGTGTTTTTGTGCATCTGGGATTGCTTTGGATCCTATCTAGATTACTAGTCTAAAATATTACTACCAGGGCTGGATAGACCCTCCTGCAGGAGAGGTTGTCACGAGGAAGTGGATAACTCCATTTCTTGAGTAAGAAGCTTCTAATCCACGGGAAACCTTTCAATGCAACAACTGACATGAACACCGGTAAACTTAGGATTCGGGTAGGTATGGACCAAATTCTCCAACGTGACTCCAAGAAGGCAGTTGCAGCCTTGAGAGTTTTATCTCTTTTACCCTAATGTGACTTGGGGCAAACTGCAGCTGTGCCTTCATCCAGTTACACCAGTCTGAGCCCACAATCAACCTAACTTTTGTTAGTTCTGTTATAAAGGGGTCTACTTGCACATGGTACTCTGCAGTTCTTGACTGTCAGTGAAGGTGTTACTGGTTGCTAACTGGAGCTGCTGGTGCTCACTGTTACAGGCGGTAAGACTTTTATTTTCCTATCCCGTGCATGATTTTTTTTTTTAAATATATTTTCTGCACTGTGCTAAAACCCAGCCACTGAAAAAAAACAGTATTTGAAGGGCCACCAGGTGCTCATGAGTGCGGTCACCTGAGATATAAAGAGGATGTACTTGCTACTGGATATGCAGTCCTTGCTCCATCACTTTGCCAATGAGAATGTTGTAGGAGCCAAGATAAGCACTATCTGTTCCTCTCCCCTTGTTCACTGAGCCACTCGTGTCGTTGGAGAAGTCTGTCAGGTTGGTCAGGCATGATTTCTTCTGCATAAATCCATGGTGACTATTCCTTGACATGCTTGGAAATGGCTTCCAGGATTATTTGCTCCATCACCTTCCCAGAGATCACGGTGAGGCTGACTAGCCTGTTGTGGTTCTCCTGATTCTCCTTCTTGAAGGTAGGAGTGACATCTGCTTCCAGTTTGAAGCATTCCCTAACCACCGAGATCTTTCAAAAATTATCAAGAGTGTTCTTGTGGTGACTTTGGCCAGCTGCTTCAGCACTTGTGGGGGCATCCCATCACGGTCCAGGGATTCAAGTCTGTTCAGTTCATGCAAATGTCCCCTAACCTGGTGCTCCTCCACCAAGAGTAAGTCTTGTGCTGAACTTCCCACTGCTCTTGGGACTTCGGGTTGCTGAAGGCAAGTCTTACTGAGTCTTACAAGACTGAGGTGAAGAAGGCATCCGCTGCCTCAGGCTTTTCTATGTACTTTGTCACCAGATACACTGTCCCATTCAGCGCCAACACTTTCCCTGGTTTTCCTTTCGGTGTTGATATAAATCCATGAAGACGACAACCATGGAACTGTTCAAAAACGCTCAGCTCTGAGTCTTGCCCGTAAAGTGTAAAATATGCTTTTAATGTAAGCCACGTACCTTTAAACATCAGTAAAAGATTAAGTAAATACTTTGGAGAGCATTACTGTATTAAACCAGCACTGACTGCCATGTACTTTTGTTGATGTCAGTGTGGGCCTGTTGACATATGCAAGGGTCTATTTCAAAAATTCATGAACTGAGAAGTCTTACTTTTTTGTTTAAATTTTGAGACTCCTGAGGAAACGGGGAGGTAGCAGGGCTGCTATCAGATGCGCCGTCAGTCAGATTAAAAATCAAAGGGATGCTTTGGAATGAATGTGAGGGCCCAGAGGGTCTCTTAGACACTTCATGCCAGATGCTGGAGCAGGGGTGAAAGTATGCTCTGTGCCTAACCTGAGAATTCGTCCCGCGCGTCGCCTGTGTTTCAGGCAGCCCAGCTTGTTCGCTCACACGAGGTTCCTAATATGAAATAATGATATTTGAAGACTGATTGAGCATAAATAAAGAACACTAAATCCCTTAGTTCTTAAAGCTTTCTTGATTTCAGCACTTATGCTAATTTACGCCCCTCCGAACGCAGCTGTGAAAGACAGCAGAAGTATACACAAATTCCTGCAATTGCTGTATGTCTAACTGGCTCCGTCTTATACGTCGGGGCACTGAAAGGCAATTCTACATCATCAGGTAGTTTGGAAGGTGCCCTGGCACATAACAATTCACCCGTCCTTTTTCTTTTCAAAGCAAAACCAGGAACCATGCAGAGGGACTATCTTTTCTTCTCTGTGTGCTGCCTGGCACACGTGTGTCGATCCAAACTGTCCGATACGAGTTTCAAACAATTACAGCCGCCACCACGGAGGCAGTAACGTGTTTTGCGGTGTCCCTTGAGGTGCTGGCCTGGATGCTCGGCAGCCGTCTGTTCTGGGGTGGTTGTTCTCAGGGTGGGGGGACAGCCCAGGGGACACCCCTCTGCGCCTCCTGCCCTCCAGATCACCACCCCCCGTGCTCATCAGCGCTCTTCCAGAAGGACTTCGCTTCACACTTTGCTTGCTCTGAATTTGAGCTTGGGCAGCGCGAGACCGTCCCAGCTGGGGAAATACTAAGAGGACTGAGCTGCAGTCTGTGTAGCTCTTCACGTACCGGAGACATTCATATTCCTGACCTGCTGCTGCTCCTGTTGGTTTCTCACCATGCTTAGCTGTGCTTGTGTCTGGGCACCTGCAAGTTTTTGGTTGGTTTTGTTGGTTATTTTTGATAACAGTGTTGACTCCACCCAAGTGACCCCATATACACCAGGATGCGGCTGGAAATACAGAGGTGAACGGATACCTGAGACCAAGACCATCCCTCCAGAAGTTCTGAAAAAATGGGGGTAATACTCACAATCCATCCAAACCTCCCCTATTTTCGCCTGAGGATGAAATAACTCTTGGCTTCTGTCCGAAACCGGTAACACTGCTGTGCGTGCCGCTGTTATCCATTGCTGTCACCCAACTCGGGGAATGGTTCAAGGCTTAATTATTCAGTATCAATAAAGCACCTTGAGATCTGCAGATGAAAGGCTCCACAGAAGTACAAAGTATTATTTCTATTATAGGTTTCACAGACAGAAGTGGGGGCATGCTTCCCCTGATAACGTTATAAGCCTGGTGGGCTTGCCAAGCTTTCATATCGTCTGTCAAACACAGCAGTGGTGGGGTGTCTGGGTCTGAGCAGCTCTGGTTCTGACGACACGTAATTCACGTTCCCCCTCTGCTATAGGCAAAACTCCCCGTGCAGTTACCACTGGGATTAGTGAAAGAAGAAGATATTTTTCACTGATGGTTCTCTTTCTCATTTTCATCCATTCGTAGCATCCTTCTAAACATTCAGACTGAGTGAATGTTTGCTAGCACTTGATATAAGTAAAAGGTTTGTATTTTTCAAGTGTTTTAAGGAAATAATACTTTTTCTCAGGCTTTGTCAAACATTTGCCAAATTATATGGAAATATTTCTCCTTCAGAATTTGCAGATGATATACTTCTGAATAATTGATCCAACTCATGTCTGCATGTTAGCAAAATAATTGTATTGTTTTATCTAGCTATATATTTATCTAATAATCTTAAAGATTAGCAAAGAAGATAGATCACCACTCTCAACATCTATACATTCACATATACGCAGACACAATCATTTCTATGTATATACAAATATTCATCTGTGTGTGCTGTAGTGTGTCTGTTTGGGATATTAATAAAAGCTTATGATTTGTATTAGCTTAACTTGCATAAAAACACAGACCCTCCTCAAAGCCAATTCATTAATTGCCAGAACAAGAACTGGAAAACATAAACAATCTTTCAAGGGAATAATTTTCTAAAAGTCAGAAGCTGCAAAGTATCTTATTTCTGATATCAGGAGTATAATGGAAATATTCATAACGGTAAGAAACTCCCCTGCATCGGGACTGAAATCTTTGTTGCTCTTTTTGCGGTGGTGGGAGATTCACGTCTTCATCGTAATGATCTACAATATATTTAAGGGACTGGTCATGCTTAAAAGTGTTGCTTACTTTAAAAAAACCCATGTATATCTGACACTTCAGAATTATTTTAGATTGCAAAATAAAACAAATACATCTAACGCAGTGCATTCTGCAGAGGCACCTTCTAGGGGAAGAAACCCCTGAAACCGAATTGCACGCGCTTAATCCACTACATAGATCACGTCGTTCTTGTACAAGCATTTGAAAATCCTAATCAGATTTAACGTGCTGGATAGAGTTACATTAATCTGCAGCTATGTCTTTAGTTACAATTTCAGCATGATACCCCAGAAAACGGTGCAAAATAAATAAAGCACTTCCAGAGAAGTTCAAACTTGTGTGTTACTTCCATACAAAAGTTTTTACATTCACAACAGGTTACCACACTGTGCTCATCTTCATACTGGAATAAACTTTATTCTGTATTTTTTTAAGCTCATAAAACTTAAAATATTTATTTATTTTTAACCTTACGGAGGGGAAAAATCTACTAGCATCACTTCCATTATCCCTCTTTCACCAATTAGGCCACCGGCGCCCAGGTGTTTGCTGTTGGCCAGGAACCTTCCACCTTTAGTGGGACATCGCACCAGCCCATCAGAGGTACGTGTTTTGAAGATCAGCCAGAAGGCCCAGAAATACAAATATCTCCTTTGATTTTCTGTGAAGCTCAAAGGAAATAGCACACGTAGAAAGGGTGCCAGCAACACCAAGAGCCTGAAATGCATCTGTAAGGGACGAGGGGTTTCCAGGAAGGCTGGGCTGTTGCTCCTCTGCCTTCCTGAGAAGCGAGGCACTTTCCTGGGGGAAAGCCTGTGGTAAAGCATCGTTATCAAAGGGGCCTCAGTGTGTGCAGAATGGCCTCACCCTCCTGTTTGAGGTAGGCAATCAATGAGATTCATCTCACCTGACCTCAAATAGCTCTAACAGGAGCTTCTTGCTCGAAGCTAGTCATCAAGTCTTCTTCCACAGATAATGGAGACAAAATATCTTGAGATAAACATTAAGCAGTCTTTCTTTTTCTATAGGAGGAACATAACTGCTAGCTAGCTAAAGTGTGGTGGGGTGAAGCCCAGCATTGGTGCTTGGTGGGTGAGGCTCCACCAGCATATCTCCGGGGCTGAGCTGTTGGAGTCAGATCCGTCAGGCTGACAGGGACTTCTGCTGAGCTCTTGCCTGCACTAGCTTCTCCTGCAGCGTGGCAGTTTGGTGAGACTTGTGTCTTCCAAGGCTTACAAGCCAATGTTCTTCTGGACAAGGTACGTTTCACCTCTTGGTTTATGTGAGCATTCAAACCAGTCTAACAAATAACCTTCTTGGGGCAGCTGAATTGTTTTTTATGTGATGTACTGTATTGGTGAATATTTCCTGTTTAGTTAATTTGCGGAACAGAAGATCCAACTGACCTTCGATCAGTCTTGCAGTGATTTAACAACTGTTTATTTCAATAGAGTTACTATCAATTTATATTTACTTTTCATATCTTTTTCTACTTATGTGACACACCGTGAGACTCTTCATGCCGATCCAACAACATCTTTCTGGTTACTTCTCCCCTAAAGAAAAGTTTTTATTTATGACTGTGCCTCCCTCCCCCATCTGCCCTTTAGCCGATGTCAATCCATTTTATGTTACATTTATGTCTATTCCGCTTCCTTTCTTTCTTTAGACCTCAATCTCTGTACAAAGACCTTAATCTCTGATGTGGAACTCTGTCAAATGCTGCCTGGGAGTCTGAACGCGGCTGCCCACTGCAGGAAGGCACAAGTCCTCCTCTAACAGCAGAGGTATGAATGGCCCAGGGAAACGTTGTGGGTTTGCTTTTGAAAAAGTTTCAAGGTAAAAACTCGACTGGGGAGCCTTCTCCATCCACCTACAGACACACACGTTCTCTGTGGGTTATTTACCGTTAATGCAAATCACCTATCACTTGGTGCAATTTGTTCTGTACTGGGAATATGACATTTACTAACAAAACAGCTCAGCTACAGTTGATTTTGGAAGGAACACTTTGGTCCCTATAGTTGACCATGTAGAGAAGAGGTGGTTGTGATCTCGCCTTTAATATGCAACAGAATAACGACAACAAAGACTTGTTCTTGTGCTATGTCACAAAGTCAGATACTATCAAACACGTTGTCTGTCATTAGATACCCAAATCTATTAAAAATGTAAGTCGATTTTAGCATTACCGAATACACATTGTTTTGTGTAACTTTTTTGTTTCATATTTGCTGTTTCCTTTGGTCGAGCTTTTTCTTCCTTTTCTATGTTTCCTTTTTTTTTTTTTTTTTAAGGAAACACAAAGATATGAATTTTATACAAAATGGAACTCTTGGGTGGGAGGTCTTCAAGTGCGTCAGGTGATGAATACTTGCAGGTGGATTTGGTTCATGATTCACAGTGCTGTTAAGTACATACCAAGTGTTATTTTTCTTGCAGTGTGTTCGTAGAGAAAAGCTAAACTGAGGGCAGGAAAAGTTGTGGGTTTGTTGTATTCCTTTAAAAATATCAGATTTAATTTGTTTAGGAAGTAAATGTTATCACATTTGTTTAGAAAAGCACTTGATGTCTACAACGTACTGTTAGTTTTGCCACTGCCAGAGATTTGGGAAGTCTCTTAATCTTTATGTGCATCAGTACATATGAAATAAGTGATGTTTATCAGTATGTGTGAGGGAGAGGTTTTGGAGCCTTTGCATGGGAGACATCCTGGGAGTACGAAGAATTTTGGCACCTGCAGTTTGTTGCTAACAACAAACCTCTTTTCTGACTCATGTCTGATTTTAAAAATCAAAAAAAAAAAACCCTCCAAAACCAAACAAAAAACAAACAAAACAAACCAAACCCCAAACTTCTTCTAAACAGTAAGCAAAACAATATCACAAGAACTGCAATAAACAAACCCTTCTACTGGTCTCCACTTCATCACACCCTGCTCCTTCCCACGTGCCTGGGAAACAAAGGGCAAAAACCAACTGCGAAGCTGCTTTTCCCGGAGCAGGACAACAAAAGCTAAGAACCAGCTGAAAGTGAGGCAATGTGCTGCATTTCTCATTACTCATCGGCTAATCGTTCCTTCCATTTCCAACCAGCTTCCCTTCCACACCTACATGAGCTTGCGCATTCTGCGGTCAAATGCCCCTCTCTCCAGCTGAAGCTTTGCTGATCGTCGGGGTATTGATTCAGCCCACGAAAATATGTTGCGTGTTGCAAGTGGAATTTGCCCTCTGACCTGCAGCTCCCCCTCACCCGTGACCAACAAGTATTGTTTTCTCCTCTTTTCCCTTTCGCTGGTGGGAGCTGCTCTGGGCTGGCTGCAGACGCGTGGTGCCGGGCCAGCGCCGGGTTTCCTCCGTGCCGCCTCCTCTCACGAAACCAAAGAAAATGCAAAATGGCCCGTTACCATTTCCCTCTGTGGATGGAACCCCCCCCCATTCCTTTCCATATCCACTGCAGACGCCGGTGCTGAGCAGTGGAGCGGCTGCGGGGCCGGCACCAGGGGGTAGATCCAACGTGGTGCCCAAGTCGGGACTTGGACATGTGGTTTCTGGGCACTAAGACAATGCGCTCTTCTTCTTTCTCTGGTGTTGAAAGACATGGCCAAGGCAGTCAGAAAGAACCCAGTTTTACCTGGCTCTGTAACAAGGGAGCACTTCAATTTCAAGTCCAGTCAATTTAGAAAAAATGAAAGGCGACGCCTCTTTCTGTGCCTGCCACAGGGGGTTAGCAACTGTGGAGGGATTTAGGAAAGGGCTCGCATAATTACCTTTATTATTGCTTTACTTTGTGTAGCTACAAAATTTATTGGAGGCCATAAAATTAAGTCTCATGCATCAAAATATAAACTGATTGACAGTGAAAACGGAGGAAGGAACAATATGCCGTCTATAGAGCAGAGCACAAGAGGCGGCTGTGTTTGTATTGCGTTAATTTACCAGTCCACGTAGGAAGCGGCATTCCGAGCTAATGGGATGTGTGTGGAGCTTCCCTTGCTGGAGGAGCTGACGATCTAATTGAATTGCTGATTGCTGCCAGAAAGGGATGTGCAGGAGGTGCAGGATCTCCTGGCTTGGGTCCTGCTTCTGCTCTTTTGTCTTCCTCACTCTCTGCATCCCTCCTCTCGCTGTCCTTTACAGGCGCTCAAATGCCGCCGCAGCTGATTTCCACTCTGAGCTCCTGCGGTTCCGCACGGTAACGCGTGCTGCAAGGAGCAGGGCACAATTCTTCCATAAAATTAGACTGCGATTTCTGAAAAATTTCACATTCGTGTTGCAAAGAAAAACCTCTTGAAAGATTCCCCTCTTGTCGTAAGAAAAGTTCTTTCCCTGTGGTGCTGTTTCGTCAGCATTGTGCGGGCACCCGCAGAAGCGCCGCGGGAGGAAGGGCAGATAAAAGTAGAAAGGGGCTCCAGACAATAAGAAAAACCCCACCGCGCTGCTGGCTATTAGCGAGGGGCCGAGGAGGCCCGTTCTGGATGTGGAAGCTGGTGCTGGGCAGCAGGGACCCTTCCCTCCCGCCCGGCCTTGGCCGCTCGCAGCCGTCCCTTCCAGCGCCGCCTTCTGCCGGCTGCGGCTTTGCCAGGAGTATCCCAACGCCGGTGGAGGTGTCGGGTGCTTGAAGGGGCTCCATTGCCCCTGTTCAGCTGCTTTCCAGGTAGCAGATGGAATTAAGCACCTTTATTATTCACCTGTGCTTTTTTTTTTTTTTTTTTTTTTTGGTGGCTTTAAACACTGAAAGTGTGAAATTCCGTTTCAAAGCAAGACGAAAACACAATATTTCATCAAGACAGCTCTTTGGTCTTTTCATTATTAGCCAGTGATCAGTCTTTTGTTGATGATCTCTTTTTTTTTTTTTTTTTCCCCCCCCTACTTTATTAATATAGCCAAGTTAACGCCAATTTTTGCATTACCTGCTAATTTCTTCCACTGATATATATTAACTGTGACTTTCATATCGTGTCGACCCTAATAATAAAAAAAGTTAGCAAAAAGTTCATTAATATTCTACAGATTAATAAGAACTCTTTTGCTTGTTCTTTGAAGCTGTTGGTACCACTGCTAATTCACGTGGCACGACGCCGCTGTTTTAAACATACTTGCAGAGCCCGTGCTTTATTGCAGCCCCTGTGTTCCTGTTCAGCCTATACAGGTACACAGAGAGAGACTCTGGCTACTACCAAGTTAAAATTAGCTGGATTTCAGAAAGCTTGAAATGGGATCCTATTAAGAATCATTCTTGACTACTTGTGGGAATAGTGCATTAAAACGAAATGTAATTTCAGAAAGCAGCAACAGGTGAAAAAAAAAAAAAATACAATTTGCCATGGCTGTATTTTCATGTGCCACTATCGCTCAGTTCATATTTAATTCAAATAGAGCCTAAGCCTGTTTCTTCCTTCTGTTATATTGTTTTATTAGGGAGGATGCTAGCCTGTATTAGCCACTTATTAGATAAATACAGGAAAACTGCTTGTCATTTATGGGTTTATCCATTATCATCTCGAACGTCGGACAGAGTAGCCTGATTTCAAAGTGACAGCTGGTGGAACCTCTTCTTGATACATGCTAATCCAGTTTTTATTATGGAAAAATTGCCTGTGCTTTCGGAGAGTGAAAGGCAGTTACGAGACGTAGCTGCTGAGGGTGGAACCTTATGATCTCTGCTATAACAGCCTAAAAATGAACCATTATCTTCCAGGGTAATAGCATCCTGGTAAAATATGGGCATAGGATAATTTATGGCGTGCGCGCGTCAAAATGTACAGTTACTCTTACTGTCTCTTTCATGTGGTAAATAAAACATAGCTAGTTCTCCAGCGACGCTAATTCATGTGATTAATGGTTTTGTGGGAGTGGACAGAGGAGCACCTTTGGCTGCATCCGAAGATAACGTGAGGCTGGAAAGATGCCTCTCAGCTCTGCGCTGGGTGGGAGAGAGTGTCCCAGAGCGGTGTTGTGGGTGTCCCGGTGCCGTGGGGAGGAGGAGGGTCCCGGCTGGTGCTCAGGGGTGCCGCGGGAGGAGCGCGGGCTCTGGTTCCTCAGCCTCGACTAGGTCTGGTGGGATCAGGACAGCCCCTGAAGGCAGGCGGAGTCGAGATGGGCCGGGTAAAACTCCCAGTAGAGTCAGTGCAAACCTCAGAACCTGCTCGGGAAGGATGGCGGGGGAGGAGGGGCTGTCGCAAAATTGGAGAGAATGCATGAGACTGAGCTGCCAAAAAACATTGTGCCTCTTCGCCTTTTCATAATCCAAACCAAGATAATGCAACTGCTGCGTGCGCGGCGCGGAGGAGCAGCTCGCTGGGCTTCCAGCTCCAGGGTGACAGATGGAAAGATCAGCTGGCTACTTCGTTACTCCCCAATTATTAATTTATCACTAAATATATTAATAGAGTCACTAGATAAGAGAATATCCTTTATTTGGGAGAATAATAGATGTTCTAAACCTAGTTTTTTCTTTTGTCTTTGAATTCATCAGGTCTTGCTGCTCCAACGTGCCTGCCCAACCTCTGATGTAAGTCAAACATGCTCCTTTAAAACTTCAATGAGAAAAGAATTAGCATCGTGTCATTCATACTTGAATCGCTTTCAGGAGCTTAAATAAAAAGTTTTATGGAAGCAGAGAATCCACGAAGGTTAAGTGCCCCTGAATGTACAGACCCTTAAAGACACTTTCCTTGCAGACCCTGAAACGAAGGGGAGGGGAAGGAGGAAAAAAAAAAATTTCTCTTATCTCTGCCTCTGCTTTTTCCTTTGTACAAGGTATTTGTTTTGCCTGTGGATATGCGCTGTATGAGTGATACGATTTTGCCTATCTCGGCTAGGTTTGAGGCAAAGCAGCGTGATTTTGTGTGCGTGACTATCTAACGGCATATAGTATTTTGAGACTTTCAGGAGAAAAGTTCAATATGAATTATGAAAGTGGAACAGTGGCTTGTGAGGAACCTTAGTTTTGTCGGAGCTGGACTGGGCAGTCCCCCCAAAATCAGGTGTTTCTCTCCAATCTGAAGTTGTGTTGAGTCGATCTGTGCTCTAACTCAGTAGTCCTATTGCTTTTTTGAGGCTTTCTGAATTTAACTGGGACACCTATGTATGTTTGTTGCTATGGGGAGTTTATACTCTTGTTTAAAAATTATATTGAATTTCCCATTCTTCAGAATGCTGTATTACACTATTGTATTACCAAGCAAATTAATGTTGGAGCATGCTCAGTGGGAAGGGAAGATTTAAACGAATATGCGCCACGATCAAAGAATGAAATAAGCATGCAAAAATTCGTGCCTATAAAGTCGATTTTTGTCAGTGTCCCATAAAATGGTTGTTTTGCTCTGGAGGGATGACATGTGTATTTCTTCCCCATCATCCCCTTTTCTCTTCCCATTAGAAATATTTCCTATCCATCCCAAAATTGCCTGTGTCTGCAATTGTCATTTGAGAGAAGCATTTAATTATTTTGCCTTGACTCAGGTTTTTTTTTTTTTTTTTTAAAGTATAGCAAAATTCTATAAGAATTTAGCCTGGCACTTAAAAAACAAAAGTGCTAATTACCACTGACTTTCAGTGAAACTATAATTGATGTACTTGAAACCTTAAAAAAAAAAAAAAAAAAAAAAAAAAAAAAAATTCCCAGGCTCTGGAGTCAAGCTGAGAGATGTTGAATTGATCGACCGTGTGCTGCCCTGTATGGGGCCAAAACCAGAGCCAGAGCGCGGTTGGTGCACCGAGGAGGGATGATGGGGTTTGCCCGGGGCAGGTGAGGTGGCCGCCCCACGGCCGGCCGGGGTCTGCGCACTGGGGACCATTCGGGCTCCCAGCCTTTGTCGGCGCTCCCCTCTGCTCCCGGGGCTTACGACAAACCGGGTAATTAAAACATTAAAGCGCCATCCTGCTCCTGTTGGATTTAATTGCAATGCGGGGAGGATCATGCCCAGTCACTAGTATCGTTGGGGAATAAAAAGAGATTCTTAACAAATTCAGTAAAAAACAGGAAGCAGTTCTTTGCAAGAATGTTGGGGGAAAAAAAGATGTAAAAAATAAGAAACTTTTTAAAATTTTTTATTTATGTGTGTGGGGTTTTGTGGTTTTGTTTGGGTTTTTTTTTTTTTCGTTGTTGTTGTGTGGGTTTTTTCTTTTATTTAAAGTAATTTTTGGACTCTAAAGAAACTATTTGCCTCTTCCTGCATTGGTGAAAAGATTGTCTGAGAACATTTCTCCCCAATATTATTTATTCACTGGCTCCCAGCTCCTCAGTGTTACCACTGATGCTGAAGGCTCTCCCTGCCTCCCATTCTCTAACGTACTTTGATCTCACTGAGTCGTGAATATTTGCAGTTTTCTTGGGTCCTGCTGTTGTAGAAACTGGGCTCTGCTGCAGACGGGGACGCTTGCTGTTCTGCTCAACGGTGGTGCCTGGCCAGTTTGGAAAGCAAACTGGACGCCCCTCATAGGGCCCTGATGGAAGTCCTCTCCAGAGGGGTATTTATGCTGTCTACATCAGATCAGGCGGTTCGCTTTGATCTAGATCTTGGTCTAGAACATCTCGAGTGAGCAAAGGGTCTTTGTGTAGTCAAAGGAGCAAACGTCTCCCAGGTGTAACTGGGAGAGCGCGAATGGGCTGCGCAAGGGTATGCCATCCCTGCCCCGAGCACGTGTTGAGGAACGAGCAGTGAGGTGGGCCAGGTTGAAGAGTTCAAAATCTGAACAGGAGACGTGATTGAGTATGACTGGGAAAACCCGGGGAGCAGTTGTTTTTTGGTGAGGCCATCTTAATTATTTGGAAAAGAAACCAAATGCGCAGCCACAGAAAGGGCTTTAGACGCAGGGAGAGGAGTTGGTTTAAGCTCCCAAAAGAGAATGGGGACTGTATATGGACCATATATGGGACCAAAATTTGCTGCTGTGCGCTGGGTGACAGAGTGGTGTTCTGAGTACGAAACAGCCCCTGCACAGTAATTTGGGGTAGAAACCTCCCGTGTGCTCCTCTTCCATCCTGACACAGCTGCCGGTCTGGCCACAAACTTTTTAGTGAAAAACATGCTGTGAACTCATAGGAGAAAGGTTTTGTGTTTGTTTGTTTGGTTTTTGGTTGGCTTTTTTTTTGGGGGGGGGGGAGCGTTGAGGATTTACTGTGTTGGAAACCGCCTACGAACTGATGTGATGATACTTATTAATATTCCCTGTTCTTACAAATAGTTGCACTTACCGTGGTGAATGGGGGCTGTGCATGTGTCTGAGAGGTTTTGTCCCGGGTTTTGAAGTCAAAATGTTTCGTTTTATAAGAGTGTTTCTCGCACGTATGGCATGTGTTGTTTTCTGCCTTTACCATAAAACATCGAAATCCTAAACCTTTAGAAAAAACGCACGGGAAGGATGCTGTGGGTCCAACCGCGACCCATCGCAGCAAGGAGATGGGGACGTTGTTCAGCCAGCACCATTGTTCCCAGGGTTCCCAGTTGCGACTGGTCTTGTGTCTTGCAGGCTCCTATATATATATACACATATATATATATATAGGCACATGGGTGAGCTTAGGATGGTGTTTCATCCGCAACTCTGAATTTCCCGGGTTTTGTGGATTTAACTTATTTGAACACAGTTTTTTGCGATTTAATATAGAATTATTTTAGATCAAAAACTGGTAGGAAAATAGCTGACACTCTTTTTGCTGCTGCTTCCCCCCTCCTTTTTAAAGGAAAGAGCTTTATCTTAATTAAAGTTTAATTAAGGATCACGTTTGGCAGTACTTTTCACACCGATCTACACCAGCAGATTTTCTAAGGCTTAACTTTATCGTGCAGAAAATCCTCTTTTATTACTCCCAACCTGTTGTAAAAGCTGTTGGCACAGAGCGATGGCTGCTTCATTCAGTGGCCTTGTTTGCCGCTGGAAAATTCCCAAGTCTCTAGAGATAGCACCACTGTGGTTCAATTTAATATCTGTCCTATCACTACAAGACTCTAGCTCATTATTAATGATACTATTCATTAATTTCTTGTTGGGCTGATGTTGTTATTTATTAAAATATTAAAGAAAGCTCCTGAGACACATACATAATGAGGGACACCTCCATTTCATGAGCTATACCAGCTGAGGGAATGAATATAGCGTAGATTTACCCACACCGCCATACCATATCCCTCCCTCATTAGTCCTGCTACATCTCTGAGTGACACTGTAAATTCATTTTGTGCACTGTCCAATCGGAGCCTAATACAAATGTGGGGCTCTTTTTTTTTAATGAGCCATTCCTATGCAAAATGAATTGACTACTGTCTAACTCATCTAATCTGCCGGTATTTGGGGGAAGGACTAAATTGCCTATATTTATATAGGGAATAAATAAAAGCCGACATATTTTTCCCTTTTCAGTCTTACATTTGGAAAATCCCAACATAATAAATTCTGCGTTTTAAGAACCTGCCGCCTTAGTTAACTAAAGCCCAGCATGACATTTAAGCGCGTGATAGTTGTATTTAAAAAAGCCTCGACAAGCAGTTTGTACACGGCTTTGGTCATTTGATGTCTCTCCTCGGGCGCTCAGGTACAGTCTACAGAAATTCCAACCACACTTGATGTATTGCTCACCCTTTTAATCAGGGGGATTTCAGACCGCATCTGCCTTGAGCGCACGAGGCTGGTCAGAGTCGCGTGAAGAAACTGCGTACGGCAAAATAAATCAAATAAACTTGTGATTAATTTAGCGATGATGTCACGCTTGTAGTTTGGTTATTGGAAGAGGGGCTAATATTAAGGGCCCTTTTTTGGCCGAGTGAAAATGATGAAATCTGCATAACAATTGAGGTAGCATCTGAAGGTAAAGTTTTAATTTGTTCTATATGGTTGTTATTTTCACCCCGTGCAAATAATTACTGTGGTGAAGAAATACCTCACTGTTTTAAGAGGATTAACCGGGCATAATTGCAGCCTGTTTTGATCCCTCTGTTAATAATGGACCCTCTCAATCCGCATCCCGTACAGCAGCTTTGTGTGCATCGAAGGCTGCTTCCAAGGCTTTTTGTACGCACCTAGAAGGTCTTTGTACTGGAAATTTATGGTCATTTATTTCTGAGGGGGGGAAAAAAAAAGGTGTTACCTTGGCACTTCAAAGCAGAAGATATATGGCACAGCACCCTTTGTCCCGGTGAAAGACCAAATAAGAACGGAGGCCTGGCGCAAGGGGTTGTAATGGCATAGTAACGGATGGCTGAATGCGCTGGTTATATGGCAGAGAAAATGGACTTGTGGAAGTTCTTCCTTTTCTTCCCGTAGCAAAATACGAGTTTCCTGAAGTGACCGCTACATTGCTTTAGTAAAGTGTCTGTAAATTCAGAAACTCCCCTTCTTTAAACAGAGTAAGTCCTTTGTTATGTGTTTCTTGCTAATAGTCTGGTCTGGCTGCATGAATCAGTGCTTTGACTTTCATTTCTTTTCTCAAAGTTGACACCGGTTTAATATATTTGCAGATCATAGAATCATAGGATTGGAAGGGACCTCTGCAGATCATCTAGTCCAGCCCCCCTGCCAGAGCAGGGCCACCTTAGAGCAGGTTGCACAGGAACGCGTCCAGGCGGGTTTTGAATGTCTCCAGAGATGGAGACTCCACTACCTCCCTGGGCAGCTGTGCCAGTGCTCTGCCACCTGCACAGGAGAGAAGTCCCTTCTCAGGTTGAGATGGAACTGCCTATGGTCAAGTTTGTGCCCGTTCCCTCTTGTCCTGTCACTGGGCACCACCGAAAAGAGCCTGGCCCCATCCTCCTGGCACCCACCCTTTATATCCCATATTTGTGCCCTATTTAATGGTTTTGGCTGGCAGCGCATCTGTCATTTGCGGGTGATGTTTCGGGGACCCTGGCATCGGGATGCCCCAGCCCTGCAGCCGCGGCGGGCAGGGTGGCATGCTCCTTCGGGAGGTTTTTGGTGGAAGCGTTGTCTTCAGTGTGATGTTATAATCCCGTGCAATGGGGTTAAGGCACAGACCACCGGCACCGTGTGACACGTTGGGTGGTGGTGCACAACTCTCACAGTTGTGACCCGCTCCCCTCTGCCAGCTGCTCTGTGCCAGCCAGATGTGAAACATCTGTCCCTGCTGCAGCTGTGGATGCTCCTGCACAGGACACGGGCAGCGAAACCCCTGTAAGGAAGACTTGCCTGTGCCGCGCCGGCGATGGGTAATGAACACTCAGTTGCGTGTGCTGGGTTTGGCTGAAACACTTGAAAGGGAGCATTTTTTACACGTTTTACTGGTGTGGCGGCAAACACGTGGAAGGTCTGTCAACCTGAAGAGGAAAGTTCAACAAATGCGTGGGTGTTTTCCCCACAATTTCATCATGTTAAAGTATTTTACTAGGAAGTTTTGAATTTGGTTTTGGAAAAACATTGTGAGAGGGTGTTTCCTGAGGATACCCCTGATGCGTGTCTTCAGAAATCACGTTTAGGCTTTGCGGTGGGTATGGTTCCCTCGCAGGAGGATTTTCCGCATCCCTTTGAGAGCTTGATCGAGTAGAATTGTATTTTTGACAATTCTATTGCTTAATACTCTGTTCACACCGTCAAAATCTCTCTCACGTGCATACAGAGACTGTGTGTGTGACTTGAGGTCACCAAATGAGATAGTTATGGACCAGGAGGATCTGTGGGTGAAATTTTAATTTTGCCTGGACTGAGACACAGTCTGTTCTGAACCTGGAAACCTTCACAGAAGGCTTTCTGCTGCTCCTGTAAGAACTGTAACCTGCGCTTCGTGCTCCAAGTCAAAGCTCAATGTTATTAATGATAATTAAAAAGATTGGAATTTCCCAATAGCAAAGGATAGAGCAGATATTGAATAAAACTACTGAAATGAAAGAGGTTCAGAACGCTGTGTCCCTGAGATCTGAGGAAACCTGGAGGAAAAAAGAAATCTCTGCCCCGCAGCCTCCTCGCGTTGGCACCTCTGACTGACTGGAGCATTCAGACAAGTTTCTTCATGTACGTGAAAGATACTCGGGCTCTGATCAGCTAAAGTGGTAAGGGGTTTTTTGACTAATGGTCAAAACCCAATTGCACGATGGGAGTTTTTAGTCTGTTTTTTGGTGTTATCTTCTCAATGCCACCCTCTCGTAAGGTTTTTTGGGTTTTGGCCCACCGTTTGCACAGGTATAGAGCTGCAGTATTGCCAAGTCTGTTGTAAAACACATTATGGGACCACACTCACGAATTTGCTAAACAATAATAAAAAATCTTTGCATGCTTTTGTTTGAATAATGTAATTTATTCTTTATGTTTACCTTTCCAAGGCATTGTGGGTTGCTTTAAACTTCCCTTGCAAAACGAGCCCCAGAATATCCTTGCAATTTCTCATGTTCCCGTGTCTCTAGAAGCGTCCATAGTCATGCGCTGTTCCTCAGCTCGTGGTTAAAAGTCAGTAGCGCTGGAACTGTTAAGCACCAGTAAATCCCCGGCTCGCCCCGGCTGCAGCATCCGCGGCAAAGCCCTATCAGCAAACACATCTGGAGGGCAGTCCTCGCTCTGAGATCAAAGAACGACCGCTGCCGCCCTCAGAGGGGCCGGGGTATTTAGTGCAGTGCTGTAATTAAATAGTCCCGTCCATCTGACGGTGAAAATTCATTTGTGAATTGTTCCATGAGAAACCATTGCAGCAACGTAACACTTTTATTTCACAGGCTGTCATTTTATTTTTTTTTTTTCCTTTGACTTCTTTCAATTAACTGTTAAAGGTTTTAATCTGACTCTGTGATGTAAGCTTTTACCGAAAGTGTGTTGTCAGAGCCAGCGGAGCCCTCGGCACTGCCATTGCATGTGATTTGTGGGAAGGGACAATTTGCTGGAGGTCTCCGAGGCTCTGTGGGGAGGGTTAATAACTCCTGGAGAGGTGGGAGAACAGACAGAATTTTATGTCTCCCGCAACCTGCAAGACTATGAAATGTTTCCAAGTGTAATTTTCTTGAAGTTAAAGTTGAGGTTATTAAGGTTCACTTAGCAGATAAAGTTTGCCACAATTTTCTTGGTCTCTATGATAAGATGACAAGATTTCTAATTTATAAAACCAGAACAGTATGTTGGGGGCTATGAACCATGCTCAAGGGATACGCTGAGGTACTTCAAGCTCTTCTCTTTCACATGTATTTTTATTTACAAGGAAATTTGAAAGCAATGCGCTTGAACTCCGCTCAGTAACCCTTCAGAGTTGGTTTCTGTTTGTTTGTCTCTGTAAAAAGCCTCAGGTATCTGTATAACCGCGTGAGGGACGGGGAGCTGGCACTCGTGCTGACAACACGGCTGGTTTGGGGCCACTGGCGTCCCGGGCCCGCGGAGCCGCTGCATTCCTCACCACTTTCTACGTGGTCACTCTGCTGAAATTGCTGGGAAAACAGGTTGTGTTTGAAAGAAGAACGGGGTAATACCAATGCGGAAGAAGAAAAGAGTTTTTCTATGGAATTCGGAATATCATTACATTTCTGACTTCATGATCTCCATTGCACTCATTGTTTTGGTGCTTTACAAAACATGAGGGGGTGCCCTGTGTGAACGTGCAGAGAGGGGATTGTGCCCCTCTGCTGCGCTCTGCTCTGGGGAGACCCCCCCGCAGTGCTGCCTCCAGCTTGGGGGGTCCCCACAGCAGAAGGCCCCGGAGCTGTTGGAGTGGGGCCAGAGGAGGCCCCGGAGATGCTGGGAGGGCTGGAGCCCCTCTGCTGGGAGGACAGGCTGGGAGAGGTGGGGGGGTCAGCCTGGAGAAGAGAAGGCTCCGGGGAGACCTTGTAGCAGTCCTCCAGTACATGAAGGGGGCCTACAAGAAAGCTGGAGAGGGACTTCTTGCAAGAGCGTGTAGTGATATGATGAGGGGTAATGGCTTCAAACTGGAAGAAAGGAGATTGAGATGAGAACTTCAGAAGAAATTCTTGGCTGTGGGGGCGGTGAGCCCCTGGCGCAGGGTGCCCCGAGAAGCTGTGGTTGCCCCATCTCTGGGGGTGTTCAAGGCCGGGTTGGACGGGGCTGGGAGCAACCTGGGCTGGGGGGGGGTGTCCCTGCCCAGGGCAGGTTGGTGGAACGAGATGGTCTTCAAGGTCCCTTCCAGCCTAAACCATTCTGTGATTCTGTTTCATTACAAACACATAGGAAAAACCCGTCCGGGATTCCTGGGCTGTGCTGCAGATGACAGAGACCTCTCAAGTTTGTAATAGCACCGTTATAAAAAACCAACTCAAACAGAAATGTAAAGTTCAGCCAAAATCTGCCCCATTTTGTACTCTCCCTCATGGGTTGCAGCGGGGGGCCAGCGAGAAGACCTTGCTGCTCCCCTTTGGGGAGTGCAAACCCTGGGCAGCAGTGAGAGCACCTGAGCTTGTCCGAACGACTCCTGCTGTGGTGTTAAAACACTACAAAACGTTCTGGTTTATAACACCATGAGACAGATCCATAAACATATATTTCCATTGTTCCAAATTTATTTGAGACTGAATAACACAAATGATACTGGAATTTTGGGAAGGTGCATGAATTCTGCTGTTCGTCCTCTGTCCGCACACCTGGCAGGTGAGACGCCACGCGGTTAGCGGCGTGCCCTCGCAGAGTCTGTTCCTGCGTGAGTCCTGAGAACAACACGCGCCGCCGGAGTCCCCGGTCTGTCACGTTATTGGATTCCTGAGACACAGGTCAGTGGTACCAGGGCACATCAGGTATCAGGGTTCAACATCCAGTTTTGCAGAGGGTCCGGCTCTGGTCTCCCCCTGTTCTCCTTTTCCAGCCTCCTGCCCCAAAACCTCTGCATCAAACCTGCAGCTTCCCTTTGGTCTGAAGCACCTCCCTTATGAAGGGGGCACTCTTGCTTTAGGAACTCATGAGCTGGGAGTCAGCTGGGCCACCTGGAAACGTTTCCTAATAACTAATTACCGGTATTCAAAAAGGTGCCGTTAATTCTGGTCCAAATGTATCTACCTTAAAACTGCCGGCTGCTGTTGGATCTTTTTAGTCTTTGCCCAGCAAACGAGGGAATGCTTTGCGCTCGGGAATCTGTAACTTGCACAAGCAATTTAAGTTATGATGGAGTCAATTCTCAACCTTCTTTCGAAGAAGCTAAGCAGGTTGAACTCCGTATATCTCTCCCTATGTAGCTGTTCTGCAGACCCCAGCCGCTCCTGTAGCGCTTCTCGGGACCTTTTTAATTTTTTCAACATATTTTTTTGAAATGTGGACACTAGAAGAGGAAAGATTACTCCATTAATGGTCTCGCTAATACCATATACGTTAATAAAACCACCTTCCTATTTCTACTTGATATTCAGTTTCCTGTCACTGACATATTAGATTAAGAACTAGAGAGAGCACGAAAAGTTATTTTTGTCGTCTTGCAGTTTTATTAGTGCAAGAGAACAGCTACCTTTCATATCAGCTGTGTTTGTTGTATTAATGAGGGAAAAATAGCCATTAACTGGCCTTAAGCATGTACTTGAATTTCAATAAGTGGTTTCTTTGCATAACCAAGAACAGATTACAGATCAGACTTAGCAGCTACTGGATATGGCCAATTTTTAAAACACGGGCACTTCATCTGTAAGATTCTCAAATGTTAAGATGGCTATCCTAAATTAAATACCCGATCATCTAAACTCATCCAGTGTTTGATTTTTAGGTTTTACTGCTTCATCCAAGGTAAAGATGAAAAGACAGGCGTTAAAAATGTATAAATATGCTCAGTTACTCAGCCACCTCTAATTGCCTAATACCCCTCCACACATTACTTAAAAGGGGATCATGACTTAAGAAGACTTATGTATATTCCACAGATAAAATTTATTGATTTCTCGAACAGGTCTCATGGTAGAAGAAAGCACAAAGACAGCGGTATATCTAAAGCAGCTATTTAAATTCTCAGAAACACCTTAGTTTTAGATACAATGCAACCCTCTTGATCATCGCAATACACTTAAATATTGAAAAACACACATTCCCTCTCCTCTTCGGCAGAAATGAGTTACAAGAGCTTCGGGATGGGAAAACAGCAGCTGAGGCTCCCTGGGGCAGGCAGTGCCTACCTTGTTTCGAATCGCACACATTAGAAGCTTTACTTGCTGCTGCAAATTGGTTCTGAGTGCACCTCGGCGCTGAAATCCTGCCTCCCCGCTTCAGCCTCCGCTGGAACGTGGTCATCCCCGAGCGCGCCCGCGCCTGCCCTCGCCCTCCTGGCCAAGACATCTCCATAACAACCCAACGCGCGCCCGGCTCCTTTCTGTCCGTTTTGTGTCGCTGGCAGCGCCGTGTTTCCGGCGTTCTCCTTTTTTCTGTTTGCAAGCTGGGACGGGAGCCTTCGGTGGGTTTCACAGCTAAAGCCTTTCTGCTACGCTTTAACGTCGCCCTGAGAGCGCCAATAAAATAAGCGTGTGGCCTCAGTTCCTAATGAGAGATTGAGTTGCAATCAGCTCACAGAGAGCCTGTTCAGCAGAGAGAGGGAGAGGGATGTGGCTGTGTGAATGTGTCCTGATTATTTTTTTTTTTTTTCTCCTTCCATAACTGCAATATGTTATCCATACTTAAATTGGTAGGCGGAAATAAATGGAGCCTCTTACTGAACTCTAATCTTCCTCAGTTGCACGTGCCCTAGAGAACGCGGCGCTGCTTTTCAGGAGATAATAATTACAGCCAAAATGACGTTCTGTGAGCTTTCCTTATCTTAAATTAGGATAAGATTAAGGTCTAAGGAGTCTGTTTGTGCTAGGGGTTTGGAAATAATGGATGTCTACTTCAGCTTTCTTCAGTGTTCCAGAATATTTATTTATTGTTGAGTTTTTACTTCTTGCCGTGCACTCAACCTCTAATCTTTCACAGCTGAAAAAAAGGTAGAAATATAAATTTATGTTCCTCAAGTTAAAAATTTGGTTGTTAGGTGTTTCAAAGTATGGATTTTATATACATATATATTTATATCTCTCTCTCTCTGTCCATCTTGCAGGTATATTTTGCTTTGAAAGATATTTTTTCCAAGAAAATCCATACAGATATTAGCTTCTCTGTTTAAAGTCACATTATTAATTCTAGAGTTATGCAGAAATATGTGCGTTCCTGTTCAGGATGCATATCTGTTATGCGTAGACTCTTCGTGCCACCAAACTCTAACGCTCTCCTAAATTTTAAGTTGAACAGAAAAATGGGTAAATCTTTCAGAAAGTTGCAGGAAGAAAAAACACGTGGCTTTGCCTATTTACCAAAGCCATCTGTATGAAAATCATTTTTATTCCCTTCTTTTCAAACTCAATGTACATATGTTATGTGACTGTAATTACGCTCCTCAGGGTGTGCAAGGCAAAAGGTGGTAGTCAGGTGAAAAACAGCACCGGGAGATTGATGATACGGTGTTTTGCTAATACAATGCAAAAGATGCTAAAAGATTGTGACGCTCACATTTGCCTGTTCGATTACTGTGGTCTAAATGTTGTTTCCTCAGTGACTTCTGAACTGATACTTCACTTATCTCAACTGTCTTTATTAAAAAAAATGATTAAAGCCCCCCATGAAAAATGAAAACAGAGGAACAAAATAATCTCACCCTCATTTTCTATGAAACCATTTTAAAGGCTCTCAGGACATAGTTTTTCATCTTCAGATTAGAGATGTGTGCTTATTCAGATAATCTCTTCTGCATACACGATGGGCTAACACTACCCAGCAAGATGCAGGAGGGAGATTGAAGCGATGAAGACAACTAACGCAAGCAAGGTTCTGATGTACTTCTAATTGCGCAATAACGCTTTATTGTCCATTAGCTTCCTGCTTTTTCCTGGCAAAAAAACCCCATTTTAAAATAGATTTTAAATGCAAGCAAGTGGTTTTTCTTGCAATAGAAGCAAATGTAAGTAAGTGTTTTTGATTAGCAGTAGTGGATAATAATAAGGTTCAGATGTCATTTACATCCTGATGGCAGACTGCGTTCTTGGTTCTCTAACACAGTTGAAGGCTGGAAGACCCCTAAGTGTTAATCTGGGTTGGTATTTTATAAGCATTATATGTTTCTCAGGTGTCGGGAGTTCTTCAGCTACCCGACCCTGGGGTGCATTGAATGTAGTGGTCGCTCGGCACCGAGAGACCTTGCTTGGTGTGGCCGCGCAGTCTCCACTGCTCGGCCTCCAGCGCAGGAACAGCCAACGTTCCCCTTCCACACGCGGTTCCCTGTGTCATTTCCCTCTGCTTCGAGTTTCTGTGGATCTGCTGCTCTGCAGATACCTCCCGGCTGCCTCCCCGTGGGGCAGGCTGAGGTGCAGCCCTCCTCCCCACAGCTGAGCCTGAGCAGTAGCAAACCTCCCAGACCTCGGAGACCAGCAAGAAAATTCATTCCATAGGGAATGGGGCACTTGGAATATGTCGCCTTGTGCCTCCTTGTTTTTTGGCATCCCATGGCTGACTGTGATATGCGTTTTCCTTCTCTGTCCCCTTCCCCCTCTTCCCATGCAAAGGCTCTCCATGGAACCAGGCTTGGGAGCACACAAATAGCTGCCTGAGGCCAGCAGGTTCTAGTCTTACACCTTTTTCATCATTGCTTGTTTTCTTTTAATGAAGCCAACTTGTGATTCCATGAATATAACAACAATGGGTCACTACATTCAAGATTATTCAAATCACCTTTTCAGTGGTGAGGACATTTGGCCAGTCAAGGGTGGAAAGGACTTTGCTTGGTTGTATCTTGGAAAATGAGTCGGTTTCTCCTGTGGCATTACAAGCGGTTGGGGATACTCAGGTGAGCAACAGCTCTGTAAGGGTCCGGCTGCCAACGGAGGAATGTGGGGTGCAGAGAGAGAGGAGGGGAGGAATGTTCGTTACGCCTCCTGCATCTGCTGTTTGTCTTTTATATTGCGAGTTCTTTGGGGTCAGCAACCATCTTTGCGTGAGTTTAGTGCAGTACGCGGCGGCTTTCAGTCCCCTTCGACAGTTTTGCATGCAAATATTGAGTGACAATGCTGGTAATGAGTCGGATGGAAGAACAATGATAGTTCTTAGCACTGTTTTTGAGCCTGGAGAGGCACTGAGCAGAGGACCGTGGTGTTTCATCTTGACAAACTGCTGGAAAATGACTGCAGCTGCCTTTGCTTTCCGGAGAGTTTGAGAATACACACGTGGAAAATTGCCACTGTCCGTTTCACAAATATTCCTATGTGCAGACTGATGCCCGGGCAGATTTGGAATGTCTTCTTGAGTCAATCATTCGGGAAATTGTTTCCCCCCAACAAACAAGAGGCATTGATGTTAGAAAGTGGGGGAACATTCCTGAAGTTCTTCATACATCTGCCCAGATACCAAGTCGTGCTGGAGGAGAAGCAATAGCTCACTGATATAGGCTACAACACACAGTACACAATCCCAAACTTAAAATAAAATTGATTAAATGTATGGCTTTCTTTCACCTTGTCGTTTGCTCTAAAAAACTTTCACGTCTGGGATCTGTTGATAAGAGTGTTTTCTGGCTTGATACCACCCAGCTATGCCACGTGAGCAACCTGATGGTTGTTAGGCCAAGTTTGACCTCACAGCATTTGTGTTTTCCCCAGTGTAAGTCTATGGATTTACACTGGGAAAGAGAGTAACTGCGGGATTCGGTAAGATCTTTTGCATCTTTAAAACTGTCACCGAGCTGTGAGTCTGAGGTGATGAACTGGATGTTAAATTCACGGCTTGGGGGGGAAGTCAGTAATTCAGAAAGGAGCGCAATGCCTTTGGTGTTGTTTCGAATGCACTGCAACATCCCCTTTTACCCTTGAACCCTCTGGTCTGCCGCGGTAGCAAGGCACTGAGGCTCCCAGCCGAGCAGCGTGGGCAGGTTTCGCCGCCGTGCCATGGGTTGTCATGTAAGTGATCTCCTGCAGCGCCGGTCCCCACCGTTCCGGTGATGCTCAGCCGGGTCATGGAGGATGGGTGGGCTGGGGATCAGAGCCAAAGGTGAAGGAGTCTCGGGGAAGAGGAGTCCTGGAGAGCTGCGCTAAGCTGGTTTGTTTGCACCTTCTAGTTTGCGTAGTCACAAGGAAGACAGCTTTCCCGGTGCTCCTTGCTTTGTTCCTATTGGCAAATTGTTTAACATTACTGTATGTTAAGTATTTCATCCGAGGTCATGATTTTCCTAATGGAATTGCAAAGGTGTTCCATCCGATGATGCCATGAAATGGTCCGTTACTCATTTTTTTTTAACTTCTTCATTCTAACTACTCCATGTGAATGTCCTGCCCCGTCTTTTTTTACAAATGCTGCCCAGGGCACAGCTTAACACATGAGCAACGGAGTAACGTTCCCTTGGATTCCTGCTCCCTGCTCTCACTGAAGGGCAGTCACCGAACGAATTGCTATAGATCCATTCCATGAGCAGCCCAATTTCAATAGTGTGTTTATAACAGGTGTCCCCAAAAATCAAGCAGAAGTAGCCCATGCAGGATAAGCTGCAAAATGATGGAATCAGGCTGCACTTACATCAGGAATCATGTAGTTTCTTACAGGTAACGGTACAATGCGACTTTTAGATGACACAGAAATAATTTGGAATTTCTTGACGGGTTGCGGTTGTGAATTTGACTGATTTGCACTTTGACAAAGGGGTATTTCTGTGCAACTGGTCACAAATGCTACACTTATTTTCCCTGGGTTTCTTTATTTTTTTTTATTCTTTTTTTTTTTTTGAGGAGACATCCTTTTAATCTGCTTTATAACAAATAGATTATTCTTTCAAAATATTTGGTGACTCACAGTTTCTCATTTTACGATACACACCATCTTTTTCTCCTATTTTAGTTATAGGGAAACGCCTAGAGCTGAAAAGTGGGCAATCTTTTTCTATTTCCTGAAAATCTGAAGAGCTAATATGCTTTAAAAAAATCTCCCAATAGGCATTCAATTCCTGCGGCAGGCAGGCTTTTTTTCCCCCTCTATTTCTAATGTTGGACTAACAGAGACACTTTCAAAATTTCTCAGTAGCTGTGCGCCCAAAATATCAGTGCCCTTACTTTGGCTCAGGTTTGATTGGGACTGCTGTCACTTATTACAGATTAAAATTGCATTCAAAGTCTCTGCGTTTTGAGCTTTACAGTAATCCAGGCAAAATCGCTATCACTCATCTGATTGTGCACCCCCTTTTTTTCTAAAGCTTTTTGCCACCTGCGTGGAACTCCTGCTATCTGATTTTTTTATATGCTACTGCCATTAGACTGAAATGATTTTTCTTCAGTTTGCTCAAAGACAGATTTAAAGTCAGGTCCCAGAGGTAGCAGGAAAGTCGATCCCCTAAGCTACTCAGTCATTGTTTGCTTTTTTACATGTAATATCCTATTTCTAAGCCAGAGTGTAATTTAAAATACAACACACACGACATAAATACGTCCTTTGGAAATTTTGTAATATGACATTTAATGGAAATTAGCTGCTTTTATTGTTATGTTGATTTCTTTTGCACCCCCAACCTGAAAAATGGATATATCTACTTTATATTATTTAGAAATATTTCTCAGCCTTTTCTTTTTGTCAGAGTTCCTTGACTCTAAATCGATGTAGCTGTAATAATGCTGTTGAGCTCATTTAAAATACACCCAAAGATATGTAATTTTAGGTACAGTAGTCCACCTCAGAATTAAATCTCTGTCTCTTACCCATTAGTTGTGTTTTACTACCACTTGAAAACACACAGATCTGTAGGGAAATACCAGTTAAACCTTCATATTTATCGCAGAGCTGAGAACAGCAAAGGGTTACTTTAGCCCCGGCATTGTAAGTACAAGCAACAGGACTCCATTGGCTTTAATTTGTCCATGTCTTTCATTTGATACTACCAGTATTAATAGCTTTGCAAGGAAATTCTGCAGTCATTAATCATAATAATTAATCAGATCCAATTATATTGCATATAAATGCGAACAAATTGCTGAAAAAATAATGATCTATCACCAACGTGTCACGAGGAAAAAGAGACTAAAATAGTAATTAGAAGCAGGGATTTAGTTGTGTACGAGTACTCTGCAACTGATTTTAGCAGTATGATGATCTGATGATGTAATTAGCGGAAAGAAAGTCTAGCAGGCTTTTGCAGCAGACCCCTTAATGACTGTGCAACTCGGGGGAAAAAAAAAAAATCCTTGTATTAGTGACTGTTTTTACATTTACCGTGATTTCCTTGCTTTTTACAAAGGTGGTTAGAAAAATATGGCTTCAGGCATGTTAGACCAGGTTTGCCTTGATGTGCTGCAAAAATTTTCAAAAGCCCCTCTAAAACGGGTGGGGCAGCAGCGTTTTCCTCCCGTGGAAAGGGGGTAACGTGGTACAGGATTGTGCAGCTCTCGTGGAAATAGTCAAGTGGAAACATTCTATAGAAGTTCCCATATTTTCATTTCTCTGCCAGGCACGGCATAGCCAATTTCTGTTCAGAGCAGCACGTTGCTTTGGGTTTTTTCTTTAAATCGGACTCGCGTGCGGCGCAAGACGCTCCGTTGCAGTTTGTCAGCCCTCGCCCCCGCTCCCCCACAGCCCTCCCCTCCCCTCCCCTCCCCGGCAGATTTTCGGCAGGGCACGGCTTTACAACCTGCTCCGCTCTGGCTATGCAGGCTGCTGATTAGCGTGTGCTTAATGAGTATCAAAACACTCTTTTTTAGGAGAAAGCACCCCCGAATCTTTAAAACGTTCCGCGCTGGTCCAGTGGATTACACTTGAAACAGTCAACTGAAGATTGATGAGCAGTTTCATGACAGATTTTCTCCTTGAAAATAAATGTTAAGTTCATCATAGTTTTCAATACTAAGCACTGCACTTTCCTGCCTTTGATCTCAGTGTTGTGACTACTACAAAGAAATAAAACCTTATCTTACCTTTTCCAGCATCTACTGCAGAAGACCTCAATAATGCATAAGAACATCTGGAAGTACGGTAATTTCAGCTATCAGAGATAAGAATTGACACAAAACAGGTAAACCCTACAAAGTCATCGTGTTGAAATGAGCTGATTAAGGGCTGGTAACATAAAACATCATGTATAGTGTTTTCATGCTTCCTACATCTTCCCATTTTATATATAAAAAAAGGAATGCCAATTATTTAATCTTTTTCGATATGTTTAATAGGTTGATTAGCTGGAAGCTATATTATATTTTTACATAAAGAGGCAGAAGTGACTGCAAATCTATCGCCGTATATATCTATTTAGAGTTAACTGTGAGTTCATAGAAAATACATGGGCATAGTAAACAGGGTTTTGAAATGACAATTTTTTACTGGTTGCAAGTGCTAATTGCTAGTTTCTCAAGGGTATAGAATTAATCACCTGCTAGATTTACAGTCTCTAGGTTGAGACCTGAGGATGGAGGCAATAAGAAAAGCTCTTGAGGGACATATCATATGGTGAGTCTAAATATCAGTCTCTATGCATATGTAAATTGGCAACAAAGTTTTTTCAAAGCTCAAGTATGCTAATTTCAAACAGGCAAGACTAAAGCTAGCTTTTAGCAGCTGTTTAACGTCTGCCTGTGGGTGGTAGAGAGAGCTTAAAATACAAGCAAACAGTGGTGCATAAGTAATTAAGCAACATTTTGCTGGGCATAAATAATTCTGTTTATATTGCTCTTTGAAGAGTATAGAATACAAAATAACAAATCAAGTGCACCTTTGGTCACCAGAGGTTAACCGCTCTTCCTCTTCACCTTTCCTTCGGTTTCCCATTTTTTAGGGAAGAATTAAATGAGGGGCGATGCCACTCTGTCATTTGTATATTAAAGAACTTCATTTAACATTGCGGCAAAACGAGAGCTTAAAAGTTTTTAACGGATCGTATTAACAGTTCAGCGGCTATTCTCAAATAATTTCGCTTCCTAGAATAAACTTCCCTTACCCTATGAAGTGGCTCTGGGTTGGACATTTATCTGTTTTTAGAGCACTGGGCTTTCCCCAGGTTAGACAAAGTTGATAAAATTATGCTATACGTTCTATTTTGTTAAATTGTAAAAATCAGTGAGTCAACTCGGCTATTTTCAAGGTCATAAGGCTGTTGATAATCCATAAAACAAAATAGCCTGACTTTTGCAGCTGTTATAATTTAAATTATTGCATGCATTAAAATAATAAGGTAGCTGCCATTATGGCATCCTCCTAAACCCGCGAGTTACTGAAGTGACTGAACACAAAATGCTCCTGTGATTTTGATAGCTGCTCTGAACCAGCGGAATTGACTAAAAGCTTGAAAAACTAAAACAGAGAGACTTAAAAAATATCTCATTTGATTCAGTAAAGACCTTGAAATTAATCACAAGGAAGATGAAAGATGTAACATGATTTGGAAACATCTAGTCTGGAAAAAAGGATTATAAGTACTAGCTGTGATAAGAGTCGGGATTTTAAAACTTGGTTTTGATGAAATGTTGATGGTTTAAAGAATTAGGAGTTAAAAGAACTCGTGGTTAGCGGAGGAAATCCTCCGTACCTCTGTGCCGCGTTGCTATAGCAAAAGCTAATGCAAATATTGGTACCGTTTGGACAGAACCACCCCCCGCGGCTGCTCCCGCCTCTTCTCCCTGCCCGGGCACCTGCGAGACAACTTGCCCCCCAGTTTCTTCTAATTCAGGCTTTTCTTTTTTTTTTTTTCCTTTTTTTTTTCTGTTTTTTTTTTTCTTTTTTTTCTGTGTTTTTTTTTTCTGTTTTTTTTTTTTCTTTTTTCTTTTTTCTTTTTTCTTTTTTCTTTTTTCTTTTTTCTTTTTTCTTTTTTCTTTTTTCTTTTTTCTTTTTTCTTTTTTTCTTTTTTCTTTTTTCTTTTTTTTTCTTTTTTTAATTTTTTCTTTTTTTCTTCCCCCCCCCGAATCTCTTCACCTATTTCTTTTAGTTTAATTTTTAGTTTATTTGTTCATTTCCTAATTGGCTTGCCTCTCTCCCTCCCGAACTCCTCTGGCAATTTGTCATTGCGGCTGAGGGATGCGGGGTGGGTCAGAGCCGGGGCGCCAGCGCTGGCCTCATCCTGCTGGGGGAAAGGGGCTGTGCACGTGGCCACCGGCACCCCAGATGGGCCACACTCGTGTTCTGTGTTACAGAAACACCCATGCAGCCCATTAAAGACACCGGATTGGCCACATTTGTATTTAGCGTTGCAGAAATACCGCTTTATGGGCTCCAAATCACGAGCGAGAAGCGGCACACAGAGTTTGGAGATTCTGCATCTGTACCCACATCTGTCAACATCTGTAGCCGTTTCTGCCTCGTTCAGAATGGGGACTCCTGCCCACCGTGATGGGGGCATCCTGTAAAATGAGCATCAGTAGGAGGATTTTGGCTAGTCAGGAGCACCAGTGGTGCTGAAAGAGCAGATGAACTGGAAATATATCTGCATAACTTGTTCTAGGTCACTTACTGGGGGACCTATAGGGAGGTGGCAGCTGTGACACTCTGGGTACGGACAGAAGAAAGCCACAGGAACAGGCAGTATACTCTGTATAAACATAATGAAACAGCCCGAGAAAGTACAGATGTGGATGGTCCTCGAGACGCTGAAGAAAAAGAGCCAAGCAGGTTTTGCTTATAGCAGTTTCATGGCATTATATATTAAAACTCTGAGAGAGTTGAAAAATTTAGCTTTTTGCTAAATTGCTGTCACAGCGCTTGCTGTGTCAGAGCAAAGCTATTTAAAGTTGTTCGCGCTCTGAAAGAATATTACGTTTCTCGGTGTGTACTTGGCAGTTGGACCAGATGATCATTGTAGGTCCCTTCCAACGGAAATGGTCTGTTCTATTCTGTTCTACTTTTTAAATGCCTACATATCTCCTTCCTGAATGAGCAGCCTATGTTTGCTGGTTTGATTATAGCGGTCATTTTCTACCCCTTTTGCCAAAGTTTCTTCTTTCTTGCCTTTAAATATCACTTGTTCAGGCTGGTTTTTGTCTCAGAACCTCTTCTCTTTCACCTGCTGTGGGTGGCAGCAGCTATTCTGCCTCTCCAGTTGGAAGAAGCCAGTTTTTCAAGTGTACTTCCCTATTGGTGGTCAGCATCAAGAACGTAGTAGAAAGCGCTCAGGACAGTGTAGCAAGTGAGATACTTTTGCTTTTATTATTATTTGGTCAGAGGAAGAGGCACTAAATGTGTTCACATTTATTTTTTGTCTTAAAAAAAAAAATGTTGGTTATGATGTTCAGTCTCATCTCCAATAACCGAGAAGATACTCTTTTTTTTTTTTTTTTTTCCCCCTCCAGAGTGTTTTTGTTCTTTTGAACAAACCAAAAGGACCTGTCTGTCTGAAAGACAGTCTGTTCCCTTTGTGGCTTTTTGGTTTTGCAGGGTGCCTCTCACGGGCTGTGGTTCCTCAAGGCCTCTCGGTCTCCCATCCCCATGGCCAAACCTGCCTGGCCGCACGCAGAGGCGGCTGCTTCTCCCGTGGCTCGGTGAAGAATTGGGCTGTGCTCACCTGGGAAAGGCTTTTATTGATCTCTGTAAAGATTTTCCGTGTTAATCCATGGAATTCATACTGAATATAATTCCTGTTTTCAGTTAGCAGTAAGAATGGAACTAAGAAAAAAATAAGGAAAAAGAGAAAAATATAATTTGTAGCCAAACTGCTAGTTACTGGAATAAGAGAATTCTTGCAGAAACATTTACTATAATCAGATTTCTTGCCAGATTTATGTTCTGGGCTTTCACTTTTGCAGTAGTTAGGGGATCTCGGAAAACATTTAGGTGTTTTTCATTAACGCTGTAAAATCCAGCGATACTGGGAAGCTTTCCCGGAGAAGTTTCAGCTTTGATTCCTGTCCGTTTAGGCACCTTTCTTTGCAAAACACATCATCGTATTCAGGCTGTGCTCTCCTCCGTGTGTGCACGCGGCTTCCTTCAGGCTCAATGGGATTTTTATACATATGAGAGGGGAGAATTTGTCCCTCAGCTTATCTTAGAGTAAAAGGATCATCCGTTACTGAGGACAATAGTGCAGCTCTGGAATACTACATTTTAATAGTATATCTGGAGAACAACATCCTGTATTGATTTTTCATTTTATTTTGTTTTTCCTCAGGGCTTTTTTATTGGTATGATTATGTGGGTTTGCTTCCACCTGCTACCAAGCACTTTCTTTCATCTTATAGGCGCTAATTTACATAACACCTAAAAGCAAGAGATCATAACAAATATTTGGCTATTTCATGAATTTTAAAACTGTTTTCATTATCAGGGAGAAATATTTTTGCATAGCCTTTATTTCCTACTGAATCTTTGACTACTATCCTTAAAGTATATAGAAACAAAAAGGAATTTCCTATTTATCTTTTTTTGACCAGTATTTTACATTTGTTTCAACACAAATGTTTTACGGTGAATCCACCAATTAAAAGAAAGTAACCTACTGCCAGTGCTGTTATCTTCCCAATAATATTATGGTATTAAAAAAAAAAAGTATCCAGTAAGCTAACAGTCTGGTTAGTTTCTGCCAATCCTAGAAAGATTTCTTTCAGCTCCGCGAAACTTGCACATTATATTAAAAAAAAAAAAAAAAAGCCCTCTTCAGCTGTCACACTGCTGTGGCAGAATTTAGTTCTGTTCTCAAGAGCTTCCTTGTCCCATGAGTGCAAAGACAATAGTACACTATATAGAGAGCCAATAAATCAATTAGCTTTAACAGCCAGCGTTCAGGAAATGCATTTATTCTCTTCAATGAAAACACAGTTTTTACTTGTAGCCATACTTCATACTGTTAAGGTCAATTTTTCATGTGGAAATTAAATCCAGTGGATGAAAAACTGCTTGTATATTCCATAAAGCGGGAAAGAACTGTTCTTACTGATGTGGGATCACAAGTTTGTTTTATTTATAATTATCCTTCTTTAGAGTAATTGAGATTCTAAACAGTGGCTAATAGCTTGGCTGTCTCAAATTACTACTGCCTGTAACTTTACCTTTCCAAAAATAAGTGAGCTTTTCAATTGCAGCACAACTACTAAAGCCTGGGTCATTTTAGAACAATTAATTGAGAGGGGTGATTAATAGCTTAATAATGGGTTGCTCTGTAAGTGCAGGCAACGCGTAGAAAGGGAATATGCAATTTTGTATCCCTAAAACATAGCCTAATTGAAAACGCAGTGGTTAGCCTCCCGTGCGCGCCCCAGACGTTTCTTTTGAGACCCTGGTTGGATGTCATCTGAGGCAACCGTCGGTCTCCGCTTCCACTTAACCTCTTGGGCGCCGCGCTGAGCCTTTGAATGTGCAACGCGGCGGCTGCGCCAGGGCGCCGGGGCACGGGCAGACACTGTCAGCCCCGATTCACAGATGGAGGTGTTGAGGAAGAGAGGTCTGGAGAAGGCAACAAGCCTGGAGAAGGGCAATTGGGATTCCCACTCCTGTGCTCCTTCCTCTGCTTCAGAGGTCTTCGAGATCCGTATTCATGGGTCCGAGGGAAGTCTACAAGCTGCTTCCAAGGGGGAGAGAGGAAGCTGGAGAGGTACAAATGTAAAGGAAGAAGAGCAAGTCTATTATCAGTAGTCTTAAAATATTTACATGGGATCCATCAGCTCGAAGTTGCAAATAAAAAAAAAAAAATGCACAAAACCCCCCAAACTCGAGGGACAAAAAAGAAATTTTGAAGGACAAGCACTACTCAAGGTCACGCTGCCCAGGAAACACCAGTGAGACAGAGAAGAGCGTGGTGCGTTGCCTTGCTGGCCGCGCAGCTGCTCCAAGAGCAGACGCTCGTGCCAAGCCGTGGCTGTGGAGTGGGACTGGGTTTGTAAACAGTTACCAGTCCGCTCCTGTAAACTGGGAGTCACCAAGGAAGGCAGAGCCTGCTTGAGCAGAATGGGTCAGGACTCTGCCTGCAAAGTGTTTTAGGTGCCGAGCTGGTGTAGACGCGAGCCCTGGCTTCCGCTTCTGCCTGCAGTCAGGAAAAGCAAACTCTGTGCCTAAAAAGCAATTTCCGGTTCACTTTCCTATTTCTGCCACTTTCCGGGTACACATCATGGAGGTACAAAGTAAAAGGTGTTTTCCCCATGGCCACAGCGTGTCATGAAGACCGTATTCACACTTTTTGGGTCCATGTAGGCGGTGGCATTATGCAGACATGGTTGTGTGCAAGATCGGCCCTGTCGTTGCGTTCTGGGGCGATTTCAGTAATTTTTTGAAAATGTGGCTTCCAAGCTCTGAGTGAGCGCAGAGGTCAGGAGGACGGTGCGAAGGTCTGGGGCTACTGCAGTATGCACCCCTCACCGTTTTGTACTGGTTCTCCTGATCTGGGCTGGGACAGCATGGGCAGGGGTGGGTCTTTATTTCTCTCTTCTTTTTTTTTGTATTCCTCTGTGGGCATAAATGATGTTCACAGCCCCTGGTAAGGCACTGGCTTTGCCAGAGGACTTTGGGGGGTCTCAGTTGAGCTCCACCATTCTGGCTGGCACTGCAAGTCCTACCTCAACTACCTGTCTGCCTATTAAAATGTGTTTGAAGACGGTGGGGCAGCTTGCTCTGTGTATGAGAATCGCACTGGTGAAGATGCTTTGCCCTGTGTTGCCTCTTCCCAAAGCCGCGGGCTTAGTTTTCCTGCTTCAGACGTCCAGGGAGCAGCTGGTGCAGGCACTCGGTGGGGCTACCAGGCTTCGGCTCTGTAGGCAATGGGAATTCCTGAGCTCCTGAGGAAGAGGAGGGAGTCACTGATGAAGCTGCTGTCACTGTTAACTCGCCTTGAGAGATTTCGCACTGGTGGGTGGGATGGGTTTGGTTTTTCCTTGTCCTCGATATACAAAGGGAACAGAACTGCAGTTTGAAGCTGAACTGGTTTATCTTATGTAACCTGTGGTTTCGGGGTCTTGCATGGACCGGTTGTACAACGGGCCCCTGGGGTCTTTGCCGGCATCAGGCAACCGCCCCAGCCTGTGGCCAATTTCAGGGGAAGTGCTGGGGCACTTTGGAAATTATAAACCCTGTGCACTTTTTAAATAGTTCTGCCCAGGTTATCATCTGCTGCTGTGTTTAATCTTTCTGGAACAGAGCGCTCAAGGCAGTTGCAAGTTCGGACAATTCAAAAATCTTCTTTAAAGGAACATAGTCATGCGGCGTTTATAGGACAAAGAAATCCTTACAGCCTTTGTCCTCAAATTTTTGCCGATCCTTTGTGTCTCTCGTGTTTATAGATCTCAGTTTCTCCCACAAATTTACCCGTGCTTGCTGCTACCCGTGCTGTTTACAGGCAGAACAACACCAATCCTTCCAGGGGTCCCTTCCAGCACTTGTTCCTTGGGTCTTTATTGTAATGCAAAAGCCAATGCAAGTGGGAAGAGCGGGCAGTAAAACGAAACCGAGTCCCTTTGTGTGCGCGGGGGGGAGCGGAGAGGGTCTGGTCCTGCTTCACCTGCCGAGAAGCAAGACCTGAGTCCACGCTGCACACTTCAAAATGATCAGCTATAGTAACAATATTCTTTATGCTTGGTAGAAGTTCAAATAAACTTCATTTTAAAACCAGCTAATGCATTCATTCACATTAATTAATGCATCCTAAGCTATAGTAATTAGTTGTAATTATCATTTGGCTGGAGTACAGGTAGAACTTGGAGTGTGACTGCTCAGTCTGATATTTTTGCATTTTCCATAGGCAAAGCAATGTCTGCGACATGTGAAGACGTTCTTGAATAGCAGATATTTCTGTACAGATTTGCATATTGGATATCAATGAAAAGAGTCTCCAAAGTTTCATGAAAAGCAACGTAAACTGTCTTGCAGCACTACGGGGGCAATATTCTTCAAACGGTGAGCGGGTCTCGGGCAGTCGCTCCCGTATACAAGCAGAAAACCTGAGTTTTGCACCAGTTTTGTTTGTGCAAGGTTTTGGAGAGCTCGTGTGGCAGAGGACAGTAAGCAACAACAATCTGGGAGTCCCGGTGGGAATGGTAGGACTCGTTAAGGCAGGCAAGCATGCCCTAAATACTGGAGCGTTAGAAGCCATCCTGGCACTGCACGGGGGAGTCGGGTGGGAAGGGATTTTGTAAATCTCTGTTGCAGCGGTTGACCTCATGCTGAGCTTCCTCAGCCTCGGGTCAATAATGAACACATTTATTCTCTCCTTTTTGTCTGAGAAGTCCATCAGAGAGAGTGAATGGAGGTAAATAGAACAGGGCTCTGAAAAGGAAGCAGAAAATAAGATTTTTATTGTAGCATTTGCATAATAGTCATCTTGCAAAATTGCTTGGAAATAATAGGAGGAGGAGATGGGGATGAATAGGTTAAGTAGAAGGACAGTCAATTTTTAGTCATGTAAGAAGTGGTCGTGTTTTCTCCTCTTTGATACAAGGAGTGGTAGTCCTTCTGTAAAGAGCAGAGTTTATGGCCAGGCTACGTGAGAGAGATTAACCGAACAAAGTGTGGAAAGCTGGAGGAACGGTGCGCTGTAATTCCAGCAGACACCTGGTCAGGAGAGAAGACTGCAAGGTCATTATTAACTCCCCCCAAAAAAGAGTTTTAGAACTCTTTAGAGAAGAGTTTAGAAACTCTTACAAAACCCCGGTACCTCAGGCTTTCCTTTGGGATGTTGGACATCCTCCCAGATTACTGAAGAAATGAAGTTTTACTTTGCCTACACGTTGGTGTGTCCTTGAGTTCTCTGTTGAGGGAAAGGTGTGACCCACGCGTTTCTGGGCTGGACTTGCAGTTGGGCAGCGTTGCTGCAGGATGGAGGCGGTGATGGGTCTCGCCTGAGCGATGCCTGCTCACGTTGCTTGCGTGTCGGAATCTGAATTTTTTGTGGGTGCAAAAGGTGAAGAACCAGGTAAAATCAACTTCTTATACTCAATACATTTTAGTAACTGCGTTGACTGTTTTACCAGTTAATTGCCAACCCACCTCCAGGTAGAACTTGCTGTTTGGTTCAAAATGACACTGGGTTATTTTTCCCGTTGTTTTGGGGTTTTTTTGCATTCGATCTCTGCGCACGAGTGGTGAATGGCTGAGGGAGCGGTGCACTCCCCGCGCGGGTGGGTGGCGTTGAGGCTGGGGACCACGGTCCCGGTTCCCACACACGGCCCCTCTGCTGTACAGCAGACTGAGGCAGCATGAGACCTTCTGTTGCCACCTTACAGGCAAATTTCTCCACTTGTGTGGATCCCCTTTGAGGCTGTCACTTGCATAATGATTTTTTTTCTTTTCTTTGTGTGTTTTTGTTTTCCCTTATTATGGTAGTGTCAGCAAAGGGTATTATTTAGAAAGAATTATCTCATTTTTGAATCGTTTCATTGTTAGAAAATTCATCGAGCACCTGAAGTTTCTTCATTTTTTCACCTTATGCCATCAGAAGTATTTAATTTACGTAAAAATTTTAAGAATAAATCTAACGATAATGAGTAACCACAGCTAAACTGATAGAAACATGCTTGTTTATTTGATGCTAATTTTTTAAGGACATTGTAAGGTTTAGAAAGAATTTCAATTCATGCTTGAAATATATTGATTAGTGAGACTTAATTTTTCTTTAGCTCTCTCTGATAGTGTTGTAAATATTTTCATTTGTTACGCATAACAAAATATACATTAATCTGTCAGAATATAAATGGTTTTCTTCTGGCTACTATGGCTTGAGGGATTTATTCCAAGTCAGTCGTGTTACTGTTTGCCCTCAGGATGTATAATATATATTTTAAGGGAATGCGGATTACTGTAAGACACTTATATTATTTGTGTGATTAATATTAGTGTTACAATGAATGAGGTCCTGTGGTCTTACTTTGCTCTTATAGTGACTTAATCATTTCTCACAACAGTGAAGTCATCTTAATAAAACATTCCATACAGTAGTTTGTTTTTTCTCAGATATGACAAATGCAGCTGCAGTAAGATGTGAATTTTCTGTTATTAAATATATAGTATCATGAACTTAATTTACTGTAAGACATGTACATGATATCATTATGTAGCAGAGTGGAATTTGAATTCAAGCCCATTCCTCCTTGCCCGGGTGGGACTGGAAGGAAGACTATGGTAAAACAGTATATTTTTAAAGTTCGTTTCTCAGCACAACTGACTTATTCCTGAAGTTTTGGACGTGGAATTTCACATGCTGGAAAAGGTCAGCCCTGTAGAGGCGTATTTAAAGTTTCATGTGTGTAATTTGCCGCGATATGTGCACAAACGTGGTCCTCCGCATGCCCCGGGATACAGCACCACGTCCCCCGGCACCACATCTTCTCTTTCTTCACCCCGACCGCGTGGTCCACCCGTGCGGGGGTACCCGTCCTCCTGCTGGGGAGGAGGCCAGTTTAAGCAATGGCGCCCGTGGTGGGAAGGAGATCAGGGCTGACACTTGCCCTCCCTGCTGTGCTCCTTTCTGCACCACGTCCAGAGCCCTGCCGTGCCGGCCGCGGGCTGGGGAGAAGTCCCAGCTCATGGCAGATGCTCCTGGGGGGGCGAAACATCCCAAGTGAAATTCGGGTCCTCAGCAGGGGCTGAGAGGTGGCCAACGGGCAGGCTTTGCCCACCGCCTTTCCCGAGCGAGGTGGGGGACAGCTGCTGCAGCAGCGGCATGAAGTCCAACCACTGCTGCCTGCCTCCTAGTGCGTAAGCTGTTCTCTGATTAAATTATTTAATCATATTACTTCTTAACGGCCATCAAAGCCTTAATGGCTAAATCTGAAATGAGATGGTTCTGGGATTACGCTTCCACACGGGGCTTGCAGAGATGCCCCAAAACTGGTGGTGGAATGTCAAAGGCGCTGAGCAGGGGGAGCGCACGGGAGTTACCCTTTCTTGTTAAGTAGTAAGGATCTGCGTATTGTTTTAATTAGCCTTTAGGTACGTTTACTATGACTGTAGCAGCATAGTGAAAGGTTGTCCTGGTAGCCTTATACTTCTTTAAAATCATTATGTTAGTGAGATGTATCACACACAACAGCGCACTGTGCAGGTCGGTATGTTATAACTGTTGTGATGGACATTAGCACGCACACAAAAAAAAAAAGTGCGTTGTAAACACTCAAACGAACGCCCACCTGAATAAGGTATCTGTACCTTTTCTGTACGCCTGATCGCTTAGGAAAAAGCCTGAACAGAGAAATTGTCTTTGCACCGCCTCCAGGTCAAAACCCTTCGCCCCGGTGGCAGGAGCCACGTCCTCTCCAAAAGCACCGTGTCCCCAGCGAGGGACGCGCCGGAGCCCTGGGATGGGCTCAGAGCAGAGAACAGATGCTTTTGTGGCGGAGGTGGGCAGACCTCGTGTCTAAGGCGCACAGATGTTGCCCCTAAAACTTAACCCGCGTGCGGCGGGGCCCTCCCTGTGCCGCGCGCTGCGTGTCCTCGGCGTAGCTCTACGGTACGACGAATGTCCAGAAAGCAGAGTCTCTCCTCCAAAGCCTTGAAAACAGCTTATGTGGTGTAACTGGGATGTTCTGTGAAAGAACCCGAGTAGAACTCAGGCCTTCTTACGCGGCAAATATGTAGCATGCATTTTACGGTTTAAAAGTACTTAAAATTATCATGCTTCTAGTGAAAGTTGTCCACAGTGCAAAAGAATGATGCTGGTAATTACAATAAATTCAGCTAGGATACGGTGGACAAGAGCTTTAAAAACTTCAGAAACATCAATTAAAGCCCAAGTTCTGTGCAATAAGCATCAAAAATTGATAAAAACTCAAATTTAGGTTTTTAGATTTAGTGTTTAAATCAATCAACTGCAAACAAGATTTAATTAAAGAATATTATTTCAAAGTGTAATTACCTACTGGGATTAGAATGAACCTCTATTGCCCATAATGTTCTCCTACTGTGATCCCACACTGAAAAATGTTGAGTTTTAGATTAATATGCATCTTGTAAGTACAAGTCCTAATCTCAATCTTAAAGGACATTTAAAACACACTTGGAACCTTCTATGCAATCAAGCACAGTGTGACTACAATGTCCACCATGCTAAATTTGTGATTACATTTTTTATGTGCATGATTTAAATCGCTTTAGCAGCCGTCCAGGGAGCATTTTACCCTGCATATTAATTACACAAAGGCTTTGTCATGTGAGGGTCTCAGTGGTCATGGTCTGTAATCCAGCTCATTTGAACTGTGAGTACAGTTTTTGAGCATGCTGTGCACATCAAGCTCAGCTTTAAAGCTAGAATATGCCGAGATGGTTAACAGGTATGGTTCCTGCTTAAGGAATGAATGCCATTTATTTAGTGACATCTGCAAACTAATGGCTTAAAAATCTGAAGCTGGAAAAGCATGCTCAGAAAGCTTTCGCAAATACACAGGAAGGCAAGGTCTGCTATTCCAGCATCCTGTCATCTCCAAAAAGCAAAGTCCCGGTGAAAAATAGTGGAAACCAGCCACAGTGCTTACTCAAATGCATGCTTATGCTATTCTTCTGATTCAGACTACTAGGAGTTAAAACTACTCCGCACTCAGTATTTTTCACTTACCTGTTTACTTCCTTTTCTTCTGAATACCTTCCCTCTATGAACAAATTATTTCATCTACTCTAGGTCTTTTATTTTCAGTTGTCCATCTCATTTGGATCACAACCCCTTAGTCTGCCGGGAATGTGCTGTTGAGCACAATGCTGCAAATCAATCACGTGCAACTACAATAAAGCCGCAGCAAACATTTTGATACACGTGCTTTTCTCTGCATGGATGTATTTTTCTAGAATCTGCTTTAGTCATTTTAAAGCCTGTCCTTAGAGCACCGATGATAAAAACATGTCTTATGGTTAAATTTAGGAATACAAGAGATGGAAGAGTTGGTGGGATGCCGACGTACCTTGTGCTGGTGGAGGAGACTGGGATGGACCCCGTCCGCCAGCTGCACTTGCGCGCTCCTGTTTGGATCAATAGACTTCTTGTGTCAACAAAGAGACCAGGATTTGCTTTTTTGGTTTAGTCATAGACCAGATTCTGCAATCTTTAATTATTTCTCGCTTAGGAAACATTTAATTGAAGCCATAAGTAGGCCATATTTTTATTATTCTAATGAGATTCATGGGACTAATCATGTAGCAGAGACAGACTTGGAACCTCTGTTCCCTTTCCTCTTTGCACAAGAACAAAATGAAAATAAAGAGACATAAAAATGATGCTCAAACCTTCAGAAAAGGCATTTTTTGACAAATCTGTGTGAGTGGTTTGTGGAAGACACTACCACGCACAGTCTGCCTGCCGAAAGACATGCAAGGATTTAAGTGAGGGGCACGTTTCTCACAAAATGTTTCTTCCCAGTTGTTAGGATTAGATCCAAACTTTTGGGGGAGAGTCGCCAAGCCTGGTCACTGGTGGCTGGCTGCCAGGAGCATCTCTCACAGCGCTCACTCGTGGAGCCACAGTGCCCCAGCGGCTCCGTGAGATGAGCTCTGCCTGTTCTCAGGAGCAGATACCACGGCTCTGGAGGCGGAGGGGTCTCCTCTCCTGCACCTCCCATGGTTGGGGGACCAGGCGCAGGGATGTGTAAGAGGGCAGCCCAGGGCGGGGGGTTTGTCTTTGCCCCTCTGCTGTGCTCTGCTCTGGGGAGACCCCCCCGCAGTGCTGCCTCCAGCTCGGGGGGTCCCCACAGCAGAAGGACATAGAGCTGTTGGAGCGGGGCCAGAGGAGACCCCAGAGATGCTGGGAGGGCTGGAGCCCCTCTGCTGGGAGGACAGGCTGGGAGAGGTGGGGGGGTCAGCCTGGAGAAGAGAAGGCTCCGGGGAGGCCTCAGAGCCCCTTCCAGTGCCTAAAGGGGCTCCAGGAGAGATGGGGAGGGACTTCTTGCAAGGGTGTGTAGCGATATGATGAGGGGTAATGGCTTCAAACTGGAAGAGGGGAGATTGAGATGAGATATTGGGAAGAAATTCTCTACTGTGCGGGCGGTGAGCCCCTGGCACAGGGTGCCCCGAGGAGCTGTGGCTGCCCCATCCCTGGAGGTGTTCAAGGCCGGGTTGGACGGGGCTGGGAGCAACCTGGGCTGGGGGGAGGTGGCCCTGCCCAGGGCAGGTTGGTGGAACGAGATGGTCTTGAAGGTCTCTTCCAACCCAAACCATTCTGTGATTTATGGTTCTCTCTGCACCTCTGGCACCCAAGGCTCACCCCACAGGACCCCCAGGAGGGTAGACGGCTGCAGTCGGGTCTCCCTCTGCACACCGGCGCTGGGAAAGACAAGGAGCCACGGGCATCATTGGGGTTACGGGACAAAAAACATCACTGTAGTGAATCATAACAGAATTCCAGAGTCGGTATGGACAGCGTACAGAGTTTGCGTTAGGAGTTTGTCACCCGCAGGAGAGCCTTGCCCAGGGGAGGGGAGTGTACGCTGTGCAGTGACCAGTGGGATTCAGAAAGGAGAATTGATGCAGATGGACTTTTCACTCTTTGTCTGGTTTCCTTGGAAAGCACACTTTATGTTCTTGGAGGGTTGTACAACTTCAGATTTTCTGAAATTTGTATTCAGAAAACTCAACCACATTTCAAGTGATAGGAGTTTTCAGTTACTAAAAGGCAGCTCTTTTTCTTCTCAATTTTCTCTGTTTTTAAACTTGGTTTTATTAATTTTCCAAAAATACTTTGCCATTTAGAAGAAAAAAAGTGGAAGCAAATCAATTTAGAAAATGTATGTGTTTTGTTTGAATCCTTGTCCACAGTTGTGCATATTTTGTTGGTCTTAACCAGTAGTAACAAAAAAAAACCCCAAACCCTACCCTATATATTCTGGAGTGGGATTTGTTATAGATCTTCTACGTGCAATCTGGAGAGCAGTTTGCACGGCAAATGTGGTAGGGTTGCTGATGTGACTCCAGCTGCTGGAAGAAGTAGGAGAGTGATGTCCGTGACTGATTTCTCAACTCAATGACCGAACCTAAAAGAGAAATGAAGTTGATTCAGTCATATCATTTGAATGAAAACCATTCTTCTTCCATTTTTGTAAGATTTTGAAGATGAGAGGAGTGAGCAAATTGGAAAGAATAACACTGTTTCAGGATCAAAACCCCTGCATTATCTATCTAGCTTTGAAATACCTGTATGAGATATTTGATTTTTTTTTTTTCCACAGTAGAGGTTGTTCTTCACATTTAGCCAAATCTGTGATTTTGGTGTTTTCCTTTTTTTGTTGTTTTGTTTGTTTGTTTGTTTTTGTTTTTGTTTTTTTTTTTTTTTTCCCCCAAATATTAGACCTATCAAAATTCCCACAAAGCTTTAATATTTATTCTTTGCCATTCCTACTTTTCCGGTGTTCCCTGATGGGAAGGTGCGGTATCCTCGGGGCAGCCAGTGATTTCCCCACCCGCGGCGTGTGCCCGGGGGGTGCGCTGGGCAGAGCGCACCCCCTACCACTCTCCTGACCCTCCTACGGGACTGTCGTCTTCTTGGAACTTGTGCTAAAAGACCGCCGCAGATTTTTGGAGAGAAAATGCCATTTCAGTGCTCAGGCCGTGCCTCTAATGTGTTTTATAGTGCCTTCTAATAGAGATGCACATTAACGAAATCTCTAGTCTCAAGTTGGGAGGCTATTTTTTCTTGAAAACCCACCCCAAATCTGTGGCCTTTTACATTAAATTTTAATCAGTCTCGAATTTTGAAATCTCAGCATAAAGCTGTTGATATTGGTCTCCTTTGATAAATTATAAAGGTAAACTTTAATGAACAGTGAATAGAATCACCTTTGCTACTTGGGGGTAATAGAATAAAAAAGCAAACAAACACATTTTTCTTACTGCCACATGCCTCTCCTTAATAATAAGTTTTGTGTCTTCTGCAGAAATAGATGCTGTATAAAGTCTCATTAAATTAGCTGACTGATGGAATAAATACACAGCCCATGGCTCTCCAGTCCATAGTAAACTAAGCAAGGGTCTTGATATCTTAGAGTTCTGCTTATTTACACATGCCTCGGACTCTTCTCACAGATATGTAAATTATTCTGGTTAAAACTAAATGCTAAAGTCTACACCATTAGTCTTCCACTTCATGATCTCCACATGGGGCTGTTAGAGGGATAATGTACCATACAATACACGGTTTACTTTTAATTAATAGAAAAAAAATGTGAAATGAATATTAAATGTAGCTTAATGTGAAAGAAACCTCAAAGCAGTATGGTTGTTATTTTTTTTTTTTTTTTTAAATATTCAGCTCTGCTTCGGCATTAGAAAATAAGAAATGTAGTAGCAGCCCGGAAACATCATTAAAGCATGGGAGAAGAAGGAGAAGCAGGTAAAGGCAGTGGGAAAAGGAGGTCAGTCCCAGGCTGGAGGCCGGGGAGGTTCGGGGGGCTCCGCTCACAGCCCCCGAGGTACCGGGAGCGGTTCTGCTCACAGCTCCCCGGGCACCCTGCTGGAGGCGTACCCCGCCACCTCGCGCGTGAATTGCAGGATCTGGTATTAAATCTTAATATAAAAAAAAAAAACCCTCATCAAATAGAAGCATTTAATTAAAACACAAGATCTGTTTGTCTGCGTTATAATTCAACGTGTCAAAATTAATGCCCCTGTTTTTAATAAATAGAATTACCAATTCACAAACAGTTTATCACACTGTTCTCAACAACAGAATGGAATTTTAATTATATACCATTATTTATTGCGATGAAATGAGCGCGTTCCATAATATTTGCCAACAGTACGAGTAAGGATTTAAGAAGAAAAGCTCCATTAAGTCATGATTTTCTCGGGTGGCATCCCCTTTGTCTCGTCTGGCCCACCTAGGATAAGGTACGAATCTGGGGATGAGACAAAGACTGTGAACAGCCCTGCGGAGGCTTTAGGAGATAACAAGGTACTCACTGAAGGCACTTATTTGTTAGATTAAAGGGTTTGAACTAAAGCCTGAAATTAGTAACTTTTCATCCCTTTTACCAAGGCAAGCCAGTGTTTTGCAATAAAATAAAGACCCTGCATTTTAAAGCCTCTTCAGCAGGCGGAGTGTGAAACTAAATGCTACTTGCTCATTTCTAAATTATTCATACGTTCTTAATTGTGATGTTATCCTTATAAATGATAGTAATGGTACCATTTAAAGCCTAAAAACCGGCAAGCACCTGCCAGCGAAAAGGGTTCCTTTAATGCACGGCAGCTGAATCTTTAATACAGGGGATAAATGAGAAGGCTCTGCTGGCAAAAAATACAGTGAGACACTTGATTTTCACAACGAGGCATTAAGTAACCTGAGCCCACGGCTGGGTGGGATGGGAAACCCGGCGCCTGGGTCCCGAGGAGAACGCACAGGCAGGATGGATTAACAGTCCTGCCTCCGGCTGGAAAAGGGGGCGTAAAATATCAGCTCAACTTCCCCGGAATATTTCTTTCTTGACTGGCAAATTGACGTAGTCTGCTCACCTGCGTGGAACAAGGTGAAAGCATGAAGCTGAGCTGAGGAGTGGTGGTTCCACTTGAGGGGCTCAGGTTGAGCTGTTGTCTCAGACGGGTGGTGGCCTGGGGACATTTCCTTGTCGTCACCCTTGCTCTGTCCTGTCGTAGGTGAAACCATGGGACACACCATCCTGTGATCAACTGCATAGTATTTCGTTTGGGAAACAAGAAGAATTACGGAAGAAATATGGCCCCTAAAGAAGAAGTAGGACCTGGAGTGGGTGGTGCCGAGTCCTCTCTCGGGCACCTGAGTTACGTGTAGGGCTGACCTGCATAACGCAACACTCCTATCTCAGAGAGGGTACAAGGTATGTTTTAACAGGTAACACCCCTCTTTTTTGACCAGAATGAAAAAAATTGTTCTGAAACTTCCACTTTATAGGGATTGGCCATTGGATACAAAAAAATGAAGATCAGAATTTCAAACGCTCATTTAAATGATTTAGAGTGTGCAAAATCTTGTTGGTTCAAAAACTTTAAGGAGGTGCAAGACTGGAAATTTGTTTTAAACCCACTGATCAACAACTGAGCATTAAGCTTTCGTGTGCAAAGCTGTATTGATTTCTTTGTGACTCCTGAAGTGGGTCACAGTTTGGGAGGCTTTTAAGGGCTTTTACATCCTCTTGTTTTTTACAGAGACTCTTTCCTACCAGGCTTGTTTGCAGGCAACCCCGTCACATTGCTCTTGGAGGCAGCTGCTGGGGCTTTAGCTGAACCCCACCAAAGCTGACCACGTGTTGCCACAGCTGGTGGTAATGGCAATCACCCTCCTCCTTGTCTTGGTGCGGCCACCTGGGTGGGAGGGGAAGGGGAAGGGTCAGGGTCCTGGGAAATTTCCTTCATGAGCTGGTGGGGCTGGAGCAAAGCAACTCTCAGAAATGGAAAGTAGCGTCCTCCAGTGGAGTCCTGGGGACAAGAGCGTTTAGGTAAGCTCTTGGTGAGTGGAAGTGGAGAAAAGCTGTTATTTTGCCATGGAATGTTTGTAAATTATTTGTAGTTTGTGGTTTTGTTTTGTTTTGTTTTTTTTTTTTTTTTTTGTTTAAAGCAGCAATCAAGAAACATATTTAAAATATGAGTTTTGTGTTAAGATGTATTTTTGCTAATCACCGAGGCTGGTGATAGCTGGTGTTTTGCTCAGCTCAGATGGAAAGTGAATTGATGTTGTGTTGGTTTCTGTTTGGGTTCACTTTCTGTTTCTTGTGCAAGACCCAAAGGCCACCGAGGCAGAGGTGGAGCTCACGGGGTTGAGTTGGGCTTAGGGACTGAGCTGTCCGGGGAAATGCTGTGATGTGCCCATTTATTGATCTTTTCAGAATTGTTACTAAAACACTAAACTGGGGACGAGGGTGAGGATCTCTGGAACTCTTTTGGTAGAGCCTGAGATTCTCTGAAACTCTTTTATTGGCAAAATAGGCCTTGGAAAACCTTACATATTCTGTTTTCCAAAACATACATTAAGGTCAAACTGGACTGATGCCTCCTGTTAATGTAGCAATATTCTGAATACTTTTTCTAATTATGTTTATTGAATGCTCCTTTGGGACCTCTCAGGTTGTCTCTTTGGGTAAAGTCCCCAAGTCTGGTGGTGGCTGGGGCAGTCCGAGTCTGTTGGATGACATTGAAGCTAAGGGAAAGGTCAGACTGTCCAGGGAAATGCTTTTTGTCTTTCGAGATTTGGCTGCAAAACTCAGAAAGGATAGTTGTTTATTAGGGTGGAATAAAGTACCTGTTTCCAGAATGAGTCATTGACCCACTCTGTATTCACCTATTTCCACGTGGGCCAGACTGCAGGGGGAAGTGTCTCTGGAATTAGAGTCTGTATTTTTAGTTAAAAATCCAGAAAGGTTTTGTTTCCAGAATTGGTGTTTGGAACCTCACCTGCACCACAAACCCGAGAACGCTGGGAACCGTGGTGTCTGTTTTCACCATTAAGGAATATCGTGAACTGCACAGTCTAAGGGGAGAGGGGCCAGCAAAAAACCCTACGAATTTCTGCTTTGCCGCGTGTATTAATACACCCTCTTCACATTTCTGCGACTTTAAACTCCAAGAGTCGCAGTGCGCTGAGTAAGTCGGTGTTTTGCCCAGCCTCCGCTGATGTGCACCGTGGCCTTGTTGCGCGTTGGGCAGAGTTTGCCGTTGCAGCATCCCCGTGGTCCGAGGATGCCCCATGCCGGGTGCTGTGGGACGGGGCTGGTGTGAGTTGCAGTCGCTCTACGGAAATCCGCTCTGCCAGATCTGCAGTGAAATTATTGCCGCGAATCATGAGTTTTCTTCAGAATTAAAAGAAAAAAAAAACAAAACCCAAAACCCAGAAAACCCACACACTTTCCTCGTGTGCTCACTAATATGTCATTGGGCCATAAACTATAAACTGAAGGTAATGAATGTGTTCTTGTATTTTACAGGAAAGCATTACTAGCATTTCCATTCTCTGTGTTCCAGGAATACACTTAGCCCAGGCTTATTACAAACATCACAGTTAAGATCGTTTGAGGTTCCAAAAGCCAAAATAAATATATTTACAGATGACTATGTCCCAGTGCTGTAACAAATGCAGCAAATCCCCAGTGGGATTCCTCTTCCATGCTCGCTTCAAAGCGTGAGTCACAGACAATTTTCTGTATGGGTTATGCCTCAGGGCACTGTTATTTGGGGGGGAAAGAAAAGTAGATTAATTTAGTTAACCAGTCTTTTATAGCTTTTCTTCCTAGTCTGCTCTAGGTAGAGTTTTTAGTTTCTAAATAACAGGGCCCGAAGCTCTGATTTGGGAGTCTCCTCGATGCTGGAGAGTTTAACTTTTGCACAGAATAAAAGAACAATTTCTGTTGTCTTTGAGAGTTTGGTTTTTTTTTTTTTTTATTTTATTTTAATCTCAGCAAAAGGAGAAGTACAGTCCTAGCAAAGCACAGAACAGTAGGTAAATGGGAAAGGAAACCTGTGCTTTGAGAACAATTGCGAGCAGCTCGCTGATGATGTTCGAAGGATGAGGGGATGGAAGCGGCTCTGGTTCCTCGGGCAGGCTGGGATCGCCCATGCCATGGTCCGAGGGATGCTCACCCCTGGGACCGTGGCGGGATGCTGGGCCACCTCGGTGTTCTCCATCCCTGATGTTGTATGGCGTGAGCCCATCTTATATCGGAAGGGTGTTGTATGGCGTGAGCCCATCTTATATCGGATGATTACGTTCCCTTATCCTTTTAGTGAGGAAAGGACATCTTTTTAAACATACCTCTAGTGAAATCCGAGTGCAGTGGTTTTATAGACAGCAGGGGCAGTCTTAATTCAGCAGATGTGAGCGTTATTTGTGAATAAATGCCCTTCGCAGTCTCTAAAAATTATTATTCAGGATGTCTTCCCATCTCACAGATGAACTATGAACTAATGGTTCCTTTTTGCATAGTTCACTTGACAAAGAATTGGTAGATTTTCTGTGTAATTTGCTATTATCCTAAAACTCTCAGCAAACCAAAATGCCAACCTGGGTTTTAAAATGTGATGTGTTTGAAAATGGAAATTTGACCACTCCAAATAGCAAAATCTTCATTTCCATTAGGATTTTTATGAACTGTCTGATTATAGATCAGAAAAACTCACACTGTTCTACAGCCTCCTGCGATGCACTAGACAAAATGATGAAAACAAAGGCAATTATTTGTACTGGGAATGGCGTGTTTCATTTAATGCTTTATCAGAGAATACAGTCACATTGGAGGTGATTACATTTTCAAGGATTTATTTACTTTAAAAGGCCGTAAGTCTCTCTCTTCTCTTCTTTCCCTGGAGAGCAAGTGGGAGCACCCAGCGCGGAAAGCGCCGCGGTGGGCCGTCGCCTCCGTTCGCACTGGGATGCGTCCACGTGTCATGCCCACCACCCTGGTGACATCGGGGATGCCCTCCCTCCAGAGGCAGGGACCGTGGGCACCACCGTGTCCTCACCTTGGGCTGGGTTACTACACCAAGGCCAACGTCCCAGGAGGCACCGGGGAGGATGAGAGGGGTGGGAAGGGGCAGCAGCCCGTCCATCAGGGCTGCCCGGGCTTCCCAGGGAAGCCTGCGATGACATTTTGAAGAGGTGGATTCCTTCAGTAACAGGTTTTTCCCTGTTCTGTGGATTTTTCTTCGGTACGCTGGCTACAGGTGGAATATACGGTCGGAATGTGAGCAATACACCTTTCTCCTTTGTAAGACCCGGGGCTCGCCCTTCGGGACGCGTGTGGACTCTGGTGGAGTAGGTGCGAGGGTGGGGTTTCGGGACTGACCCGCCGCGTAGCCGATGTTGTCTCTTCCCGCCGGTAAATGGCTGTCCTTTGCCGGGCTATCGGCAGCCTTATGCTAATGTGCTCTGCCTTCACTCCCTCCCCGCCAAGCGATGCTCTGCCGCCCCCGGGGCCCCCCAGCCGGCTGCATGCCTCATCGCCTAAAGCAACCCGGGCACAAAGGAAGCCGCGATTCACAGTAAAGTGCGATTCCGTCCCCGCAACTGTGCAGTACAGCTGGAGGAGGTCTCCAGCGGCTCATTTGTGTCTCTCCTCTCCCCCGGGGGCTGAGCCCCCGTCTTTGGTGCATGAGCAAGCGTCTCGGCAGCGGTGCCAATCCTCCTGGTTCCCGCAGCACAAATCCCGACGACTGATTTCGGATCCCCGTACCGCTCCCTGACCAGAGCCCAACATCCCGAGCAGACTGCAAAATTGCGATGCGTGTCAAAACTGGCAATGGGCAGAGACAGGAGCAGCAGCAGGAGGAGGGGGGGGGGGAATAAAAATACAGCTCCACTCTCCTCTGAAAGCTCACTTTGCATCAAATGCTCGTGCCAGATTGCGCTGCGCCATGTGTGTCCATTTGTAAGTAGGTCCCTTCACTTGGTTGCTAATCTGTACAGCCTGACTGGTGTGAACTTGTATGCATACTGGGAAAGGGGTTGTTAATTTGTTGGAGGCAGGTTTTGTCTACGGTTTCTTCTTAGCGCCGCTCTCGGCGTTTGGACCGGTTCCACGGAGAAAGTTACATCGGGATCCTAAATGAATTATATCGCGGCTCGCGTCACGTGGGCACCCGGGGTTTGGCAGAATGCTTTGAGTTCAGCCCGAAATGTTGGATGGAGCCGAGCCCAGGCAACGCGGGGAGGACGCAATTCCACAACAAACAGCTGTGCAAACAAGTCCTTCTAAAACAGCCATACAGATCTGATGCCGCACTCGATAATATTGTGACAAACCCATGTCTACGAGCAGCCTCGTGCTTGTCACCACCCTGCAAACGGTACAGACGCGGCGCCCCGTGGCGGCGCTGGGGGGGAGCTCTGTGTCCCGCAGGGGAGTCGGGGCTGGCGCTGGTGGGCTGCTGCAACACTCAGCAGCGGAGGGGCAACCGTGAAATAAACACACGTGTAAGCATACATATAGGTATGTAGCAAGCTCAGGACGCAAGGTCTGGGATGTTTTTTTAAGTGTGGGGTGCTTTTTTTTTTTTTTTTCTGTTAATTTTTCACTCTCTCAACAGCCAGACATGTTAACCGTACGAGAGGGGATTTCATTTCTTATGAACTCTGAGGGTCTGTCTTTAGAGAAGAGTTTCTACCTGTGCCTTCACGTGGGATGGAGCGTTATGGGTTCTACACCAAGTTTAGGGACAATTAAACTGAAGCGTTTGGAAGTTTTAGGTATGTGATTCAGATGGCAGAGGTAGGAATAAATTGTGGAAGTCCTGACCTGTAGCCCTGAATCTTCTCCCAAGGCCGCCTGGCCAGGAGTGAATGGTGGTTAACCCCTAGGGCAGTGCTGCTTTCTGGGCTCTGAACTGCCCTTTCCAACACAGCTTTTGAAAACAGAACAATGCATTGCCGCATTATTAAGTCACTGTTCGTTATAGATACAAAACCTCTTCAAGGTATTGCGGGCTTTGTAAATTGAAGTGTTGCCCAAACAGCAAAAGCGTTTGCTGCAGTCCCACCCTGGCGAGCAAGAATGTCTTTTGGTAGATGTTTTCTCTGACACTGTTCTTTTCACGAGGTGGGAATGGAGAGCAGCTGAATGGCGGGCTAAGGGCTGACTTCAAACAGAGAAATTATAGAAGTTGAAGTAGGGATGTGCCTCCTGTGGAAATGGATGTGTTTTCATACTGTTGCGTGCATGTAGAGCTGGTCTAGGATAGACACATTTTGGAAATAGTGGTGTGTGTGTTTTTTTTTTTTTTTTTAATAGGTGCAGTAGTTTGCATGGGAAAATATGAGGTCTTAAACCCCAAACTTATTCTGTTAAATTTTTCTAATAATCTGATAAATAAAAAAACAAAACCCAAAATATTTTGGTTTGGATCCTGTACTTCAGCTCTGTAATGGTTTAGACAATGAATTTCTGTTTAAGCGTGCGGTAGGAAAGCGAAGTGCCACAGCTCAATCTCGGAGAGTAAAAGTGGTTCTACTTTTTAGTGAAATTCTAGGAACACAAAATCTGAGTATTTATCTTTGTAATTATTCTCATGCATTTTCATTTTGTTGCCAGAGTAGTTTTAATTAAACATAATCCTAATAATCTAAAATCTAAACATAGTGGCACTCTTCCTGAGCAAAGAGATACGTTGCAAAATATTAGAAATTACAAGATACAGTAATAATCAGTTTTACAATATTTTAATGATGTTAAGAAGGATCTTCCACAGTGTATACAAAGACCTGTGTCTCATTTCTGTTGATTTTCACTAACGTTGGCCAATGACTAGAGTGCCTTTTCTTCTTACACTGCTGGGATACAAAACCTGTAATTTGGAAAGCTTATACTGTATCAGAATTCAGAAATGTGATAGGCATAGGCCTGGATCTACTCCAGCCGAGTAAAAAAATCTGAAAAGGTAATTACCATGGAAGACCAAATTGTATTCTTTGTTTGTATCTACTGTGTATTTAGCATATTTTTTGCCAGTCCCAAGGAACAGTCCTGCCAGATGAAGTGCTAGATCTGACTCTTTCCGTACTAGGATGCTTTTTTAAATTTAAAAGAAAAAAAATTTGGAGCACAATTTTTCAAAACGCGGCTATTTCTCAGAGGGGCTGCCGCAGTGGGCTGGCTCCAGGCGCTGCTCTTTGCTCTTTCCCCACGAGTGCGGCGTTCTGCAGGTCGAGCCCCTTCAGCAAACACTGACCCTTTGTCGCCGCCGAGCAAAGCGTTGGCGTTCCCATCCCGGGGCCGGCTAACGCTGCCGACAATGTGCTGCTTGTGCCCGTCGGGACGGCGGGGGCTGCCGTGACTCACCGTCACACGCGGGTGCCACATCCGCTCCCGAGCAACCCCTTGGTCCGTGCTCCCGGCTGGGGAACAAACCCATCCCAGTGAATTTTTCAGCTGACCCAGACTTCCATCTGAAGCTCTGCTCGACAATGAGTGTTTTGGAGGTCTCGGGACGCTGTTACTTTCTTCCACGGCATGGGCTGTTTTGGTACTGCTTGGCAGCAGAAGCCTGAGATTTTTCTCATGGTTTTTCTTTTCCTGATTAAATAGAATCATAGAATTATAGAATTGTTGAGGTTGGAAGGGACCTTTAAGATCATCAAGTTCAACCATTAACCTGCTCTGACAAAACCACTTTTAAACCGTGTCTCTAAGTACCACTTCTACCCTTTTTTTTTTTTTTTTTTTTTTTTTTTTAAAACACCTCCAGGGATGGCGAATCCACCCCCTCCCTGGGCAGTCTCTTCCAATGTTTAATAACCCTTTCAGTAAAAAAAAAAAAAAATAAAATCCCAATATCTGATCTTAACCTCCCTTGGCATAACTTGAACCCATTTCCTCTCATTCTATCCCTTATCACCAGGGAGAAGAGGTCAGCCCCCACCTCGCTACACCCTCCTGTCAGGGAGCTGTAGAGGGTGATAAGGTCTCCCCTCGGCCTCCTCTTCTCCAGGCTAAACAACCCCAGTTCCCTCAGTCGTTCCTCATAAGACTTGTCCTCCAGACCCCTCACCAGCTTCGTTGCCCAGTAGAAGTGTCCCTGCCCATGGCAGAGCAGTTGGAACTAGGTGGTCTTTGGAAGGTCCCTTCCAACCCAAACCATTCTATAATTCTATGAAATAAAATTGGGAAATATAGCTGGAGATGTGCTTCTCTCCCACAGAGTTGGCTTGGGGTGAGGAAGAGGTGTGATGGTGTCGGTGGGTGCTGGCCGGGACCCCTCAGCTGTGGGTGCTGGCCACTGTGCCCCATGGACCGAGCTGCAGCCCCATCCCACTGCCCGCACAAGCGCTCGCTCGCAGGCAACGGCGCTCACTGCTGCGGTGGAGCGATCCCTCTTCCACCAAAGGGATTGCAAGATAGAAATCCCAAAGGTTAATCTATCCATTATTATAAATATTTATAAATGGGTTGGATAAATCATACTGTGTAATTATCTACCTAACTAGTCAAGCCATTAGGACATTAAATAGCACAAATCAGAACTCATTTGGTTCATCATGAGCCTGATATTGTTATGAAACAGCTGAGCAGTGCTGTGAACCTTTAAGGGGTTTCAGGGCAGGGAGTCAGGCGGGAACTTTGTGTGCGAGGTGTGGTGGGACTTTAAAAAATGGCAAAACTGATGTATTTGGTTAAAAATGAATGTCTGCAATGGGAAGGTCCTCAAGAACTGAAATGTTTTATCAGCGTAAGTAAAGTGCTAACACACCGACAAAACCACACCAAAACTAAAATACAGCGTTGAAACATCAAAATCCTCTTCTCTGTTTTGGGGCGTCTTAATGGGAGTATTTATACAGAGTAGATTCCAACTTTGTCTAATTTACATCGTTTATGGTTGGGTACCACTAACGGGTGGGACAGCGCGTTATTTTTTTTTTTTTGCCTGAAAGGCTTTGGAGAATATTAATAGCACAACCAATTGTAGAGAAACAGTCTATAAGGCATGTTTTCCCCATGTGCTTTCCATGTAGTTAATTACTAAACTTTTACAGAATTCTTCAGCGATTTCTTTAAAGTTCCTAGCACAGATAGATAAAGCCGAGGTGCGTGGCTCATGCTTCTGAGTTTAGTTTTCAGTCCATAATTATGGCGTTCCTCTCACCATAACGAGCAAACCCTTCTTCGCTGTGTCTTCTCAGTTGAAAGGGGAGATGGCATGAAGGGGGGATGGCGCGACTGCATCCAGGCCCCCTCCCCCTCCCCCCCCGGCTGGTGGTGTGTGGCCAAATGGTCTCTTTGGGCAGCTGAAAGAGAGAAGTAGGTGTCTGCACTTCTCTCAACCCGTTTTCCAAGTGAAGCTTGCAGCGGTGATATAAAGATGTAATTGTCTTGTTGCGCTTTTACATTTCAAGTAACTCCCAGGACGAAAAAAAAATAAATGATTGTGGGTTTTGGAAGTACCCAAAACAGCACAACTCAAACCTCAGGGATATGGCAGCGGAGGATGAGACAGAAGTCTCTGGGTCCCGGCCGCGCACTGGCTTCGGGGATGTGGCAGAGAAAAAACTATGACAGGAATCACGTGGAAATGGTATTGGAGTGGATTAGCAGGATTCCTCAGTAATAATCAACGAACAAAATTTATCTTGTCTATTTAAAAAAAAAAAAAAAAAAAAGAGAAGCCTTCATGGTTTTCCCACTTGAAATTGATTTTTGTAAACAAACAAGCAAAAACAAAATTCGTCTTTCATACCAAGCCTAAATTTCACTAACTTCTGGCTCATTTAAATGACAAGAGCCACTAAGTAATTAGTACTTGCTCTCAAGCCCCTGAATTCAGCGTGTGGCTGCAAGGGCGCGTGGTGGTTCCTGGCTTCACCTGCACTCCTTCCCCCTGCCCGCCGCCGAGGAGAGCCACTGCGCGGAGTCCCGTGGGGGTCTCGGGCATGAGCCTCCCTCGCGTGGGCGTTTCACCCCTAACCTGGCTCGTAAAACACAGGTGTGACGCAGTGTGGATGCTATCCCATGGCTGCTGCCGCTCTGTTTGCAGCCTGCCTTCCCTTGCCTTCCCGGAGCGTGTCCTTTAAACTTCAGCCCCCCGTCCGTCTGGGGGAGAAGCGCCGAGATTGACAGTGGATCGCCCAGCCCTGCCGCGCTCGGCAGCGGGGCGAGCAGCCTGGGGGTACCGGCAGCTGACACCCCCCAGGCAATCTGCAGCGATACCGCTGTGATCTGAAGCAGCAACCCTGGATGCGTGGTAGAGAGCAGATTTGCTGGGGTTTTATTTGCCTTTTTTTTTTTTTTTTTTTTGTATACAAATTGGGGGAATTATTTTGCTATGACATTTAAATAACAATGATAAAAAGTAGGATGTAACTCCTCGGGAGTATGTTCTTCTCTTGGTGTCTGCATGCAGCTCCCACTGGTATTGAAGGGAATTTTGCAGATGTATCCGAGGAAGAAAAAAAACCTTTAGCATTGCATAACCAACCTGAATTTCTCTTGAGACTACCGGATACTGAAGCAGTTGGTTGAGATTGCTGCATTTGAGAAGTTATTTATTTTACCTGCATATCAAACTCCAACTTACATTTTTATTTCAACAGCATATTGCACATCCTGCTTCTGGGAAAATACTGCGCACACATTCGAGTTAAATTATATTTCACACTGTGCCTAAATACATTTACTGAAATGAGATTCAAACAATTAAGTATGTCTTCTATGATTTTCTCTCTGTTAGTCCAGTAGCCTAATAATTATCTCAACTGCTTTAATATGACTTGCACTGTGTTGTCAATTTATTTAGTTGGAATTAGTTTTCTATTTCTTTTTGTAAGTGTTGCCTGTTTACTTAACAATATTTGGCTTTGCCTAATGATATGTACAGAAGACAGGGCTAAGTGGAACATCAGCTGTTTACATCAGCTCCAACAATTAATGCATGTTAATTTTTAATTACAGTGATTGTACTAGAGGCAGAATGTATGTTTTTTCACAGAACAGATGTACTAGTCAGCTTTGCTGGTGAACATGCATATCGATTAGATGTTGATGCTGCCAGCGTTTTAGAGGGTGTCAGCTCCTAATGTACTTGCAGATGTATGGATTGCGGTCCCGAGACAGACAGTTATGCGCGCGAGCTAACCGCATACATCATTTTCTGCAGGGAAGATTACGTTGCGGCAGCATCCAGGTTGCTGCGGTGGGCCCTGGAAAGTTTGAGAAGTCCGGGGCTGGTTGCCTGTAGGGTCTTAATCCACCTTTAAGCTCTTTCCGTGGTTCGGGGGGTTCTTTTCTAAGTAGACTGAAAGCGGTAGCAATCCCAGTATTTTTTGTCAACAGTGTTGACTGTTAGATCCGTGCCAGGGAAGGCGGTCTAATGTCCTGCAGAGCAGTTCCCTCTGCTCTGACGGGCAGAAAATGTGCATTTTGCTGGTGGTTTATTGAAAACCTTCAGTGAGCAGCAGTGGGCTATTGGGAGAGAGTGGTGTTCCCGGCTTTGAAGGATCTGCCCATAAAAAAGCAATAAAGTCTATGTTTGTCTTTGACGCAAACATGCCAGAAGTATTGGAGGTGTCTGGGCTGAAGGGTGGTGTGGCAAAAGCCACGGGCTGTGGGCAGCGTCAGCGCCCGCTGTCGTGGTGGTGCATGGCAGCCCATGGGTGGCTGTTGGGGTGAGATTTTGGGGAGCGGCTGGGGAGGCAAGGCCCCGGCGAGGCGGCGGTAACACCGCTTGCCGTCCCTGTCTGCAAAACCAGAAATGCTCAGAGAGTTCTCTGCAGGTCTCTGAGCTCAGGTACCTGGTGAGCATGGCCTGGGAGGGATGTTTCCAGCAGCAGCAGCAATCTCTGCCCTTGGGTTGATCTCCTTCTCCCATACCAACGTCCAGCTCTGAGTGTTAGAGCTGGACCCTGTAAATTAAAGTATGAGGACTAGTGAGGTTTTATAATATGGTAAATTTACTTTAGACTTTGTTTTCGCCTTGTCTCTGTTGGTGGTTAAGTTTTTCTGCTTTGCCTTCCCAAGAATTCATTCTAAAATGGATAAGAAATCTGAAAAGTCTGCCAGACTGATGAGTGAATGTTTGGCAATGCAGGCTACACCTAAAAAAGAGACATGAAAAGGAAATACGAGGCAATTTCAGCAGCACTAGTACCTCCTTTTTTAGTACCCGGTAACGTCCTTATCTGAGATGGAAACTTCCTACCACTGGTGATGGAGTCTACGTTCAGCTTTCACCTCAGGCCACCCCTGGATGCTCTGCTGCAGGCGGGGCTGAGCAGCTCTGCCTGGACGACCTTCTGCGCCTCAACCCGCACGGCGGCTGCCGTGCTGTCGATGTGCCCTCGCTTCCTTGGACCTGCAGGGCACGGTCAGCCCGTTTTGCTGGTGCTCAGGCAAGGTTGAGTCTGGCGCGTTACCTTGTTGGCTGAGGTAAGGCATTGCTATTGCTGTTAAGTCAAAGGAAGCATTGGAGGTACTCTTGAAGAATGTTGCCTGTCCTTCGTTACCAGGCTCGCCATCCAGGAGTTTGAGATAACCCGTGGGTGGTTGGGCAGGGGCAGTAGCCCAGAACAATTGTGCTTTTCCCACCTAGTAAGAACATGAAAGCTGCCTGAGATGTGGACCATGGTCATGCCTTCCGTGGCAGCTTTGCAATCCTTTGGTGTTTGATGCAAGGGGTGCCTTTTTATCTTCACCTCTGAAAGGTCCCAATCTGGACTCCAGAGCTGCAAAGTGCTCCAGAACAACCATTCAAGATTGAGCTGAAGTTATTTTGACGGCGAAGTCAGTGTAACCGCAGTAGTGAAACTGTCACACTAGAGAGCGAATTTCATCTTCAGCACCTACAACCTGCAATTCAAGCTGCAGAAAATGATAAATTCTTTATTACCTTGGAATGTTTTGTGAATAGCCAGTTGTCATTAAAACCCAGGATACAAAAGCTTAGAACCAAGGCAAATTTGCCTTAAGACCAAATTAATTTTTTTTTTTTTTTTTTAAATTGCCTTTAACCTCTTACGTGTACTTTCTATGCAAACATTAAGCGCACTGGAGTGACCGGGACCCTGTTAGGCTGTCAGGTTTACGTCCTCAGTAGCACTAACAGGCAGGATTTCTCTTTCTTGTATGGGGCTGTTTTTGTGTTCAGCACTTTTGAAGTTCTCATCAGGCAAACACCTATAAAAAAAATAAGCACAAAATTATCAGAAGCAAACTTTTAAACAGAAAACCGGTGTAATTCCAGGGGGATGTAGAGAAATAAATAACCATATTAAAATGTACCTCACCTAATTGGTAACGAGCATTTACATCATAAGTATGAGAGCAGAGTTGCCAGATTGAAAGTAATAACGGTCCCGTTTCATAACGTATTCGCCCTGATGTGCGCTCTTGCATCTGTTGGGTATCTAAGTAGTTATTAAGGAATTTAAGAATTACAAATATTGCAGGTAGCAGACTTTTCATGCACAAACTACAATATTCATAGCATACCAGCAAAGCCACCTAATGAGTAGTAAAAATGAATCATAGTCCTCTCGCAAGATGTATTATGCGCAAGTATTATACTGGCTGTTGAAGAGAACCTTTCTCGTTCTCTTATATCTCGTGGGCCTCACATACAAGAGACAGCAATAACAGTTACTGGAAAAAAAGGAGAAAAACAGAAACATGTTGATGTAATATTTCCTCTTTTCTGTCATTGGAAATTACTGTAACAGGGAAGTCTTGGCCCTGTGGAAACCACTGGGAGTTCTACTCCTTGCTTCAATGGGAATAAAATTTCTAGACTTCCTGAAGATTAGAAATGTTTGAATGCTGCATGAAATTAAACAGATAAAATGTGAACATAAAGCCTCCTGTAGGTAGTTTGGTGGCCTAAGTGCATGGGCGAGTTGAGAAATGCCAGATACAGGTAGGAAGGAGAACATTACCAGGAATGGGCTAGTGCTACTCAACTGGTCATGACTATTAAATTACAAAAAATCCAAAATTAAGCATTATGCCAACAAGCAGCTCGTGAATATGCAATGTGACCCGGAATGCTGGGTTTGAGTAGTTGAATAAATAGTGATTCCACAATAGTACTGAGCTTCTATGTGGCAAACTTGATAAACAGACCCTTATTTTAATAAATCCTTGGAATATTTTTCTGTGGTAAATCAACCTAGTCTGCAGACAGAAAATGCAGGTGAGGATTTAAGCCGAACTTTCACCTGTAACATCAAGTTTTGAACCCTTGCATTCTGAGCACTCAATTTCAAAGTTCACTGATTGCCACTCACACACGGCTGAAATTTCTTTTCATAATAAAGTAGACAGATATCCACGTTGCAATCTAACCTGAAAGTTTGTATTTGCATGGTTAATATGAGTTTGGACTGAAATTCCCCTTGAACCCGTGCTACCTGCCCTGGCTACTGTATGATGGTGGGCCTAGACGGCATCTTCAAGTATTGTGTAGGTATGGTTATAGATAAGTTACCCATGGTGTGAGGGGCAAGATAAATTCCCCTGCAAAGCTCCGTGGCCGTGGAGAATGGGTAGATTGTGGCACCTGAGCCAGGTCTGGTTTCTGGCAGGTCGAGGTTGTGTACGTGTCCATCAGGATGGTGGGTTCTCCAGGAGCAGAACCATCTGGCTTTGGGCTTCCTGTGGTGGGTGGCATGAAGGCTTTCCACAGTTTGGTGTGTGCTGCTGGTAGCTCCTGCTCCGATTTCCCTCAACTTTCACTTCTCTATGGGCAGGAGGACTACAGAAATACCACAGAGGAGAGTTTTGTCTATTTTGGGGGTTTCAATCAGCATTAGAGACTCTGAGCTCTGTGCGGGCAGGGATACCTCCTTCTCTCTGAGCTCGTCTGCGGGAGATCCCAAGGTCAGGCGAGCGTGGCCATGGCGCAGTAAGCTTTCGTTGGGTGCAATTTGTGCCGTGAGCTCGGGTCCCGTGTTACATCGTGCTCTTATCGAGTTTGAACGCGCTCTGTAAATGCAGTTGTGTAACCTCTGTAGAAGGAACCTACAACAAGAGTTTGCTTCACCTCGAGCAGAACTACAGCCACCTCTGGAGGGAAACATGACAGCTCAACAGCATGCAGCAAAACAGCTCGGGAGACGGGGACAGAAAACCTGTGTGGCTTTGTGTGTACGTACATGCGCGAGTACCGCAAGAGTCCGCGTGAGCTGATAGCTGTGAGGTCGCCGTATGGCGGCAGAATGCAATTACCCACAAGAAATTTCCCTTTCTTGGTGAAACCCTCCTAGTGCAATTTGCTCCCCGGCGCAGCGGAAGCCGGCAGGTCCCAGCGTCAAGGGCTGAAGGAGAACAACCCGCTCGCTTCGGTAGCTCTGGTAGCAAAGAAGTACCAAGAAATAGACAACTAGCTTTTTTTTTAATTATTATTTTTATTATTATTTTAAAATTTACCTTTGCTCACCAGGTGAATGCAGCTGGTGTTAAACGTGGTTTTAATGCCTTGTGTTTTTTGTGGTCCCTCCCCTGTCTGCCCCGGCAGCGTGGAGGGGCAGCGGCGGTGCCCGGGGCTCGGAATGGTGCGGGGCTCCTGTGTTCGCCGGGCACGGCTGGGAAGGAAGATGCTGAAGCGCACAGAGGCACTGCCCAGCTGTGCTGAGCATTATTCACCGGAGACAATTCCTCCCCTCCGCTCCGTCCCCCCGAGTGCCTGCAGAGAGGCGGCAGTGCCCAGGGAAGGGTGCTCAGGGCACTAATTGCACTAATTGCCTCAGACTGGGCTGCTGCAAAACTCTGCAGAGGATAATTTAAGGAAATAGAAATATTTGTTAAATAGTGTTTTTGAAGTCCTGATTTATTTTATTTTTTTTTTTTTTTTGTAAGGACTGTAGATAATTTGTGACTTGCTGTCCCTTTTAAGGACGCCTTGCTGCCCATTTCAGCTGCTCCAGCAAGGGGTGGTCCCTTTTCATGCATGGACACACCTTCTTGATGAAAAATTACCATAAAAATAATAATAACTGGGGGAAAAAAAAAAAAAGTCTGTACCTTTTCTTTCTGTGGTGTGGAAGTTTCATGCAGAGCTGTGAATTAATAGTTATTAAAAATAACTTTTTTTTTTTCTATTGTGCATTCTTTTCCCAATTTCTATCTCAACCTTACTATAAACTTCCCTTCAAGCCCATTCCAAGCAGTTACCACCGTGCAGAGATGACTCCCCAGCGGGGGGATGCGCACCGGGAACCCCGAAGCAAAGGGCTGTTTCCATCCACACTGGCCACCGGCGCTTGGGCGCGCGTCCTGCGTGAGCTGGTTTCACGGCATCCTTCATCCCGTGGGACCGGGGAAAGGGGCACAGTGTCTGAACACACTGCTCTAAACCCATGTCTTTTGGTGGACCTCTTTAAAAGTTATCATTTCTAAGGGACTTCTTTTTTGACTTATATGAGCACAGGCACATATATATGAGAGATTGAAATTATTAAGGTTTTCTCTCTAGTGTGAGAAGAAATTGCGCATATATATATATACATATATATATATATATATGTAAAATGTGGATTTTAAATGGTTGTGCTGGACCAGATATCCTTAAGATCACTTTGGGTTCTTTGGATGCATGCGAGCAAGAGTATCTAAAAGTAGCGTATTGCAATCTATATTTCAGAAAGACAGCAAATATATTAGTCCAGAGGGAATGCATCATTTTAAGTGAAAAATCTATAAATAACAGCATTTGGTGTTTTTTTAATGTTAAAATATGTTCCTTTTTAATTAGTCATTATAAGTATTGATTGATGCTTACTGTACTTCTGATGCCTTTCCTTCAGGGCTTTGTGTATTTCATAGATTGTAAGATGTAAAAATACTTTAAATCAAAGCAGTAAAATAAGCATAGTTAGAGGGAGAACACGAGGGTTTTTTCTTCATTTACATTCATTACATATTATGAGTTTAATTACCTCCCTCAAATAATACCGGTATGAAGGAATGATGCTAAAGAAGGCGTACTCCTATGATGATTTTATTGATTGTGACTGATGGATGGCATCAACATTTCATAGTGAAGAATCATGGTTTTGTTACATCAGGAAAATTAAATTGGGAGAGTTATTTTCTTTCCCAGTGATAGTGGCAGTTAGAATATTTCACCTGTAATGAGATGTGTGCGTTATGTGCCATAGTGAACCACTGCTGAGCCATTAAATATATGTAAATGAAGAGAAACACAAGAGAGCCTGGGCATAATAACGTGCAGAACAGAGAAATGGATCCTGGAAAGTGATTAATTTATTTGATGATGCCTCAAGTGAGGAATTTTAGGTCACAAATGAAGTGACAGAATGACAAATTACCATTTTAAAGAATTTACTGGGCATCATTACTGAACAATTGTCAGGTAGTTTATGGTGGCTGAGAAGATGGTATAAATATAGATCTTTTCCTTATCTGAGATGAATTATTAATCACCTTTTTAAAAATCTTTGTGAGTGATGGTTGGCTGTCTGATTGGGAATAATGTGTTCTACAATTTTAACTAAATTCTAATATGATATGTAACAGGAATCTTTACAATTAAAGTCTCAGTGGAGAGTGGTAGGAGGTTTACAGTCAATTGCAGTTTTAATGCGATAAAAGAGGATGAATTCACTAGCATATTTCAATAGGTTTCCTTAGGTATATTATCCCTGCTGTGATGTTATTCAAATGTTTACAGTTTATTTTCATTTGAAAAATGACATTCAGATACTTAAATTGTTTTCCTTGGTTTATTAGTTAATGAAAATGAAATTCTTGTAATTACTATATTTTTGCTGCCTGCCACATTATTTAAAGTGAAGTGACTGGCTCTGTCAGCTGGTTGTAAATGCCGTCGTCTTGTGTTTTGTTCGGCTTCTGTTTGCTTTACGTATGTCATGTCCCTTCCCTGTCTATATGTCACTGCCTGTGGTACCGGCAACAGCCCGAGTTTAGAGGGGGGGAAGAGTAGATATGGGAAATTAAACAAAAGGCAGTAATGCTTTTCTCTAAGCTGATCTCGTCTGTTTGATGAGGAAACCCACCTCCGTTTGTCTTTGCGCGGGAGTTGTGCTTCAGTCCCCACTGGTAAATTTGTTGGAGCTTCTGACCTGAAGTATTATTGAGGATTTCTGAATACACGTGCGCACACCTTATTATTTGTTTGTGGGTTTTTACTAGTTGTAAAAGTACATGTATACTCAGACGGAGCCCTGCAGAAGGAGACGTCTGAGTGTACAGTAGACATTCACAAAAGTGCATAAAAAAAGGTATTTACTCTCAATTTCTCTATAGAGATTTGCTAGTCAATCTGCATCTCATGTTGTTAAAATCCTGTGGTTTTTTGCAATCGCCCTGCTCATTCGGAAGTATTGAAAGAATCGGGATAAATACAACTGCACCACAATTAAGAATCTTTATGAATTTTTTTCCTTATGCTTTTGCTTGTCCATTTACTGACTGCTTTGCACAACTCCACCGCTCTGGTGGGGCTCCACCACCGTGTGGCCGCAGGGCTTTGGCCATTCACTTCTGCTTCGGGGACTCTGTTTGGGTAAAGGAGAGGGGCAGGTGGACAGAAGGAGGGTGCGGGGCCCGGAATGACCCGGGATCTGCCCGGAACAGCTCCCGGTTGGGCTCTGCCTGCCTGGGGGAGGGGGTTGGAGTTCGGAGCCAGGATGTGCCCTCTCGCCCCATCACCCACCCGCCACGCATACACGGGAAAACCTCTCGGCTCCTGGCTCTGACTTCTTTTTTCACTTTATAACTTAATCCTTAATTTACTTTTCTTTTTTTTTTTTCATTTTAGACATAATGGTAACTTGTTTCGTTCTCTGTTGCCCATGGAAAAAGTAACTCTAGAATGAAAAATAAAAAGTTACCCATCGTTGTTGGCTCTTGCTATCACCATTTTGCATTATTAAAGGTGAAGTAAATCTAAGTGATTTTTTCTTTATTATTATTTTTTTTTATCCACTTCTGGAAATTTTCTCTATTTTTTTTTTTCCCCCGACAGAGTATCGAAAATCAGCCGCTTTGCTTATTGCACTTTCCTTTTGTAGCTGATTACCTGCTCAGCATCTCCTGCTGCCACAGCGCTGTTAGGTCTGGTTCTCTGGCAGTGTGTGTTTTGGATGAAAAGGGCTACTAAGATTAAAAATAAAAAATAGGTGATGAGGCTGTTTGATTTAGGTTTGCTGGAAAAATAAGCCTTGAATGCATAATTCCCTTCTTACTGATGTTTTCTTGGTATTTAGCCTCAACTCGCCTGCCTCGAGGGCCCCAGAATACACGCAGAAATAAGTTATAATAACCAAATCTGTCCTGTATTTAACATTGAGGAGCAGTGTTGTCGGTTGAACCGGTGCTTGTCATTGACTGTGCCCGCGGATTCGTGCTCTGCTGCAGCAGCCTCTATTCCAGTGACAAATGTGAGCGGTTTTGATGCCGTTGTGTACGGCACCTCTCAGAGACATCACGAAACGTCTGAGTACTGAAACTGCTAATTACCTGTCCTGCTTGTGAGATGAGGTACCCGAGATCCTCAGAGGACGCACACTTAGAGTCACATTGAGGAATTCTTTCCCTCTCGTGGATTTTTGGATTGCTCCCTCTGGTTGCTCAGGTTCATGAGGAAGAGAAAGACCTTTTCGCATTCGCACCTCGTAATAGCAGTAAATAAAGAAGTAACTCGGCTGCTTCGGGTTCCGGGCTGGATGGGGCATAAAACGGATGTAAATGTTCTTGATTTTTCTCTTTTGCAACAACAATTCCTAGAAGAATTGACATTTTGCGGATAAGCTAGCAAGGTGTTAAATAAGAGGTTTCCTCCCTAAGGGGGTGAAAAGGGTGTTTTTTTCCCCCCTTCGTGCTTGTGGAGCGCTGGGTAAGGGTGAGCCCACGTTAAAGGGGACTGCAGAGCTGGAGCCGCGGAGTTTCGGGCATGGCTGGGAGTCTCCTTCAAGAACAAATTTCTTTGGTGGAATTAGTTGCCAGCCCAGGACGGCGGAGGGCTGTCCTTGCCCCGGGGCTGTCTGCGGCTGGAGGGTTGGCCCCGACGGCAGTGGGGAAACGCCGGCAGGACGCTCCGCCGCCTCGGGGACGCCTGCCCCCACGGCGCTGGGCTGCTGCCGTGGCAAAAGGTTTGTAAACTCTACCTGTTATAAGGATCGTTGTCATAAATTCGCCTTAATTGTTGCTTACTGACAGAGGTAAAAGAAAGTACGTGATGGATGCAGCCCGGTGGAGATCCAATAAAATATATAATCTATTCTAGTCTACAAATTTCAAGCTTGTAACTTATTGAGGCTCAGATCTGACAAACTCCAAATTACACACAACGTAGAAAATGTAATATTTAATAAAATCCATTCTCTGCCCTATAATCCTTAATAGACACACTGTGTTTTAAGAGGAGGAAAGAAAATAAGGAAGCAATAGGAGAAAAAAAAAAATACGCAGTGTGTTCTCTGTGAAAGGTTCAGTATGGCATACCAGGGGCAGGGCTTGCTCACGCGTTATTTATTTCAAAACATCCAAATGCCTGAGGTGTTCTAACGCCGCCCAGCACAACGGGTCCTGGGATTTGGAAAGTTGTAGTAATAATGAGAATTAAGAGTTTTGTGTAGCAGATAGAAAGGACTGAATGTAAACGCTATGCCGAGGTGCCATACGTAGTTGGTGGTCTGAAGAACTGTCACGGCTGCCGCTAAGCCGGTGTTGCCAGAGGAGTGAGCAACGTGAAAGGGATGGTGTGCCAGCCGGCTGGGACCCACGGCTGCCCAGTGAAAAAGCTTCGTGCTAAAGGGGATGCGTAATTCTGTGCCGAATGTTAAAACGTATTTCTAAATAAAATCCGGATTCGTTGTGAAGTCGCAGCATCGGCAAAAATACCAAAGGGTGCGAGTGCGGATCAATGATTCCTGTAGGCTTTTAATTAAACTGAGGTCCACGCAGCCTGCCCATGCAGGAGAGCCATCCTGTTTTGTCAGGGTTACAGGAGAGTGATGGGTTGCATCACAGTCAATTTAATTTCAGTTTGCGGATTTTTACTTGCCGGATGTGGAAGAAGAGACTCTCTTGTGCAGTGATTGAGCTAATGGCTACGGTGCCCCAGGGATCATTTATAAGCAGCAGAGAGGCGCTCGGGAAGCTGGAGATGAAGCTGTAGGGAAAATGCGGTGCTGATGGGAAGAACTGCCACTGCAGGGAATGAGTAGCATTGGGTCCTGATGGACACCAAGGCGACCACAAGCCAGCAACGTGCCCTTGCTGTGGAGAAAGCGAGTGGTGTCCTGGGCTGAATTAGGAGGGGTGTTGCCAGCAGGCTGAGGGAGGTGATCCTTCCACTCTGCTCGATGCTGGTGAGGCCATGCTGGAGTGCTGGGTCCAGTTATGGGGTCCCCAGTACAGGACAGATGTGGACATACTGGAGAACGTCCAACAAATGGCCATGAAGATGCTTAAGGGACTGGAGCATCTCTCCTATGAGGAAAGGCAGAGAGAGCTGGGAGTGTTCAGCCTGGACAAGAGGAGGGTCAGGGGGATGTCATCAATGTGTATAATGTGTGCCACCTGGAGGGAGGGTGACAAGAGGATGGAGCCAGGCTCTTTCCAGTGGTGCCCAGTGACAGGGCAAGAGACAGTGGGCACAGACTGAAACATGGGAGGTTCCCTCTGAACATCAGCAAACACTTCGTCACTGCGATGGTGACAGAGCCACAGGTTGCCCAGAGAGGTCTTGGAGGGTCCCACCTTGGAGGTATTCGAAAACTGGCTGGACATGGTCCTGGGCAATGGGCTCTGGGTGGCCCTGTTTGAACAGGGGTATGGACAAGGTGACCTCGAGAGGTCCCCTCCAACCTCAGCCATTCTGTGAATTAAAGCTTTAACATCTGCCTTATTCCTAATGTGAAAGAAAAGAGATAGGACTCCAATTTCTCCTTCTCCATTGCAGCAAGTGGAGAGTTATCCCTCAAGGTCAGAACGAGAGCAAATTTGGAGCACCCTGCTCAGGAGCGGTGTTTCCCAGCTGTTTTAGCAGTGAGGAGACTGCAGTTTGTGACTGGAGAAGGTTATTCTGCTCGAGCAAACTTCCCAGAAGGGCATGGAGCTGTTGCAGCTCTATTTCGCTCCCTCCCGTTTCTCTCAGATGCTCTGTTTTTGTTTTATGCAATTTCCTTTATTCCCAAAAATATTCTGTACCAGCCTTTGGCTTTTGATACATGACATTGTGTTAATTTGGGTTTTTTTTTTCTCTGTGGGAAAGCCTTGATGAGAAATTATTTCAATTTATGAAAGCTTTGTTTGTGCTGCTGATGACTCAAAAGTTAGTAATGCTGCTTTGCTGTGATTACTAGGTTTAAAAAAAATGACACAAATGAAAGTGGGACTTTTTGATTTCAGCAAAAGGACTTTGTTTGAGGCGGAGAATAAAAGTATTTTTTATCATTGGCTTTCACTTATTTCAGAAGAGCTGTGCTTGTTTAAAAGACATAATGAATCTAAAGTGTATTAATCCATTTAGTGCACTTCTAAAAAAAAATAAAAATGAATAAGCAAATGCCAAATGGGAAACCTTGGGAGCTTTGGGGAAAGAGTGAGTTAAAAGCAAACTTTGGGACAGGGGGAATACATTAAGTAAAGAAAGATGACGTATTTTACCCGATTGCCAGAGAAGGTATAACGGAGAGGAATCCCTGCACCGCCTGTCCTCAGCTGAATGAGGGTCCTTAAGAATTCATTAATATTAACCTTCAAAGGCAAAAGCAAAGGTGTAGGACTGTGGCTGCAGGAAATGTTGATGTGCGAAGTGAAGGGACTAAATGACCCGCGAGGGCAGGTCCAGGGCAGGATCCCCGTCCCGGGCTCCTGAGCGGGACGTGCCGGGAGGAGCCCCCGGGTGCAGAGCTGGAGGGGCGACAGAAAAGTAGAGTCCGAGGGGAAAGTGTTACCAATCCCTCTTTGCAGTTTTCTTAAAAAAAAAAAAAAAAAAAAAAAAAAAAAATCTGGGAAAATTAGAAGGGGAATTTACATGGTATTTGAGGGATTTCCTTTGTTTTACAAATATTTTATCTTTTCTATTAAAAAAACCATTAGGAGGTCTGAAAGGAAGGAGAGAAAAGGTCAAGCCGTGTGCTCGTTTGCTCTGGTGTAAGTCTGGACCAATACCTTTAATATCCGCGGAGCCGCTCTGGATTTGTCAAAGTGCGGACGAGCGAGATCCGAGTGCGAAAGGCGTCTGTGTGGCTCGGGGTGGCTTGCTCCGTGGAGCGAAAGCAGAAAAGACGGATGAACTCGGGTTTTCTGCAGCGTGGTGTGCAGCTGGGAAGGAAACCGTGGAGGGAAAGGGTGTAAAGCCCCCCGAGATTTAGAAGGACTCGCTTTGTAAAGCAGAGTGTCACGCAGATAGGGAGAACAGCCGGGGGTCCGGCGGGGCACAGCTGACTCTGCATGGAGTTTGATGGTAGACTTGGTTTGGGCTGTCCATGGTAACGTCCTCGCCAAAGCAGGTTTGGAGGGCTGCCAAATGAAAACCGACAATTCGTGGGAAATCAGAAGCAGGAAAAAAATTCTTCTTGGGTGCTACTTTTAATATTGGGGTTTTCTAAAATACAAAGTGCCTTTGAATTGATACCTTTACATTTTACCAAATAGCCATACCAAGTATCCATCTCCTTTAAGATGTATGTTGATACGAATGTTGCGGGGAGGGCACGTGGGGCCATTTCGGGTATGGCAAAGCAGCACATCCCGGAGGCTGAGCGGAGTGCCGACAGCCTCGGGCTCCGGCAGCTCACCCACCGATGGCATTAATACGCAGCGAACAAATTGCCCCATTGGAGAGGGAGAAAAAGGTAGAAAGAAAAAGCGTTAGGAAGTGGTGTGAGCTGGCAGAGGAGCAGGAGCTGGGGAGGCAGAGGGTGTGAGGAGCCCAACTGCCCTCGCCGGGAGCCCGCTCCGGGCTGGACACAGCAGCCTCTTTTTTTTTTTATTTTCTCCTTTTCCCTTCATTCTGCTTGTATTTCTCATCCCTGCACCTACATTTTGAAGGAGTATTATTTCTGTGGAGCAGCAATGCACTGAGATAGTTCTGTTTATGCATCGGTGGTTTCTTTAAAAAGAAAAAGCGGTTGTGTTTCTATAATTGCTGGTATTATCTTTGTTCGTATCAGAGAGAGTAATTGATAGACCTCCCCCCTCTTTTTTTTCTTTCTTCTTGTCTTTTTTTTTTTTTTTTTTTTTTTTTTTTTTTTAAGGTAAGGCAGCTAACACTTGGGCTGTGGGTTTCTGTGTGTTCGTTTAAACTGTGTTGTGCGAAGCAATGCCTGGTCCAAGGCACAGGAGTAGAAACCCTACAAGTGACCAAGTCTGGTACCACATTTAGAACCAATATGGGATACTTTTTTGGTCAGTAGTTTAGTTTCTTTTCCTTTGTCAGTCGCTCAGGGGTGTGAGAGTGACACAGGTGACATTCCTGGTCCCTGACGTGCCCTAGCAATCGCAGAACTGGGGATGACTCCCTGGGTGCTTCCCCGTTCTCCTTTCCCCCTTCTCCCGTTCCCTCCGCTCATTTCCCTGCAATGTTTAACTGCGGCTTCTAACTAAACAAATGAACACTGTCTTCTTTGGCAACATACAATGTCATCCTCACGCTGTTGTACAATATTTCACCGATGTAAACACCTTTTAAGTTGTGACGGAAGCGTGAGGGAGAGCACGGCAGGAATGCAATAAAGGATTGGATGAGTTTTCTTGGCCATGTTGAGTCTGGTGCCATCGAGCTCGGCAAGTGCAGGCATTAGAAGAGTGCGCCGCATTTAATAGACTACTTATGCAAATGACAGGAAAAAACACGACAGTAAATAAAGGCATTTATTTTTTTTTATCTCGCATAGGCCATGCTGTAGAAAGGTGTGCAACGAGAGCTCTGGAAATATAATTTGCAAAGGTCAAAGATTGATAGCAGAATTCATAAATGCCCCCACTTAACAGAACCGGCCAATTATTCTGGTAGAGTAACCTACCAAACACTTTCGCATCTTGTGTCAGACAAATTACTAGCTATCGGAAAAGCCTTATTCTTAGATTCTTGGTCCACCCTCTTTCTCAGATTTCTGTCTTCAGGACAGCAAGTTTGTCGCCTCAGAAGGTTACAAGATACTTTAAAAATCTTAAACCAGAAGAGGAAACAGGAGAGATTAGTGAGGTACTGTGGAACAGAGACAAGTTTTGGCCGTTCTTGCAGCAGATGAAGCCGGGGATGTGAATTTTGCACCAGGTGCTGTATCAGATGTATTCCTGTCTAAGATGCACTGGTGCAGAGGCCACCTGCCTACCAAAGCTTTGCTGGTGCCGTCCAGATCGCCAGACGGGCAGAGTTTGTTCCCCTCTGCCCCGGTACGCGCTGCGGAGCACCACCTGAGCTCTCATGCTCCTCCGCTGGAAGCGGTTTGGGAAACAAAAGCTTTCCTGTAGGATTTTCCCCTCTCTCTTTTATTTCAACAGGAATGTGAAGAACACACTCAAGCACAACATTTCTTCTTCTGCACATACTCTCTTTCATGCCAGCGCAACTTGAGAATCAACTCAACTTGAGAATCTGCAGCAAGGGTGGAGGCAGTTCTGAGTGTGTTTTTTTCAGTGGTCTAGGGAAATTTAGATCTAAAAAAGTAGAGACAGGACAACTGAATTTTAGTGCGCTCATTCAGAAAAGAGTTTAAGCGTATCTCAGGGTTATTATAGTAGGCAGTGCATGAAGGCATCAGCTGAAAGCAAGCAGAGTTAGGGACTGTTGGGAAAGGGATGGAGAACACAACCACACGTGCAGACCCCATGCATGCTCGCGTCCTGACTTGTGTGTGCTGCTGTGGTCTTCTCGCCTCCTAAGGACCAGCAGCACTAGAGGAGCGACACCAAAAGGTGATCAAAGCTGCATAGCATCTTCCCTGCTTCCAGTGGGTCTGGTCCTCCAGGCTGGCAGCGTGACAGCTGAGGGGCTGTGATGGAGGTTGTCTGGTGGAGGTGAGCTCTGGCCACCAGTTGTTGTCTGTCTTTTCCCACACAAGAACCAGGGGGCACAGTGCTCACAGGGGCAGGGCTCATAGCAAACGCCCAAGAGGTAGTGAAGCTGTGTACCTCCTCAACGCCAAAGTTTATGGGGACTTGAGTGGCAGCTCGGCAATATCGTTGATGAGATAAAGGCTGTTAAATACAAAGGCTCCACCTCTGCCTCAGGAAATCCCTGAGAGGCAAGTAGTTAAATTGCCGGGAAAGTGTTCTGGAGAAATATCCCTGGGTGTTTGCTCTGCGCTTAACTCTTCCCCCAGGTACACGGGTCCCTGATCTGAGCCAGGGTGGCCACTCGCGTGCTTTGTTCGAGGCTTAGGTATCTGTTCCTGGCAGCTGACTTCAGTAGGAATTAAACCTAGCTGAGGTGGGCTCCCCGTGAGTTTCCCCATTTTCTTAGATGAGGATGAGCAATTTGAACACCAGTTCCTCCTCATTTTTGCTCTGTATTGCTGGCATCTTTCCCTGGTCATGTCAACTTCAGTGAGCTCACTTTCAAAGCATGAGCCGTGCGACCATGGATTAAGGGTAATATTGAATTGGGTCTGGATAGAAGATGACAAGAAAGGAGGGGGAAAAAAAAAAAGGAAAAAAATGTAAGAAGTACTGGAAAAAATATATTTATTGATTATTTTTGTGTTTGTGTGTGTGTTTATGCATATAGCATGTGCGGTTAAATAAAAGTGTGAGAATACTATCAAATGAAGAGATATTAAAATTTTAGTGTTAAGTACTGTAGATATCATCATGTCGGCAGGACCATGAACTTGAGCGTGTCTGGAAGGCAAACCTGTTAAACTGTGTTACAAATGCTTTGCACGTAGCAGTCCAGTCGCGTTTGTGGGGAGGATAGGAGGGAAATAAGCTTTAGGTTACAAGTAGCTGTGATCGTGGAAATACCTTGAAAATCGCCGATTAGTTTTGTCTAATACGCATATTCTGAAAATAATGTTTCTGCATATATTTTGAAAATTCACTCCAAAGTCTCAACATTTCCCATGTCTTGCCTCAAGAAAAATAGCTGCGGTTGAAAATCAGGAATTGTCAGTGTGCGTTGTCAAAACAACTTTATTTTATCAAGTCAAGATAATGTTGAGAGAAGTCTATACCCACTTTAATTGCTTTGACATTCAATTAGCAAGACATTCTACTCCTCTCCCATAGAGTGAGCTTTCGTGTGGCTCATAGGAAAACATGGCTGGAAAAGCACCAGAGGATGTCATCGGGGCCGTGTTCCCGGCACGGTTCACCTTACCCATCTCACTGCTGACAAGGTATACATGCTCCCTACTCTCCAGTGTCAGAAATTCCCCAGGAAACCTATTCCAGTGCTTTACTGTCCCATGTTGTTATTTTTTTTTTTTTTTTTTTTTCCCTGCCACAAGACCCGAGTCTCCCTTGGTACAGCTTAAATCCCTTATTATTTTGCCCAATCCACCATGAATGTGCAAAACCTGTTTTTCCTTCCATCTTTGCTACGGCTGTCGACATAGTTGAAAATTGTTATCATGTCCTCTATTAAATGTGCTTTTTTAGGATAAACAGCCCCGATTCTTTTAATCTTTCCTCAGATGTCAGGTTTTCCAGACCTCTGATTAATTTCATTGCTTTCCTTGAGATGCATTATGCTCAGTGAATAATGGCTCTTGTCCCCTAGGATAGGTCATTTATACATATAGCCGAATATTTATTCATTTAATCATCTTACAACATGTCGATTGACGTAGCAGCTGAGCACTTGCATAGTTCTTACAGACACGAGCGCAAAACTGTAAGAAGACTAAATAAGTGGTAACAATTAAACCTGATAAAGATATTTGTTGTGGTCTGAAGCTTGTTAGGCTCTGGCATCAGGAAACTGTCCAAGTGAGGCTCAGTTCTGATGAGCTGGACTTGTTGCACGCAGACATTCGGACAAATGCCTCTGGCGTTGACGTGCTCCTGCTGCTGTAAATACATCGAGTGTACCCGAGGTGTGGCCAAAATCCAATCTCGTGAAGGAGAAAGAAATGGGAAAAGTTTGTGCAGTGTTCTGGTTTTGGTGTTTGGGTTTGCCGAAATACAGGAAACTTTGCTCGCCCTGTGAAATGGAGGACTTCAAACAAATTTCTACATGAAACATCTGTTAGAGACAGAAGTAGGTTTAAGTGAGAGCTGACAAAGACATGGACTAAATATGTTTTGTAGATGGCTAGGAAGTCTTGAAACATGCTGTCATTAATGAAACTGTTATAGACCACTGCTGTTACCTGCTACTCCTGGTACTCTTTCGGTAAGGATGGAAACTGCAGGCTGCTAAGTTGCAAATATTGTATGTTCAAACCCCAGTACTAATGCACCTAAACCGGTTTGGGACTTCTGCTCTGCTTCCCGTGTCAACAGACATTGTTTTTCTCTGCACTGACACACTGAAAGCAACTCCTGGCAATGGATTCTTGGGTTGCACGGTTTTCCCTCTCTAAAAAAAATGGGGGTAGCTTTTTTTTTTTTTTTTGTGTGTGTGTAGACAGTAAATTATCCATGGCCCAGCAATGTGCCCTTGTTGCCAAAAAGGCCAATGGAATCCTGGGCTGCATAGGGAAGAGTGTGGCCAGTAGGTCGAGAAGGTCATTCTCCCCCTCTACTCTGCACTGGTGAGGCCACAACTGGAATACTGTGTCCAGTTTTGGGCTCCCCAGTTCAAGAGGGACAGGGAACTGCTGGAGCGAGTCCAGCGAAGGGCAACTAAGATGATTAAGGGATTGGAGCATCTGCCTTATGAGGAAAAGCTGAGAGCGCTGGGACTCTTTAGCCTGGAGAAGAGAGGGCTGAGGGGAGACCTTATTATGGCGTACAAGTATCTAAAGGGTGGGCTGAAGGAGGATGGAGCCAGGCTCTTTTCAGTGGTTCCCAGTGACAGGACGAGGGGCAATGGGCACAAGTTAGAACATAGGAAGTTCCGTTCAAATACACGGAAACAGTTCTTTACGGTTCGGGTGACAGAGCACTGGCACAGGCTGCCCAGGGAGGGGGGGAGTCCCCTTCTCTGGAGATTTTCAAGACCCACCTGGATGCAGTCCTGAGTGATGTGCTCCGGGCAATCCTGCTTTGGCAGGGGAGTGGGGCTGGGTGATCTCTAGAGGTCCCTTCCAACTCTGATGATTCTGTGATTCTGTTGTAATGTGTTGGGGATTAACTCATCCGTTTTTAATTTAGGCGTTTGAGCTTTCCAATGGGAAGTGGGACAGAAAGGAGGGGGAGGGTTGGATGCAATTTCTTCATTCCGTTAGGTACTGTTTTGACAAATGTCTAATTTTTGAAGATTTAATAATTTTATCAGCTTCATGAGAAATTTGATATTGAGGGGAAAAAAATACACCAAGGAGCAGGGGCAATGAGTGAATGTTGTTTTTCCCAAATTGGTGAAAACCTGAAAGCCAGAGGGAAGGGAAATGGAGTAGGAACAGAAATGAAATGATTGGGTGTGTTTTCCACTCTCCACAGCTTTCATCTGTCTTTGAACTAAAATATTTGTGTGATCTAAAGTAAAATGTTTAGTTACACTTTTTGAATTATATAACTTGTTTTAAATTTTTTTCATCTTTAAAAATGCTTTAAAATAGTTTTCACCAAAATGATATCAAGTGAAACTTTGAAACAATTTTTTTTTCTTTGAGTTGACCAAAGTACTTCTGATTCAACAAAAATAAAATTGTGATCGTCGTCTTTTCTCCTCTTTATTTTTAATAATTTAAAATTATTATTCTTCTTCAAAAATACTTGCCTATTTCTAGATAAATGTCTCTCCTCTTCCGTTTTTTCTCATTTGGAAAATGTTGGCAGATGTTAGAAGAATGGACTAGGGTGATGTTACCGGTGTTGGCAGACTCACCACAAAGGAGCTGCAGCTCGGGGAGCACCTTGGGGCTGGTCTGGCACCTCCAACGCGCAGCGGGACACCAGCGCTGGGTCAGACCTTCTTTTGCCTGATCGCCCACCCCCGCTGTGCCCAAATGGCAAATGGCTTCGTGGCCCAGAGTTTTCCTGTACTTTTTTGCTGAGGTCTGTTTAAGGAGAAAAAAAAAACATCAGAAATCAGCTGCCAGGCAAAAAGTCAGGGACCCTTTTGACAGTGGTGTTTAGGATACATTTGTCATATGAAAACATAAGGGAAATCATAAGGGCAACCAATTTCTGACTTTTTGTTTTTCTCTTCAGAATAAGTTCTAAAACCACTAAACAAATAATCTTGCATTAAAATAATCTTTTTTTCAGTAGAAGCCAACAGGCCACAGAGGAGGTAATTCCAGCTGTACCGTCACTGATAGAGCATCCCCACTCAGCAGAGACCTGCCCCTTGCAGCATTTAGTCAAGCGTTCTTACTCTTTCTCCCTCATTTCTTAGATGTCTGGCTTTCAGAGTGGCTTTTAGAACAAATAGCTTTTTGTTCGCGTGTGCTAATAACTGTCTTTAAATTTTATGCAACTGAGTTATATTTCTAGATATTATGCAATGCAAAACACCCTTAGATTTTATGTATTTATTTACTTCCATCGTGCAAAATTTTCTCTATTGTTTGTAGAGTTAGAGGAAAAAGGATTTGAAGTTGGAAACTTCAAACTTGCTGGAGCGTTTGTTTCTTTAGTTGGTTGATAGGGTGGCCAGTCTTGTGCCCCCTCCCCCCCCCCCCCAAGCAAATAAATGAACAAAACCAGCACTGAAAACTGTTGACCTGCTGTACTTGATTAAAAAAAGCAATAAATTTGATACACTTTACAGCATTTTGCATAAGAGGAGTGGAGGGCGGGAGTTTTTGAGGGAGGTGGGTGGGAATGGTTTGCCCGAGCCTGCCAGCGGAGACATGCTGGGGAAGCCCCTTAATTCTCCTCTTCATGTCCCTTCTAACTTATCGGCAACATATGTCACCACTGGTAGTTGGTATTTATAGCACTGTGTTCTGTCCCTGATGCCTCAGAAACAGGGAACGGACCTAGTCTATGTCCCAAACAGCTTTCGGAAGGAGTTGGCGTGGTGTGGACACACGTGAGGAACCTGAACCTGGACCTGGACAGTGTGCTCCTTCCAAGCACCAGGGCAAGGCACTGGGGAAACGGGCATCTATCTGGTCCGTGTTACACTGGATCCCAAGTTCAGAGCGTACCACAGCTTAATCTCCATCACCTTGTGGGCGACGGCCGCTCAGCGGCACCGCTGCCAGCCTTCGCCCGTCCCTCCCCGCACACAGGAGCAGTTTGACCAGTCCTGCCTGTCTACGGTCTTACCTGCGTCCAATCTTAAGAAGGAAACACGCGTTTTGCATTTCATATCTGCTCTGAATGATTAGGTAATTTACACTAAATCTTAGCCTGATGTTAATTTACTTAGCTCTTTCGTTACTAGATTGAGAACTATCTATCAAATTTACGTGTAATGAATTTTTGATAAACAAGTTAGCTATAATTATGTTTAGAACAGGGGGGGATGCTCGGAGGGAGTGGTGGGAAGAGCTGCATCACCAGTACTTGAGCAACACAGGAGACCTTGCCATGCGTGTCGGGATGGGTCTCCTCAGTGTGTCTGGGGCTTTGCTGAGGAGCTGATGAGCACAAAAGTGTTCTACAACAAGCTGCAATTTCATAGACTCACAGAATGGTTTGGGTTGGAAGGGACCTTGAAGATCATCCAGTGCCACCCCCTGCCCCGGGCAGGGCCACCTCCCCCCAGCCCAGGTTGCTCCCAGCCCCGTCCAACCCGGCCTTGAACACCCCCAGGGATGGGGCAGCCACAGCTTCTCGGGGTACCCTGCGCCAGGGGCTCACCACACTTCCATTTCTTCCACCATTTCTTCTGTCTGATTACAGGAGGAATAACTTATGCTACGTTAGGGTTATGTGATCTGAAAAATGTCAGCCAAGGCTGCCAAGTGATAGCTCCCTTTGGGTATCTCCACTTCAATTTTCCCAGCTCAAGTATTTTGGCCCTGATTTTGAAAGGTGCCAACTATCTCCATCATGGAGATAGTAGAAACAAAGGGAATGGGATGTGAGACCTGAACAAAACAAAGAGCTAAACTCTTCCTGGAAAACCATATTTTCTGTTAAAGGTCTGCATATGTTGAATATTTGATATTTTGAGGTGGAAAAGCAGAATTTGCAAGTGACAGTTTACATGTACGTATAAAATGTTTGACTGTCTCCAAAGCAAGCCGACAGAAAAGTGGTTCTCCAGAGTATGGCATAACGCAGTGTGAGAACCGTTATGCAGCTCTTTAAATTACAAAGTCTCTTCTTTCAACCCGTAAATATTTACACTCCACATTTCTTGAAACATCTGTTCTAAAGGCACAGACAAGTAGCCCCATAACCATACATATGACACTAATATTTAAACTGATAAAGAGTAATAATTAATGTGAAATTTGCAAGAAATTAACTAGCTAATTTGCATTTTCAGATTGTGCCATTTCAGAAAGTGATAAAGTGTGGCTTTTGTTTGTGCACCTCCCGGGGTGGGTGGGAAGGTGGTCTTGGAGAGCTTTTCCCCACAGGTTTCACCATCCGAGGGCACCCTCAAGACATTTTCCAGTGTTTAAACAGTTTGTGCCTTGCAACCTGTCATTTTGCAAAGCCATTTGGTGACTGAATAATTATTTTTTTTTTTTCTCCTTTGAAATGTATAAATTGAAGAAATTTCTATGACGTAAATTAACCTACGCGTTGATGGGAAGAGGATCTTTGCGTCTGGGGGACCCGGCGGTGTGTTGTAGGGGCTGCAGGGGTTTGTTGTACTAAAGAGACGCTCTCCTTAATGAATACCAAATTTAATGGGCACATGACAAGTCAGTTACTGTTTCCCTGAGGCGATCCAAACTTAGATCCTTTTCTTTTTTTTTTAATTCGAGACTATTTTAATTTATATGCATACTTGAAACATTAGGGCACGTGATATCCTTCTCTGGCTGGTATTCTCATTTATTGCTGAGTGCCAAGGTGCAATGAAAAGGCCCAGACGTGTGTCGAAGTCTAAACGGTCGCAGCGCTTTTAATACAGCCACAGGTCTTTAATACCGTCGTCCAGAGGAGACCTGAGTGAACAGCATTGTCGCTTTGCTCGCTCGGAGTATTGCCGATGCCCTACACGTGCTGTACTCCCTCTTGTAAATATGTACAAAATAAAACCAGCAGAAACGGATGTTGAAACGTGCAGTAACTGCTGTCTGACGCTCAGCTTGCACCACTTGTCTTCTCCATAATCCACGTGACTGTACAAATGACGCCCTGTGAAACAGATTTTCCCTCTACAGTTGTGTATGGTATTCTCCAGGTAAAGGTATATCTGAGCTGGAACATAGATTACCAGACCTTATCCTATTTATCTTTAATATTTCACATAGCCGCTCGGTTATGCTGTTTTTTTAATGATAAATTGCGGCTGTTGTAAACAGAAGTACTCAAATCACGGTCTCGCTGCACATGTCTTTCATGACTGTGCTGCCACAATAATGAGGAATGGGAGATAATGACTTAAGGAAAAAGTGCTGGATTAAGTGGGACAGTAAATTAGGCATTTATCTCTCTCCATCGGAGGCCTGTTTCCAGTTCCCTTCTAGGTCTCAGCTGAGCTCTATTTAAAAGTAAACCACGTCGTATTTCACAAAGCCAACCCACTCCATAGAAATCAGCATATAAGCGCTCACATTAAATTACCATATTACCCAGGAGGTCCTGGTTTTCAGGAAGGTCAGAGTTGAGGTGTATTAGCAAGAAAAAAATAAGGTTATAGCATTCTACCTTTTTACTCTGCATCCCGAGTATGGAAAATTCCCACTTTTTTCTCTCTCTCTCCCCTCTTTCTCTCTGTTTCGTTTTTTTTTTCTCCTGTGTGTTTTATATTCCGGTAATTTTTAGACCATGAGAAAACTGCTATGTACAGAAATCCCATGCCTGCAGTTTCCTCTCAAGGGGAAAGGATTGTACGGTATTAGAGTCGATGAAGTGTGTTTGACTATGCATATGCTAGAGCGTTTTACTCGGAAAACTATGGCAAAGATTATTATTGCGGTTGCAAAGTCATAGGACCCTTGCTTTATTTAATTCAGAAGGTTGAGCTACTCAGAGGATGACTCGAGATTGCATAATGGAGAAGACTGTTGCCTCTTGCCTTATTTGCTGCAAACACGGAAGGGGTATCCGAGGAGAGAGATCTGGGCAGTTTGAAGCTGGTTTCGATGAATTTGATGCTCTCCCTGTGTCTGGGGGCACATTTGCAGTGTGAGGTTACTCATGGGGACATAGCATTGGAAGAGCTATGATGTTCAGTCTTCTGCTGTTTTTCAAGCAGCTACATCCTATCATCGTATTAAAACATACTAGTTTTCCCCCTTCAATTAGGCCTTATGGAATGCTGTTTCAGAACCTTATTCTGACTGTGGGAAAGCATCGTTCATCTTTAAATGAAAATGTTTTAATGGGCAGGTTACACCAACTTTTCTTCTGACAACAAAATTTTAAAAATTGAATAAATGTTCTTGCTTCCTAGCTATTTACTACCACCTAATTAACTTCATCAACAGAAGAAAGAAAAAGAAAAATCACATCCCTTTTGAGTCTTCATTTTGTTCATCGAGTTGGCCAAGCTCTTTTACTCTTCTTTCCACAAATAGGCTTTTATTTTCTTTCCTGATCATCTTTATAGTTCTTCCATTTTGAATTCATCTTTCTTAGGCACCGTGCTCCAGAACTGGATGCACCGTCCCACAAATGCTACGTTCTTAACGACAGATAATGATGATGATGATGATGTCTTTATAGGTATTACCTGATACACTAAGTCACATTAACTAAACCTTCAGCTGGTGACCACTTTTATGGACATGCGAGTTCGATCCAATTTGGAAAAGTGCTGAGCTCTTTACCACAACTTACATTTATGGAAGCTCAGTTTTAAATAGAAAATCGTAAAAATATGGGTTGTTTATGAGCAGTAGATCTCTGGTTCCCCAATCCATTTCCCATGTTGATTTTCCGATGGCAATTAGGTCAACCTATCAGCCTTTTTTGGGGGGAAAAATACCCACCCCTATCTAGACAACTGGGTTCATAAAATATGGAAGAACTGGAACGCTTTCTATTGTCGACTATTCTGCTGAGTTTGACTGAAATTCGGCAATGTCTGTAAAGTTATTGGGAGGAGACACAGGAAAGAATTTGCTTCCTTGCACGTGCACGTGCAACAGTGTTGTGGTGTCTTTGCAGGCTAAAAGTGAGATATGATCATGGAATTAAAGACTGAAGAATCTCTAACCGGAGTCCATGAATGTATCATAGGCAACTCCGGCGTTCCAACAGGGAACCAAAATTCCATGTCTTCCATGTCTTTGTGTGAATTATAAACCTCTGAGACATGTTTTCAGTTCTAATGGCTGCACAGCCTCCGATCTCTTGATTGGGAAAGATTATTGAAGAATCACTGAAGTGGTGCTCTGACAATTCCCGTTTCCTCCGTTTCACTGGATTTCCATTAGTTCTCATATTGAAACGCCTGTGGACTCGTAGTGGGATTGCATATTCGTTGGTATTGATGAAGGATATATTTGTTTGTGTTTTTTTTTTTTTTTTGTGCCAGCAGAAGTGTTGATGGATATCTTTAATCAAGGGTCTCTTGGATTTGACAACAACGACTGTCACGACTTTCTTTTTGAAGGGATCTCAGGGAATGGCATTTCTTTTCTTTTCAGGCCTCCCACTTCCCGGTCAGCCTTCTGTCTTTGCTTTCAATAAATAGCCGAATAAAGGCAAGCTTATTCCCAGCAGTTTGTGCTGGAAGTTGATCTCCTAGTTAGTTACCTTGTAGGTCAGAACACCATTAATAAATTGCATTAAGTGTTGAGGCAAAGGTTGGAGAAGCCAGAATCCAGATCAGTATTTTACTTGGCTATAAAATCTAATTAAAATATGTAAAATTATGTAATTCTGCATACATATTTTCTCTTCGTGATGTTTTCTAAAACAAATTTCCTTTGACTTACAAAAAGTAATGCAGAAACATATTCTCAATATTACAGAATCTACATCCAAACTCAAGCAGGGTCAGAGGGGCAAACTTTTTAGGTGGTAGCACCCTGGAAGTTGATAATCAGGAAAAGGAGGCTGATACCATGAAAATATCAATGATTCTAATTGCCGCGAATTCAAGTCCTGACCTTCATTTCTAACAAACTTTGCAGATTAATTCAGACCTGAGATATTTATATAGCATGATCTGAAGCAGTTTATAACTTTCAATTTTTCGAGGCAAGATTAATATCCTGAACGAAACTTTAACTGAGGAAGTGGTTCCCGAACACTGCGGCAATAGGAGGTACCAGCAGTTAGTGCTCTCATCCGCGCCAGAGAGAGAAAGGTGGAATAACGTACAGCTGAAACAATGTGCAAGTCATCCACGTGAAGGACTGTAAACGGAGCTTGTGTTCTGTTACAATATAGATGGAAGGAAACTCTGAAGCTGTTTGATAGGAACAAGAAAAATGTGATTTATAGTGCCTATTGTATAACTTCAGGTGAAGTGCTACGTCATTCCCTGTATCAATATGGACTATCCAGCCCAGCGATTGGGTTGACCCGCAGATGCTGTTGGTACGGCCGGTTCCTGTGTTAACGCCCTGCCCGTGCCAGTGGCACCGCGTCCTTCTGGTCGCTGCTGGGACGCGGCTCCTCGCGCAGAGTGGGTGTTTGGGAGAGCAAGGGACAAGCGTGACAGTTCTCTCTCTTAACTAGTGAGTCTGCAGTTAGAATAAATACATTAATTATAGGTAATAAATGCAATAAAATGCTGTTAACTTATGGTATAAAACCAAGAGAGGAAGGAGAGGATAAACCAGGAGGAAGGAACAGCAGCTCTCCAACCTTTTCTTCCGCGTCCTGGCTTTCCTTTCACTCTCCAGGTTTCTACTTTCTTTCTCAAGACATCTTTATCTTAGCATTTTTATTTGTTTTCTCGTAAGCAGAATAACGTGTGTGCCTTCCTGCCCGTAGCTGCATCCCAGCCTTTCCACGCTGCTGCTATCACAGCTGTGTGTGAGGGCCCAGCCCAGGGAAGGGGTCCCCTGGTATCCGCACCCGCGTCTTTGCTTTTACTTAAGAGAGGAGTCGTCCTCTTCTTTTCTAGATTTTTCCGTAGTCTCGGGACTTGACTAAGTTGCCCATATGCACTGAAATTCATAAACTGCCTATTTGCCAAGATTTAAATACCTAACCTTTCTGATGGCACTTGGGATTGAACTATGGTTCTTGAGAGAGGTTATTAAGCCACTGTGCCCGTTATGCTTAATTTTTGAGAATAGGAAGTAACGTCTGCACTGTAGCCAGAATTCCTCTCTTTGCTCAGCTCAGCATATTTTTTAATGTCAACAATTAAGAATTGCCGTTAAAGAGTATCACAATCAAAGAATGTCTTCAATCCAGGACAAATTAATGAGGTACACTAAAACCTCTACCACGTTCTCATGTTCCTTGAGATGCTTTTTTTCCCTCTTAGTAACGCCACCTGTAACCATTCTAGTTCTTCTTAATGACTTTACCTGAAATTATTAAGAAGTTAGTTATAAAAAGCAGGCAGAGGTAATATGCTGGCAATAAGGGTATGGATGCATACATCCAGGACACACCTGTCCAAACCTGCTGATGTGGTGGCCAGGTTTTGGGCTGCCCATGTGCGACCTGCCAGGCAGGTACAGAGGGAAGAGGGTGGCACAGGCTGCGGCGAGGCTGGTGCTGGTGGAGAAGCACAGCCCACAGATGTAACAGCCCCGAGCGCTGAGGCCCCGTTAGCCTGATAAACTCATAAAACTAAGATCAAAGGTGACATCTAAGCTAAGATGTTGAGTTCAGTGCGATGGTTTAATTGATTTGTAGAGTCAAGGTTTTGTGTCCGTAGTCTTCCTAGTTTCTGTACAGATTGGCGTCTCTTTGGTCTCATCTGTAGAACTGAATGTGTGACACTGCTGTCATAGATGACACATTAGTAACTCAGTTTGTAACTCAGTTTTAAAGCTTAATTCCTATTATTATTTAAAAAAAAAAACACAACCCAAAACAACAACAAAACCCAAAAGAAAATTCTAGAGATTAATTTTTTCATTGTATATGACACTCCATCAGCTCTCGCTCTGAGCAGCCGTTTCCTGGTGATGGGCAGGAGTCTGATCCCACTCTTTCTGGGAGGCTGCTAAAGCAACAGTTTCTACCTTGAAATATTTTTGTTTCAGCGTAAAACTGTGTCAGCAGAAAAAAAAAAAAAAAGACCAAAAAAACAAACAACAACAAAAAGCACCGACTGCTTTGCTTGGGAGGTGTGAATAACATTTCCAAACGGATTTGAAGCCATTTGCTTTTTAAATTCTTGCGTGCACATTTTGCCATGCGTTCTGATTAACACCTTGCAGAATTTCTCATTTCCTTTCCATTTGCCTTTGCGCTGCGTGTTTCTCAGATGGGTGTGTGTCCTGCGGGTAAGCCCTACTTTCGGGAGTCAGTGATCTCGGGGAGGGAAATCTTATTTTCAGAAAAACTCTTTGTTGAACGGGTTTTTGCGAAGCCTTGTGGCTCATGCTACTGAGTTTCTGGTCAAGCGGCGGTGGGAGGGGAGGAGGCGGTGCTGGTGGTGGGACGCAGGGGAAGGCTGGGCTCAGCCTCGGTGCTCGGCTCCTCAGGCGTTGTCACTCCAAGGCAGCCGTGGGTTAAATTGAGAGAGTGGACAGTTTTAGCCACGGAATAACATACATCTCCAACAGCCCCTGAAACCCTCTGGGGGATGTGATTCATAACAGCGAGGAGAAGGAGAAGAGAGCTGCTGTAGGATGAGACGTTTCAGTGAACCTCCCTCCATTTCCTTATGGAACTGGTGGAACAATCTGGCCGGGGACATGGACCCCAAACCCCTTGTGAAGCGACATTCTTATTTGAATAGCCGGGCAATGTTTTGATTTGAAGCAGTGACCAAACTGTAATCGTCACAACTTTGTTCCTGGAGAGCTCTACACTTAACAACCAAAAACCTCAATTTATTTTATTTTATTTATTTTTTTTTTAAAGAAACATTGGTGACTACAACCCCCTGGGTAATTTGGACACAGAGCGGTGGGAAAGGATTGCAGTCTCGTCCCACAGCTGGCAGAGCTGAAGGTTCTGTTGTGACGTGAGGAGATATGTGGCTTTGCCATTAAAGGATTTTGGAGGAGCAAGGAAAAAAAAAAAATTGTACTTTAGGCTTGAAAACTGTGTTTTCTTTCATGTGTGGGCAAAGGGAAGCTGTATTCAGGCTCTTTTTATTTTTTTTTTTAATTTATTTATTTTTTTACACTTCAGAAAGCGCTGGCAGCTGGATTGCTCTGATCAATAAAATTATAGCATGGCAGCAAGTTGCAGTTCGTCTGCAGGTTCAAATCCAGCTCTAGTGAGGTAATCAATAACTTTGTTTATAATGACATCTAGCTGGCAATGTGTGGTTGTTGCTTAAAAGCCTTATTAAAAAAAAAAAAAAAAGTTGGACCGAGTAATATGATATTTAAATTACCATATGAGACCGGGCATGGTCTCTTCCCATGCAGATAAAGATAAGATACCAAAACAGAATGGGAAGAAACACGGGTATGATGGCTTCCTTACACGTTTGAAAAAGAGGGGCTTAATTTTGTAAGTCCTTCTGATACTTTTGAGGAATTACACACCTATCAGGTCGCAATGATGCAGTTCAACATTCCACATCCCCGGCAGGACCACCATTCATCAAGCTCTTTGGTTTCTTCCAGGGAGCTCTTCTGCTATTGCTTCTATTCTTCACTTTTTTTTTTTTTTTTTCCTGGTCAAAATGCTTCGAAGCATCCTCGTGCTCCCCGTTCCTCTCTGGTTTGCTGTTCTCAGCCTGTTCCTTGGATGCAGGTTAAAATCCTAAACAGTCCCTGTTTATTCTGGAATATATGAGGATGTTGGATGAGTTGGTATTGGACCATTGTACGGAGAAAGTTGTGGCATAATAAGGCTCTTAGAAATAATTTCTGTTTATAACTATTAGAGATCGTATAGAAACTCTTCAATAACATGATGAGAACAAATATTTGTTAGTTTTTAATTACAGTGTGGTATAACATAATGGCCAAATGAAAGATGTTAAATGCCCTTTTGCCTGACGCGCTATGGGTGTTGGTGGCTAGATTCTGTGCCATGCGTTTCTCATCACTTTTTAACGTTAAATCGAGTGCTCGGGTGCCGTAACCTGGTGCTGGGCTGTGGGATGGGAGGAGGATGAGGAGGAGGAGGATGAGGAGGAGGTGACCTCGTGGCCAGGTAGCTTGCGTTGGGTGCAATGGTGCCACGTTGAGGCGGCGCGCGGGAGCATCCAAGGGCTAATTGTCTGTTTTTGGGGAGTTAGCATTATTGGCAGCTGCCATTACCCCGTCCGGCGGCTGTCACCGGCCCAGCCGACCCGCCTGCGCTAATTGCGGTGGCCTTTTCATCGCGCGGGATCACCCGGCTAACCGCAAAGAGCTGTCTCTCCATTAGCGCCGGCGGTCGCCGGCTCGATGGGCCGGGCTCGGCGGGCATGATTGGGCTGTCAGCGGCGCGGTGACGCGCCGGCGCCGGCAGCGCTCAGCCGGTACCCTTTGCCCCCTCTCTGCACCTGAACCCCCGAACCTGGCCGCCCCGCTCGTTTCGGCGGGCGCTCGGGCTCGGCGGAGTTCAGCGCGGCACAATGGCAGGCGGGCTCTGACAAGAGATCAATACTGTCCTCCCCGGCGCGGGCGCGGGCTGCCGGCCCTGTCAGAGGGATGTGTGCCGTAATTGGATCAGGGATGCGGGAGCCATCCCAGCCTCCCGTCAGCACTGTCACAGCTGTCAGATGTCATCCCTCCGTACAGCTGTCACCGCGGGAGGGCCGGGGCTCCTTCTCCCTTCTAACCCAATGCAAATGTCCACTTAGCGGATGAATATTGAAGATATTAGACACTTCTCTATGCCTTTATGCAAAATAAAGATCTGTGTCATCTGTGAATTTCATGGAAATAAGTTGCAATTTATTCACTGTGAGAAAAGTGAAGTGAAGCCTGTAAAAATGAGAAATTATTTGGTTCAGGCTATTAGAAAAAAAAAAAAAGAATATTTTTGAGAATAAACAAAATATGCAGATTTTCTTCTGAAGAGTAAAAACTACTAGGTAAATATATTTTTATGAGAATAGAGTAGCGGTTTTGCATTAGAGTATTATTCTAGGCAAATAAAAATCTTTCATTTCTGGATACCCTTACTGAGGGAGAGCGAAGCAATTGGAGTAAACTTTGATTTCGGGGGGTGGGGGTGGGGAGGGGATAAAAATAAATCATTATTACAAATTCCTGAGAAAGATAATTTTAATATTTGTTTTAAAATAATTAGGTGATGGAGGAACCCGAGAGGCACGCTGATAGGTGGAGGGGCAGGTTGCCCTGCTATCCAGCCGGGAAGGGAGAACTGCCTCCATCAGCCCCTACGGAGCGCATTGCTCCAGCGGCAGGGGGGGGGGATCAGGGATGGGAGCACTCTGCTCTGCCCCACTGTCCTCTCTGCGCCGAGAAAGTTTCCAGAGAACGTGGCAAAGCAAATGCAAACTGGAACAAATGTGTGGTTTTCTTGGGGATTTTTTTTCGCTTTGGTTTGTTTTCTTCTCCCCCCCCGCCTTCTTTCCCTCTTGTCAGTCCTCTAACTTGTGCGTGGAGATGGCATAAACCAGACCGCTGTGGTTAACTGAAGACGGCGATTCAGTGAAATGACGGAACCCATCAGTCTGGGGGGGCTGTGGGGCAGCGGTGCGGTGGGTAGGATGGGCAGCGCCCCGCGCTCTCACTGCTCCCTCCGACCGGGGGCCGTTTGTATGCAGCAGAATACGATACACATCTCTCCTGCTGTCATTAGAGAGGAATAAACTTCTATATTATTTGTTAGGGAATTAAAACCCAACAGACTCCTGGGTTCTGGATCTCCCCCTGCTTCCCCGATGATGTCAGCGTCATTCCTGGCTCTCGGTCGCGGCTGTTCCCGATGTGGCTGGTTGGTCGGTTGGTTATTTATTCATTGCATTTCTCCCCTGGAGCCCTGGGCTGCCCCTCTGGCGGAGGAGCCTGAACCCCATTGCCAGCACGGACCCCCCGAGCCGGGCGATGCAGCGCGGGAGCCCCCGGAGCCCTCTGCCACCTCCCCGAGCGCTTGCGCCCGTGCGCTGGGGAAAGGCGCTGCCAGGCTGGCCACCACGGCCGGACGCGATTTGCAACCCTGGAATAGTAGTAGTAATAATAATAATAATAATAATAATAATAATAATAATTAATAAATAATTCAAACTGGAGAGAGCAGCACTGGGGCTCCATCGGGGCACAAGCAGCTTCGAAGGGGGGGATTGAAGAAGGTACCCGAATATTAAGTCGAAATGCAAAATTTCCATCCGTTGCGATGGCCGCAGGATCAGCCATTCTTTGTTTTGTTACTTGTGCTGTTTGGAAAGTTAAAAACTATCCAGGCTTTGCTTTTCCTTTGCTTTTTTCCGGTGCAATATTCATAGAGCCAAGCAGATAATCCACGTATAATAAAAGCGAGCGGCTGGGGGCATGGGGGCTGGTGGCTGCTGTAGCCTTCTTGGAGCATCTCCACCTCCACACACAAGTCCGTACGCAACTGTAGTGACAAAGGAAGTACTTTTTTTTTCTTCCCCTTTTTTTTTCCTTTTAAACGTGGTTTATGGCTAATTACATCAGAGATCCAAAACAGTCCTTCCTACATTTGCATTAATAAGGTGTATCACATGATCCATACTGAAGTAGGAGTATACATCAAAGGTAGATTAAAGGTTGGTTAGGCATCAAACTATGTTCTATATGTAAATTTATAGCAATGATGTGCTGTGGAAAGATAGCTTACCCTCTATTTCTGTGCTACTAAATAAAATTAAAAATTCACAACTCTGGTTTATGGGATTTTAAATGAATTTGATCTCTCTTTTGGGCAGGGCAAATAAGTGTTTTGTGATGTATTATTTTACAAAAAAAAAAAAAAAAAAAGACCATCGTTCTGGCTCATTTAATTTTGCGAGTGAATGATCTAAGATTAACTACAGACTAGTCAGTGCAGTTTAAAAGCTGAAAGCAATTTTCAGCCATAGATGGTAATGCCACATTTAGTCCACAACCGAATGACTCTAAATGACTAAGCTGCAAGGTCTTTGTATATGACCACAGGGCCTGATAAAGCCATAGGAACACAGTAAAAGCACAAAAATAGTTCCAATTTATTTGGTGCCATCACCTTAATGAGATTAATACAGACGTGTTCATGTGCCTAATTGGTGATTTTGTTTTAACTGGTAATGAAGGATTAAATCTTCAGGCAACAGGCTACTTGCAGGAAAGGGGATTGGAGAAAAAAAGTTTTAATTATAAAAGGCAGCTGGTGAAATATACCACTACAAAGTTAATAATGCAGCTTGAATAATATATATATATATATATGTTGCATTTGCCACTTCCCTGTTTGCCTAGGAGGTTTCAGGGAGTTTGTGTTTGGAAGAGAGGGATAAGGCCGAACTCAGTCGTGCGTCGTTGGCATCTTCTGGTAGTGAGGAAGACAAAAGCTGGGCACGCGGCGCGCTCCCTGCCCAGACCTGGGCATCAGGAAAACCCACCGAGCCCATAGATTCAAAACGTTCCTACGGATCCGGTTCTGTCCCTTAGCCCTCGTGTTTTGGGAGCGGAGTCTGGGGGGAAGCCGGCTGCCGGTGGGGCCGGGCTCCATCGGGGCTGGCGGTGGCTCCGCTGATGAGCAGCCGCACCAGAAGGGTGAACTTCACCCGGCGCGGCAGCGAGCTCTGCCCTTCGCAGTCCAGTTGTGACCATTTAAATGCTAACGCTATTAAATACGCTGCCAAAACACAAACACCCAGCCTCAGTCATTAAAATGTAATTACGAGGGGGCAGCTGAGCCTGGTTGGAGTTTTGACTCAGAGGAATCTTGCGAAAGACACCGACGCATAAACCCAAACCAGCCACGCTCCTGCCCGAGCCCGCGGGCCGCGGGCAGGCAATAATCCTGCCTCTCTCTGAAAATGGCTCTTTGCAGTCATTTGACTAAATTCAGCTGTTTGTTTGGGTTTTTTTTTCCTCCTTTTGTCTCTTTCAGAAATGGATGTATAGCGCGGGCCTCGCGGCCCTCTTCTATTAAGTTGAACTTTCAATAGAGACAATGGCAAAAAGGGCTTTAACATCTTTGGTGCAAGATACCGTCGTCTTTTTAAAGTGTTTATTGCTTTAAACTGCATGTGAGTAAGGTGGCTTTTATCAAGCAAATGGCTTTTTATAAAAAAAAAAAAAAAAACAAGCAGCTTTGGGATTTGTCTTGGCAAGAGAGCAGCTCCGTCACCCTGCTTTATCGCTTCTCCTCTCTTACACGTGAAACCGAGAGGCATCGTCTAAAATTTCCTCTGTTTTCCGCAATTTTATTTTGCCACTGGCAGAGCTGGGGAAAAAAAAAATATAGCCAAAACAAAGCCCAAAACATCAACAACCACCAAAAAAAAAAGAAAAAAAAAAAAGGCAACCCATCGGCGCGTTGTCCGGCACAAGAAACCCTACCCCGATGCTCCAAGGGCTTGTAGCACCTTTAGACTTTGATGGTATATTAGGAAGCGCTTTAAAAGGACGCCGGGTAGGGATACTGCGTGCTGCAAGATGCTACCTTCCCGGCGCAGGAGGGCAGAAATATATTTTACATTTCTTGTCAGATTGAACTTTAAGACATCTTGAGTGCTTTCTCTGTAATTTAAACATCGCAGCCCAAATGGCAACGCGCTGCGCTCGGTTCCAGTTGCGTGGAGCCCGGGCGCTCCGCGGGCTCGGGGCTCGGCGGCGGCCCCTCCGCCGGCATCCCGCTCTCCCGCAGCGTGTCAAGCCATTATAGCGGGGACCAGAATGTCACCCTGGTCTCAATGGTTCGTCAGCTGAAGGATATGGTTAACAAATGTAAAACCAAACTTCAGAGGAGCTGCTTTTCTGTGCTAAGTGATCTGTATTCCCTCTGAATTTACTTTCCCCTAACCCCGTGAAATTAACAGTACTTTCTGACATTCGACCCCCTGACCTCACATATAATAAGAATTTAAAAAGCACCATGCATGAGTGTGTCTGTGTAATGCAAAACTGGGAAAAATGACCATGTCACCGTTTTATTATACAAAACCTTCTCCGTCTCCATTGCATGCTTCATATACGAGTGCTCGGTTTAAAGTTATTATAAAGAAAAACACAGTTTTAGCAGTAATAACTCACCGCTCGTGACTTTTATAGACAATAAATTGTAGCAAATACACATGGCCGCACGAGAGCCCCGTGCTCCATTAATGCAGATGTTTACCGGGATAAGTGTTAAAAATAGTCGGCGGGAAGAGGCCGGCGGTTCAGAGGCAGCGGCTTCTGGGGGGCTGGCTGCCGGGGGTGCCGCTGCGTGCGCAGCGCCGAGGTCTCCGGGTTTAAGAGGCAGAAGCAGAAAAGTGTTATGCGGAAATGATTTTGCAGTTATCAGGCTCAGGGGATGACAGCGTACAAGAGTAAGAACAAGGTGCGATGTGGCTTTTTCTCCACTGTGAAGTAAAGATTGGCAGCTGGAAGTAAGGCTTACAGGCAGACCTGCACACAGGACCTCTTCACCCAGGACTCATAATCACTACTCAAAGGAAAACGCATTTACCAGTAAAAAGCGGCTGTAGCCATCAGAAGTGTGCTTAAAACACCACTTAAATATCACTTTATACGCTATTACTTGCAAACTGTGGCTTGGTATTAAATTATACTTGCATAGGCTTTTGCTTAGGTGCTGATAATGCTTTTGAGGTTGCATTGGTGAAGAAGAATTTAGGCTGCTTTACAAGAGACGTGACTGGAATATCCCCCGGTGCTGACAGTGACAGGGTGAAAAATTGCAGAACTGTACTTTCTTTCCCCATATAGATTGTAATTTTAATTGTCATTGTGGCCCTTCTGTTTTAATTATGGGACTTCTTTGATATATACCAGGACATCGTATTGAATGAAAATATGGTGCTATAATAGTCTCTTTATAATTAATGACCACATGTAGATCTTGGTGCATAAAAGGAAAGGAATAAATGAACAATTTATTTAACTAGGTTTTGGATTTCTTTCTGTCTTCCAGTGAATATAAAATGATCCCGGGGCTTCTGAGGCTGTTTGATGTAAGAACTGCACTGAATATCTAATAAAATTACATTGGTGGAGATTACAAAACATATTAGGTGGTTTTATTTAAAAATGTTCCCATTACAGACGGTAAATTTCTCCTATTTACTGCGTTAGCCTCCCTTGGCTTTAGATTTTGAAACAAACGACCATTTTCTTTGGTTTATTTGCAAAAGCGCCTTAAAAAATTAAAGCCGTTTTTGCTGGGGAGGGCAGCAGTTTTGCAGGGGAGCCGGCGGACGAGCTGTGCGCGACATCTCCTCTGGAAAGAAATTTGTGTACCGACGGCAGGCGGCGGACAGGGGGGAGGAACGGCCAACTTTTGCTTTCGACACACGAAGGATTTATGTTCTCCTCATTTCTGGCCGAAGATCGGACGGGCAGAAGGAGCTCCGGAGCAGGGGCGGTTGTAGGAAAACGGAATAAAAATACGAGTGACCGGTACTTCGGTGTTTTTTCCCAGTTTCAGGGAGGGGAAAGCGAGCCCCGAGGGGGGACGCCGCCGTCCCGCCACCAGCCCTCGGCCGCGCGCGGGCCCGCGAGTCCGCCCCGTTTGCCCGTGTACCTTTCGGGAGAGTAGAAACCTCTGCGGATTTCTGAAAAGCAGACGTGTTTGTCCAGCGTCTGTCAGCGTAAAGCTAGAAAATACACCCTGACAAGCTTCTGCTAATTTTATTGCGGCGCGGGGCGGCGTGCGAGCATCCTGGGCGGGCTGAGGGCGGCTCGGTTGCCGCGCCGGAATGAAATTGGATCGGCAGAGACAGGGACTACCCTGGGGTCAGCCGCGACCATGCCACTTCCATCTGATGTCGAGTTGGGGCGATGGCGTGTAAATAAACGGGGGGAATTGCAAATCTTGTCATGGCCACGCGGAACAGCTCAAGCATTTAAAGATGGTTGCCCGCAAACCTGACTGGAAGGTGGTTGCTCTGTGTGGTGGCTGAAGAAAAGCTCCCTTCCTCGCCCCAGTCTTCTCCTGCCTGACATCTCCGAGAGCACTGACCCAGCACCGCGTCGCTGAAGGGATTAATCACCAAATTGTTTCTCATTTTAGCGGAAAGTAAAGAAACTAACTAACCGCGTTCTAATGTTGTTCTCTTAAAGCCGGGCTGCGCCGAGGCGGGCGAGCGCTTTGTATTTGTGTTATCCGACTTGATTTATTTGTTTTTTAAAATGAGGTGAGGAATCTTAATGTCCTACTGTTTAATGAATTTCGGCGCATTAAAGTTCCATGAGGTCTTTTCATTATTATGAACTTTGCTAATGTTAGAAAATAAAATATTATAGAATTCACATTTTCTGCTTATGAATCTGATTTTATTTAAATACTACTTACAGTGGTCATTAAAATACACTTAAATTTTGCTGCCTTCGACCAATAAGATGTATTTTTTACCAGTTTTACATTTACACATATCTGTTTTTCTGTTACTTTTCCCACATGACAATTACCTTTCATTACAAATTTATAAAATCATTTACATTTTAGCAGTTTAAATGTTTCTGCTGACATTTTGTAACTATTACCCTCTTCTAGAATGGCATATGTTCAGGCAGTTAATAAAAAATTAAATGGAATAGCACTAGACAAGGTGAAGCTTTGTATCAGAGTGTTCTGCACATTTCTGAAAATACCATCTTTGTGTTGCAAACTGTGAAGCGAGGTTAGGGCTATGCCAATATGTGTATTTGTCATAACTGTCACAGAGTCCATGAACTAGCCAATCACTCCGCTCTTAATTAGACAGTTACATTTTGCTTTTTAGAAAGCGTCCTCATGTAAAATGGTGTCTGAGATTCGAGAAAGGTGCTGGGAGCAAAGGGGGCAGAGAATACCAGCATCAAAACACTCTTTATCTGGACGAGACAGAGTTTTTAACTGCTGCCTGACTCCTCAGCGAGGGATGTAGACTGTGTACCATTAAGGATCCTCTCTGATTTTGAACGGAGGAAACGTCCTCTTAGACTTCTTGAAGAAGGAGGCAAGGGAACTGCGTAGGTGTAGGATGTTTAGGCACGCGCTGCACGTGGGGCGTAAATAAATTAGATTGTCCATTCAAACAAAAAAACCACACCACCAAACAAACCAACAAAAATAACCCCAAAAAGGTGTACCGTTAGCTTACTTGGAGATTGTGAAGCGTCCGAAGACGGCGCCGGGGTGGTGCGTGCTGGTACGGGGTAGAAGGGTTCGTCTGCATACTGCCACCATGGCTCTCATTGAGCACAGTTTCCCAGTCTCGTAAATCTGACCTGACTTCACAATGATATTTACAGTTCGTTCCACTAAATGCAGATCCTGTGGCCAGGCTTGGGGTAAAGAAAGCAAAAAATATTAGGAAAAATAGTCCTGCCTGCCTGCTATATTTCCGTTTCCTTTTTTTCCTCCTTACTCTACGTCAACAAACATTTGGGATTTTTTTTTAAAAAAAAACAAAAACCAAAAAACAAACAACCCCCCAAATTGCGCTTCTTAATTTATGACTGAATATGTTGTTTACAGCTATATCATAGTGCTGTGTTGAATCAGGAAGCTCACAAAGGTCCTCTTTAAAAAGAAACGCTGATTTACACTGCTGGGAGGCAGGGTTTGTCTGATAAGCGCTAGGTGACCAGGAGGGATCTATAGTGTTTGCCACTAAATTCACCTTGGGGTACGACTGTGCTAAATTCCTTGGCTCCTTCTTTAAGCAAAGCGGCGCTATACCGAGCTCAGAATAAAAGAGAAATTCCGTTTCTTCTCTGCTAATGGCAACTCTGCTTTGTTTTCCAGCCCGGGTGCTCCGGCCATGTATGAAATGTTTCTGATAGTCCAGGATTCCCCCTTCGCCTGCTGCTCGGGGCACGCTATTTGCTGTGGGGCAGCTTGAAATCGGCTGTTGGTAATTGTCAAAATCCGGACAGTTGAGCAGCAAACGCAGAACAAAGAGTTCTTTGTGGGGTCCCACAAGCGCAGCCCCGGTGGGGGATGTTCAGCTCCCCTTCTGCCAGCGGAGTGCTGCGATTCGGGACAAAACTTTAAGGGAAAGGAGAAAGGGAAAACAGTTTGGGGTAACTGGCGTGGTTCAGCCTATTTTAAATCTTTATTCAAGAGGCATACCACAGAAGTTTTAACAGTCGTAGCAGATTAACCTTGCCTGTGCGTTTGGAGGCTGGCCGTCTGATGAATTTACATGCAGCCGGATGAAAATGCTATTTGGAGAGAGATTGAGAGTTTATTTGATTAAATCCCTTTCTCCAATACCTTGACCTCTTTCTTGTGAAATAATCAGAACTGTTTAGCAAGAATATTCTGGCATTAATAATGAATTGCTTTGGAGCAGGTTTCTGCTGCTCTGCGACGGACCCATTGGTGCCTGCGCTTTTGGGGGGAAGGCGGGATGCGGCTGCGCGCCCTGCGAGGGGCAAACGCCCCTCGGAAAATGCTGAAAAAAAACATGCATTTTAGTTTTTCTTTTGAAAGGCGCAGCCTGGCAGACGATTTACAAGCCGGTGTATTATTTAGGGACGGCATTCTCCCCGCGCGTCTACCAGTAACTACTGTGTTTTGTGACTTGCTGGTGAAAATGAGGACGGAAAAGCCGGAGCTCGTTGCCTGCCGGGGTGGGCTACAGGTCCGCGGGCACAAAAGGCGGTTTTCTCTGCAGTAGCCACCGCGAGCGCTGAGCAAGCGGCACCGCCAGGCGACGGGGCTCGTTGTTTTTAACTCTTGTGTTGACTCCAGCTCCGCTCTTGATCCTGCGCCGCCTTCGAAGCAGTCGAAACGTGCCTTCTGCCCAAACTTCGCTCCAAGCGCGCAGTATTTGAATGCTAATCAGCTTTGTATTTGTTATTTTGAAAAGAGCATTTGTCAGTCATGATCACAGAGTGTATTTGGAGCCAAATTGATGACTTTATAGTATTACTTGACTTTAAGGTAATGAGATCACATGCGAGTCTTAAAAGGTACGGTGCTGTCGCCTGTGCGCGTTTGTGCTGGAGATACTTGAGCTGCACATAAGTTGGTATAATAGCTCTGTAAGATACCTTCCTACATTGTCAACCCCGATAAGGCTACCGTATCTTGTCTCCCAACTAAATTAAGCTTCATTATAATTTGTTTCTTAATAACGTGCACTTCACTGTAATATGTAAAATGCTTGGCTTTCACGAACAACTCTATGGAAAAGCTGTACAGTATCTCATTTGCATTTAGCAATTATATTATATTACAATATATTAAGCTGCAGAAAACCTAATCTAACATCATAATTTAAAATCATAATTTACAGTACTTTACAAGCAGCATACAAGGCGGGTTACAATAACACGTTGCCTTTCCGTATCAGCCAGTAAAATTATTTACTCATCTATTATTTAGCTTTCCAAAATGTTCTGGGTAAATTTTATTCATAAAATTCAGGGATTCCTTACAGCGGAGCTCCGCCAGGACGCCCAAACCATCCAAATGTGCCAGCGTATTATTTACTGAAATTTAGTGACCGGTGCTCCTTCTAATAACCATTTGGGCTGAACGTTTGCATCGCAAGGGGTGTGGTATCAGAAAAGGAACGTTGTTCAGGGAAGTCTAGATTTATCCAGATATTCTTTGCTGCAAAAATCAAAATGAAAGGAGGAAGGATCCATTTTCAAAAGACTTTATACAGGTTGTGACACAGCATTTGATGAATCATTTAATATGCGCCACGTGATGCAGAGTGTCAACAACTGGCTCCTGTTGCAGTCTTTGTTTGGAGCTCAGTTCCACTCGCTCTCAGATAAACTTCAGAAAGCAGCAGATTGGAGCCAGCTCCTGATATTTCTAGTCGCTCGAATATTTTGAATAAGCTTTTGTCAAATATGTATTACTGTTTAAATCTAGCATTAAGAATCTCGTATTAAAAGGAATATGGGCTACTTAGCAGCTGATTTACCAGTTAATGGTTTAATTCTCGTACGGTATCTGGCTTAAATTTATTACTCCACTTAGCAATATTTTATCCGAGCGTGTATTAAACAGTGCTACCGAGTTCGCAGTACAGAAGCACGCAAGGTGCCTGTCTCAAGTTTATATGATCTGAATCGTTTCTATTATAACGAGTAGAATATGCTGATGAGCAGCACTGTGACAGCAGTTCGGTCTCGATCGCCTCTGTGAAACACCTGAGAGCGCGTGCGAGCCCCTGGCCCGTGGGGTGGTGAACGAGGAGGGCGCTCCCAACCCCGGGGAGAAGTTGGTCCACACTTGGCCGCCTCAAGCTGGCCACGCGGGGCCTTGGTGACACCTGGGGACGTGCCACACGCTCTCGGTACCACACTGCGGAGCCTGGTAGGAGATCAGGGCTCGTCGGGCCAGCAGTCACCATGGCGGGAGGCTTGCAGGGACCGCCTCCACACCAGGTTGCACTCCAGTTTTGCTCTGAAACCAAGCCTTGGTGGAAATATTAAATGACGACGGAGTGACAAAAAGGGAAGAGGGAAAGTCTTTTTACCTTCAGTAAAGTCGAATGAACAAAAGCTCCTTCCTGCTCTCATCCCTCCCTACCCATGCCCTGCAAATCAGTGTTTTGGCGGTGACGTGTCCCATCAACATATTAGGTGCAGAGCCCAGAAAATGCCTGAAAATATGAGATCCTTAAATCTAAGTGTTACTCTTACTTTAAAAACTCATTAGCATAGCGACGGTTTGCACTGGTATGGGATCCCCCTCTCGGGAGGGGGATTATTCTCTGGGAATAAGCCAGGTGTTGGGAAAACAGGGAGACCTCAGTTCTTGGATGAAGGTCACCTGTGTAGCAGGAGTGGCTCTGGACTTGCAAGTGTGTGGTCTGTAGCTGAAGCAGTGCACTGTACCAGTGAATGATGCCGATGGTCTCTGTCGTGCTTTACACAGACAAAAATACTTTGCATACTTTAATTAAACTGTATGCTGAATCATTTTGCACAGTGATATTAATGTTCCAGTCTATGACATTAGTGTGCTTTCCTTCTTGAGAATATTAATGATGTCACTGTGCATTTGCATGTATTCTGGCAGTTTATGTGGTAATTGTATAATTGTGAAAACTAGAAATTGCCCCCGATAGCTCGGGATTGAAAGGCTGCAAGATTTATTTTGTGCCTCTGTGAGGAGCATTTTATTTGGCATGACTATCTCCATAATCGTGGTCTCACTGAGGCATGCATCTTGAAGTCTGGGTGACTGGAAGAGGTCGCTGCTCTTTCCAATGAAACCAGTGAGCGCTTTCTTCCTAGGAGAACAATTTTCGAAGATCCAGCTCATTTCTACAGTTAATATGGACTAGATCTTGATAGAAAAGTTCGCCTTCCCACAATGAAGCTTTCCAAATTCACGTTCATGTGTTTCATTTCCACATTTCCACTGTTTGGGTGGTGAAGGCAAACCATTAATTGTGGCTAGTCTTTTCTTTAGCACCTTTCTCTGACCAGATACCTTTCTCTGACTGCTCCAGTGTGTTCTGGCCCTTCTTATCATTCCAGGTGCCTGTGATGAACAATATGAGAGAAGGTCCAGCATTGCTCTCTCCTCATCAGCCTCTAATCTTCACTTGTGTACAGTACTCTCTGTTTCTTCAGACCCTTTTAATTTTTTCTCTTTTCTTTCAAAAATGATGATCTTTCTGTTTCTAGCTTTTTCACGCCTTCCCTTTCACAGAGAGCAGGTCGGTTGCACCCTGCTTTCCTTTACCCAAATATTGCCCTTCAAGAGCATCGCACCACACACTCATGTTGATCTCTTTGGCCATGCTCTTACGCCCATCCTCTGTGCCTCCTGAAAGCCTGCCTTGCTATTCCTGTGAACTCTTGGAGCTAGACCAAAGTTCAGTTTTCTCTTCCAAAGGCTGAAATGGGGACAAAGTCTGAGACTTTGCTAAATCCCAAGCCAGCTTCTTGCCACCTGGCAAAAGGAAACGAGATGCATTTTTTCCACCTCACGCTTCCAAGCTTCATCTTGCACTGAATGCCAATTGCAATCTGCGGTTCGCTCTACATTCTTAGCGAAGGCAGCAAACAACATCATTTCCATAGAAAGCCTATGCTCTGTGATGTCCCAGTGAAGTCGTCAGTATAAATGCTGTGGGTGTGCAAATTGCCACCTACTTTTAAAATCGTTCATGGATTCCATGATTACAGGTCGTAAATCGACTCCGCTGTTAAACTTTGCCATATATAGTAGTAGTTTTTCTATATTATGATGAAGAATAAACAATAGTTAGGGAAATATATGTGTATAAAAAGAAACAATCTAGGGATTACATGCACAGCTAATGTGGTCCATTAACCTTCCAATACTAGTGAAAGCATAGAGCAAAGTCAATGCCGTTATTCTGTCCAGCCTGCAATGTTGCTCTCTGATAAAGTTAACCAACGAAGCCAAGATACTACAAGATGAATTACGGTATTGCCTGGCAAAAACATATGATGAAAATTCACCCTTGCCTTCAAAAACGTTCCAACTCAGGTTGATTTTCTGTAGGCTTATGAGTACATTTTGGAGCACTGTTCCCTGAAATTGAAGGTGTTCTTTGTTTCCCTATGTGATTCTGATCCCCGGAGCTGACTTCCAGAGTATATAGACTTCTTTAGACTTCAGCAGGTTGACTTCCAAGCATAGCAAAGCCCTAGGTGAAAAGTCCTTGAACTTTCTATTCATTGTCTGTCGTCTTCTTTATTACATTTAAATTGATTGACTCTGCAATGCCATTATAAGTATAATATTTCCCAAGTTATTTAGCTGTGCGCTATTTTTGCTGGGGACTCATAATATACTGAGTACTCAGCCCTGACAGACCTCTTTCTATATCAAAGTTTCTCATGTCTGAGCGATTTCAGGTCACGGGTACAACGTTCTCCCTGATAAATACCTGTGTTTTGGGAAACCCATTTCACGTGTGTACTTGTGACCTGTTAAAAGTCAGTGAAAAAGAGAGAAGTGAAATCTGAATATGTTCTTTTGAGCAAAAGGGTAACTCTCGTGTCTAATTTTTTAAATTGTTATAGAGACAACGTGAGTGCAATCAACAGATCTCTCCAGTCGGAGTGGAAACGCCATTGCACAAATAAAGACCTCAGAATATTTTTGTTGGCTCCTAGGGCTCAGGCAACTCCACTTTGGAAATTGCTCTCAGCTGTGGGCTGGACTTATACAAAGTACAACCGGGAAACATTCCCGTTCTCCCCCAGGCACCAGCATGTGGCACTGCCAGTGCTCGGCGCAGGCAGCGTCCGGAGTCCCGACCCGTCCCGGGATGTCCCGGGCTTTGCCCTCCTGCCTGAAATGGGCTTCCCCGCCTGCCGGTCCAGAGCAGCATGCAACACGCCGAATGTAATGCCTGGATAATGTCATCTTTTGGTCAAAATAGCAGCCGTATGATTAAGCGCATTCAAGTGCACACAGTGATGTCCAGAACAATTTTTATTTTTTTTTTTTACAGACATCTGTAATAGTGAAATATAAAAATAGTGAAATAAAAAAATACATTTTCATCTTGACCCTCCAGACAAAACCAAGACAATAAGCAGGTATTGCAGGGCACATTCTGCCTTTCCTCCAGCTGTGCAGGTGTCGGTCCTTCCCTTCCCCTGCAGATCCACGTACAAAGATGCACTCAGAAGTGAGTTTTAAGAAGTGGTTTAAGTATTTTAGTTACTTCTTGTAAATTCAGCTCTTGGATCTGCAAACTTTCAGCACCCTCGTAGTCCCTGTCAGTGAGAACACCGGGGGCTTCACCACCTCCGCGGGGAGGTGCGGGGGTTGGATGGGAGCTGCCCAACACCCCGGTGGGCACAGAGTCTTCAAAGAATACAAGTGGTGCTATTTCAACTCACCATGAAGATGTAAGAAAAGGTTGCTCTTTTTCTAACGTGTTTATTACTTTTCCCCATGAATGTGTATATTTGTTTAAGTCACCACAATGTAAATATACGTCTTTTGGCTATAAGACAAAACTGATGTCTTGATCATTAAAGATTGCATTACATTTTCATAGTGGCACAAGTGTTAAACTTTGTGTCTCAAATGGGTGCAAATGTGGGTAATTACATTGCGAGAGACCCCGAGATGCGCTGAGCGCTTCCTGATAGCACCCAGCACTTCGAACTTGTGCCAGCACAGGGATCTGCAGGACCCACAGGACTGGGCTCCATGCCAAGCATCACTGGAGGAAAGGACCCATAATCATAGAGTCACAGAATGGTTTGTGTTGGAAGGGACCTTGAAGACCATCTCGTTCCACCAACCTGCCCTGGGCAGGGACACCTCCCCCCAGCCCGGGTTGCTCCTAGCTCAGTCCAACCCGGCCTTGAACCCCTCCAGGGATGGGGCAGCCACAGCTTCTCGGGGCACCCTGCGCCAGGGGCTCACCGCCCCCACAGCCAAGAATTTCTTCCTCAGATATCATCTCAATCTCCCCTCTTCCAGGTTAAAAGCATTCCCCCTCATGCTATTGCTCCCCTCCCTGACCCAGAGTCCCTCCCCAGCTCTCCTGGAGCCCCTTTAGGCACTGGAAGGGGCTCTGAGGTCTCCCCGGAGCCTTCTCTTCTCCAGGCTGAACCCCCCCACCTCTCCCAGCCTGTCCTCCCAGCAGAGGGGCTCCAGCCCTCCCAGCATCTCCGGGGCCTCCTCTGGCCCCGCTCCAACAGCTCCGTGTCCTTCTTGTGCTGAGGACTCCAGAGCTGGACGCATCCGAAAAAATATGGTCAGCTTCAGCAACGGGGGCGAATGTCTTCTGGCTCAAGTTTACTTGGTCTAAATTGCAGGGGGACAATAATCTCCTGTGGAGAAGGCCCAGAGGATTAATGAATGCCGTAACCATCTTGGCAGCGCTGCTGAGAAGAGAAGTCGGTGCCTGTTATCGCAGCAGCGAGCGCATCAGACCATCTTATCAGCAGGCAGAACGGGTGAGATAATGCTGATAATCTCGAGTTTCTTGGTTATGTGCGATGTGTTTTTAACACCTCACAGAGTTTTGATATGGAAAAGGACCATGAGGGAAGAAAAAGATATGTACATATATATACGTGCAGAGTATATTTTACCCTTTATTATGCAGGTATTTTCGGGAGTTTTAAATGCCATCTTTGGAGCAGAAGATTCGGATGGCACATGGAGGGAAGGGAGAGAAGCTGTGGGGACATTTTTTTCAAGCTCACTTGAAAGAGCACAATATAGGTAAATTAATTGCCACAACGTTGCTGTCTGCCATGGATGAGATGATATCTCACTCTGGTTGAGGGCTGGTAAGCCTCAATGGATGGTGTACACGAGGTGCGTATGATTAAGGGTATCCGTAACAGCTTCTTCTACTTTGGAACACTGTGGATTCAGAAGTGCCATCTTCCCATCCGCTCACTTTCACTCACATAACACTGTGCTAATTGCAATACAATTTAGAAAATTCAAAAGTATCGTTGGAGCAAAGTCCTTTTCCCTACTCAGGGTAACCTCCCATGTGAAAGTACGCTTGACTGCTGGGGCTTTTGTAATAAATTAGGACTAATTTTAATAGGGTTTAAGCAATGAAAGCCCCTGATTGTGGGCATCACCTTGGCTGGGAGCAGCCTTACAAAGACACGCCGAGCAGAGGCCGCGCTGGCTCTGAAGTTAACAGCCTTTCACTGCAGCGCTTAAATTGAGATGTTTTTACCCCATGTTTTCTTTCCCATATTTTATTTTATTCTTCTCTCATAGCTTCCTCATCCATGCAGTGATCAGCCCTGATATACGATAGGGATTTTCACTTGAAGGACTGCGCATCTTTAAAATGTCTTCCCTTTATTCTTCCTAGTTCTTACACATGTAATTTCCCCTTTAATTTGACATCATTTAACGGCACATTACACGTCAATGATGTGATCTGTGAATATTTACAATGTTCGTGTCATTTTTATTTTCTAATCCAATTTAAGTAGCTCTGCTTTTTATGACATCATGAATTCTTCAGTCTTTTTAGTCTTTTTGGAACTAATTATTCCATTAGTTCCTTTGAACTAGCTCCGTGTTGTCAGTCATTTCCCTCCCGTTTGATCGTAAGACCTTTGCTGCCCTCCTTTGCATCTGCCGCCGGAGCTGGAGGAGGATGTGACCACTGCTAATAACCGCGCCAGCCGCCTCGCCCCCACCCCCAACGCAGTTTTACTACTGAAACAAAATCGTATAGAAAGTCTTTTAGACATATTCAACTGAGCAACTTTCTTCCGATTCGAACTTTTATGTCTTTACAGTAAATGCCTTTGTGTTGCACTTTAGGACGCGCGCTCTCCAGGCTGTAGGGGACACGCTTCCCAGCTGCTTGGCTTTCTGCTTCTTCATCGACCAAGGGATGTAACAGAAAACAAAGCAACTTTTTTGAGTGTAAAGTGGGAAAGAAAACACAAAACTAACTTAACTCGCTACCATATGGTCCGGCGCATATATTATGACTCATGGTTTACGCTCATTTTTAATACCCGGGTTTGATAAATGGACAGAAGATAGGCTTAACTTGGTGAGCAGTCCAGGCTTCCCTAGGACTTCCCAAAAACCCGCTTGCCTGTTAGCGTCCACAGGAGGCTGAAATGTCTAATAAACCATCTCGTATCGCAGTCCAGAGAAGATCCCTGGCCGGCCCGCAGGACCAGCCTCTCCCAGCTCCCTTGTTTACTGGGAATGTTTAACATTTCCTCTGTAATGCTAAAGAGCTCTGTTGTCTGTTGCTGCCCTCTGTAGTGATAGAGTAGAGACCACAAGATTTCTCTTGTGCAGCGATAATTCTGTTTATTAGCAATTGCAAATGCGTTATGAAATTAACTGTCACCGCAAGCTGAGGGTTTTCCCAGTTTTTTTCTCTGCTGCTTTCTTTCATTTAGGATTATCTCATCTTCACAAAATTATCAGCTTTGAGGGGCCTTCGTGTTTGTTTTATTTCTTTTCGGTTAACGTTTAGAATACGTCAGGATAACATTTATAGCACGCTGACCCGCTTTAAGTACAGCATCTTAAAAACCATTAAAACTCAAATCATTTTACACCGACCATAGAAAAGAGAGAGGCTGTTCTGGATTTCACAACATAACAATTGGTTTTCTGAAAGAAAAGGCCAAATTCACAGAAAATCCCCTGCATTGCTCATTGTCTTATTTCTTCAAAAGTTTAGCTAGATAAAGCAACTTTTTTTGGTGCAGTCAAGGGTAAAATGCACACTACTTGGGGAATAAAGAGCAAACATTGGCATATATCTGTTGTCTGGCCTCTTACATCATTAAACAGATTTCTCCTCAGGACAATGCTCGCTGATAACCATCAGTATTTTATGGTAGCACTAAATGCAATATAAACTGTGATTGCTGAGAAAATAATGCTATCAAGTAATTACCCTACCTCCCCCTATTGCCTTATTTTTTTTTTCTTGGTATAAAAATTAAAATAATTCATTTTTGAATACAGAAGAGTTTATAAAACCTTGAGTAAAATTAGACCATGTACGGTAAACAGCAATCCTCACATTTCAGGTGGCGGAAATACAAGTCTCTCGCATTGTTGTTTTAGAGAGGTTTTCAAATTGTGCTGGTTCTGGATTCTATTTCAACTTTTTTATAATGGCAAATATCTTAATTTGCAAAAAGCAGTCTCTGAAGTTGGCCCTGGCGTCTTCCAGGTAATACAACATGCTTAACATGAGGGAATGTTTCAGTTTTGAAGCCTGAAGCGTGTGATGTTTGAAACGCAGGCGCTTCGTTTTAAATTGCATTCAATGAAACAGGACATTGTAATCTGGAGATCAGAATGTCTGCTCTTTTCAAAGAGGATCATGTGTTTGCACTGGCCATACCTTAAAGATGTTTAAGGGTCCGTGATGCCCATATGCTCATCACATTTGAGACAGTTCAGCAATGGCTGTGGCTGGCGCAGTTGAAGTGGGGGAGTGCACCTGTGGTGGTTCTCCATCCGTTGCAGCAGGTCATCTGGACTAACATCACTAAATGAAGGTAAAAATGGCCTTAAAAGTAAAACCAGAATAAAGGAAAATTAACATAGGAACTCTAGAACAACTGTTTCTTCTGTGTCCTTATTTCCACAGTCCCCAGTTTTCTGCAAGGTTAATTTTATGCCCAGGTCTTCTTTTAAATTTCCTCTCCGTTTCCATTCTTGTCCTCCAGTTCCTTCTTCTTTCCTCTCTTCTGGTGTCACTCCTTCCTTCTCAATCTTTTATCTTTTGTTCCCTCTTTGCTCACACATATGCTTTTCCTTTCATCCTCCTAAATAAATTCACGGAGTCAACAATAGTAATTTTGTTTGGGTTTTTTTTCTCCTCAAACTTCAGCTTCTAGAGAAAAAAAATAACTTTTCCTGGCCCTGAGTATTTGATCTAATGTTGGTTTGTTTTGGTTGTTTTTTTTTTTTCCTAGCTTTAACTTTAAATTATTTTTTCCCCAGACTTTCCTAGAGGCTTATAAAGTGATAAAATAGTAGTACTACTACTGGTTCTAATGGTTAGAAAGAAAAGCCACCTGCATCGTTTACGGTGGCTCAACATGTATTTAGATGTAGATGCTGTTTATACTGCTTTCTTGCCCTCATAGGTAGAATGCCCACAAGAAGAAAAAGAAGAAAAATAAACAACAGGAAAAATAGGGAAAGCTCATATTCTTTTTCTTTCCATTTCCTCCTGCCTCCCTGAAGGTACCAGCCAGGAACCTCTGTTTTTCCTGTGGAAAATGGTGATTCTCACGAGCTGCAGACCTTTGCCTACAGACAAGGTAGGAACGATTGGTCTCCTCCTAGTACTGGCCGCTGCTGTGTCCCAGGAGAGTCTCACCTGCACTGGGGATCTATTTCTCCTCTTTCCTTCCATGCTCTCTCTCCTGGTGAGCTCGGGCTTGGCAGGCATTGAGAAGGTGAAGAAAGAGTGAAGGTTTTGTCTGATTCACCCACAGAGGCAATGCCTCTGGGCAGACAAGGCCTGGTCTTGTATAACCCACATGCAGAAAGAAGGGAGATGGTGGAGCAGCCTCCTTCACCCAGAGCTGAGGTGGTTTTTACGGCGGTGGGTATAAGCGTCTTCTCAGAGGCTGTCATGGATTCAACCCTTCAGGCAAAGCTTGTGTGGGTTGTGTCAGTGCTTCAGACTCGGCCAGATAGGAGCAACTTTCAAGCCCTGAGACCAAATGCATCTTGACATGCTTGTAGACCAACCTGAAGCCTCTTAGGTGTGTGTCCTCGAGGGTGGGCACAGATAGAGGCGCCCAACTCTGCCCAGGCTCACGGGTGGTTGGCTTTGCATCCATCCCATTGTGATCTGAAACGGGTGCAGGAGCTCCAGGACAGTGTCCAGACACCCAAAAGCAGGGTGTGCTAGACCCAGCACGGCACTTCCACTCATTGCTTCTTCAAGACTCATTAACTTAAACTTTATTATCTTGGCTTTGTAGCTATAAGCATGTAACACCTACATAGAGAGCTCTCCTCGGCAGGGAAATATGGACATTAAGCAGCTGCCAGAAGTTCTATTTCCAATTCCCAGTTGAGCTTCCTCTTGGGTTTTTTTTGTTTGCGCTACACCAGCAGTGTAGACACCAGTCTGAGCATGGCCAGGATGTCCCTGCGGTCCACAAACAGAAATTGTGTCCCCAAAAGTTAACAATTAGGCAAGATACAAAATGTTCACCAAAGCAATGGTCACCATAGACTAAAATCCAGTTCTTCTCGCTCTGAGACTGGTGCGCAGCCAGGAGAGCACACGGTCTCACGACAGACCACAGTACAGCCAACACTGCTCTCCGCTAGAAGTGGGGGAAAAAAGCAGGAAGGTGGGTCTAAGTACTCAAGAGCAAGGTATCAAAAAAGTTGATGTGGATAATTATCCTAAATCTTACATTATTTTAAAGATTTCAAAAATGAAACTCTACAGGTATGTGAAACTGATATTTTGAGGAATAAATAACACTCAACAATAAAAAACAATAAAACCCATAAAACAACAATGGCAGACAAATAACTTTCCATATTAAGTAAAGGAAATAGAGAAAGAAATTGTCATTACAGCATAGTTAGGTGTTAAATTTATATGCTAATAATTACCTATTTGTTAGAAGAATAGTTCGAATCAGTCTGATCATGTAGAATGAAAAGCAGTAAAATGCATTGTGGAAAGGATTTTCTTTAATCCCACTTGCCTGGCCTATATGTATGTGCGTGTTTATGCCTTCCTGGAAAGATCTCTAGGGAAAGAGTGATGCCCCCCACCAAGCGTAGTCGCTTCCTTTTCCTTTCAGGAGGTATCTTTTGAAATGTTTCCTGCGCTCAGAAGTTTAAAAGAGCGCCACCAGATCCTACTGAATTTGTTAATAAATATGGAGAGCAGGGTGGATTTTTTTTTTCTCCATTAAATTATCTGCAGTGGGAGGAGGAAACGGGAAAAATTAAACCCCAACAAAATAAATTTTTTTAACTGAGTTACAGTGTCAAAACCTTTATTGATGACATATTGCAAAAATAACCCCATGTGTTACTCTTTCATGTGCAAATGGGAAAAAACACATATTCTTCTCTAAACTGGGGATATTTAGTTTGTAATCATTTAGGAGCAATGAAGTGGAACTCCATTAGGCGCATGGCCGTTGCGATGCAGCCGTGCTGATGCTCGGCGTAGACAGTTCTCAGTGTAGAGGCAGGTTAAATGGAAAAAGAAATGACTGCAACTATCTTACAAAAAAGTGTATCTTGTGTCATTAACCCAGCTCTCGCATTCATAATAATCACTATAATGGCCGTAGGTAAAGCAAGCTGCTTGGATAGGTCTCACTGTAAAATTTCTGTGTGTTTACATTGGTTTTTTATGTTGAAAAAGTATCAAACAACTTGGTGAACCCAGGTGTTTCAAATGGGATGAAGGGAACTATCAAAAGCTAGTTTGGAATAAGACATTGAAAATTCAGGAAGTTATTTGATTTATTTTCTGTTTTATTTTGATGAAAACAGGATACCAGGAGACCTAGAGACCATAAGACCGACGTGATTTCTCGTAAGTTAAGGGAAAGCTTATATGCATAAAATTACACAGGCATAAATCTAGCCAAAGCGTTCAAGTTATCCCATTTTTTAAAATTTTAAAAATGTTATAAATATTATAAATAATATTACAAATCCAGTCCTCAGCGTGCACTGAGCTGCATTTATATTATCTGAGTATTGATTGTTTTCCGAGGAGAGTTGCAATCCAGATTTTTCTTTTTATATATATGCACACCCGCGTCTATATTTTGCTATTTATTGATTGAACCCACCGCTAAATTAACTGTATTTTTATTTCCCTGAAGTTACGTGAATCAGTCAGGCGAGTGTGAGAAGGGGACCGTGCCTTGGCTGCCTGTGCCTGGTGAGGAGGACGAGGTCCCGGAGACCCTGGGACGCGGTGCCGTGCCCGAGGGGCCGATGGCATCGCACCTCCGTGCTGGAGACAAACCTACACGGGAGGGCGAGCCATGCGCGGGGGGTTCTCGAGCCCGGCTTTTGGCCACCAGCGTGCTCTTAGGTGGTTTAATTGTTTGGGGTCGAGATTATATATTATTTTCCTCCTTAATGAAATAAATCCCCTTCCAGCCCGTCCGCCTGAAGGGTGATAAAACAGTACTGAAAGTTTTAAGTGTGTTTCATTGCTTTTTTTTTCTTGGCTGCGAAAGGCATCAGATAAACAGTTTTCAACACTCCCAGCGCCAGGAAATGCTTGAATCTCAGAAAAGCGTATAATTGAGTGTACCTGTGGCACAGGACTATGTCTAATCAGTCGGCTGTGTAGGTGGGTAGTGTCAAGTGCCATTCATCTGCTTCCCCTGAGATCTGTGGAAACAAGGAGGAGGGGTGGTGATAAGACAAAGATATATAACCACGTTGACCACTGAAGTACATGGTTAACAACTTAATTATCTGAGTTCAGCTATCAGTCAGAAACAAACCTGTACAATTTAGACATCCTTTATAATTTGCTATAAAAATGGCATAATGATAAGGACAGTGTTGCTAGAATTAGAATCCGCATTAAGTGTGTTTAATTTAATTTTTCTAATTATATTTCTAATAGCTTAAATATGTGCACTGATAAAATGGTTAGCCACCTGCATTTAAATGCCACCTGATGCGTTTATTTTGGAACAGTAGAAGATTGATATAATTTGAGCTCGAGTTCCTCTGAAAATTCCTTTATTAATGGGTGTTAAATTATTCTTTGTGGCTCTGCTGCAGGTGAAGTTACGGAGCTGCTATCATTGGGGGAATCGCTGTGAAATGCTTTAAATCTGAAAACATTTATTATATTTTCTGAACTGTGGTTAGGGGTCTGTTTAATTAAAAACTAAAAGTTGCATTGGCATTTCACAGTTCTTCAATGTTTATTAATTGCGTGTCTTTTTTTTTTTTAAATCAGGTGAGATAAAATTTTTGCATAGTAGTATGCGGATTGAGCATGTTTCTATACGATACTGATTTATCCAATTAATTTAACAGCCAAAAATACAGCTAACTATATGTTTCAGTGATAGCTGCCTGTTTTCATATGTTTGAGGTTTACTAAATAAGGTAAAGTGAAATTGTGCACTTTTGCCTAGATCTCTGTGTCAGATCAAAGTGAGCATTTAAAAAGTTATTAGAAAAACATGAAAAAAAACCCTCTTAATTTCACGTCAGTAAAGGAAAATTGACTTAAAAAAAAAAGTTTTGTGTAGCTGATCCTGAGAGAGGATGTCTCCAGGCCAATTTGAAATGTATAATATATTACAAATAAAATAATGATTTAGAAAACTCTATTTAAAAAAATCAAAATAGCTTAATTTCATGAATCGTACGCTGCGGATATTGTTTACAGGGCTATGAGAGAAACATAAATCCATAAAATCAATGTTTATTAATTGTTTATTTGTACTCAGAGCTCCATTTGTATTTCCTGTATTTTACCACCGAACGATGATGTTGCGCCGTGATCGCAACCCGGAGGAGCCGAGCGGGGCGGGCGCCTTTCTGCTGAGACAAATGAAACACGAAGTCTGCGTGAATGTGGAATTTAAGTTGGATAAAGCAAGGTTGGATAAAAAAATTCTCTTTAACGAGCACCCTAGTGGACAGGGGCAAAATGAAGCTCAGCCCGTCCCAGCAGCCCCCATGCGCCTGCGCTGGGCTCTGCCGTGGCACCCGTAAAAACTGGGAAGATGGGAATCTGGGAATTGCAATTATTAGCTGCAGGTGGAGCTGGACCAGGGTGGATGGACAAAGTGGGTGCGTCTGCTCCAGGGATGCTTTCTGAGATGCTGTGCTCATGCAACAAGGGGCCAGACCACACGTCCCTGGTCTTCCCTTGAAGTTAAATATTTATTGGCAACTTTCCCCAAAGAATGTCACCATCTGAGGTGGTGCTGGTAATGTCCCCTCTGCCTGGTCGCTTTGGGGACTGGCTGACTTGGAGCGAGAATCCTCCGCTCCTTCGGCTCTGCCGGGCGCCCACGTTCCTCACTTTTACACGCCCGTCGCCGTGCAAGACTTTAAAAAGACACCCAGAAACCAACTTGGTTTTGATCCAAGAGGCAGTGCTGGAAAAAGTCAAAGTGTGCAAATCTCATCTTAAGCACTTTAAACAAGAGGAACACTGATTTTTCAAAACAAAACATGACGAAACTGCGGGCTCCCTCTAAGCCCCTCGAAGTCCTTGGGATTCCTTTTATTGACTCGGCTGAGCGCAGGATCAGGCGGCAGCAGTGAATGCCACGCGTGCGGAAGGACGGCGGCTACTTGGCATATGATTGTTTTCAATTTCATGGCCCTTTGATCTCCTATGGATTCCCTTAACATTTACCTTGATAGAAGAAATATTTTCAGTTGTTCGCACCAGAGGCGCATTAATCTTTAAATATTTATATTTTGAGGGCAGGTACGTGCGTGAGCCGCCGGGGGTGCCGGGGTCTGGCCCTGGGGCCGCCGCGGTGTCAGGATTCGGGATGCCGTGGAGGTGGCTCCGGCAGCTCACCCCAAAACCAGCCCCGCCGCGGGCGGGATGCTGTCGGAGGGTGCACCATTACCTCTGCCAGACTAAGCCCTGCTTACTTGGCAGTAATTTCCTCATTTGCCCACAGCCACATTAAGGTTTTTCTGGTTTTCTGGTCTATCGATGTATTTTCTTCTCAAATCAATCCCGTAGTTGGTTAAAATTGATAAACGCACTAGCAGAAACTAACACTTCGCCCCCGGGCCCGTAGCCAGTCTTCCCTACCATTGAAGCTCTGCCATAAAGACCATTTAGAAGCCGATCTTTTGAGTGCGATGCCAGAATGTAACTGGACATTATTATGCCCACACCTGCACTTCCTGGGCTAGCCCGTGGCTCAGCACGAGAAGAAGTACGTGGTTTAGGTCATCTGCCAGAGAAGGATGATAAACTGTAACTAAGCTTTATTGTCTTTTTTTAGGAATTACAATGAAATGAATTAATCTCCATAGAAAAGTAGAAGTTTTAACATCTGAAATGAACTACAAATTCGCTGAACCTGGTTTAGGGCAGGTGCTTTCCCGTGCCGAGGATTTTGCCTCCAGCCCTGTTATTGTTCAGTTACATTCTCTGTTGGGTTGTTGGGTTTTTTTTTGGCAGTAACATGCTTTATTTGAAAGACTTTATTATATGATGCTTTGTGCCTATGTAACATGGCCAACAGCGTATGTCCCAAACACTTTCTACCAGAGGAGCTTTGAATTCTCGCCAAAAAACAGTTTGTATCTCTCCGGTGCTGTTATCCAGGTACTAAAAGGAGTTTAAACACTGGAGGAGGGGCTCCGATGTGGTGCACGATGCTGCAGACCGCTTTGTCCCCGGCCCCCCAAGGGATGCCTTCAAATTCCCCAAGGCGGATAGCGATGCTGCGGGACCGCGCTGCCTGTAGAGAAGTGCCAAGCCGGGGGAGATCCTGGGGTGTGCATGGGATGCTCTGGCGGCTCAACAACGCTTAAATCCTTAGCGACGCGATGCTTCTCCGCTCGGTGCCTTCTCCGCCCACTTGCGGAGCGGTCCCCGTCCTGCGCTCCCGTGACAAACACTTTTATAATGCTTCATTACAACAGACAGCCGAGAGACAAGTGAGATGTGCAAGTACAAGAAAATGAAATCAGTATTTAATTACTAAATATTCTACATCTAAAATAAAAAAAAAAAAGCTTAAATAATTCAGTTTGATTTGGTCTAATTAGCCTGATTTCCTAGTATTTAGCCCTAATTATGTGATACATAAGCCCTAATTATGTGGTACGTATACAGTGTGCTCTCTAAAGTTAAAGATCAGAACGGATACTGACTTAAATGATAAAATATGTTAAATTATTAATTATAATTAATCTCACAAAATAGGCATAATTAGTTTAAGTACTTCAGATATTCTACTTAATAGCATTACGCATTATATGCAAGGTTTGAACATTTTACAAATACCGCCTCAAATGAAAAAAATCCCGGCGAATGCTTTGATTTAACTACGAGCTTCCCTCGCAGCGGGCTGGGCTGCCGCGCCGCCGCCGCCACCACGCGCCGGGCTCTCCCTGCCGAAAAGGTACGTGGGTTTGAACGCCTTTGGTGCCCTGCCCTCTCACCTGGTGACCAGAGATGGGAAATTATGCTGGTTTTTTTTTTTCTCTCTGGGTTTATTCCTGATGATGTAGAATCACCGTGGAGGGCACCGGCGTGCCTCCGGGTGGGCAGCGGGGTCGGTCTTTCGGTTTTTAGCACCCAGCCCTTTCTTTTTCTGCTTTCGCGGAGGTTATGCCAGCTTTGAGGCCAGCGGGGCGATGCGGGGAGGAGAGCAGCTTGGAACATCTTTGAATTCCCGTGTACTGACGGGACTCGTTGCTGCCGTGCTGCTCGGCACGCGGCCGGCGGGAGAGCTGGGCGTGGGCTTTGCCTTTCCATCCTCCGTCCCTTCGCTGGGCACAGAGCAGAGCTGCCCCAGATTTGAGGCCGAAAGAAAAATCCTTAACCCTCCCGGGGCTCGGAGCCCAACTCGGCACAAGCCGAGGCCACGGCAGCGCCGGGCGACATCGGCCAGGGGAGCCCGCCGAAGCGGGAACGGTCCCTCGGACCGGGCTGGCTGGGGCACGGGCTCTGCTTTTCACTCGGGGGGACAAAGCCCTGTTCTTCACAACAACCGCAGGAGATGCTGGTGGGTGAAATCAATCCCTGCAGTAAAAAAAAAAATAAATAAAAAATCGGTGAGATATAGTTTTTCTTCTTAAAATGTGCTTTATAACTCATTAATATAATGTAGAAAAAATTGGGCTGAAATTACTGTGAAAACTGTCTCGCGCCAGATTTTTTTTTTTTTTTCTTTTATAGTTCTGTCTTTTGATTAGGTCAGAAGTTGGCGGGGTCAGCTTTGCTGGTGGTGCTTCAGCACGGCCCGCGGGGAAAAGGCAGCAATATGCACTGGTAACAAAGAGAAAAGATTCAAAAATCACCTGAAAATGGGGAAAGAAAGAAAGAAAAAAAAAGGTTAATTCTCTTTCCCGTTTCAAGACTTGCGGAAACAGGGCAGCAGGAAGACATTCCAGGATATTTTTATAAACTGATTCACCCATTATTAAAACCAGTGTCGATGATTTACACTACTTTCACTGTATTCGGGCAGTAACTCTTCATGTACATAATAAAAGATAGTAATGAGTTCACCTTGAAAACAGTCACATTATCAATATTGCAAAGGGTCTCTTTATTTTTTATTTTCAAATTGCCTACTGTAAAACGTAGACCGAAAATACACTTGAAAACATTACTTGAAGATTTTCTTTCGTTAGATTGTGACTGCGTTTGTAGAGAAAAAAAAAACAGACACCATAATCCGTTGCAATTTACCTTTTTTTATGGTAAATCTTGTGAATCGTTTTTTCCTTTTTATCTTTTCATGAGTATTTGCACGTGTATCCTATCTCAATGCGAAATGCGTATGCTTTGTGTGGATATGTACGGCAAATTGTGCATGCATACAGCTAAAGAATCGTCTGTACCATCGCAGCGTCATCTCAGGCAGGCAGGCGAAGGGGGCGCGTACACGCACGCCAGGCTCATAGGTCCGAAGATGTACTATAAACCAGAGGGGATTTTATTTGCCGCGCATTTCTGTTGCCTATCTAACAGCAAACCAAATTAAATTACGGTGGAGAAGACCTGAAGATAGGAAACGAAGTAGCGTATCGTCGTATGCCTGGGTGTTCCCAATCCCTTCAAATACTTCAAACCATTAGTACCAGCGCGAGGCTGGAGGTTTGGGCAGTGCTGGGAAGATGGAAGGGGATGTGGGGTCCCGGCAGAGTCCTCGGGAGGGGTTTGGGGACAGCACCCAGCCTGGCCCCCGCCACCGCAGCCCCCGCCACCGCTGGGACACCCTGGGGCAGCCCCTGAGCGGGGGGAACTGCTCGCAGATACAACCTGTTGCACCTCTGGGCATTTTAAACCTATTTTTTTTTCGATGTTACATAAAATACGAGTAGCTTTTTTTTATTTTTTTTTCTTATTTATTCAAATTTGATAACAGTGTTCGGACTAAATGTGAAAATCACAGAATACTAGAGAGAGTGGTTCTGCAGACCTTGTTCTTCAAAGGTTATGAATCAGAATTTTTGTTACATATCCAGCTAACTTTTGCAGATTGATGGTTTCATAGATTAAATAAACAGGAATAAATATAGAAAGTACAGATTAACTCAGTGATGTGTTGAAACCATTCCAACAGACAACAAACTAAGTCCATGAGAAAAATAAATTTTCAAATCTTCAGAAGCACCTCCAAAGCTCAATAAAAAACACATCATATGAACTTAATTTCCTTGGATCAGTGCTGCGTGTGCTCTCCTCTCATGCCTGTCTGTCCAACTGGGTTTACACACCTGACTTACTAATGTACTTTCACCTGTATTGTTTCCTGTGAGAGCTAAATTTGTTTTTTCTGAAGATGATTTTTTTTTTTTTTTTTTTTTTAATGGACTTCCCTACAGGGCAGTGTTCTGCCTGAAGTCCATCATGTCCCGCCGGAGACCCCCATCTCCCCTGTGATGCCCACTGGGAGACGCCCTGTGGGACAGGGCTACGTCATGGTGGTGCCAGATGTGGTGATTTCTTCTCATTTCTGTATCTAATGAAGGAGCAATTTGTGGATAAAGAACTAAAGTTATTAAAGCTCTAGTAAAAACGCTTCAAACGTATGACTAGATGATAAGCACTACTTTGAAGTTTTTGAAGATGAATTCAAGAGAGAGTTAAATGGCTCTGGGTTTCCTCTGCCATGAAAAAAGTCTTCAGGATGAGGGGGCCAACCTGCCGTTTAAGTGCAGTGGGCTTTTAAAAAGCTGCTATTTAATGACTATCTTTGTTCCAAATCCCTTCCGGTATTTGCAGTGGAGAGAGACGAGCGCGTTTGGACTTGTGGGCTGTCCATCCTCCCTCGGCTGATACAAGCAAAATGTTTTCCTTGAATTTTCTCTGCATATCTTTTAGCGCTAAATAAGTCTCTTTGCCGTCGTTACGATTTCTTTGTCTGAAGCGCGGTGATACCGCAGGCTGCGACCCCATTGCGGGAGACCCTGCACGAGCAGGTGGGGGAGACCCGGGGAGGCTCATGTGGAGCCTTTTTCTTGCATACAGTGTGTCCACTGGAAAGTATTTGAGAAGCCAGTCAAACGGGGCATGAATTTCAGTGAAACGGCTCCTTTCTCCATAAAATACAAACGACAATAGATAGGGCAAGATGGAGACAGACTTGATGTCTTCTCCCATCCAGAATGACATGGAAGGAGGAAGAGTGAAGTGCTGCAGAACCATGTGAGGCTGTGAGAGGCTGCACTTGGGATGCTTTGGGCCAAAAGACATAGTCTCGTTTAGTGAAATTAGACTCTGACTTTGCATGCTGTTGCCTGGGGATTTGGGAGAACCAGATTTAGTTCTCTCAGCTAACCTCATCTCTATGCTCTCTTTCCCTCCTCAATTTTTGTCTACTCTTTCACAGTTTGGTTTTGTTGGTGCCGGCATGAGCGCGAATGGAAGAGAGTTGCGTCTTGGAGAGGATGCCCACCCCGGCGCAGGGACCACCACCTCCCCACACACCCCCCGCCGCCCCGCAGCCGGGGATACCCACGCACCCGGTTCCTGAGCAGCTCCGCAAACATGGCATCGTTTCATAGAGGTTCTCCTTCCAGGAGCTGCTGTCTCAGACCCGGACCAACTGCTAACCCCTTCTCATTTTTATTTCGCTGGTGCCCTCCTGTTTCTGCTCCACGCCGTATCCGCTGTCCTCTCACCCTGTAGCAATTTATGCATGTGAATAATGGAAGGGACACCTTAAATTACGTTGTCTTCAAATATTACATGGAAGGATAGGATTTGCCATTGTGGATCAGAGCGCTGGTCGATCTCGCCGGGGCTTCTGCCCTGCAGCGGCCGCCGGTGACCAAAGCACGGTGCCTCCTCCTCGCGTCCGCCACCGTGGCATCCCACCTGCCTCTGCCCAGCGATGACACCGTGCAGGGGATCTGCTTCCATGCCACCAGCACCCTGGGCCCTTCAGCAAGGTATGTATGTGTTCTTTATGATCTAAGCTGGTGCTTTGACACAAAATAGATTTTCCTTCTTAATGAAGCTCTCCTTAGGATTTTCCCAGATGTTCACTGTTTGCAAAGTATTTCTTGTTGTCTCTTCCTCTCTTTTTCCCTACGTATACTTTATTTAATATTTTAACTAAGTCTGATATTCTGGCTCGTCATTTTGCAATATGTACCATGTTTTCAAGTAGATGTAAAATAGATGTGACAAAGTGATACGGTCCTTTCAATCTAGCTTAATTTTACTGGGAGTACTGGTGAGCGAGCCTGCGAGGGCTGACATGTCCGGCTGTTTCTGTGCACGTGGGTGCACAAAAGGGCTCATTGCCATGTTACGTGTAACACTAGATTTTTTCTGAATTTTCTCATTGCTACTTGGGTCTCTTTTCATCACTCCTTGCGTAACGAAGTCTTTCTCTCCTCCTCTGTCAAACCCATCTTTCCTGGTGCTTCAGCCCCTCCCACAGCCGTTGGTGCAACACCAACAAGAAGGCTTATTCGCCACAAGTTGGGATGACGGTTCATTCCCCTTTCTCTTCTCTCCCCGTGCTGCAGACGATGGGCAGCGTCCGTGTTACTGAGCAGCGTGCGAGAAGTGCGCCTGCTTGGAAATGCACTTTTTTTTTTTCCATGAGAGAGAGGATTTCCTTAAAGTAGCTCTGATGAAGGCTGATAAGTGATGGGAGGCGTTTCCTCACTGGGTTTAAGCTGGGCAGGGGCCGTGAGGAGAAGTCCCCAGTGCCAGGTCTCCCTTTGTTTTTCCCTCGGTGGAAGCAGATGGCCTCACGCTGAGGGACTCGGTGCAGCGCTGAGCGTGGACTGTGGCTAAGACCATGTGTAAACACTGTCATAAGCTGTGCTTTCCCGGGGCACTAATCCATGAAGATATTAAAAATGTTACCTACCTCACCTTGCAGAGGTCTGACTGCAGAGCGGGGTGAGTCCCAGGTTCCCCATCCCACGGCTGCCCGGAGCAGGGGCAGTGCTGGCAGACTGTCCTGGGCCAGGAGCGTGCCGGGGCTGTGCTGGGCTTGTGCTGCCGTTCCTGGTGGGAACAGGGAAACGCCACGCACAGATACAGACTGTGGGATGAAGGGATGGAGAGCTACCACAGGAGGACTTGGGGGTGTTGGTGGATGAGAAGCTCACCACGAGCCGGCAGTGTGCGCTGGCAGCCCAGCGAGCCCCCGGCACCCCGGGCTGCATCCCCCGCAGCGTGGCCAGCAGGGCGAGGGGGGATTGTGCCCCTCTGCTGCCCTCTGCTCTGGGGAGACCCCCCCGCAGTGCTGCCTCCAGCTCGGGGGGTCCCCACAGCAGAAGGACACGGAGCTGTTGGAGCGGGGCCAGAGGAGGCCCCAGAGATGCTGGGAGGGCTGGAGCCCCTCTGCTGGAAGAACAGGCTGGGAGAGGTGGGGGGGTTCAGCCTGGAGAAGAGAAGGCTCCGGGGAGACCTCAGAGCCCCTTCCAGTGCCTAAAGGGCCTCCAGGAGAGCTGGGGAGGGACTTTTTGCAAGGGCATGGAGTGATAGGATGAGGGGGAATGGCTTCAAACTGGAAGAGGGGAGATTGAGATGAGATACTGGGAAGAAATTCTTGGCTGTGGGGGCGGTGAGCCCCTGGCGCAGGGTGCCCTGAGAAGCTGTGGCTGCCCCATCCCCGGAGGTGTTCAAGGCCGGGTTGGATGGGGCTTGGAGCAACCTGGGCTGGGGGGAGGTGTCCCTTCAAATGAGAAGGCTGCCAGGAGGGGATTCACATAGTCTCAGATATAACAGTTCCTCACCGTCCTTTCCTGCCCGCCCTCCTTGCCATCTGCATAGATTTTGTATTTCCTTCTTCATATACCAAATGCAACACCATACAAATGAGCAGAAATAGGACTTTAATTATGAAAAATGTTGCATATGGTCAACATGGTTTGAGGTTCCTTTGGCTGCAACTTTAAGTAGGACTTGTATTAAACTGGGGACCTGCGTGCTGAGGTTCATGGCTCTTTGTCGGTGTCCAAGCTAAAAACCCGTACATGGCGTGAACCCCGGGCGAGGCCAGCGCTGAGTGTCCGCGAGCTCTATTTGATGTCCTGAGGTATTCTGCAACAGCAGAGCAATATTAACAAATTAGAGAGTTGCAAAGTACTTTTATTTAACATTTTTGAGCTTTCCACTCTCTGCTTCTTATTTATTTAAAGGAAAATTATCTTTCTCCTTGACAACTGTATACAATTATTCAAAGTGCATCTAAAACTTGGGCAAATGAATATTAGTTGGAGAGGTTATTCCACAAACCAGACATGAAGCCAAGCGTCTAATCCAGTGCCACATTTGCAAATACCGGGGGTGAAGCAGGAAGCACAGTGACCAGGACTTTACCTCTATTTTAAAAAACAGAGGTAATTCCGCAAAGCAGCACTTCCTGCTTTGTGGACTTTATTTTTCTACCAATTTTTAACAGGATTTATTTTTTTCCAAAAATATTTTTCACGTCACTTGGATAGTAGTAGGTAGTAGCACGTGATGGGCTCTTTGTTCTCACCCACTGGGCATCGGGTTACCGTCTTCCATGTGTTTATGTACCCTTTAATCTATTGTTTGTTTTGTAAAATGGATGAATATAACAAAGATTTTTTGTTTTATTGAAACTGCATAAGAAAAATTATTTAAACTAATACACAAAGGAATTCCTAAATCTTGGTTTAATTTTTTTTTATATTCTGCATTACAATACAGAAAAAAATCTGTCCTTCTGTCTGACTAATGTTAGTTTGATGATTATACTAATATTAACTGCTTTACTTGAGTAAGCAAAGAAAAAGTAAAATACCAGTCAGACCAGCTGCTAATTCACAGTGTGTTGTACTATGGTTATTAAAAATACCCAAAAGATGTACCTTTGTGGTTCAGTCTTTTGAATTAGAAGCAGAATATTAATTTAGGCCTGAAGCATGATTAAACATTGTAAGGCCCCTTAAGAATTTTCACCAAATTTTCTTGGATTTCTCTTTATTGGGTCTTCCTCGACTGTGTTTAGCTCTGTAATTGCTTTGCTCCTTTGTTGATAGGTTAAAGCACAATGTGATTTTCTCCATGTCATAATATTTAAGAGGATGGTTCAATGTTCCGCATGTATGATGTGCAGCTGAGGCACGCGGAGACACGACGGGGGGAGTGGGCTCTGGGGTTTTTGTGTGGGTTTTTTTTCCCCCTTCTTCCCCCCCCCCCCCTTTTTTTTTTTTTCCTTCTATTTATGAAACTATGCAGAAGGAAGTTGCTAGCTTTGTCTGTTTGGGCCACAATGCAGAAAATGCAATAAATATCTGCAGGGGGGGAAAAGGAAGGAGATTGTCCACTGGTGCATGGGGCTGAGGGGGTCAGTGCTCTCCCGGAGGCTTTGTGGTGCCCCAACCTCTTGCCCGGCCGTTGCCTGCTTGGAGAGACCGCTGTTGGGTGGCAAATTTACCTGGGGTCACGCCAAAGGTGCGGGTTTACTGGAAATTTAGGATGGGTTTTATGGAGCAGAGAAACTCCCAACCACAGATAAAATGGGTTAAAAAAAAATCCAGCTCCTTCCCTACTCTCTTGTTTTGAAGAATAAATTCAAAGCATTACATTTTTCAAGTTTCTTGAGCAGAATCAAGAGTTAAAATGTAATTGTTAAAAATCCATTACAGACACACAAAAAAATATTATTTGGCAGAAAGAAGTTAAAAAAGATTCCAGAGTGTGAACTGGATGTCACAGTTCATAACATAATATAATAACATAAAATAATAATAATAACATAAAATAATATATAACATAATAATAACATAATATAAAATAACATAAAATAATATGGGGTCTGACACCGAGGTAGGCACGCTGCCCTGGTGGGAGCTCCAGCAGGGCTGCAGCTGCCTCACTGCCCGGGCCTGGGATGTGGTGGTGGTGGTGCTCTGTGTTCCCAGAGCAAACATCTCACTGGGGTCCTGCCCCACCAGGAAAGAGGTGAGAGAGGTGGGACTGCCCTCCTGGCACAGGCTGTGGCCTGGGGACAGTGAGGTTTCACTGGAGCTGCCTGGCCAGTCCCAGTGCAAGACAGAAGGTTGACAAGACCAAAATTCTGGAGCTGGATCTGCAAAATAGGCATAAATTGTCCATTTTAGCGTTTAAGATACAAGCTTTGAGCAGGAGCTACTGGCTTTTAGGATATCCACGGTTCAGGGAGAGGTGAGGCTTTGCTGTAGATCCTTGGGTTTGGCCAACGGAGCACAAGTGCTGCCAGAGCAAGGTACAGGAAAGGAGCAAGCAGTGGCTGGTGGACCTTGCTGTCGTTCCAGAAAGGTCCCCAAGGGACCCCCAGGGTCTTCAGCAAGTGCCTCAGAAACACCAGAGAGGTCTGTGTGGTGTGGGAGAATTCATTACAGCTTCTGGCACTGTCCGGGTGGATGTAAAAGGAGCAGTATTTGGGGCTTCCTAAAGCCCTGAAGCGGTCCTGCCCTGGGAGGAGGTTTCTGCCCCATGGTGCAGCTATTGCCATTCATCACCAGTGCTTCTGCCAGCTTTTGCAGAGCAGCAGCTCTGGGGGTTGCTTGTGAGATTGCGAGGAAAGTTAGGATGAGATATGTGCGGCTGCAAGCCAAGGAGAGGGTTGGAAGAGGAATAAAGCAACAAGAGCTAAACCTGAGGCTGGTGGTGCTGGTGAGAAAGCACGCAAGGGGGGTCAGGAGAAGCGTTGCATATTCTGCACTTGTCAGGTTTTCAGGTGAAAGCTCAGCTAGAAGCCATGTCACAAAGTAGCGCGTATGTGCCATGTATTCTTCATCAGAGAAAAAGTGTAATCCCAAAGAGGTGAGGTAGGATAGTTTAAAATTTTAATGATTTTAAACATCCATACTGTTAGTGCCATGGTGGAGGCCTCATTAACAATAATGAGGGATATGCGTGCATATCACTCTGTGATCCAGAATGGGTTTGAAAGGCCTAATATTTGGCTGTGGTTAGATAATTTATATATAGCACTACTAAAAATCTAATATGTCAGCAAAAATGTCAACATGGTTTTGGAGTACCATTAGATAGAGATATTCAGACATATTGATATCATTACTCAAGAAGGTAATAATCATCTTCTAAACACATCGATAAAGACCTCCCTCTCTTCAGGTTTTAAAGAGCAACTCTTTGCTAAAAATACTGGAATTTCCATTTTACACAATGCAAAAAAAGAGAGATCTAATAAAAAAGAGTGCGCTACATCTGAGACGTGCCCCAAGGCCGTGTTCAAGAACGGATTGGCTACAACAGTTGGTAAAAATCTAAAATACATTTTATTTGAGCATCTCCCATGCAAGTTGATAAGAACAGTGAAGCTAAGCTGAAAGGAAAGGAATGTTGAATATTGAAGTATACCATCAGTGCGGAGAATAAGCTAGCAAGTCATTAATAAATAATGATTTATGAAGATAGCAATGACCAAAAAGACGGTATCTTGAGGCACGGCATAAGAAAAACCCTTTATTTAAAACCTTTACAGGGGAGGGAGGAAGGAAGGAGGGAGGAAGATATTAACTATGCATAGAAAAAATTTAGAATCAAAAAGAAATTTGACCTGACTCGGGATACTAAAGTTTCCAACCAAGTAGCAGGTTGGGCATGAAGCAGTGGGAGATTGTAGTAAGTACTATGGTGGCATCTCAGGGCATCAAAGCGAAAGCTCATTGAAGTTCAAAGCATAAGTTGTCGAAACCTTTAGTGCGAGTTGCCATGAGCTCTCATGGAAGAGCAGAGTGGACAGACGTGACCCATAGCCCTTGAGCACTCTCAGAAGGAAGAACCAGGTGTCATTCATGACTGTAATGCTGTAATGAAGTTAACTTTGCTCTCTACGAAGTTGGCAGCAGCAGTTAGGATTTCAATAAGCAAAGGAGCTGGGCTCAAATAATTATAAAAACTCAGTGATGATAATTTCTGAAATACAAACAACCCGGGCAACCCAAAAAATATGTTGTCCTGGTCTAGCTAGAGCAGATCAACTAGTGCATTAATTAGCAGTAAGACTAGTGCAGACGTTTCGTTCTCTGATTCAACAGTGAAATTAAAATCCTTCAGCTACCAGAACGTACCAGCTGCTAGTTGGAGTTTGAGATCAGTATCCTCTCAAACTTTATCCGCTTATGATTCGTGCATGTTTTGAGTCGCAGTTAAGTCATGCAATACAAGAAATTCATTTTTAAGTGCTAATATTATCTCAGTATGTTCAAATCAAACAAGCAATTTAATTTTTCAAGTTCCCCAAGATGTAACAGGTTGTTTGTTTAGGATGTAATTAATAGCATTCTCTCATTTAATGTGATATATGTAACTGTGTAATTCCTACATAACGCTTGATTAGCTCCTTTACCCAGGTCGGCCTGTTTTCCTGAGGGCTGTCCAGCTCTGGAAGCGTGTCTCCTGAAAGTGTAGATCTTCACAAGCAGGCGATGGCCAACCTTAGAAACACAGTCATGGGCATGAAGAATCCACAGTCAGGAAACAAAATCTTTAAAACTTCCAAAAATGTTTCTTTTCCTTTTAGTAAGAGTGCACTGTAAGTTAGAAGTTATTGAGGTTGTATCCATTATTCAAACATTTTTAAAAATCAACATAACAAATTGTTCATTGGGTTGGATAATCCCTTCCCATAAGACATAGGCTTCGCCTTCACAAGATTGTGCAATTTGAAGAATTTTCTTTATATCAGTTGTCATCACAGGAAGGAAACGTTTTGCTCCCATTGATGGCTTGCAAGTAAATTCATTTCAGAACAAGTATGTTTTAAACAAAATAAGTCAAACTCAGTGAACGAAATACAGAAATTGATGCTTTGAAGTTCTCGGTATTGTTTCAATCCAGCATTTCAGTAGAAAATAATTAAAAAAAAAAATTCTTGCATTGCTTATATTGCATCCTTGTATTGCTACCAGTTTTGCCAGCAATACTTCTTTTTACTCCCTTTGCTGACTTTTCCTTTCTTCGGGTAGTTTCTGTGCTGCTGCATGTCTAATTCCGGCAGGTGCTGTTTAATCATGCCTGCGTTAACCAGATAATCTTTTCAGCACGTCCTGCCAGGTTATGGGCAGGATTCCTGCCTTCCACAGGGGCGCGGGCAGGGTCACTACCTTCAGGGATGGCACTTGATTTGCTTCCCCGCTATTCGAGATGCTAACGTTAACGACGAATGTTATGAATAACAATGCTGCTCGTACGGAACCGCTCTGGAAACTCGCTGTCGTCCTCGTCGTCATCTTTAAACTTTATCATTTTTCCATATGGGAGCTGGAAAATCGCTCTGAATGTGTAGAAGCAGATAAGTATTCTGGTCCTAGGTGTTTTCCTGAGATTGTTTACCGACTGCTCGGGCTGGAATCGCTAGATCTAATTGACTGGTAACAGTATGCAGCATCAGTGTGATTATTTTCGGAGTTATCTGTGCTGGGGCTGCCGCGGCGAGGAGAGGATGCTATAGATGGACGCTGACGTCTCTGCCACTTCAATTACGGCCGGTACCCGACTCAGCGTGCATCTCGCCCCACTCCGTGCCGGCGCTGGCGCAGCAGGCCAGCGGCCGGGGGAGCCGGGGGTGAGGATGCTCGGCAGGAGAATGGCCGCGGGGATGAGTCCCACCGTGCGCGATGGCAGGGAAAGGTCCGGGATGGGCCACTGTGCCGTCCCCGAGCCCGCGGGGCGCTGGTGGGTGCCGGCAGGGCGCGCACCCCCCTTTGAGAGGGGTGGAGGGAGGGATCCCAGCTGGGTGGTCAAAAATTGGTGGAAAATCAAGATTTCAGATTTTGAAACATAGGTGGGGCTTACCAAAAAAAAAAAAAAAAAAGAAGAAGTTTTAAAATAGCACATTTAATTGATTGTTTGCTGTATTTTCTGCCTCACACCACCATGGTGACAGCACCTATAGGATGCTTTGGGACAGTCTGAGTTCATAAAAATGAACAAATAAAAAAAGCCTTGCAAAATTCTAGGAACCATTATATCGGTGTGTTTTAAAATGGTTTTATTTTTAAGTGTGGAAAAAGTGGAGAACTGTGACCTATTGTACTACCTATAAATGAAAAGTAGGTACTAAATATTTTATTTTGCCCCACTGGTCTATTTATTCCTCTGCCTTGCTTTTCAATCTTCATGTAAAGTTTGTGCATGAGTGTATGTGTACTTTCTCTCTATGAGCACATACAGTATCCGTAACCATGGGCTGGATTTAATAATTCAAAGTAATATGAAACCTTGCCAGTATGGAAATAGGCTTGTCATTGGCTGTATCTGCTAGCTAGATAGGATGAAAAAATCTCATTTTTGGAAAAATAATCAAAGATTATCAGCTGCACCCGGGAATTTTTGGAGTCTCACGGAGAAGAGTCGCCACCTCTGCCCATATGCATTTAAACTTCCCCATTGACACACAAATGTAATGTTTATATTAAAAATATATCTGAATATTTTTTTTGTGTCGTACTCCCATCACTTATCTCACTCTATTTTTTGCCAAGATACTAGCAAGAGAACGAGGTGAAACCAGTGCTGTAGAAGTTAGTGGGCAGAGTCAGAGCACTGAAAAAACCACGGAGAGCACAATAAAGAGTAGGAAAAAACCCCAACCCCACCCCCAGAGAGCAGAAACCTGCGCTTGACTTCCATTCCCTGCCCGTCTTCCCCTGGCTTCAGCAATCACTTGGGCGCTCGCCTCTATTTTTGTCAGAGAGAAATGTGTTTAAGCATATGCTCGGCGTTAAACATATTTAAGTGCTTTGGGAAGTCACGAGCCGCCGGCCGGGCTCAGGGAAAGAAATGCCGCTCGTCGGAAACGTTAGCTGTAGTCCTTCATCCTTAGCTCTCTTCGTGATGCACAGTAATAGATTTCTAATCTCTTAAGGAGCATTAAGAGCATTTTGCTACCAAAAAGAAATAGTGTTCAAGGAATATCACCTAAATCACAGCACGGTTACACTACACACACATATATATATTTATATATGTACACACACATTAATAGTCATTAGATGCAGATCCCTGCCTATCACGGAGAAAAAAATGTATTTTTGAGCACCGAGTAATACGTTTTGTTTATCAATACCGTGGCTGTCATATTTTGAAGGAAAAATTAAACCAGTTAAAAAGTTCTTGATCCAATTAAAATCCTCAAAATTTAATCCCTTTGCCCTTTATATTCCTTCCTCTTTTTTTAAAAAAAATATCTTATATAAATATAGATATAGAGCATCATGATTGGAATTCCCAGGGGGGATTTTTGTGGAACTTCAGAGCAAATGTGGTTGACACTTGTTCTTTGTTACCCTTGGGCTACTGTTTTGATCATTGACTGAATGGATTTATTCTTGTCAGCACAATGAATTTTTCACTCTTGTCGTAAGTAAATTTTACAATCCTTTCTCATGTGTAAATGAAGTACGAGTATATTCAGGTGCTTTCTCTTTCAACCAGCTTTGGAAATCTAAAAATGGAATATCGTCAGATAAAAGGGAGGAAACCTGAAATCCAAATCCCGCTTTCATTAAGCAATTCTGGGAAATGCATTGCCATTCAGAGGCCTGAATTTTTTTTTTTTTTTCATGTGGATGGTAGGCACATGAAACTCTAAACAGCAATGGTGAAATAATTGGTATGAAGATGGAGAAGCTTAATTTTGATGAAGCAATTAGTGGTTGTTTCCTGATTGCTCTTACTCCTGTGAAGAGGAGGTGAAGAAGATCGTGTCACCTCTTTCAATTCCGAACCGTTTCACAGCTCCCGAGACCTTTTGCCCTGCTATTGGACACCAGCGAAAGTTGCTTTGAATTTTTTTAGAAAGTGTATTGCGACCATGGATTCTCAAGAAGGTTAAACATAAATTAGTCATAAAGCCAACAAAAGAGAGAGGAAGAGATGAGGCTGTACGGTTATCGTCCAAATTTCTGTTTTCAAACTGCTAGTGTTTAATTGGGAAAAAAAAAAAAAAGATAACTAAATTCTTTTGCTCTTTAGACTAATAAAAATAATAATAATAATAATAATAATAAATGCTTTGGAAAACACTGCCATTTATAACCTCAAACATTAATGTGCAACGAGCTATGTAATGCTGCAGATCTGAGCAGTGTTTAAGACAACAAAGTGCTATTTGATAGTCTAGCCTTTCTGTGGAACAGCTCTTCTTCCTGCCTTTGATGTGTGGATGGTTTATTTAATCAATTATTAATCAAAGTTATGGCATTCTTCTTATATATTTAGGTAAAAACTAAAAGATGCCTTTTCTTGCTTTCTTGTTTAAATAAAAGTTTAAATAGAATGTGGAAATACTTGCTTTTGAACAAAAAAATCCCTATTGGAGAGCTTCCAGTTTCAAGCGTTTGAGCAGTATATTGTACGTTTAGGAAAAAAGCGGAGGAGAAAAAAAAAAAAATTAGACGTTTCTAAGTTCTGTAGCTCAGCCAAAGGCGCCAGAAGGTTTCTGCTAACCTGCCTTGATATAACAAAGAGCAGGACAAATAATTTGATTAGTGTTTTCTTGGGCGGGCGCTGAACCCGACCCGGAGGCACGGAGCGCGGCGGGGCCGGGGAGCGGGGTGGGCAGCCGGACACTCGGCGCGTGGAGCATCTTGAGCAGTTGGTAACATTTGGCAGCTTAACATAGGAAAAATGACTGCTAGGGAAATCTCGACTGCTGCTAATTAGCAGCAATGAACTGTGGGTAAGGACAGTACATTTTAATGTGAGAAGAATTTTACAATAACCGCCACACTGAAAGAAATAGAAGGAAATGCTCCCTAGCTGACCCTTGTGGCAATCTAAGCTGCATATTGCAATAATCCTGTAAATTACTATGCTTTTTTATACAGTAACTTGGAGTTAATTAGTAATTTAACATTCCTCTACGCTATTAAATGTCTTTCTTGCATTATATTATGTTGTTTCATGGTCTTACCTTAACACTAATGGGGTTTAGTTATATTTTCTCAAAACAGTAACGGTAAAATAAAACTGAGCTGGAAAATTAATTAGTTCTCTTTTACCTTTGATTTACCTGTTAGTAACAATTAAGTGGCAATGTACAGTTTTGGAGCAGTACGAGGTTATGCAGAGACGTATGGACTCCCGGGATGTGCTGCTGGCACGGGGTGGGGGATGAGGATGAGGCATGGGCAAAGCGCTGGGTACCACGCTGAAGGCAGCGTGGGCTCGGGGCCGAACGGGGCTGGGGCAGGCAGGGTGGCATCCCTGCATCCCCCTAATCCCCCATCCCCGCATGCCTGTATCCCCACATCCCTGCGATTCCGCATCCCCACATGCCCGTAATCCTCCATCCTTGCATCCCCGCACCCCTGCATCCCATCACCCCCGCGCCATCGGTGCCGGTGCTCAGTGATGGAGGCTGGCGGAATTTGGCAAAGCACGGCTAAGGGCTGGCGGGCTGGGGGAAGCATCCCTGTGATACCACGGAAAGTGTTTCTTGTGTGAAGCTGGAGCTATGCGCAATTTATTCCTTCTTCTGTGTCGTCTTTGCAGCTGCAGGAATCCGTGGGCTAATTAGAGTAACCAACAATGATGAAACATGTGATCTGAGCGAAAGTTTAGGATATAATTATGTGGGGCATCAGGTGAAAGAGTCTCTCCTAGATTAATCCAGCGCAAATTAAAAGTTGGAATGCTTTTTTCTCTCCCTTCTTACTCAACACTCGTCTTTCCAGCTGCAATATTTGCTTCCTTTTAAAGCCATCGGAGTATTCAGGTTGATTAAGACAGGTTCCTCACTGGCTCTTTATGAAACTTAAGTGTTTGGAAGCGATGGGGAGGCGAGGGGGGGTGTTTTCACTCCCTATCGGAGAGCTGGAGGTGGGCACCGCCGCGGAGCCGTTTGGTGGCAGCGGCTTGGGGAGGAAGGGAGAGCGAAGGGCGCGCTCGGGAAGGGCTGAATGCAACACAAAACACTGCCCGAAGACTTTGTCTCTAGGGGCTCCTGCTAAAAGCAGCGCTGCTACCATTTAAAACCCCATTCTTTGCAGCTGGATTTGAGCATCCATAAAAAATTCATCCCTGCTTTAAGAGATTTCTGCTTTTCTGTCCTCCCCATTGTTAGACAAATTGAAGTGTGCACTCTGAAGGAGTGCGGCGGTGAACTGAGAATTTATTTACTCATTCGATTCTAATATTGAGAGAATCTGCTCTCCCCGTTCAAAGGGTAGAGCAACAATGCGAGTGACATCGGGTCAGCGGCACTTCACAGCTACCTGCGAGATAGAATTGTTCTCCTGGCAGATAGGAAGTGACTGAAACCTCTTTTTCTCATCAATGTCTATTATGATTGATGGCTCTATGGTCACACTGAATATGCCCTTTTTAAATAATTCACAATGTCATCATCATAGTACTAGTTTATAACTAGCCTGTTATTTTTACCTTTGTTCATTCACTAACAGGAGATTCGATAAATTAAGTACTATGGATTTTGGTAGCATTAGAACTGATTGAAACATTCATTTTTCTTTCTGTTTTCTTTTCTTTTCTCTTTTTTTTTTTTCTTTTTTTTCTTTCAAGGCAAAGCCTTCCTGCACACAGTAGCAAAGATTTTGAAAAAGCCACAAGCTTTGGGTATGATGATTCATTAAAAAACAGCTTACCAAACCAATATATTCTTGTTGATGACATTAATTAAAATATAAAGAAATCACTGAAATAAAGCAGCTGCCTTCATCTAGCTCGGACTCGAGTTCATCTCTCATTCCGAGTGCAGTGCGAATGTGGTTTAGGCATCGCAAATGCATATTGTAAGTTCAAGATGAGAATTGGTCATTAATTGACGCCGAGTATTATTCCTTGAGTGCACTGGATATAGTCCAAATAAAGGGTGCTCAAATTGGATAGTTGAATTATTTTAGCAGTGGTTCATGGATAAAATATTTAATAGTGTACTTTTCAAATCAGATTTTATTTGTTTAACTTTGAAATTGGGGCTTAGAATGTCATATTAGACAGTAGTCGAGTATTTATCGTCTCTTAACTAGAAACGCTGCTAATAATTAATGGATGTTAGGAATAATCATATCGGTTTCTTTGCCAAGGCTTTGTAATTAGAAGGCTTTAAGCAATTTTTACTTTGCTTGAATTAGGTTGTTTGGGTTTTTTTTTTTTTTGCTAAACAGCTGTGAGTAAATGTCTAATTCAGTCCAAAATTCTTTGTGTCCCCTCTCCCTGTTATGAGGTAGAGTCTGTCCCAGAGCCCCGTGTCTGTCCTACAGGACACCCCGGGAAGGCTTAGAACTGGGTTGGGGCATTTGCAGCACATTCCTGAGCAGGAGAAAAAGGTCACGAGAAGCTTTTCTTGTCGATGCAGGAGCGTCACCTTTCCTGCGAACGCAAAGGATGAAAATGCCTTTGGAAGAGGATGGAGTCCATCACTTCAGCAGGGCCAACGTTGTACCCAAAATCCAAATGCTGCTGCCATTGCTCCTCACCGGACTGTGCTGGGCAGCTCCCAGGAGCGCTCCTGTGCCTGATAGGAACGGGAAAACTACGGAGACAGTGAGTAGAGGAATAGCTAAAGTCTGGGGAGCTGCTTCTCTGTAGAAGTTTCCTCACCCGACACTTGGCCATTGGGTCGGTACCTCTCCAGGCTGGCTGAGGTGTGAGCCTCAGGAGCACCGGCATAGAAGAAAACACCTCTTATTCTCGGTGATGGTTTCCAGAATCAATATATTTTGTAATTTCTGTGTGTACTGTGAGTGAGGCAGGATGCTTTCAAACAGCAGTGGGATTTTTTAAGACTCTGCAGTTGCAGTTTATCAAAGTTTTATATATTAAAGAAGAATATACAGTTTTGGAAAGTCAGCATAAATTTGTCACTAAATATGTGATTGAGATATCCTTTTTCACCATCTTATCATTTAATACGTGATTGAGATGCCCTTTTTCACCCTCTTTTTGGCACAGTCGGGGGCAGCCAGCTGGAAACACGCGGGATGTGCATCAACCCAGTGGCGTTGTTCTCTGGTTTACCCTGAATTTAGGCTCTGCACCTGGGAAACTCTGGGCAGCTCGTTAGGGCTGAGCATGGAGATGATGTTCTCTGGGCATGTGGAAGGTTTTCCAGCTTTGGAAGTGGTGCGCTCCCAAAGGATGCTGTGGCAGGGGCTGAGATCCCACTTTTCAGCGCTAAGAGAGGCAGAGCGTGGAAGGGATAAACCCGGAACTGCTGGCTTTATGAAGAAGTTCAAAATTAAGTTTCTGGTGATGCATATGAGACTTTTTGATCTTTGATTTGCTGTTCAAATCTATTCAAGATACATCTACAAACTATTTTGGTTTTTCTTACCTTTTGTTTTTTTTTGTTTGTTTGTTTGTTTAGGATTTGGTTGGGGTTTTTTTTGGGGGGGGGTGAGTTTTTTCTGGTTTTGTTTGTTTGTATTTTTGGTTTTTTGTTTTCCCCAATAAGAAGCCAGCTGCCTCTACAAAGATTTAGATTTTGTAGATTCTCACAGATGATACCTCACGGGAGTGGAGATGATGCTGTAGCTCTGCAGGTCCCTCCAGGACCCCATGGCAGTAATTAATAAGTAGTCAAGTTCTCAACTAACTGTGACAAATTGGAAAGCTGTGAATTTGGAGATAAGAGTGGAGGGTCACAGTTTATTTGTAACTGGGTTATCGAATCATAATAAGCACTTACAGCAAAAAGCATCATAAAAGAAAATATTAAGGTACAAGAACCCCAGAGTAATTGGGTTTTCCCACACAAATAAGATCCACGTAGCAAAAGAATTTCCTTTTGAAGAAACAGTTATAAATTTGGGGTCTACAGTTTCCATTAGCCCCTCATCGTTACTAGCTCATTGCAAAATAGATAAAATGCATAAATCATCCCCAACATTTGATATCATAATCCTATTTGGTTATATTTCCTAATATTCCCCAATGTGACTATAAAAAATGACAAAATCGCAAGAGGGATAATACAACATTTAGTCTCTTTCATGAAAATATAAAAATGAGATTCTTTGTTCTTTTAAATATTTTTTTTTATTTTTCAATATTTGGTGAATGATTTAAAAAAATGTTAAAACTCCGGTTCTGTGCACCATAAGCTTAGGGATTTAACTTGAAAAATAACATTCATTTACAGATTTTAATCTTCAGAGTTTTGGAACGTCTTCCTTCTATTCAGAGGTGAAGGTAAGAATTAAGGAATAAAAGGGTAATAAGGAAAATAGTAGCTTATTTTCTAGGGGCATAAAAATGAAACGTGAAGTGTTGACTCTGTAGCAGGTAACTGCAAAATTGCTAGCAGCTTTAAAATATTGCTGGGTTCTCCGACAAAAGGTTTCGACTTTGTTTAATTTGCCTTTTCACCAGGATTTAGGAGCTGAACATTACTAATATATTTTTGTGTAGGTGAATTCATTGAGAGCTATTTACAAGGTCACTTTTAGGAAACTAGCTTAGTTCCTGGAAAATTCCATATAATTCTGAGAGTACCCGAGAACAGCACAAGTCTCCTTGTCGGCTGGTGGGAAAGGCAAGCAGAGGAGAGGGCACGGGTTGGGACGTGGTCTCTCCTGGCTCTTGGTGAAGCACTGTCCCAACGTAGCATGGTGCTTGTTGTAATTTTGCAGAAGTCCTTCTCCCCTGTCGAATGCGTTGCCGAGGTGATCTTTAGTCTGCTTAATCTCTGGTTTCCGACCGCCGGCGCCGTTGGATGCCAGCGCAGTGTTCCGTCCCACCACAGCCTGACCCGGGGAGTCCTCACCCACCTTTCCCGTGCCCCCCTCAACTCCAACATCTTCGGGTATTCAGGTCTCACAGGTTTTTTGTTTATACGAGCAGCCTGGGGTTGGGTTTTGCATGGTTTGCTCTGCAGTGGTCCCCTCTCACCTCCTGCTCGGCGTTACGCGGGCAGCAGTGTGGTTATGAGGATCTCATGGCCATGGGTCAGCCTCAGCTCCTGGCTGGTACAGGGTGAAACGGAGTGTCTTCTCTTCCCGGCTTTCTCCAGTTTGAAGCCCAAGTAGCCCTGGACCTAAGAGGGAACACTCCAGTTCTCGGGAAAATATCAACCTCTCCAACTGTCTGTTTGATTTCATTTGGTTTCGTTCACATCCCCACACATTCTGCCTTATCAAACTGCTCCTGGTGCAGGCACAGCTCTGGGTACTTGTCATTTTTGATACATTATTTGTGAAATGGGAATTGGCTAATAGGCGGTTCCTCCAGCGGGGTACGGAACTCCTCCATGGAGACCGAGCAGATCCCTTGCTGGGGAAGAGTACACTGCGCGGGGTGAATCACTCCTGCTTCACCAGATCTGTGGAAAATAACGCTGAATTTTCAGAACCACTGGGAATTTTAAATTTTATTTTATATTTTATATTTTGTTTATTTTATTTTATTTTATTTTATTTTATTTTATTTTATTTTATTTTATTTCATTTAATTTCATTTTAATTTTTGTGGGCGATAGGAGGGCAGAGATGTCTGCCCAAGCCAGCGGGCAGGGCAGTGCCCAGGGCTGCAGGTAAGGCTGGGAAATCAGCAGAAACGCTAAGCAATCAGTTAAAATATGTGCAGACATTTGGGTTATTTTAAAGCCGTCTCTGCTGGAGCCCCTTTGACTCACCATCACTCAGCACCACGCACAAGCACCCACTTTTCTGAGTAAGCCTTGTGACGACAATGTTTGCAACGTTATTAAAACCATTCTCCACTCTTTTTTTCATTCACTGCTAAGCAGGGCCCGAACAGCAGATGACTCTCAGTTTAGGCTGAGATTTTCCCCTTCGGAAGCAGAGGTGAAGTGCTCACACCTCGCCTCAAACATGGACGTGCGCCAGAGGTCTTGGAGGCCATGTCCAGCATTAATTGGGGCTCACCTTTCACTTTCATAAGATGCTGTTCAGCATCTGTCTGAGGACTGTGGTAACGTTGCAGGTGCACCATTCGTTTGGTTGCGTACGGTTTGGGATGGAAGTTCACCGTGCTTATGGTGAGATGTACATACTCTACACAAAATTAGCCGGCATGCCCTAAGGAGGGATTTATCAGTAATAAAGAGCTCTGGGTAATGAAGTCTAAACAAACACCATCTTTCTAATAGATTTTTTGTTTGCCCAACACAGCAGAAAATCTTTTATACCCACCCAAGTACGCGGTGGGGATGTCTTTTAAACGTGAATGGTGTCCCACATAGTACGGGTGGATACGGGCAGGTATGGCCATACCCCCTTGCTGCTGCCTCTCTGAGCAGTCCATCTGCTGGAAAAGGCCATTTTCTTCTTCTGTGACTCTCCCATCTATGGTAGCATCAAGCAGATCTTCTCCCGGCACAAGGGCTGTCAGAAAATCCTGGGGACAGAGCCGGCTGGTGACAGGGAGCGGGATGGTGGGCTGGGATGATGGCTGGTGGCCATGGTCCTTCTGGCTGCCCACTGACCGTCCGGTGGCAGAAAGAACTAAACACCCTTGTGCATGAGAAACATTCCCGTTGCAGAGACTTGTTGTGAAAAATCGGTGTGAGGTGGGGCTGCAGCGTCTGAATCGCAGTCTTTAGTTTATGAAAATTATAATTATTTTGATTTTTGTCCACAGACAGCTTGAAATGTTGCAAAACTCTGCAGGTGCTCTCTGTTATAACAAAACCCCAGAACAGATGGTGCAAGGTACCAGGCCAGCTCAAGGGATTAAACGCAAGGCTTTTGAAATTTAAAATTAAAGCTGGGTGATCTTGGGAAAATGTGCCTGCCAAACAAGCTCGCTTAAAAAAAAAGTTCTCCAAGTTCTCCATACAAGCTGATTTAAATTCAAATGAGACAAAAATTGGGCACTTTAAAAGTGCTTAAGAGAGGATTAAAAATCTGCGGTCAAGAAAAAAATGGGATGTATATGAATTATTTGTGGTTGCAGTAGGATTTTTTTGTGTCCAAAAGCAAATTTTCTCTTCATTTTCTTGGTAGCGCTTCAGCGGATGGTAGGGGAAGGGTAAGCTTTGCTAACCTTTCCTTTGCATTGTCTGCTGCTCAAAGTGCGAATGAGACAGCGAACACACCGAGCCGGGAGCTTCACCCGGGCTGATGGTAGCAGAAATGATCCCCCCCAAGTCCCGTACTGGGGGTGGCCGGCGGTGGGACCGCCATCCCGGCAGAGATGGGGAGGGGACCGTGCCCTGCACTGGGTGCCTGTCTCGCCTGGTGGCAGCCGGGAGGCTGGGGCTTTGCTCTGTTTCGTGGGGATGAAATTCATTCATGAATTTGGCAATTAAAAGGAAAAGTGCTGTCCTTTTGAGCACGCTTCCCTTCCTTCCGCGGCAGAAAGGAGCGGCGTTGCAAGCGACGGAGGGAAGGCGGTGCCCGCTGCGAGCCGAGCGCGGTGCCGCGCTCCAGATGTCCCCTTTGTTTCAGCAGCATTGTTTTCCCTGCACGGAGCAATTTCAATTTCTCATTGGCACGGGACATTGTTTTCTGCATTTTTTTTCTTTTTTTTTTTTTTTTTTTTTTGTTAAATCACTCTTAATCGTGAGCCTAGTGGGGTCATTTAGGCTCACAATGAAGAAAAAGCCTACTGGGTGAAAAAGCAGCAATCTCCCCGGCTTTGATGGCCTTGTTGGCCAGATTTTGGGACTCCAGCAAACAGTGTGCTACAGCTCTATTTAAAACAGAAAGGGCTGGCAAATACTGTGACGCTGGACGGTGTTTGCTAAAGCCTTTGTTAATGTGTTAGATAACCTATTAATCACAACTTTTATATTCATATGCAAAATGTGCCTGGAGGACAATTTAATCATTTATTACAAGCACTTTATATATTTACTTTCCCTTTCCCTTCCCATCACGAGAGCCGCGCTCATTAACCAAGCGTGCTGCGGGGAGAGGGCTGCGATGGGACGGGGCGTCGAGCCACGCGGGGAAGGGAAAACTGCAGAAAGTTTCAGCCCACGCTGTGTTTTGATACGAATTTGAAAGCCGGTGTGATTAAAGTAATTGAAAGATTCTCTCTTATTTTTCTTCCCTATTCCTGTCTCATCTTGTCATATTAAAGGTTTTTAAGGACTTTAATTAGGTATACTGGTTACGGAGACGACAGAGAGCAACCCTTTCCACGCCCAGACACTTGATGGAAGATGATCACTTTGGCAGGTACAGGCTGGCAAGCTGAACCGATATAAATTAACTAGGAAAGGTTAAATTAGAGTAAAATGAGGATTGCAGACCAATCTATGAAGCAAAGTTAATTCTGAGCCAGTGCCTGTTTCTGTCCGCTGTGCTTAGTCATAGCTGCGCGGAGGGCTCGGGATTTGGAAGCCTTTCCACACCAATCGTCATTAATTGTTTCTTTCAAAATAAATGTTGATGTGGAAGGATGAGTTAAGGTTGTGAACTATTGGTGGAGGACAGTGTGACTCTTGTACAAAGTTTTTAAAGCTTGTTTTGTTTTTAAAGCTTGTTTTTAAAGCTGTGTGATGCTTTATGTAGAAAGCAAAGCAAAGCTAACAAACGCTTGCGAAGGCCACTGTCGGGTGAAGAGCGGAGGAAGCCAGAAAAGCACAGTGGGCTTCTGAACAGCCACCTGGACCTTCAGCCCATGCCCATAGTCCAGTGTGTGTTCTCCCCCACCAAGGACTCAAAATAAGGCCAAAACATATCTCGTTTCCTACATCCAGCTTCGCTCTTTGGACACCCTGGGGAGGGCAGGATGTCAGGGTGGTGCGGTCTCACGGGGTGCTGGGCTTGGCAGGGAGTTGGGGGGACTCTGGCCACCCCCTCTGCTCAAAGCTGAACCAACTTGAGGAGCCCAGGGCTTGGTCCTGTTGAATTTTGGGTATCCCCTGGGATGATCTCCATGACTTCCACCCTATGGACTCCCCTGGGCTTACTCCAGCTCATCCTTTCTCACATGGCCCCTCTGCCTCGCTCCTCTCTGCCCATCACCCCAGCACCCCATGCAGGACTTTTCCCACCCATTGCTTAACCTTGGGAGGTCCTCTGGGCTCATTTCCCCACCCTGCCACTGCTCCCCAGCCACCGCGGGCAGCAGTGTTCTGCACGGGATATTGTCCCAGGGCATCTCGGCACCGAGGGACAACCTCAGCCCTGAGTCACCTCAAGCTTCCTGGTAAGTCAGTGTGAGGTATTCTGGATGGATCTAGTTGGTGTGTGTTTCCAGGGGTCAAGACTGAAAAAAATGGCTGTGTGACAGCAATGTCTCAGTGTTAATACATTTAAATTATTATACAGCGTGCAACAAGACAGTATTACCCATGGATTGTTCTAGATCACTTTTTTAACTCTCGTAGTCTGACTGAACAATGCAAAGAAACAGGGATTGATCCTATCCTTTATCTGAATTAAAAAAAAAAATAATTATTTTTGTGTTTTATCAGGATGTCTATTTTTTTGGTATTCAATTACAGGGTTCATTAAATAAAGATCCCTGTAGCTATACGGCATCTTTTCTTTGCAATATGATATTGTGGTGTATGTTACGTACCCAGTGCATGAGGCAAAAGCTAAGAGGCTATCTCGTTGCCTACAGTTGAGAAAGAACATCAGCCGCCTCAAACTGATGGAAAGTGGCAGTATTTTCAAACTGGGAGCCTCACACGTCGCCAGCGCGCCTGCAGCCGGCGTTGCGCCGAGGAGGTGGGCTGCTTCCACAGCACCGTTTTACGGAGCTATAATAGCCGGTAAAAATGTTTTTAATTTGTTTGACAGTCTTTAATCTACCCTTTTGTTAGAGTGTTTGGTGCTGAAGTATTTTTTCAAGGACTTTGTGGTTGCTATAGATATTTTATTCCATAATAAGGATTACATTGCATGTAATCCTATGAAAAGATACAGTAATTAATTTGAAAATTGCTAAGGAGTCGATAAGTATTTAAAGCCTTAATTACATATAACCTTGTTTTCTCTTGCGGCTCATCAGACACCGTGTCTTTGAAGGGGGGGAACGGCCTTTTGCCGCAGGTCCACCCTGCCTGGCTCTTTGTGCATCTCCCAGCGACCGGCCGGGGCGTAAAGGGGCCGAATCCGCCGCGCAGAGCTCGCAGGCGCGGGGAAGTTGTTCTTTAAAGCTCTGGAGAAATGCAGTGCATTTATCAGCTTTGAGTGGATATCATTGTGTTTATAACAGAGTGGAGGCACCATGCAATTTTGCTCTTGAAATTGGTTTATATAGATGACTGGTTGCTGTGAAGTGTGTGTCAGAGTTGCATGCAGCCGTTATGAAGTAGTACAATTGTCATCGCTTCTTACATGGTTGTTGAGAAGAGCTTGAGAGCCCAGCTCAGTCAGCTGTTGAATAGATAACCCAACACAGTTAACGTGGCATACATTGTAAAGAATTACATGCCTGCTACAATGAGCTCTGGGCCTTTGGTCTAGATAATAATCCTGGTGGGTGTACCACGTGTAGTGGCTGTCTGATCGCTCAGATATGACTGACGAAACATAAAGAAAAATGTCAGTCGGCTAAAAGAAAAATGCTGCTGTAAGTTTGTTTAAGGTTCATGTAAACGGCTGTGCTTTTTTATTTAACCCCGAGTCTCCCAAAGACTTGGCTGTCAAGCTAAATGCGGATCTATATGTGAGCTGCGGGTGAAACTCCATTTTAGATCGCGTTGAGATTTGTCAGCTGCGATAAAGGCTTTGGCCATCTCTTCCCATCGCGGTGGCCTTGTCTTCTCATTTCACAGCAAGCAAAGTCCTTGTGTCAGTTTACATTTGCGATGCGGGAGCCTAACACCACTAAAAAGGATGAGTGTTCGCGACTTTTTAAGTGCCGTGGCATAATTCATTTCAGTGAATTGAAGTAAGCCAGAATAATCAAGCTGGCAATATGGACTGGACCGGAGGAGCAGTAATTAATACTGCTAGCAAATTAAAAAAAAAAAAAAAAAAAGAAGAAGATATGCCATGTTAAAATCTACACGGCTGCTTGCCACTCAAAAGAGGCTTGGACATTGGAAAGATGAACGTGCACGAGAAACATGTCCGTGTCCTTGAGGCACGGCCGAGCCCACGGAGTCAGAAGAGGTCAAGGCCAAGGCTGATGTTGATCTGGATCGCTGCAATGGCACCTATAGTCACCACACCTTACGTGGGGTGGCTTTGCACTGGTCTCTGGCAACTTTAACCCCTGGTGCTGTCCCTGCAGTCTGCAATAGAGCATCTACAAGTCGGAAGGGCTGGATGCGGACTGCATGAATGAGAGGGCTGAAGGGGCTGGCGTGGCCACCAAGGCACAGATACCCATTGCCTACGCAGTGCTGTAGGGGAAGGAGGGTTAAGGTTCTGCCAATCCTTTCATAAATTGATTTTTTTTTTTTTGTACTAGGAAATCGATATTTTTTTAGGTTGCTTGAAGTTTGTGCATATATTCCTGTTTGGAGATAAGACAATTCTGCTGCAATACGATTGCCCATGCCGAAAGGGCAGCTGGGCTCCTCCTGTGACTCACACTCTGTTCAAGCGGGAAGTTCCACCCTGCCCTGAGCAGGGACCCACGGCGGTGACATCTGTCCGTCAGACACTGGTGGTCGCTCTGCCCGTGAGACGCTCGTTTCAGAGGCTTCTCTTTATAACAGGACTTAAGTCTTACTGGACCAATTTGACAACGGAAAATTCATCTCCAGATATTTTAGTATCATGTAAGCAATTGCTTGAGAATCGCTTGTATTTGCCCGAGTGACTGTAGCGTGGAGTTTGCTGGAAAGCTGGCACCCCTTCGAAAAACCCAGGCTGGCAAAGCTTGGTTTTGATGGAATAGGTTGCAACCACTGCATTTAGGTAAATTTTAAAGAGCAGCACCGCAGCGGCGGGGCTTGTGTCACAGCAGAGTCGGGGCTGTTCTAGGGTTATTTTAGTAAGAGCTGCTTCTGCGCCACATAAACCCCTGTAAACTGCTTTGCTTTGGTTTTGGGTTTTGGTTTTGGTTGTTTGGGATTTTTTTTGTACAGCAGTCAAATACCGGTGCTTTATTTATGACACTTTTATTGCTGGTTTTGAAGTATTTGCATTTTTATTTAAAACTCTGAGCCAAGCAACAATCTGGAAAAAAAAATAATAAAATAACAAGGCAAATAAATAAGAATTTGACAAAAATATGCATTGCGTGTCCCCCAAGAGCTGAGCAGAAGAGGAGAAGCTGTGTGCTGAAAGGATCCCAACCCTCCAACCCTTCCGTCCCTGGTGGCTGGGTACCAGGCTCGAGGAGGAGGATGGACAGCGATGGAGCCGGGGGCTGGGGTGGGCTGCGGGACAGGTGTAGCCTCCACCTCCCCCATCCCTGGGAGATGTTTTCACAAGTGATGCGTTTTGACCAGGTTTTGCTATTAAGAGGAAGCAAATGGTATGTGCGTTTCATCTTCGGGCAGGTTTCTGAGCAAGTCGGTTTAATGCACAGTGTGTTTCTGCCTTTCCTTCCGGAACGGTTCTCTGGGCATCTCAGTTTTGAGCTTTACAGTGTCAGGGTACCTGTCTGGGCCGGGAGCTGGGAGCTTCTTGCCCAGCGGAGAGGCTTTGCATGGCAAGGGAAGAGTTCGGCTGGAAGGAAGGAGGTGAGGGAGACCGTGTGCGCCTTTGTAATTTCTGATAAAATTCAATCCCCAACTTTATCGCGTGAGTTGTGAAAATATCCCGCGCACCCTTTCCCTGCACACAGAGGGGAATGCCAGATACCGCTCTCCCCTGCTTTATTATTTTCTCTCAGTTTACATGGCAGTCTTTTACTTATGTTTTTTAATCCCCCATTGATTGCCCCCAGAGCTCACCGTAGCACTGCGGTAGCTCAGAGCAGCTAATGAAGCATCAGCTACTTTGAGCAGAACAGGTATCTGCTCAGTCTGGGGCTGAACCCGTGTCCTGCCAACACCAGGCTGAGCTTGGAGCAAAATAATTGGAAATCGTCTCATATTTTGAACCACCGCTGTGTACTGGGGATGGAGAGAAGGGTTGGAAATATCCCTCAGTAAACTCTCACGGTGTCCAGAGAACTTTATGGCTCTGAAAATGGGTTTGGAGCTTTGGGTCTGAAGTCAGCAGCATCACCACAGGGCAGGCAAGAGGCGGCGACAAGGGACAGGAGGTAGAGACGAGGGATTTATTTCTTTCACCTCAAATGCCTCAATAACATTTAGGCCTAAAAGCTCTCTACTCACGGCTTTTTGTGCGGTGTTCCTCTCCTCAGCCAGCCCACCAGAGCCACCACCAGCTTGGGGGTGTTCTAGTTTCAGTCCAGTAAAATTTGACTCCTTCCAATGAGCAAAACTCGTCCTGGATGGCAATAGCCTCCGTTTGCTGAGCACATGCCATCTCGTTTTACTGTTACCCGTCCTGGGTTAATTCCGATTTCAACGTTGTCGTTGCTAGATGATGCACAACAACGTCTGCCAGTTCTTCCTTACGTTTCCCATTAAGCGCAGCACGGGTTGTGGAGTGTTTTGTGGCAGTTTTTCAGAAGACCCTTGCCGCGTGGCAGTTCCTTAAGGGCTCTACTATAAACGCAACAGATCTTTATTGTTGGGATGTGGGCAGTCATCATTTGGCCACTTTTCTTGCTATTCTCTCCCCTCCGCCTCTAACCCGCCCCTCCCACTCCAAACACTTTTTATTTTCTCTTCTGAAAACGTCTCTTTAAAGAAATCCCCTTTCAGGAGCTACGTCTGAAAATACCTAGTAATGAAGCTGCCAACCCACCTTTTCTCTGTAAAAGCATTACGCTTGAAGTAGTCTGGTATCGTCCACTTCTTTGGCGCTGGAAAAGGTTCAAAGCTCATCCCGGGAGCTCTAAAAAATTCTCAAAGAACAAAAATTCCAAACGGCCTCTACATTAAATTCTAGTCTTGGAGAGAAAGAGAGACTGAGAGAAATTATTAGTGCTAAATAATAGAAAGATAGCAGCAGAATGTATCATTTTGCAGCTCAGGAATATATATTCGCTCCGATGCAGGAGCTTTTCCCTTACATGCGATAGATACCCATTCTTTAAACAGCCAAACTGGGGCTTTCGAGTTGAGATTCTTGGAATTGCCCTCTGGAGGCACCTCTCTGTTCCTCTGAATACTTTAGCTGAAATCGATAGCAATAGGATGCTGTTCAGTATTACACCAAAAAATGTACGCCCTTCATATTTTTTCTTAGTAATCTTATGATATCCTAATTCTTAAAATTATGCGAGGGGATTTCGTTTATATATACACATGACATATGTTTATGCATTTTAATACAAAATCCTTTATAATGGATCATATTGAAATTTCAGAGTCTGTTGATGCAATGTGTGCGGCATGAAATGCAGCAATTTTTCACAGTTTTATTGCTGGATTTTACTTACGGTATTAAAATTTCGACTCCTGGTAGGAAACTTGGCACAAACCTATTAAAATAGTCCAGAAAACACAGTTTTAGATAAATTCTTTAAACTATTTGCTTCATTTTCTTAATATAGAAGGAGGGGTTGGGTTGAGTTTTTGTTTGTTTGTTTGTTTGTTTTTGTTCTCTTTTTGGTTTTTGCTTTTCTCCCACCAACAACTTCATGCAAATGTGTAGGCAGCTGAATTTGGAAGCGGTCCCTCAAGCGAGGGTGGGGAGGTCGCTGGCAGCAGGAGCGCCTGTCCCTGCTGCACGCCCCGGGTTTGGTGCGGAACTGTCTGCCACCCGTCTGCTGATGCTCGGAGGGTTTGTGCTTCCCGGGGAGGGGCGTGAGTGGGCACGATATTTGCTTTGCAGAGACCACACAGCCTTGTTTAATGTTCAGGTCTCCTCTGTCGCCCTCCTGTTTGGATCCAGGCTCCTGGCTGAGGCTGCAGAGGAAGAGTGTGTCTGGAGGAGGCCCCGGAGATGCTGGGTGGGCTGGAGCCCCTCTGCTGGGAGGACAGGCTGGGAGAGGTGGGGGGGGTCAGCCTGGAGAAGAGAAAGCTCCGGGGAGACCTCAGAGCCCCTTCCAGTGCCTAAAGGGGCTCCGGGAGAGCTGGGGGGGGACTCTGGATCAGGGAGGGGAGCCATGGGATGAGGGGTGATGGTTTTACACTGGAAGAGGGGAGATTGAGATGAGATATTAGGAGGAAATTGTTGACTGTGGGGGCGGTGAGCCCCTGGCGCAGGTTGCCCCGAGAAGCTGTGGCTGCCCCATCCCTGGAGGTGTTCAAGGCCAGGTTGGACGGGGCTGGGAGCAACCTGGGCTGGGGGGAGGTGTCCCTGCCCAGGGCAGGGGGTGGAACCAGATGGTCTTTAATGTCTCTTCCAACCCAAAGCATTCTGTGATTCTATGATTCTGTGAGGCTGGGGAAAAATAATTGAATGCGGGATACTTTGCAGAAATATGTAGAATATATGTATATATATGTATACGGACATATGTATTTAAGAGTGTTGCCTACTCTTTTCTCTCCTGAGGGGAAAAAGGAGGGCGCCCAGGGATAGAGAACTTGTCCTGTGAGCCAGACAAAGAGAGCCTTGCTGTGGAGTGTCAGTAGCTGAACAGGAGCACAGCTCCAAGTAAAATGGATTTTGTCTGGTACAACAGTGCAGGATGCACACCGTGTAAAAACTTAGAAGCCTATTGTGGCTCTGAAGCCTGGGAAAATATTGAGGTTTTTGTTGTATTGTGTTTTTTTCAGCTTAAACCTTTGGGGGGGTGTTGTTTTTTTCAGGTAAAGTAGTTTTATTTTAATAACTGTAACCAGCTCTGTTTGCGTCCTTTAGCCGTAAATCCCCACAGTGATTACGTTTCTTTGCTAATGGAAATAAAAGGTGAAAGAACTAAAAATAATAATAAAAATACTTCAGGTCTCTACACTTGAATTCAATTAATGCCTCCATCTTAGTCTATCAAACACTTGAGAGAGCAACAATAAGAGGAAATATAGATATAAGTGCCTAAACAAAGTGGTCAACAGTTGCACAGCCATATAAATCGCTCCCTCTTCATGAACGTGCTCAAAAAATCAAATTATCACTTTTATTTTCTCCAATTACTTTAACTACTTTCACCTCAAAACCATACATATAATATGAAAACCTTCTCAATGATGTTGCCTTTGCTGCTGCAGAAGGTGGGGTCCGTCCCGCTGCCGAGCCGGGGCCGGGGCTCTCCTCCCTGGCCATGCCTTTTGCAGACAGTCATGATTTGCTCTTAGCGTTTGAATGAAGCCTCTGCAAATTTACGTTGGGTTTTTTTTTTTTGTTTTTTTTTTTTTCAGTGTAAGTCCCTGGGGACGAGTTAGAAAATGCTTCAGTGCTTTTAAAAAATAGCATTTTGCTTGAGCAGTGGCTCGGCTGGCACCGCAGACCGTGTATGTTCATTTATTTAGAGGGTCTGAGGGTGGAGTCCTCTGCATCGCTTCCTCCGAGTCCTTCCATTGCACCGTGTGCTCCCCGTTGCTCCTTGTTAAAAGTCATTTTAGTCCCTCTGTTTTCTTTTCAGTGGCCATTATCTGTCAGGCAAACTAAACCCCAAAGAAGGCCATCCTCCCTTAAAGGCTAATTATATTGGTTTATAATTATTCTATCTCAAATTTTCCTATAGCACCGGGGAAAACATGGTCTGAATCGAGGGAAAATGATTACTGTGATGTTATATTACCTCAAACTGGTGGTGATGGTGGCTCTGCCCAGGAAAGGAGCCCTGCCGTGTCGGGCGTTCCCATGTGGGAGGTGCGGGGGTCGCTGGGAGGGACGGCTCCGGGGGCAGGATGCTGTGCGGGTCCTCTCCAGCATCACCTAACCGCACTGTTCGTGTGTGCTCAGGGTGAACGTCCCAACCCTGCCACTGTCCCCGCGCTAAGGCTTTGGCGAGCAGGAGGATGGGAGAGTGCACCACCGCCAGCACGTTTCCTGTTTAAATGGGCAGACTAACAATTTTTGTAGCATTTGGTTGGGAAGTCAGAAAGCACAGCAAGGAGGACACCCTTCGTACACATCAAACCAGGGCTGAAGCCACAGTCTAAGCACATATAGAGGTGTACTTATGCCTTCTGTACCGTAATGCCTGGGACCTTTGCTCGTGGATTTGCTTATATGATGTTGGGCACTGTGCAAAGCCGGCACAGCAAATTCTCTCCTTCTCGCGGGGAGCGAACCACTGGTGACCCCGGCGGTGCCTCTGACGGTGCTGGTGTGCTGGCATCCAGCGCTGCCCTTCGGCACGGCCGCGGGGTCCTGAGCCAAGGACCTGCCTTATCTCGGTCAGTCCACGCTGCTACTCCCAGCGGATGTCTTTGTGGAAGTGTCACTGGTTTGCAAGAGCAAAGCAGTACTTGAAAGGAAAATTGATCTTCTGTGCATTGGGAAACTTGATGTGGAGGAAGGGAAGGAGGTGCCTGGCATGTCCTGTTGGGAAACCAAACAAACAAACAAAAAAAAAATAAAAGAAAGAGAAGAAAACAGAACCAGCTTTTAGTGTCAAAGTAGAGGTTTTGGGGAAGGTGCTCTCCTCTAGCTGGGTGCAGAAGGACATCAGGACCAGCTCGGCGTGATGGTTCACTTCAGCAGAAGGAAGCGATTATTCCTCATTCTGTACCTGGACAAAGAGAGCATTTCCCATCCCCGGGTGCCAGGCAGGCTTTAGGACGAGTAGAGAGTCTGTTAGTGGCTGCCCGTTCCCATTGCCTCCAGACAGCCCGGGCATTTGTCTTTAGAAAACACACTTGACTCAAAACATCCAGAAAACATACGTGAACACAAATACTTATATTTTTGTTTACAGGTGAAAAGCACCCACTGCCCAAACAATGGCGAAGCGGGAGCTCCTACTGTCCCACCTCGGGCTCTGGATGTCCCCCGGGAAAAAATAATTCAGGAGTCCAGGCTCTGGCTGGCAATTGAACTTAATTCTCCCGTCCGTTGGAAGGCAACCTGGGTGCGAGCACTGCAAACGGCATTTCTGTGCCTCCTACAAGACATCTGTACGGAAGGGGAGTTTTTGGTGCTGCCCGGCATCCCGGGCATTCCGGCAGGGCTGCTGGCCGGCCGGCGTGGCACCGAGGGTGGCAGCGGCCACTCGTTTGCCCAGCGTGAGCCCGGCACAAAGGATGGATATTCAGGTTTGGACCTTTTTCCCAGGCACAAGGTTAATTTGTGCCTATGCTAAGGGTGCTGAGAAACGCCGACATGTTTATTTTAATTTTTCAACTTCAAGATTTCTCTTAAATATTTTAACAAAAATGCCACCGAGATATTTACTGGGATAATTTCCAAAAATATTTTTGTTGAGAAAAATTCATTTTGGTCTTAGAATGTACAATCTATTCCAGAAGGAAACATCGTAGGGGTTGATAAAAATATCTTTGAAAATATGGTGTAGAGTAAAAAAGAGGCATTGTTTTTTCTTTCATTACAGGTCAGGCTTGAGCGCAAAGGGAGTGAGAATTCCTGGCCAGCGGTGCCCGGTGGGGCTCAACGCGGCGGGGACCGCTGCTCCGTTCAGGGCAGGGTGGCCCGGAGGGATCGCATCCCCTCTCCATCTCCCATGCATCCTTCTGTGGCACCTGCGGGGTCAAAGGTTTTACCTATACACCGCGTTTATATATACACCGTGTTCATGTAGGAGACGTTTATGTCTGTGCAAGCGTACGTATATTTGTACATATATGTATCAATCACCATCTGAATTTTCATGAGATAAATGCATGTTTGCAGTTGGCAGGAAATATGCCTAAATGTCACTGAAATATTTCTTACCTGCTACTAACAATTATTATTTTTAGCATGGTCACTATGCAGTAGGGTACTTTCTCCTGGAAAGACCAGTTAAACTGAAATATTTCTCTCCTGTAGAAAATATTTCTCTCCTGTAGAAAAAAACACAAGTCAATACCTTTTAAGGTTGTTTTGTTTTTTTTTTTTCCATCTTACTCTTAACTCCCGCGTCGTTGATTTAAGTATCCTCTGTAATCTGTAATTGTAAAAACATTTTGAAAAATTAAAATGCTTACGCACTTGTACCCATTTGCTACTACTGAGGTGTTAAAATAATTTATTCCATTATATTAACGATTGCTGGATGCATCAAAAGATAATTTGCCATGTAATTTTGTTAAACCTGAAACTGTAGCATATTTTCTTGATAATACCATTAATATATCAAGAGTAAATAAAATGTTTAGTGGTAGGCACATTAATTATCGCCTTCATCTACTGGTGTTTAAAACTAAGAAATAATTAAATGCGCTTTAATAAGATATGGTTCTGGGAAAGCAGGATCGTTTATGAATTGCTAGAGGTGCGTACAGCTGCCTTTCCCTTGAGAGGAGGAATTTATGCCGAACACCCCGCTGATTGTTCAGGAGGTAAAGAACCAATAGCTGCATGTACAGAGGTTTAATTTAAAGTGTGTTTCTCACTAGGCTGCTCACAACACTTAATTAAACTCTGCTGTTTTGGCAATGACAAATGCTGTAGTGCAAAAGGAACCAGAGTAGCAGTGACTGAGAAGCTTTCGTAATTTCTTTCATGTGCACTGGCAGCCAGATCCAGGTCAGGAGAGAGGGAAAGAATAAAAGAAGATTTATTTAAGGTGTTCGGAGGAAGTTGCCACTTTCCAGCGTCTGTGTTAATTCCCGACAAAGGTTTCCATCCGTGCGGGTTTCATCAACCCGTGGTGGCACATATTGCGGCGTGTGGCCACGGAAAACGACTCACCACTTTTTCTCAGCCTTTTCACCCGAGATGCTGCTGTTCACGGTGTTGGGCACGTGGCTAAAACAGTGGCAATCGGGGGGTGCCGGCATGTGCCTGGCCCCGCGCCCCTCACCCACCCACCGCTCCTCTCGACTTCACGCGGGTCCATTAACACCGCGGTGAGGATGAGGCGCTTATGTACTGAAAGAAAGGTGATTACCAGCAATATAGGTAATTTTGTCAGATTGTGTCATTCCCTGTTCAGATAGATTTTTAAATAGGCAAGCTTCTTTCAAGTCATTAAAAAAAATAATCTATTTTTTTTTTCACGTTTCTGCTATTAAATATCGACCTGAAATGTGAGGAAACACTCTTTCATAGATATTTTTAGTTTCAAGTCCTTTATTTTAGGCATACATGGACGTAAATGGTATTGCACGTAAAACCACAGTCTCTCCTGCTTTTAATTCACTGGTCCCCCTACACCTGTCCACACAGTTTAAGGCGGCAAATGTAAATTGTCAGTAATATATAGTCTCGTTTAGCACTTGCATTAATAAAAAAAAAAAGCAGTGAAACACCTACCACTGATAATAATGGGTTTTTTTCCTCTCTCCCTCCGCCTTTCCAATCATAATCCGGAGTGTTGTGAGGACACATATTTTGGGACACCGTCCCTCAGTTTAAGCTGATGATTTCTGAGACAAACAGCACTGAGGTCTTTTGCAGTGAAGACCTGTGTTGCAATGATAGATTATCATTTTGGAGAATGCCAGATAGGGCTTAAATTTCCTCTGTGGAGGTAAAAAAAAAAAAAAAAAAAAGGAGGGGAGGGGGAGAAAATAATTTGGGCCACCTTCCTGAAACCCGTGTGCGTGGAGGAAAGGAGCCAGGCGGGAAGCGAGCTGCACTTGGCTTGTGGTTGTGCCGCGAAAATGAGCTGCGGACATCTGAAAAGTTGGGCGTGAGGAGCGGCCTTTGCTGGCTATGAGCCGGTATAATATTCCTTTTCATTTCCTGAGGGTCTCCAGATGAATGGGAGGCAGCGTTTCCCCCGGGCTGGGGGCGAGGTCCCGCTAAGCGCTCGCCACGCGGCGCTGGAGCAGAGCAGAGCCAAGAGAATGGTTTCTCACCGCGCTCACCGGCGTCGGGAGGGCCGTCAGATTACGGTGGCGATATTTATAAAAATATTGTACCCGTTAAAGCTTTTCTTTTTTTTTTTTTTCTTTGAAGGGTATTTTTGATGAATTCTAATGTAAACCATTTTGTTAATTTAATTGATTTTTTTTCTTTTTAGTATGGACTTAAATAAAACCTCACACGAGTCCCCAAGGGCTGGTGGTTCTCTTTGATCTGGCCGAGCTCTTCCCCTGCTCTCTCCCATGCTTTTCCATGCCTTCCTCCCCTCTCCCTGACACTTTTTCTCTGCTAGAAACTCTCCCGTAACCCTTTGCACCCATCGTGTTCCTTCCTGCCGCCTTTCCCCTCGCCTGCCTTCTCCCCTTTGCAGCTGTGAAGGTCCTCCAGCGTTTCTCCATGGCAGCTGGGGGAGGCGTGGGGAGGTTTCTCTGGCTCTCCACCCTAACCCAGACCACCTGCCCTTGAACCCCTTCTGATTAGCCCTGGGTTTTCCCCCTCCTCCCTCCCCACCCTTTTGGGTAATCAGTTGGTGTGTTCGTGTTCTCCTTTCCAGGACTTCTCCATCAGCAGAAGCTGCTCCATCTCTGGAACTTTCGGGCTGGTTGGGTTCGATCACACGAGTGCGGCTCCTTGCCGATACACCCTCTGCCCAGCTGCTGTGGTTCCTGAGCGTGTTTGAAGTATTAAGGTAAAACTTTATATAATACCTTTTACTGGAGATAGAGCAATTCAGCCGGGGCCTATTTACCCTACCCATTTATTTAAAAGTCCAACAATAAAACCAGTCCATTCTGAATGGTAGATAAAATGCGGTGTAATTGATGAATGCCTTTTGGCAAGTGCAGTTGAGTTTCCATGGGGTTTTATACATTATTGACACTGTCAGTGGTTTCAGTGATTGTGGCTACAGCTGGGATATTATTATTACCGTGTTGCAGTACTTCTGTCAGGAGGCTATTGCCGAGGCACAGCTGGAAGCGCTAGTGGCATTTGATGTTCATGACCCGCAGTAATTGTACCATTTTATAACGGGAATTTAGGAAACGCGGGTGAGGAATTAAAGGGTGGCCAGCCCGGTGGCTCCGGCTGGCGGGCGAGGGGACGGGCTCAGGGGGACCCACAGGGATTTCTGTAGCCCTGTGTGGTTCCATTGCTTCCAGAAGGCCAGCACACCCGCTGACAAATATCGCGAGGAGAGCCCTTCTCCTGCCCTCTCTGCCCCGCGGCACTGGATGCTGTTCCGCCCCGCGCTGTACAAACTGCCGCTCACCTGTCGGAGCTCCGGCTGGCGCTGTGTGGAACAAAGATTAAAAACACTTTTCTCCCTGATTGCTGACGTATTGACGAATGAGACGTTTAAAAACAAAACAAAACAAAACAAAACATGTCATGACTTCCACTCTGCGGAGGCCCCCTGTGCCGCACGTGGGTTGCGGCGGTGCGGGCGCCGCCACGGGGACACCGCTGCTAGGAACGCTCTCGCGTTTCTTTTCCCCCTGGCAGGTGGTGTGGGGAAGAGTTTAAATCTTTTCAGGGCAGCGGAGAAACCTCGTATAAGAAATTCCCAGAACAAACCAGCGGACAGACATGACGGCAGCCCGCCTAAGCAAAGCACGTGCACGGCGAATGCTTTGTCCATCAGTGCTTAAGTAGTTGTGTGGCCTCCAACACCTAACAGCGAACACCTTAAACTTGTCTTAATGATTTTGCAGACTGTCTGTGTGCTCTGACGGGTTGTTCCTCTGCTTGGAAGGGGACTGTAAATCAGACCAGCTTGCAGTCTTACCCGTGCTACATAGCTGTGGTGAGAAGCCCGATAAAAGCATGGTCTTTACCTGCAAACAGCATCTCCAGTAATGCAGAAGAGTTAGCTTCTTGTAGAGGAGCAACGCTACCAGAAAATGTCTTCTGCTGGTAGTGGCGATGCTGTCCATCCTTCTTTATTCAACAGTGTTTGGCTTTTTCTTGCTTGGCCACCAGTGCCAAGCATCACAGTGGCACACTGAAGTGCTTCTTACAGTTTTAAACAGGGAGGAGCAACCTTCCCCGAAGACACCAGGGAAGGGGCTCATCACTGGTGTTCATGGAGAGGAGCCCATGAGGGTCCCCTGCGGGCAGGGAGATAGACCAGTCATGGGAAATCACAATATTTACTCTGTACTTGTGGAAGAGCTCCTGGTTGTTGGTTAGGATGAACCTCACAGGAGCCAGGACTAGTGCTGCAGGTCCATAGCATTTTGTAGAGAATAAGAGAATTTTGTTGTGTTCAACAGAGAATCACCAAAATAGCTTAAATAGCTTATGAAATAGATTAAAAGCAAATGATAACCCGAGGGTTGGTGGTGTGAAGTTTTTTCCTTCTGGTGGTTTTGTTTGGTTGGTTTTTTTTTTGGTTTTCTGTTTGTTGTTTATTTTTTTTTTGAGAGGGGAGTGGTTTGGGGGTTTTATTTGGGTTTTTTTTTTAATCATCCAGACTTTAAGAGGAATTTCCATTGCTGCTGTGGTGCTCAGTGTAGAGCTGAGTGACCCTATAGAAAGTATTGCACTTTCAAGTATACTAATCTCTTCGTTAAATCTCTCTTTCCGGAAAAATTTATATGAAAGTTCATAGCATTGAAGACCTCCAAAGACAGTCCCATATGGAATCTGGCAGCACCGTACCCCACCTTTTGGGCGAAGCAGAGGGCTGCAGGCTGCGTTTGCCGCAGTGACTCTGGTGAGGGTGTCCCAGTGCGGGGGTCGCACCTCCTGGGGTGTCTCATGGGCATGGGCCATGGTAAAACAACCACGGGGAGCATCAGTCTGGCACGGGAGACCACGCCGCCATGGTTAAACCTGTGGATTTAACATACATACTTGCTTTGTATACATATATACTTTGCTTTCAAATCTAAATGTTTGCTCTGAATCTTTGGCCACTTTTCTCCCCTTCTTTCATTTTATCTCCTGCCTTTGACTGGTTACAGTCTCAAGATGTTTGCCAAATATTCTGCAGTACAGCAAGAAATCCATGTTGAGAGATACCAAATTCCTGTTAGCTGTTAAGGTTGGAAGAGGTGTGTTAGGTAGCCCATCACATAAAGCTTGATAAAAATCCCTGAGTAAATGCCACAGGAACCCTCCAGGAATAGAGCCTTTAATCTTTAGATCGTCTAAAAGGAGCCTGGTGACATGACTTGGCTTATTGCAGAAAGCTAATTTCAGTGACTCTTGTGATATTGTGAAGATCCTCAAGTCCTTCGCCCCATCCTGTCCTAGGAGGCAGGATTGGGTTCTTGCTCGTGACTTTCCGCCCCCCTCCCCCGCCCCAGTACTAAAATACTAAAAATTACAAAGAAATGAAAAATACTTGGGTATGTCAAAGCACTTTTAGCCTTTTCTAAGTGCTGGATGTGGCTGTTGCTTCTGCTTACCCAGGGCACAGGCTGGTTCAGAGCATCCCAGGCATTTCGGGTGCTGAGGAAGCTCCGTCCCTTTTGTTGTCTAATGGAAAACGAGGTTCCTCTTGTGCTGTTTTATCACCCCTCAAAGCTGGGTGAATAGGAAAGGATGGCTCCCTGGAGTAACGGGTGGGCTGATCACTGCGAAAACACTGTCCTCGGGAAGAAACTGCGGCAGGCAAGAATGGAGGTTTTAATGTGTTCCTTTTTTATCTTAATATTGGTTTCTGAATATTTTGTTTTAAGTGTATTAAGTTTTAAGTTTAAGTTATGAGGCAACCAAACAACAAAGACTCTGAAAAGTAACTTTGCTCATTTAAAAAACGATGGGACCTGTGTACCTAATTCACACTTACTTGAGACATTTTTTTTTTTCTCAGTATTTTTCTCAATAAGTTATAAAACTTGGCAAATCGTCAGTTATTGCTGTTTGTTGAAATAATCTTTCATCAGTGGGGACTATGTAGAAAAACTGTTTTACGGTGTGGTGCGAGTCCTTGTGCATCTGCATCCAAGGTACGTGGGTCACACTGCGCTCTGGCTCGACCCTCTCTGGCTTCGCCCTCCCGGCTGCCTGCGCTCGCGTTTTGAAGCCGCCTCGAATGGGGGGGGATTGGGAATTTGGGGGGTTTGAATGCAGGCTACTGACTTGGTGTAAAATAGACTTTTTTTTTTTTTCTTCCCTACCTGGTCAGGGCAATGCATTTTGATCTGAGCTTGCTGCTATTTCATCCCTGTCTGCAAGTTTATGTGCGTGAAAAGTCCTGGCTGGGCTTTGTTGGGCTGTTGCTTTCTTTTATTTTTTTTTTTTTTCTATTTTTTCCCTTTTTTTTTTTTTTTTGACAGGTAAATAAAATGAAAGAATAAACCTTCAGGAGGTGTAAACCATTCAGTAGCTGAACCTAAAATACTTACTGCGGTATAAACCAACTTAAAAATCTGTCAGCGCTGCTATAGCTTGTGTGACCCACTGGCGCCGCCGAGCACCGTATGAGCGCCCGGGGCCAGTGCTCTGGATTTGGTGTGATATTCTGGAGTTTGGGGGCTGAGAGGGGAACAGAGATGCTCTGTACGAACAGCGCTGCACACCACAGGTGTGTTTTATCTTCTCTTGAATCTCAGCAATGCTGAATTCTATGTTTTCCTTTTTGTCCTACGTTATTAATTAAGCTGTACTAATGGCTAGCTTATAGTTGGGAATTAAATCAGCCAAGGGATAAGAAAGGAGAGGGGTAAAGGAAAGGGAAAGTGGATTTTCTCCAGTGACATTTCACTTCAAGACAAAATACGGTGATTGACGTTAAGATGCGCTGTTGGTACGACGCTGACGATTGTACCCGCACCCAGACCTGTTCAGGGTAAGGTAAAGGTAAAGAATGCACTGTCGATCTTGGTTTTTCAGAAGTTTTTATGGAATAAATCAGACCTTTTGGTAGTTTCTTGGTTCAATCCACTGCTGGCATGTGGTTAAGAAAACAGATTAAGTTTTTAATATGTATAAGCTACTATTATTTACTTTTACACGTACAGGCTAGGAAATGAAAAGCTGGAAAATAATATGAAAATCACACCAGCAGTGTTCTTTGTTGGTGATCATCATCCGTGTCACTTAAAATCGATCACTTGAATGCCCACCCCTCCGGAGCGGCCATGCCCCGCTGCTGGTGAGGACCTGGTCCAGCTCCCCTGCAACACAGCAGAGATGTTATTTGGCATCATGGGTTTGGTATCAACACTGCGCAGGTCCTTCACCTGGGAACTAGGCTCCGTAGCATCATGTCTTCCCATTCAAACCTTCTGGTAGTGCTCTACTGCTAAATTAATTTTAAGACAAGCTTTGAGAACCTCTCATTAACACATACCACTGACACATCATTTTGCTTCCATCCAGACAATTTTAATCCCAGCTGAAACAGCAAAGAGTCACGCTATTGGGAAGAGCGGGAGAAACTTGAGTGTAGGAACCTCCAGTTCCAGCACACACTGCCAATGGGTGACTGGGGGAGAGCCCAGCAAGGGGATGTTCCCCCCAGCCTCCTCCTGGCCTCCATCTTCCCCCCTGCCTCACTGCTTCATCCATTTTATTAATTTTATTTTGTTTTATCACTTTCAAAGTGAGACCGGCTAGCAGTGTATCAAGGCTACTGCTGTCACTTTTGTGACAACCAAGAGAAATCTTTCCCAGGGAGGGGGACAAGGGAAAAAGGTTGCAGGACACCACTGGAAAGGCGAGATTTAAAATCTCGTGTGCTGAATGAAGTGGATGAAGTGGAGGGTTAAGAGGAAGTTATCAGGTAAAGAATGTTAGGAGGCAGGGGAAAAAAAAAGTTACTGTTTGGGGCAAAAGAGGTGGAGTACTGGAAAAGGATGCAGGGTGCAGGGAAGGATGCTCAGGAAGAAACATGGGGGTGCCGAGGTGTCTCTGCCCAGAAACGCAGCTGTGTGGTCCACGAAGGCAGTGGCCATGGGGAGGCTGTCCTTGGGCGGGGGAGGCCTGAAGTGCAGGGAGAAGTCTGGATGCAGAGGCTGGGAGGAGAACAGGTCTCTCGAGAAGATGGGTGAGATGGAGGATGCCACCTCTCAGGCTGGTAGGGAATACCCAGAGAATTTGAGCTTGCATGTGCTTTCCCCCAGGACCCAAGAAATACATGTGCTGTAGCCTTTTTGCTGCAATTGGGCAATTCTCAGTCCCAGGGGCAAAATCGATGCCACCAGTGACCTCTACCACCAGTGACGTGTGCCACCCCGAGAGATGCCCAGCCCTGTCCTACCTGAGCCTTTTAGGGGCAGAAATCTACCTACATAGCTGCCTGCTCTGAGTTTGTACCTCTAGGACATCAAAAATACCATAGTTGTATTAAGACAATGCTCATCTCGGGTTAATTAGTTTCTTTGCAGGGCTAATTAGCTCAAGCTGAGCGCTGTGCTAACACACCTGTATTGCTTCTACAACAGAGGCAGTTTGTCTGGGAGGAGGTCAGCTGTAATTTCTTTTTATACTCCAGATTCAATCAAAGTTCATGTCTGGGTTCATTCTGAGCTTGGGAATAAAATTCAGGACAGTTCTTATTTTATGTCAATTGGTTCTTATCTTCTTAATCTCAAACTTCAATGTTTGCCCGGCAGAAGCAGTTAGCTGTTATGAAAGGCCTTGTGCTTCCGTGGGAGATGATGGGAATTTTACTTTCAATTTTGGTGGAAGTAGAAGAAAGCTGTGTAACATTAATCTCGTATCAAGACATAATCTAGGCACACCTAGGGGCTGAATGGATGTTTTGTGCAAAAATTGATAAACAGTTGATCGACAGAAAGAGCTGAACCTTACTTCTGCCGCGCTGACCTGCAGCAGGGGCTCTGTAATTTACTTCTTACCGTCCTTCCTCCTGAAGTGCCTCCCCTGGAAGATGGTGATAAAGTGAATGTCTAAGTGTTGTAATTTGTTAATTATTTATTTTTTTTCTTTTCTTATTGTGATTTGGAAATTGAAATGCGAATGCCAGGAATAGCTGATATCAAATACATTGCGTGTAAGCGTGACTGTACATTGCAAACGCACCAGGATGCTCATGGACCTGCGCAGGATCTGGCGGGGGGTCAGGGAGCCCCACTCTGGTGAATCCCCCCCGGGCACTTTTCCAAGCTGTAGTATTTAATTAACCATTTCTTCTTTTGACAAAGCATGCAAACTGGTGTCACTTTTTCAGAATTAAAAAAAAAAATAATCTTATGCAATTAAATTTCAAAAAGATCAATTTAACTATTTTATAGCAAAATTTCTTATATGTGAACATTTTAATGATATCGTCCATTTTAAGAGCTGAGCGTACTTTATAAATATTTCTTGTAATACAGATAGCAAAGCTGGACTCTGGTTCCTCAGACGGTATCTTGTTCAAAATAAAAGTAAATATGGGAATATTTCCATTTTACAAAACTAAAACCATTTGATCCCCAGTAATATAGCACTGCTCTGAAAAATTTAAATAATAATAAATATTGCATGCCGAACAACATTTTTGAAGGTGCTGCCAGTATTCTCAATGCAGTTAATAAAGTAGTCACAAATGATTCTGCCCACTTTTGTCCCAAAGAGGATCATATTTAATGCTCCATTTAATTTGCTCAAATGTCAGGGAACATCAAAAGGGGAAATTTATTGTATTAGTCACTGAAAGAGATATAGTAGGCGCATCATGCTATCTAAAGATGATTAATAAAAATAGCTATTGATTTTGCAAAGTCAATAAATCCAGCTGTTCAAATGATAGTATTAGTCAGTCGAAGGGACTAGTTTAGTTTGTTTGGGTCTCTGCAGATATATCTGCAGCCGCTGCTGCTCTCCCAACTGGGGAAGGAGGAGAAGGAGCGGCGCTGGGTCATCCCTCCCTGGGACCAGACGCGGATCTGCGTCGCCCGCTAACGGGAATCTTTGAACCGCAGCACAAACACGAAGTCTCACTTGTTTCACTCAAAGATAAGTGCAAAAATCCTGTTGCTCTCGCCAACCTGCTGATGAGGTTTTGGGTGAGGCAGGCTGGATAAATACACCACTGAAGCACGTTCAAGCCATTGAAAAGAGAGATACAAGTAAATAGATGTCAGAGAAAGCCTAGATAACCAGATTTTTCAATTGCTACTTTTTTTTTCTGTTTTTTTGGTCACAGTTCTTGTCACTCTGGTTTTCATCAGTGTGTAGACCTGTTGGCACCAATCTAACAAACATCCCACGCGGTGGCTGCAGGTTTGTCGCAGCCTTTCTTCTTCACTGGCCGTGCTGCCTGTGCCGCACAGGGTTGCGCCAGCTCTCCCTCACCAGGGTTCCAGGTTTCATGTCATTTATGGTGTCTTTAACAACATTTTATTTTTTAATTATTTTTTTTTCTCTGCAATTTTATGCATAGAAATACTCCTTAGCCTCTCACTCTGCCTGGCCTCATCCCTATAATTCTCATTCCTGGCATAGTCTTTGCTGGTATTTAGAGAGACAACAATCTCGTCCCTCGCTCCTCCACATAACAGGGCTTCGGGAAAACGATTTCAGCAATTTACAATTTTTGTGAATCGCAGCTTTTCCCTCTCTGAATAACTTTTACAGGAACAAATTCCAAGAAAAACACTCTGGCCGTGTTTGCAGAGTAATTCTCACAAAGCCAGGTCAAGCTCGCTGCATTCATCTCCCAGTGGCGTAAGCCTTGAACTCTGTTTAATACTTTTTAAGAAACCTAAAATAAGTCAGTATTTGGCATCAGACAGTGGAAAGCACTGGCTGATTTCAACACTTCTTTTTCTGTTTATTTTCTCAGCAAGTCCAGACGTCATTGTGCTAATTTTTCTTGGGTTGACGATGGGAAAAAATTAAGGATGCTAACTTCAGTTTAAAAATATTTCTTCAGCTATATCATTTCTACATTTCCTTTCTATGCTCTCAAGCAGCTGAGTTTCGCTTGCAAAAACATTCATTATAAATTTGCAGATAGTGCAGAGATTGCCATGGACAGTTAACGATGAGCATGGAGTTACCTAGATCTTTTGCTAGGGGAAACAAGCCTCTGTAACTTAAGTACTAAAATCACTTACTACTGAAATGCAGAATAAATTACAGGATGGGGTACATCATAGCAGCTTTGAGGATTTCAGGATGATAATGCTTAATTTCTGAGACTCCACCATGATGCTGCGATCACAGTTCTAATTAACAATAGGTAAGTATAAGCTCTTGGTACCTCTCACTAATAGACGGGCTGAACTATCTGTCACCTGAAGTATTTAACCAGAGACGAGACGGACTCCTTAAAAAGTCCTCAGGCTGTTGGTTATTGTGTTCCATGCAGAAACGGAAGAGACGCGTTGAGTAGGCGGTGCGTTATGGGGGGAAGGCTAAACCATCGCTGTGTGCTTGTTTGATTTCTGATGGGAACTTTCCTCCTGCCCCTACGGGAATGGCCCAGCACTGAGATTCCTGACGGCCGTTAGCGGTCCCTCGCTGCGGTCTGTAGGAAGCAGGAGCCTCCGTGTGTTGGGAAGTCGTGAGCTGCTACAAACCTTCTCGCCTGCTCCTCTGGTTAACCAGAGCTGTGCTGCTGCTCTCTCCTTAACGTGACCCAAACCTTTCCAGCTTGGGTTGGATTTGTCTGTTGATATCTCTTTAGATTTTTAAGGTTTTCCTCTTCCTTTTTGAGAACGTAAGTTATTATGGGAAACAAACGTTAAAATACTCAGCCTCCAGGTCACAAGCCGACGTCTTTCCCAGGCACCTGAAAGCTCAGCCAAGGCGTGCGGCGTGCCATTGCAGGGGGTATTGGGGGGCTGCGTTCTGCCTACCAGGGCAGTCGGCAAACTCGGTGTCTTGCCTAGGAGCAAGGTCTGGAGCTGCGTCCGCCTCTTAAACCAGCCCGGTGTGACTGGGAAGCATCCCCCCAGCCCGTTGAGTCAGAACTGGTGTGACGTGAAGTTTTCTAATCCTAAACCCGTTTAGTACCTCTATCTTGGGTGTTAATCTGCATGGTGGAACCTTGTCGAATGTCTTTTTGAAAATTGAAGTATACGACATCTACTGAATTTCCCTTATCTACCGCAGCAGTAGTATCTTCAAAGAACTCCGGGGATTAGTTAAGCACAAACCAGCATGCTGAGAGCCATGCTGCTGTCCTTAATCACACCCTCCTCCTCCTCGCCGTGCCTCCCTCGGGAGGGTTTCCCATAGTTTCCCTTCCATGGATGTGAAACTCCCTGGTCTATGGTTGCCAGTTTGTCTTTTTAAAATAACTGAGCTGTGTTTGACAGGTTCAGAGCCTCTGTAATCTCACCCAAAAGTTTATGAGCTCTTTAAAATGTCCATTAAAGATTCACAAGTTGCCCTGCTCATTATTTGACATTATAATTTAAGCACATCCATTCTCCTATCATTTTAGGTGTTTTTTTTTTTTTTTTTAAGCTTTTCTTCTTCATGGAAGTGTGTTTATAAAAACTCGTGGTGGTAGCTGGTTTCTTGCTGCCGGCATACCCAAGCAGGCAGAGGGGCAGGGAGGGGATGAGTGGGTGATGCTGGAATAGGGAGGCTGTGGTCCTCCATGACACCGATGATCTCCGGATTGCCAGGAGGGATGAAGCACCCGTCTTAGGTGAGCCCAAAGTGCTCCTCACACCGGCCAGTCTCACATCCCCCTTCTACAGCTTGGCTGGAGACCCCGATGACCCCGCAGCTCGGCCGTGCACCGAGCTCTGCCGTCGGGAAGAGGACCGAGCTGAAGGAGCTCATTGTGTGTGCCATGGGGAGGAGGAGAGTGGAAGGAGATGCCGCAGGGCAGGGGGTCCTCCCCACGAAGGGGAGGATGGTGGCAGGGCAGAAATGTTGGTCCATTATGCCAGAGAGCAGATAATGTCCCCTGCATGGGTATTAGTCTCGGTGGGTGCTGAACCGTGGCAGCTTCTGAAGCAGGCACCCAAGGAGACCTAATCTGGTGGTGAATGGAGACATTAGTGAACATACTTCTTTGTAAAAGTGTTCTTATCTCAGACCTTGCATATGTACTGTGGGCTTCTGCAGCTCCCGTGATAAGTAGTACTCCTTGTTTCATTGAATGGCGGAGTAAATAGTCACATAAAACCCATATAATTTGCTGGCTTGCAAGTTAAAGCCCCAGGCAGTCTTATCACTTCTTTTGTCATGTCCCTTACACTTCTAGGGCAATTCCGTGTCAAATTGCTCTACATTTTGCACCCTGACCCAGCAAAAGTGGAAGCCTGCAAAAAACTTACCATCTCTTCATCTTTTTTTTTTTTTTTAATTCTTTTACATTTTCTACCTTATGAACTGAAGTATTTTTTTCCTTCCAGAGAACTAAATGTACCTCTGCAGCTGCACCGAGAGCACATCATTTCACCAGGGCTCGTCTGTGTTATCAAAGTACAAAAGAAAAACATCAGTGTTTGACTAACTTTAAAAGTGAAGATATTAATTATTGAGCAGCAGAGGAGATCTTACCTTAATACTGATGTTCAGGCAGATACCATATTTATCTTAAAGTACCCCAGAGCAAAGAACCCGAGAGGAAGACGGTTACCTTTGCAACCATATTTATCATGTAAATAGCTCAGAAAAGGATACTGCCAGTTACATCTTTAAAATACAAAAATGCATGCATTTCACTATTTTGTAAATGCCAGAGAGATGCAGCATCCGTTAGAGTTAACGGTGCGGCACTTTTGTGTTCAGTAGCATGAATCATTAATCATGAGGCAGGCCATATTCTTGTACTGCTTCTGCTTTCATTACTTGGCCTAATTAAACAGTTCTCTGAACTGGAATCTCAGATTCCTCTGTTACAGATTATCATTAATTATGGTGAAAGTGCTCAGAGATGTTGGACTCAATTATATTCTGCTCAACTCTGGCACGGCGTGATTCATTGCACAGCCTGCTCTGCAGATGTACTCTTTTCTTATCTTGCACTCCCACTTTTGTAAATTGGGCTCTGCCAGCCAACAAACTAAGAGTTATGTGCCGCGTTTTCATTAAAAACATGTTGGAGAAGCGCACACCAATTAAGGATTCTGTATTTTATGCCGAACGAGGAGCTGAGCGCCGGGTTTGGGAGGAAGAGCTGAGCGAAGCAGCCGCTCCGCGGCTGAGTTCGTGGGCGCTGCTGTGGGCTACCGCGTCTCCGCTTTGGCTCCGGAATCTTCCTCTCCTCCACCTCCCACGGCAGCGGCCCCGGGAGGGCTGGCGGGCCAGCGGGCGCCGCGCGGGTGTCAAACACAGCCCGCAGCCGGGGGATGTTTGCAGACATCGACCCTCTTCCTCCATAGCATTAGCGATTTAAATGCCGTTAATAGCCCCAGCAGCCAGGAATTTTTCTTGTGATTAATGCAAAAAGTAGCGATAGCATATACCGGTAGCGTAACACTGTTAATATTAACACATAACCAGCCTTAACACCTCTTACTTCTACCAGACATTGTTTAATAAATTAACACACAAAGTAAATGCACGGGTTTGCAGGTTGGCATTTTAAAATGGTTTATGTTCTAAATTGAGCCAAAATTTAAAATTATAAGCACCAAGAATTAAAAAATAAAAAAAAGAAAAATAGGAAATGCATAGGTGGTGTAAAAATAAAAAAAAAAAAGGAGTTTGGTTTTTTTTCTTTCCTTTTATACTTCTGACAGATTCAGACTTTTAAAAATCAGTGGTTGCACCCGCTGGCTGTACTTCATGAATATCTGTAAGGTGACATTGTGGTCAATTAAGTCCCCTTGCACCGGGTAAAAATATATTATGGTAAAAGTGATGCGATCTGACTCAGGGATGAGAACTGTAAACAGCCGCGCGTCGCTCCTCAGGGAAAGCACCCACCACATGGCGCCGACGGGCGAGGTGCCCGGCATCGCCCTCGTGGCCGCTGGCACAGCCCAGGTAACGGTGCCGTACCCCCGGCGACCACACACGCCAGGGGGCGGCGGGGCCGCGCCGTCCCTCCTGCCTCCCCGCCGCCAATCCTGAGCTAACGCCCAAGCGATCTGCTTTAGAGCTCAGCTGTTCGTAAAGTAAAATAGATTGCCGACAAAATTGCTTACGCTGCTTATACATTGTCAACGTATAAGTATTTACAGATTGCAGGTTAACGTGGCTCAGATGAGAGAGCCTCGGCTAGAAAAATTTTAAAATTCAGCGTGTGGAGAATTTATTTTCATCATCATCTTTACGCCGAGCACGAGATGTGTTTTTACTGATATATGATTAGCTAATTCACCTGCGGTAAGTGGATTTGTTTCTCCGTGTCAAAATATACACTGGGTTTTATCTACAGGTAGATTGAAGCAGAGAGTTCTTGATTAAGTTATCAGGAGAGCAGCACAGTTTGTACTTGGTGTTTGATTGCAATGACAAAAGCCATCTAATACACAAATAATTGGCGGCGGGACCAAAAGGGATGTGGGGTTCCCGCTGTTCCGCCCAAGAAACGTGGGCTCAAAACCCTGCCACGAGGGAAGACGAGTTTGGCCACCTTGTCCTCCTCCCTGGCTGCTCAGACTGTAAATTGGCATCACCGGGGTGATGGGGAGGAGGAGAGGGCACCCACCACGGACCCTCCGTGTCCCCCTTTTGCGGGTCCCCCTTCTCCTCCTGCAGCCTGCGTGGAGCAACGGTGATTCCAGTGTGATGTTATTCGGGTGCTCCAGTCCGTCCGGGCGTCCGGGGACACGGGGAGTCAGAGGGGGACACAACGGTGGCCTGTGGTTGTATTTAGAGACCCCGGTGGAACGTCCCCCCTTTGTCCCTGCGCCGCCAGAGTGGCTGATTTACAGCAAAGCCCCCCAAAGTTGGACGTGGGAGCTTTTGGGCATCGCCGCATGCATAGTCTCATTTTCCGCAGGAGTTGCGGGTTTTAATATATATGAAAATCAGTAGTCTTGTATCTTTGCATATGTGCCTTTTGTAATATAATTTTGACAGATGGTGAGCTAGATAAATCTAGCTCCTTGCTATAGAAAACCTTGGCTTGACTTGCGCTCTCCAAAAACTTGCTTTAAACTGCTCTTGCATTTTATTTTTTAAATATAGATGTATTTTTTTTTCCTGGTCTGCTTTTGTTTTTATTTTCAATATATCTGCCAAGTATTTCCACCCCTGATTTCCACATACAAATTGCAACTGAGCTCTGATTTCTTTTTTTTTCTTTTTTTTTTTTTTTTAGCCCCACTTAGTGCATAATGCCTGTGACTTTGCTATTCTGCATGTCTCCTTATTAAAAATAAATATGCTACCCTGTCCCTGTTTGCACCGTCTACCATTCTGACAACAATCCTGACAAATTCTTACTATTTAAGGGTGGTGAAAAAAAACTCGACCAGGAAGCAGTTTCCTCTCCTGCCAGCTCCAGACAGACTGCTCATTGAAAATGTAATACACTGCTGCCATGTCACAGGTCAGCTGGCAAATGGCAATCTGAATTTTAAAAGGAATATGAATAAAATTCTGTTTTATTTTGAAAATGAACTTTGTGCCCTCCATCATGAATCCAATATATGTCTTAATCTTCTATGCTCTTGAAGCCTGCGGCTCCTGGCTGAGTCCTTTGACTCCTGAACCTAATAAGGAAATAGGTTGTTTTCTCATCCTCGCCTCATTTTTAGAGGGGCTGAAACAAACAGTCCCTATTTCAAATGTAATTGGTAAAGCATAAAAACATGTGTGTTATATAATTTTTAGGTTTACGGCGCAGCTCGGCGCTGGGATGTTTTATTTTAAAATTTGATTAAGACGTTATACCTTTGGAAATAACGCTGTCAAGATTCCAAATCGGAATTTACCAACGGCGGCGTTTCATGTTTACCTTGCGGCCGCCCACGTGAAGCCGATAAGGGATGAAAGGGGCGGCAGCCCCTTCGGCCGGGACGCTCCTCGTTTAACCTGGGCTTTATTTACAGCCGGGCACCGACAGCTCCGCGTTTGCAGCAAATCGTGGTCTTTAAAAATTGCGGAGGGATGGAGGGAGGGACGCTGCCGTCGATGTGTTAATGACGTCTGATGGGCTTTTTAAAGGCTTTTGTCTAAGATGCTATATGGCTTTGTACTGGCGGGGTGCGTATATATATTTACATGTAGGATGGTTCCCATGGCCGAGGACGCTCTCTCCGGTCCCAGGTGTCATGGCACCACCGGGCTGGTGCTGGTCCCCGCTCGGGGACGCTGAGCATCCCTCGCCTCCCCACGCGCAGTTGTGTGCCGCTGCTGAATAGGCGCAATCGGGTGTCCGGGTGCTCTCCTCGTCCCTTAATCGCAACTGTGTGGCATCGCGGTCCCGCTGACCGGCTCCCAGAAATCAGTGCTGGCGTTTGCCTCTGTTTGTTAGAAAACCACCAGGGTGGCTTTTCACCCAAAGCCGCCTCGCTGATTTGCTGTGCTGGTCGGCGGTGCGGGGTCCGGCCAGAAAGCGTAACGAGGACTTCTGCGAATTAGGGGCATTTTCTCTCTTATTAAACCGGGATGCGTGTTTGAAAATTTACACTGAATTTGGGGAATTTCTCCTCAAACACAGGAGAAAAAAAAAATCCCCCAGTCTGAGAGGAGATAGATAGACAGATATCTCTCTGTGTGCATGAATATATTTTTGTATATATTAAAAATATATATATACATATGCATTTAAGTAACCAGCCGACATTTTCTTGCACACCCAAGAAGTCAAACACACAATGTTTCCCAACTTTTCTCTGTCTCCCAAGCCCTGGCCATACAGCAGGTAGCCAGGCGTGGAGGCTTCTTGGTGGAGCATGACTGTTTCGGAGGCAGTGTCCCAGCTCAGCAGGGCACTTGAGCAAGTGCCTAGCGTGAAGGAGGAGCCTGATGCCCCCGGGAGCTCTCACACGCGTGAAGTGACGCGTTTACTCGAGTGCTTTGTTGATCAGCACCTAAATGAGTTTCCCACAGCCCAACCCCGAGGTGGGTTCCTGCCCGGCATTGGTGTTCTGATAAGCTCCGCAGACCCTGCCAGAAGAGCTCCTGGTCCACAGCCCTTACCGCCAACCTCTCGACTTTCCATCCCAAGTTTCTCCTCTGCCCTTTCAGGTTTTGCTGTCAGGTTGCTTCCTACACAACGTGCTTCCCCTCTGAAGGAGACTTCTCTGGGGCTGTGGGATGGGGATGCAGTGACCTGGTGAGTGCAAGCGCCCGCGGTCACTGCCCTCTCCTCAGGTCCCACCGGCCCCAGCGTGCTGCTCCCTGCTGGGTGCCGCTACCTGCTCTTTGCAAATAACGAGGCTTTGAGGTACCATACCATGGTCCAGGTGCTCGGAGGTAATTATTTTCATCATTCACTGGAAAATTAAAAGGAGACTTCAGATTATCTGTACTTTCTGGATTCTGACGTGTAACCCTCCAGATGAGGTCAAGGTTCCTCTCCCCCTGGTTTGCCTGTAGGTGACTGCTGTGGGAATGGCTGAGCTGGGGGCTCACCATGGTGGGACGTGGGGCCGTGTCAATAGGACAGTCCCGCCAGAGCCTGTCTGCAGCAAGTGCCAAGAGAAACAACCGAAAGGAAGCACGGAGCAGGGAGGAAGCAGCTCAGGGGTACCCAGAAGGACCAGTTTCCTTTTCCTCCCCATTCTGTTTCTACCGAAGGAAGCAATTACTGTTATGTTTCCTCTGTGATGCTGCTGAGGGACCAGGAACCTGCCTGGAGGACAGAGGAGCAGCTCAGGATCCCACTGGAGGTGTGGAGCCACAGCAGCTTAGGTGACCAGAGCACTGCGTGTGAAATGGGTGGTTTGCTTCTCAGAAATGGATGTGGGATGCTGGGGAGAGGGGGGATGCATTTTTTTTTCTTTTTTTTTTTTGTGCTTTTCTTCCACATATTTTGAGATTCTACCATGACTTTTGTGTTCTTGTGATCTCAACATGGCTCAAACAGAACCGTCTCCTGTCCTTTGCAAGTAGCACTTTCCACCCAGTCTTGAAACACAGCTAAAATGTACTTAGATGTGGATGCAGAGCCCATTCTCGTAGCTTCACGAGATACTTTATAAAAATTTTATTAAAAGTTTTAAAATAAAAACTATATAAAACCGGAATTTTTAACTTACAATACCTGAAGTCAGAAGTTAGGTTCTCACCCATATAGACTAAATTGAAAGACTTGAGCAATTTTCATCTGCTGATCTTTGAGGGCTCTCTTATGAGGCTTGGTAGAGAGGAGGTAGGAAAGGGTATATAGGAGATTACTGCATCTGGTCTGTCAGGAAAATAAACCTGTGCCAAGTGGAAAGACCCCTGTCAGCCTTTCCCTGCTCCTACATATGGGATCATGTTAAAAACAAAACAGAAAACCCCAACCAACCAAAAAAACAACAAAAAAACCCCAACCCAGAAAAACAGGAAAAAAAAAAAAACAGAAAAATACCCCACAAAAATACCCCCAAAACCTGTCCTAGGAACCTCAAGGGACTTGTGTGGTGTTTGAGTTAGGGAAGCAGATGGAAATGTTGGGGTAAGTCACAATATACAGTTGTGGTATCAAAGCCTGTAACATCAACCCCCAGAGAGCCCAGCGGATCCCGATTTGGTCAAAGACATTTAATTTGCAAAAGTGTCAATGGACACCGGAACATGCCAGAAGGTCAGAACACACAAACTTTTGGGGAAGGAACAGGGAAGGAAGACTCTGGGCACACAGGGTTCATTGGAAATGCATTGAATTAGCTTTAAAAAGTCGCTGTAACTCTAAATACTGCATTGCTTAAAAGTCTTTAGGAATATTGACAATTGTTTTCTGAAATGACCACACTTCCAGGACAACTTGGTGCTTAGCATGCCTAATTTCAACAGGTAGCGGGTAGTCTGCCTTTGGGCAGAATATCTTGTTCTAGTCAGGACCATTTTGTTGACCAATGAAGGTCTGACCATTGTTGTTAATCAGATAAATCTTTGTACTTGAAGTGGGTGTATAATGATTTACTTTTTTTTTCTTTTTTGGTTTTTTTTTTCAGTGATGAAATATGTTTTGCCTATCAGAATTGAAATAGTGAGCACATTTGGGACAGTCTGGTGCGTTACTTGGCAGGAGGACGGGGCTGAGCACCATCACGGGCAGGATGGGGCCATAAGCCCTTGAGGTCTGCAGCGAAAGCAAGCCGCCGCTCGGCAGATGTGTTGGGCAGCACACAGGAACAATAATAATAACAATAGATACAGATTTTGGGATAGCACACATTTTCAAATCGAAAAATACAAAGGAAATTCACCGAGTTAGAGATTCGCTGGAATTTCCACAGTGCCTCAGGCAACGCAAGAATTATGGCTGTAATATACCCAGGAGTGATGTAGAACATGGAAACCCCACTGTACCTGACACGCTGTAAGAAGGTCAGGTATTTGGGGGCTGGGGAGTGTCCCTGGGCTGCGAAGCAAAGCAATTATTTCATTACCCATCCATCTCTCATTTAGAACCAGCTCCTGTTTGTGTTTGATTGCTGTACTGATAATGATGATGTTGAGAATTGCTGTGATGAGAAATTGCAATCAGCTAAATAGCAGCAGAGGTTCCCCCGGGGAAAGGGACTTAGGTAATCCCACACCGGATTGTTTTGGGCTTCTACCTCTTTGTCTGGTTGAAAGCGAGCCGGGCGGAAACTAGGTACCGGCAGGTAGGTTGAGGTTACGGTGCCGAAGGAGGGTAACCTACAGGCAGGGCAAGCGGCTTCGGAGTTTTTTGCGTTTTCTGTCGTTCCTGGGAATGCCAGCTTTCGGTGTGTGCATGCATAGTGAGAATACATCCGTACGTATAAACCGTTTCGACTGTTGGTGAAAGATGATGCGGGATGTGCAGTTATCTCATCTCTCACAGCGCGTGGGACGGCACCCGCCTCCTGGAAAGGAGCGTAAAAGGGTCACATTTCCGCACCGGTTTAGCATGTCTCCGTACTTGGCATGGCATGGAAGCAATAACGGGATAGATCAATCTGCCAGCACGCGTCCCTCTTACGGCTGCTCCGACAAACTGCCGGACTGTTGCTATAGCAATGCCAGCTTTTGAGGACACCCTTTACTAAAATTCTCCCTTCGGATGCACTGAATCCCGGATCAACCCCCCCCTTGTGCCGGCCCCGGCCTGCTCTGCCCCCGCCACCGCTGCTCCTCGGCCGGAGGAGGGAAACAAGAACGGCGCTAGAGCTAAACTTAAAATGAAACTGAGCTAAAACCTGTTGAGAATGTCTAAGAAAGCATAGTTTACATTTTTTGGGGGTTATGATTACAAAGCTAATTTCACTCGTGGATGAAAGGGAGGTCAAGTTCTAAAATATAATTGCTCACTGATATTAATAGTTGCACCCCAGTAATTACTGTCCTTGCCTTGTAACTTGAGGGACAAGCTGGGAGAGTTGGGGGGGTTCAGCCTGGAGAAGAGAAGGCTCCGGGGAGACCTTACAGTGGCCTTCCAGTATGTGAATTGTGCCTACAAGAAGGCTGCAGAGGGACTTTTGGCAAGAGCCTGTAGTGATAGGATGAGGGGGAATGGTTTCAAACTGGAAGAGGGCAGGTTTAGATGAGATCTGAGGAAGAAATTTTTCCCTGTGCGGGTGGTGAGCCCCTGGTGCAGGGGCCCCCGAGAAGCCCCGAGAAGCTGTGGCTGCCCCATCCCTGGAAGTGTCCAAGGCCAGGTTGGATGGGGCTTGGAGCAACCTGGGCTGGTGGGAGGTGTCCCTGCCCAAGGCAGGGGGTGGAACTTGATGATCTTTAATGTCCCTTCCAACCCAAAACATTCTGTGATTCTATGAAATTCTGCATACAAAACATTGGGATGGCCCTGCAGGCACGATGTGCTCTGCCACTGGCAGCAGCTGATCCCCGCCGTGTCTTCAGCCCGTGGCACTGCCCCTTGGCATGAGGCAAAAACCTGAAACTTTCCTTTAATGAGGCAGATTTCCCCCATCCTTGGGCTCGGGAAATGCCTGGTTTGTTGCTCAGTTCTTTGTGCCCTCTCCCCTGGACTGTTGGTGGGATTGTCCTCACCAGCTTCCCATCACGCTGCCATCACCACTACCCCTTCTGCACACCCCCAGGTCCCCACAGGGAAGGGAGCTTGAAGTTTTAAGGAGCCTTGTCCTGGGCACGCAGCCCTGAGCAAAGGCAGGATTCCCAACAGCCTTCCTGGGAAGCACGCTCTTGCTGCGCTCATCCCCTGGCTACCTCTGCGCCGTCCATCTGCCATGCGTGGCTTGGTGCCAACCTCCCGAGGGGAAAGAAATCCCTAAGGGAGATTACGGAGCTTGGTAGCGAAATAGGCGGCATTACCGAAGGCGCTGTGCCCATGGCTGTATTACAGAGGTGAGGTTGCCCACACGGTGGGGGAGCTCGCTGACTACGCGTGGGCAGACATCACCCGAGCATCCCTCCTGCCCATGCGCCGGCAGCACCGTCCTGCCCCTCCCAGGCTGTGGAGGAGCCGCTGGTGGCTCTTCGCTCCACCAAACTCCAACGTTTTGTTTCTTGCTGCCTTCTGCCTCCCACATTCGCGACCAGCCAGGGGGAACGGTAATCAGCATCTGCCACCAAGTGTGAAATAAAGTAAAAGTCTTCTGGTCGCCAGGGTGGACCATGGGCAAGGCCAGAAGAGAATGAAATCCTGAAGAAGACAAAGCTCACATCTAAACCGTAATCTTCTGCAGCTCAGGCCTTCTGCTGTGGGACGGAGCAGCAGCCCCATTTGCAGCTTCCTTGGGGTTGCCTGAGACACAGCTATGCGTGTTATGATGTGCTGTTTACAGTGAGGCCGTTATTCACCCAAATAGAGATTAAATGGCCTCAAGGATGAGGTCTGGAGAGGGGAGGGGAAAAAGATATGCCCAAATTGGAGGCTGCAGGTGCCAGCCACAGGGGTGCCAGTGGGGATGCCAGCGGGACAGGATTCGTGGGCTGGGCACAGTTCAGGCGTCCAAATGGTTTGTTGATATTAACGAAGCAAATGTGTTCTCATCTTTTGCATATATATTCTCTTGTGCTCTCCAGCCTCATTTACTCACACCCAGGCATACATGTACAGCTGTTTGTTTTCCCAAAGGAGTGAGTAACAACAATAAGATTCTGCGGTTTATGAGAATCACAGAATCACAGAATCATCAGAGTTGGAAGGGACCTCTAGAGATCACCCAGCCCCACTCCCCTGCCAAAGCAGGATTGCCCGGAGCACATTCCTCAGGACTGCATCCAGGCGGGGCTTGAAAACCTCCAGAGAAGGGGACTCCCCCCCTCCCTGGGCAGCCTGTGCCAGTGCTCTGTCACCCGAACCGTAAAGAAGTGTTTCCGTGTATTTGAATGGAACTTCCTGTGTTCTAACTTGTGCCCATTACCCCTCGTCCTGTCACTGGGAACCACTGAAAAGAGCCTGGCTCCATCCTCCTTCAACCCACCCTTTAGATACTTGTACGCCATAATAAGGTCTCCCCTCAGCCTTCTCTTCCCCAGGCTAAAGAGTCCCAGCGCTCTCAGCCTTTCCTCATAAGGCAGATGCTCCAAGCCCTTCATCATCTTAGTTGCCCTTCGCTGGACTCGCTCCAGCAGTTCCCTGTCCCTCTTGAACTGGGGAGCCCAAAACTGGACACAGTATTCCAGTTGTGGCCTCACCAGTGCAGAGTAGAGGGGGAGAATGACCTCCCTCGACCTACTGCCCACACTCTTCCCTATGCAGCCCAGGATGCCATTGGCCTTTTTGGCAACAAGGGCACATTGCTGGGCCATGGATAATTTACTGTCTACGAAGTTCCCCAAACCAGCAGGTTTATGTTCGAGCAGAACGTTTGACATGGGGTCCGGCATCCGCTATGGGTTTGGTTCTCACGCTTGTGACTGTGCAAAACCCATTCAGGCTGTTACCGTTTGTAGAAGAAATAAGTCCAATGCTTCCTGCTGCTTCCATTTCTTCACTTTTCCTCACTGGTTTTTACTTTTGGTACGGTTTTAATTCCTATTCCTCATAAAATACATGTAATGCTCTAACATGAACGTGATGTGAGAAATATACCTGGTGGTAAGTGGAAGCAGCTTTAAAAGGGAAATTGTGCTAAAGCAGAGACGGGAGTGACTGTTGTACCTCTTATTCATTTTGCACATTTTGTGGCATCTTTTAACCCAGGTAGGAGAGGAAATTCAAAGCAGGCAAACGGTCTGAAAAGGGCCACGTACAGTCTGAGTTAAACACTCACAGGAACTTCAGCCAAGTGAGACACATTCATTATAACCGAAGTATCTGAAATTACATGGGAAACAGCTGCCACAATTGGCAGATTATGGTTCAAGTACTTGTAAATTTTTATGATTCTGAAATGTGTATTTTTTGAAAGTGTAAGAAAAGCATCTCGGTAGGTTTAGAGAACAGTGGCAGCTTTATAAAAAAAAAAAACCAACCCAAACTTCTCAGCTGCGTATGACTCAAACCAGGTAGAAGCAGCTCCGCATCCCCAGTGTGGCATCACCGGGATGCGGCCGGGCCGGTGGGGCTGCCTGGCTGCTGGTCCCCGTCCCCGCGGGGACAGCCCAGAGGGAAGGGGTGGGCTGCAGGGGTCCTCCCCCACCTTCGGCGGCAGGATTAGCAAATTGGAGACTAATCCAAACCCCCTCTAACCTACTGGGATTCATTAGCCGAAGGTTTAGAATTATCTTCCAGGTTAAACAAAAGAATTAGGGGTTTTTGCATATCTCTGTGAGGTAGTAATCCTCCAGAGATCGTAGATTGTCTCGGTAATATTTTTTTCCCCTATACATTCCTGTAACAAAAATCTCTGAAAATAATTTCTGGAACGCTTACCAGGGTTACTGTGAATGCCTGTCTTAAATAAGGATATTACACTTAATTAAGCATTATGCCTGTGGGGCCGAGCGTGTAAGGTTCATCTGAGAAGTCTCAGGTTATATGAATTTATAGTTGAACGAAATGGCTTGAGCAACTTTTAAGATTAGGGCTGTTGGCTGATGAGGAAATTTAAAATGTTTTTAGAGGAAAAAATTCTGGTATAACCTAAATAAAGATTGTGTTGTATTGCTGTGTTAAAAGTGCGGTAAGCATACATGGATCTTTAGTCATGGTCAGATGAAATCAGAAGTGCTTCCTTTATCCTCACCACAATAAGAGGATTATTATTTTAAAACAGTTATTTTTTCACAATTTCAAATTAGGCTTTGATTGTGTGGCAATATAAATAGAGAGCCACTTTTCTAGAGCCTGCTATTTATCTTTAAAGAAGAAAAAAAAAAAAAAAAGAAAAAGAAAAAAATCCCCCAAAGTTTGACTGACACTAATTTCCCGAACAAGATACCCTAGAAACTCCAGTTTATCTCATAAAATCATAACAGACAGGGTTTGTGATGTCCCCTCCGCAAGATTCTTTATTCTGTCAGTTGATAGCATTTGAGATGACGGAGGGAGATGCGCCGCGCTCATATGCCAGCGAGGAGAACAGAAGCTGTCACCAGCAGTGTAATGTGCTGTGTATTATCACTCAGACTGATCCGGGGGCCCGGAGACTGTCATCTTTTTAGACTGTACAAGTCAACACAAATAAAACTGAGGAGGCAAATGATAATGTCTGAGATAGATCCAGGCTCATTCTAGCCATTACTTTTTATTCAAACCTTAGAGATGACATGATGTGAAAAATGAGCCTGTGTCTAGTTCAGTGCCCATTAGTGTGTGAGCACATTATCTTCCACTTTTCACATTGAATCTCCCTGTACATACTATGGCAGTTATAGCTATGCAGCCCGTCAGGTGCAGGGGGCTGCGAGCACCTTCTCTGCCTTAACGTATAGCAAATATTGCCCCAAAAATGATGTATTGCGAGCGCTTTGGGATGCACTTTTAGGAATGATGCTTTAAGCACCCCTTGTGTAATGGTCTTCCTCTTTAGCCAGAGACGGTGGGAATGGGTCCGCAGGGTCCCTCCAGCATCCCGGGCAGGATCGCTGGGCGGGTTTGCAGCGAGTGCTGGACGCAGAGCCGCCCGCCGTGCCGGACCAGCGCTCGGAGACCCTTCCCCTGCTCGGGGGGAGATGGGGCTGCCTTCCTCCCCTCGAACTCATCCATTATCACGCCCAAAACCGCCGTCCCTTCCTCTGCTCCTCCCGGGCGCCAGGGCCCTCGCGCAGCCACAAAAGAAACATCTCTCTTACCTGCTGATGGGGAGAAATCAGTTAATTTCTCGTATCGCTCTTAAAGCATCGCGTTGTTTTGGCCGGGGAGAGGCGATCGCGCCGGGAAAACGTGCCCCTCAACAGCTCCGCTGGATACAGAAGCTGACAGAGCTCAGCCCGAGCCTTCACCGCCTTTAAAAATAACAGGAGGAAAACTCAGCCGGGAACATGAATCACTTTCCCGAGGAGGTTTTAGCACAGTTGCTAACACTATCAGTACCCAAGTAAAATTCCTATTACTCTCCTGTATAACCTTTAATTACCCCCACCACCCCAAAAATATCCCTCAATTACCTTCCGGGCAGAATTATGCATATTTTTAAAGTTCTCCTAGGGATATAACACTAAACGTTGGGTTGTTATGGTTCAGTGGTTTAAATTACAGTGTACTTAATTAAAACAGCGTAAAAAGCTGTCAGTATTCCATATAATTTGAAAGACTTTGATTAGTGATTTTTTTTTTCCTTTACTGTTAGAGCATAGTTAGCTTTGCCATTACATTGTCATTTACTAGCACCTTGGTGCTGAATGATGCATCATTTCATGGTGCTGGAAAAAAAAAAAAAAGGTAAACAAATGACAGTTCCCAGCAAAAGAAGTGACAAGCGAAGAGCACCCACTCTACAAGAGAAGGGGATCAAATAGACTGGAAGGTTGGACTTCTGCTAGGAACAGTGAGATCGTGAAGTCAGCCATGTATTCCTGCTGGGGCTGCTTCATCAAGGAGAGAAGAGTTGGCCAAAGGCAACTCGTGGGTGATGGAAGGAATGATCACAAGGAAAAGCTGGAAGATCTTGTCTGAGTGCCATGGCAGGGATGGTGATGCCACGCCGCACTCCTCAGGCTATGGGGATAAAGCAAACAAAATGCCTTGCATGGAAAAAGCTGACTAAGGAATGCTCCTGTGTATATTCACGTGAACCTGTTCAGCGCAACATCTCCTCTCGTGTTTACAACCTGTTGGTGGTGCCACGGGTGTGCTCGGCCAGGGGTAGCGGTGGGCAGGAGGCAGGAGTCCCTGTGCGGGGAAGGCCAGTAACATGCAGGGAAGAAGCCTGAATTTTTGTGTATTCCTCTCTCGTGCAGAGATTTTCAAAGCTCTATCTGCCTCAAGCGAAAGCACTATAGCATCGTGTCGAATTCCATCCCAATATCTTGCCGGCAGCGTTTTGGATGGGACCAGATGCGGGAAGGGTGCGGACCCTGGGACAACCTGCACGGCTCCGGCAGCCCTGTGGCACCCGGTGCTATGCTGCTCTCAAACACCCCCAAACACGGCACTAAGCCCACAGGTTCTCTTTCATTTCCAGAACTTCTTCCTGAGCTTTGGGAAGAAACCTTGTTCTCCCGCGCAGCAGGAGTAGCTGCACCATTGCTGCAGAGTACAGCGGTGGCAGCCTGGTTGTTGTGGGACATTGGGAGATTAGTAGTATGCTTAAAGATATATATTTTTTTAATATAATCTGTGTTTATTTATAAACTGATGATATGACAGTACTTGCACTGTGAACGTCTATATTTTTATCAAGGCTTTTTATTATGGCAAAACATGAAATCATAACTGTGAACGGGAAAATCTTGTTTAGCCACGGGCTAAACATCCAAGCGTTGATATACGGTTAAACTCAAAATCGTGTTTCACTTTTTAGATTATAGGACTAAGCAAACATTTTTTGAAATACAGTTCGAGAAAAGCATATGGTCAGGATTTACAATGTTTTTTTCCAGTTCAGAGAATTTTCAAACCTATTTGCTTGCTGGGAATGTGCAGATGCATTCATGCTTGCTTGAAAAATTATCCCGTTTTTAAGTAATGACTTGCTGGTAATTGTTATCTCCTTCGAACTCAGGCTTAAGCACTTCAACGTGCGCTCATCCACAGGGCCTGATCCTTCCAACGAAAGTGTGTTTATTTATTTCCTCTTTACGATATTGCAAAAATGTGGTATGTTGGAAAAATAATGTTCGGTTGTCCCAAGCTGCTAGTATCAGAGATGCTTACAGTAGGCAGAATTAGCAACACTGGCCTTGCGTGACTCGCCCTGATTTTGGAACAGGTGCTGTCACCTGCAGTGGACACTTATGCTGTGGGCTCCAGAGCTGCAGTGCTGCCTCCAGCTCGGGGGGTCCCCACAGCAGAAGGCCACGGAGCTGTTGGAGCGGGGCCAGAGGAGGCCCCGGAGATGCTGGGAGGGCTGAGCCCCTCTGCTGGGAGGACAGGCTGGGAGAGGTGGGGGGGTCAGCCTGGAGAAGAGAAGGCTCCGGGGAGACCTGAGAGCCCCTTCCAGTGCCTAAAGGGGCTCCAGGAGAGATGGGGAGGGACTCTGGATCAGGGAGGGGAGCCATAGGACGAGGGGGGGACAGTTTTAACCTGAAAGAGGGGAGATTTAGATCTGAGGAAGAAATTCTTGGCTGTGCGGGTGGTGAGCCCCTGGTGCAGGTTGCCCCGAGGAGCTGTGGCTGCCCCATCCCTGGAGGTGTTCAAGGCCAGGTTGGAGCAACCTGGGCTGGGGGCAAGTGTCCCTGCCCAGGGCAGGGGGGTGGAACTGGATGGTCTTTAATGTCCCTTCCAACCCAAACCATTCTATGATTCTATGACACGAGCAGTTTGGGATCTTCTCCCCATGGCCCAAGGTCCATGGTCAAGGCGGGGGTGGCCAGCCTGGGGTGCCCAACTGCGCTGTGGGGCCGCGCTATGAGGCTGGGTGACCCCCTCTGCCATCCCCCCATTGAGCGCTGGGTGTGGGAGAGCCGTGAGTGACGCAGGTTGGCATGCTTATCCCACTCTTTGCTAGTTAGCTTTGTTGACGTTGTTTTTCAAAATCCTCTTGTTTCCCGTTCATTTCACCCCTGCAATCTTTGTTTTCCTGTCGTTTATTCTGAAATCGGGGCTGGAAAACTTTGAGATACCATTTCCTAACTTAAAACCCGCTGCCTTGGCAAAACAACGCGGTGAGTAGGTATACTGAACTGCTCCGTGAACCCCACGTCGCCATGGGATTGACCTGGGAGGTGGCTTGCAGGTAAAAGGGAGGTCTGAGAATTAGGCTGAAGGAAAAGGGCAGGTGCCCCGACGGGGGTACTGCCAGATCCACGCACCGTGTAGGGTTTGTCATCACCACGTCGACAAAATCTTTAGGAACAAATCATCTTGGTGAGGTTAAATCTTGCTTAAAAATGTGTTAACAAAAGAGGAAAGCGTGCAGTCCTACGATCCAAAATCAATGTGCAGATGATGAATCTTGAAAAGATTCTAGTGAAATGAGGCAGCTCATGTAATTATGGTTGTATGTTTACTGACACTTCGAGCACCCTGCGTGGCTGGGGATGGGAGAGGCAGTTTTGCCTTCGAACATTTAATATGTAGGAGGGTGGTCACCTGTTCTAAAAGGTCTAATTGCCTGGGCTGATTCCCCCTTTACAGTAATTTATATTGCTCAAAGGATGACTCCCTTAGGGGTATATTCTTTGAAATTGTTGCTAACACAGAAAAGATTTTTTTTTTTTCTGTCGTCGAAGTAGAAAAATTCTGCAAATTCTCAAATTGCAGCTGACCCGCTCTTTTTGGGGCACCTTGCTCCCGCGAAGGAGGGGACCTCCTGTCCTGGGAGTGGCCGCGGAGGACGGCGCGCGGGGCCCCCCCCCGGCACTCACCGCGCCGCGCCGGGAAGCTGCCGTGGCACCGACAGCAGACGCTCCGCAGTGAATCTTAATTAGGCATATGCAGATAGCTCAAAATCTGCTCAAGATGGATTATCTGAATGAATACTAGTAAATTATCCTTTTATTATCCTTTTAGTGTCCGCTGGGGAGATTGGATTGGATAGCAGGCATCTGATACTTTTACTCCCGCGGACTGAGATGGAGGAGCAGCACGCTGGTGGGGGAATGGCACTCCGGGGCACCCAAGGGACGAGGACATGGGAGCTGGCTTGGAAATGAGGAGTGGGCTGCACCCCGCCACGGCACCCTGGGGTCTGCGCAGCCGGAGGAACCTCAGGCACAGCCGCGGCTCACAACGGGTTTGGGGGCTGATATTTAGCATGGAAAAATGCTAAGAGCACGCCTACCAGTCTTGAAAATCTTGCTTTGAAATGATATCCTAGGGGTGTCACACTACGGCGATGATTTGAGAGGTATCACACTGCAATGGCAATAATACCAGTGCCCAGAGAAAGTTTTGGTGTGTTAAGTGGGCACTACACACCTTGTGCACAGCCCATATTAATATGGCACACGTGGAGCCATTTAACGTTGCTCCAGGAGCCCTGGAGGTGCAACTTGTAGGGTGGCACTGGGAGCCCTCCTGTTGCCAGCCGGTGCTGCATGGTAGCTTCCTCCCATCTTAAATCTGGGGAATAATCCCCAGGGCATGCCCACAGGATTTTGCTCAGACGCATTTAAATACATGACATACTAAAACTAGAGTAAGCCGCTGCCACTCTTCCGAAAGCAAGCTCCATATGGTCCTCACGGGAGCCTGCGGAGTCTCGCGCGCTGGGTGGGAACGTCTCACTTGGAAAGGGGCAGGAGTTGAAGTGTAATTGAAGACTTGTGTTGTAGCCTCAGCAACCAGGATGGAGACATTTTCCCTGCTGGCCGTGTAAAAATTAGAAAGAGGGGGGAAGAGCTGAAACACTGACCCTCTTATTCACCTTAGTCAGGTAACAACCACGAATCCAGCATCCAGCACATTTCCTGCGGGCAATTTTTGGCGCTCTACCCAAAGGCTTGCAAAATACACTGTGAACATCCTTTAAATTCGTTTTGGTTACAGTCTTTATTTTTTCGTTTATGTCTTGCAACCAGACTGTACACGTGCTAAGGCAGGAGCCTCCGTCTCCACAGGCTGGGCCTGCCTGGCAGCAGTTGCGATACTGGGGATACTGGAAACAAGATGCAAGGCAGTGCCCAATAGCAGTGTCTTCTTAGGGTCTCTGTGCTCTTTCTCCCATTTAATTTTTAATTAATAAGGTGTTGATGGTTCTCCCTAAATGCCTTCTACCTTAACGGTTGGACTTGATGATCTTAAAGGTCCCTTCCAACCTCACTAATTCTATGATTCTATGATTCTATAAGCAAAAAAAGAACTGTAGACCCCAAGTTTTCACATCCACACCAAAACGTCTGTAAAATGGCCTGGCTGCTGCTCCTCGGCAGCCCCTCTGTTTTTGCTCTCTGCCCTTCCCTCGGGTCCCAGCATCTAACCGGCCTTTTCAAGTACGGCTTGAATTTTGAGTGCATCCCTGAGCCCTCTATTTCGTCTGAATTTATTTGCTCGGCCCCTCGGTGAGCTCGGCGCAGCGGTCAGCGCAACTGCTGGAACTCAGCTCCCCAACGTCCAGCCGCGCGAGGCAGGGCGAATTCCTTCACAGACTATTTATCCAGACTGCTAATTCCCTGCACAGATGGTTCTGCATAAGACTGTGTGGGAGAAGAGTGGCTTTTTAAGCCAATTAAATAGAAACCTTGTCCAAGAAGGATTTTCGAAATGCTTATGCATGTGAATTCATGACGTATTGTACTGTGTACTCTGGCAGGGCTGCTTCTCTCAATAGGAAGAGAGGGAGTGATGCGCAGAATTTCCTTGGTTTATTAAGGTCATTTCTGATTTTTTTTTTTAATTTTTTTTTTTTTTAAAGAAAAACTCTGAAAAGAACTTCCAGTTTGGCAATATTGCAGAGTATTTAAGATATAGGAAGAAAAGTCTTTTTGTCATTTTTGTCAATTAATTCTCACTGCCAAGCTCTTCAGCCTGCTTCTCAGTATGTAAAGCAAGCTATGGTTTGTAGTAAGACAGATGAGAGGAGGGGAGAGAGAGAGAAAAGGGTATTAAATGACATCCAACGGGGAAAATACTAGCTAATAATGTGAATACTTCTTTATTATTACTGCAGCATTTGGGCTCAGTAATCCAAAAAGCTGCAGTAAAAATCCATCCAGTTCCAGGAGAGAAGTCAACACATTATCCCCGTCACTGTTTCATGCTTATAACGACAGCAAGGTTTGAGGTGAGTGTGGGTGGTAGCGGGCGTGGGAAGCATCGGGAGGCTCAGTGCATTATACCTTGTAAGAGCTTGGTTCTCCCCCCGTCAAATCGACATCGACGACAGCAAAACTGACTATTCCAGATGGAATTGAGCTTTGGGAAAATACTTTATTAAGATTTAGGGCTCAGGCAGCAACACCTGCAAGAACATCGGCAATCCTGACAAAATGTGAATAAGCAAAACCACAGTGCGTGCGCTGTTGCGTCCTGGGCTGGTCCTGCAGGAGGTTGTCTCCCCCTGGGGATGGCTGTCCCCTGAGGCGCTGCAGGAGCGTTGGGCTCAGGAGTGTGGCTATGGACTGTCTGGGACAGTCTCAGGTCATACAAGACCGCAAACACCCCAAAACCCCTGGAGATCCCTAAAAAACACTGAGTAGGAACAAGTTACCAGGCTATGGCTAAACTTGAGATGGAACTTCCTCTTTGTGGGTATGTGTCTTTTACTGAAGTGGCATAAATTCTTGCAAGTGCTTTACTCCACCTTGTCATTCCCCTCTCTCGTGCGTCTGCTGCAGCCAGGGGCTTTCTGTCAGATCTTGTTCGAGCGCTGATCCAGACCCTCTCCGCATTTACCCCCTCTGCAGTTTCTGTATCTCGGGCACCACAGTTAAAAGGTACTACAGGGTGGCTGTGCCTCTTGTACGTGTCTCAAAGTGGGGGGTCTTGTGAAATTTTGTCTCTCTGTGATGCAGTCACTGGCCGATGCTCGCTCCTCTTACTGTTCACATCTCCCTTTCTCTTTTTCTCCATTCCCTCATCCTCTCTTCTTTTTCACTCTGTAACTGTTGTAGTCAAGGGAATGTCCTTTCTCTTGAAGACCTTGCAGAACCCTGAAATAATAATTGTAATAATAAATTAATAATAATGTACCAATAACTGAGATGGAACTAATTGGGCGTATAGACTGGTTTACCAAGAGGAGGTATCACACCAAAGGTAGCAAAGATCCTTTTATTTGGGTTGAAAGTCTATATTATACATCACTACCGCAGTAGCTGACACAGATTTAACAGAGTAGGAGACAGAATTAATAACGTTTTGGCACAAAATTCATAATCTCAGTTCCTTCTAGTGTGATGCCATCAGAGCCTTGCGTGGAGGAATCCAGCAGACTCCTCCGCAGGTGATCTGAAGCAGATTTAGATCTATGGGAAGCAACTCCCACAGGAGCCAATTCCCACAAGAAATGTGTGAACATGAGTCAAGTCAGCGACGCACGCATGTGTTCTGTAAAATAAACGTCTCAGACATTACATACCTTTTATATTTCAAGCCTTGAGAAAAAGTCAGCTTTTCACTAGGTGGGTTTATGTGAAGAATCAGCGAGATGAGATGTTCTGCTTTGTGTCTGGATTAATGGATTTTGGGCATCAGAGTGAAGTTAAGGGTTGAGTGGGAGCGAAGCTCATCTGCCCCGTTTTGCTGACTGTGATGTGTTCCCAGATGTGTTCTGTACAGTCTTTAGCCTATTAATCTGGAGATTTCCTTTTACAGGTGCATTGAGGAATCTATCTTCTTCTTTCTTTATCTCTGTCTTCCCCCTTGCCCCTTTTATTTTCCCCTAGATGTTTACTGTGCGGGCGGTGAGCCCCTGGCGCAGGGTGCCCCGAGAAGCTGTGGCTGCCCCATCCCTGGAGGTGTTCAAGGCCGGGTTGGACGGGGCTGAGAGCAACCTGGGCTGGGGGGAGGTGTCCCTGCCCGGGGCAGGGGGTGGCACTGGATGAGCTCTAAGATCCCTTCCAACCCAATCCATTCTGCGATTCTACAATTCTGTTTTGAGTCTTACCTTTGTCGTGACTTAAGAGTAAAGGATTCTTTCTCTCTTTATCCCTCCTTTCTCTCTTTGCCTCTTTTCCCTCTTCTTCCCTCCCTTCTTCCCCCCATTCCTCTTTTTCTCTCTCCTTTATCTCTTTTCCTTCCTTTGTCATTTTCTTTGTCTTTTTCTTCCTGTTCCTCCCCTTCCTGGCTGATGTGCTGGATTTGGGTGATAAATGTCATTCCCTCAGTGGAATGATCAGGACGTAGGATGAAGAAGACAAGGCAGGGGCTTGTTGAACTGTGATTAGGAAATAGTGTCTTCGTCATAAATTTATTACCGGAGTCACCCAGCCACTCTCTCTTCCTGCCTCTGCGGCTCCATCTGTGCCCAGTGAGCACTTTCTGGTGCTCCTGTGCTCATTGGAATAGGGGGTCCATTGGCCTGTCTTGTTAGGGCTTGGGTAATTGTCTTGGTTTGAGGCAAAACAGGACCAATTTTGTTTAGTAACTTTGCTTCTTAGCCGGGCCTCTTCTAACTGCTGACATTAGCAGCATATCGTGCAGACAGTGTTCGCCCTCAGAGAGCTCAGACCGACGTCGATAGCTGACGCCCGGGCACGGCGTGCAGAGGGGCTCTGCTCATACTCACTGCTGGAACCCCCCAGGGCCGTGAACTTCGTTATGTGCCCCGTCGGAGGGTCGGCAGCGGAAAAGCACAGTGGGGTCCCACCTGCGGGGAGGAGCGACAGGACAGGGGACCCCAAACTGACCAACAGAGTATTCCATCCCATCTGCCTCATACTCAGTGTAAAAGCTGAGGGATCAAAGGGTCAGCGCTCTTCCTTCAATGGCTGACATCTGAGGAGGACTCTGTTCGTCTGCCTGTGATCCCCATCCTGAATGCGGATCCGGAATCCAGTTCCCGTCCGTCACTGAGTCCAGCCTGGGACTGCCCCAGTGCCACCGGTGACGTGACTGTCATCTCGGGAGCTTGATACACTTTTGTATATATTTCATTATTTCTTTTTATTTTATCATTAATATATCATTAAAGTAGTTTAGTTCCTTCTAAACTCATAAGTCTCTTTTCCCTCCTCTGCCTCTGTTTTTGAAGAGGAGTAGAGAGGAGCATCTGTGGGTCCCATCTGGGGTCCCCCAGGTCCCCAGTAGCCGATTTGGCCTAAACCACAACAGTAATGAATTGTCGATGTGCATGTGGAAAGCACAACAAGTGGGAGAGGAGAGCAAGAAGGGGGCGGCAAAGGCTGCTGGTGGACGCAGGAGCTGTGCCGCGGCAGCTCAGTATTGGCCGGCCGACCCTTCCCAGCCGCTCTTCTCCCTTCCGCCGCATCCCGCATTACACATGCACGCGCCGCACCGTCATTTACAGATGCAATGAGAAGAAACCAGATCAGATGAGTCTTTGGGAACAGGGAAGACATATGACAAACACAAAAATTAAAACACTCGGGAATAAGGCAAATACTGAGAGTAAGAAGTGGGAATGAGACAAATATTGGATTAAGACAAATACTGCTGCAGATTCCAATGTCAATTCTGACAGCGATAGTGAAGTTTGGAGTGTGTTGACAATTGAAGATGAAGGGCTAAGACGGGAGACGGAAAACCTTCTAGACTTCAGTCCGGTGTCATTGTATTATTTGACTCGGTTGACCTAAATTACTAGGATATAACCAAATAAACTTAAACATGAGCAGTGCGCTTAAATACATGACACGCCAGCAAATTAACTTGCATTTTTATTACCAGAACCTCACAGATGTGGTAATCTTTGCCTGTCATCTGGGCGCTTCAGGATTTTTAGTTATAATTCATTATATTGGAGCGTACTCAAAACAGGCTACAAAAGCTGTCCTTTTTATGCTAACAAGATTAATAATCTATTTACTGGAATGGAAAGTACAGACACAGTATGTGGAAAACGTATGATGAGAAAAATAGTAAAATCCATTTGTTGAAAGTGTCAAATGCCTAAAAATTTATTTAGAAGATTTCTGGACCCCTTCAAAAGTGACAGACGAGAATGAAAAAATCTGGCCTTATCCAATGGTGAACGGGAACTTTTCAAAGGCAATCTCATTTATCAGGAGAAGTGTGTTAAATTTGGCCAAAGTCATGGTCTACGAATTTTGTTTAGCTGTAGATCTTATTATAGGAAAGAACTGCAGTTATTGAAGAAAAACAGAGTTGGACTTTTCTATCTTTTCTATGTGGATAGAAAATGATTTGGAGGACTGCATCATGCAATTTATGCTTCAGGCCAGACGCCTGGCAGTTCTTTAAGACTGGATTGTACCAGCACGCTGCAGTTTAATTATTCAAAGGCATGCCTGATAATGGGGTTGCTTTGCATCCAGCTGCAACTGGGCTTTTGGAAACCCACCCCACTTATCCAAGAACATGTCCATGCTCTGATTGACTCGAGTTCACACCAAAATAGTGATGATCTTGCCGACGACGGAAGCCTATTCTCTGCATGCTACCAGTACGGCAGACTTGTAAGAGAGTGCACTGGTCTAGAAGAGAGATTTCTTCATGCTTCACCTGTGCCGGGGCTCTCCGGCGCTCCCCCGACATGTTCAGTATTGGTTTCTGCACCTCTGCAAAGCTCCAGAGGAACGTGGTGGGGCTTTGTAGGAAGGTGATGAGCTGCTCCGAAGTGATGCAACTATCACCGTGCTACGAACCCGCTCTGTGGCACAAAGAAAGGTGAAAATCAGGTCCACTACAGACCCAGACCTTGGTGTTATCTTATGAAGGCTGAGGACAGAAAAAAATATTATCCTGGTCATTGTTATTCACAGCTCGTGATGTAATTTGAGGTTTTCCACTTGTTCTGTACTGCCTGCTTTCGTTGTGGGCTTTATTAATTTCTTCGTTGTTTTTTGGTTTTGGATGTTGGGGGTGGTTTTTTGTTTGTGGGGTTTTTTAGTTTATTTTTCATACTGACATTGGAGAAGCTCTGTGTTTTCCAGCAGCGTATAGTAGTTTTAAGTGGTCGGTTACGATATTACTCTTTCCTTTATGGATTACTTTAGAAGGGAGCGGGGCTTTCTGTCGGTCCTGGCTCAGAGCTGGCACGGCACCGGCACAGCCCGGTCCCGGCGACACAGCTGGCTGGCGCGTCCCCTTTCCCCTTACACCTCGCGCCTTGCACCTCCCTCCCCTTCTTCCGCGCTGCCTTACCCCGCTGTTACAGCTACCGCTTGGCAGAGCAATATCATTAATTACTGCCGCGCATAGTAATTATTTCATCCTATCCCTGCTTAATAATTTCGTACAACTCGTTACTGGAGTCGGACAGGGATAAGAGTTTTGCCGTTCGCCCAAAGCAAACGAGGGCACGGTGTGCGCAGGGCACCGTTGCCCTGCCCGGCGCCGGGGAGGTGGGGGCTGCGGCCGCCCCCCGCCTGCTCCCGCGCTCGCCCGGGGCATTCGCCGCCCCACGCCAAAGCCCTCGACGATTCTCCTCAGCTGAACGGGTGGATGGGATTAAATGAAATGGGCTTTATGGGCGGATGGGATTACATTTGGGAAATGGGCGAATCCAGAGGGTGCCATCAGGCTTATGAAGGATTCCCACGGGGAGAAGCAATCATTTTTATAAGGCTGATATTTTTACCAGTAGATTAGAAAAAGAAAGGGAGACTAATGTGTTTTTTATCAGGAGATGGGGAGATGAGGCTGAAAAATATTTCCAAACAACGGGATAATAGAAAATAAATGCAATATTCTAGATGAGTTGAATTATTTTAATCAGAGATACCATCTTTTCCCTTTTTCTTGGAAGTTATTTTCTTCTAATTATTTTCAAATAAAGAATGACTGCAGTAGGAATATTCCTGTGCAGGAGTAACACATGAATAAAAAAATTAAATATTCAAATCTCCCTTATTTTCAATATAGAAACAGGCATATTTTCAATATACAAACTCTTCTGACTTCTTACTATGGTACACATTTGTTCTTTCTTATTGTCTTCCAGTGGATTTGAAGGGTGTAGGGCCTGAGGGCTGTTTTTCAGGGAAGAAGCATCTTGAAGCTTTCTTGTTGGACTTAGGGCAAAGGAAATGTTGAGCTCCTGTGGTCCCTCTGGTGCGAACACCACAAAGAAAAAATGGGTTTTGAGCATTGTGATGCCTCTGTTTACCTTTGCCACACTCATGGGATTCAGCAGGTCATGCGATTTTGGGTGTCAGCCACAGAAATTACTAATCCGTCAGAGGAAAGAATTCTAAATAATGTCCAAGATACTCTAGAAAAAGTTAAAATATAATAGTTCTGCGTGAATGCAAGTACTTCAGCATAGCTTTTAAAAACCGAAAGATATCATTGAGTTTTACAGGGCACACAGAAGAGTTATCTACTTACCCTGTACAAGACTACATTCAGAAAATATGTCTGTACTAAACAAACATGTAACCTGTAACACAGGAAAACGCACTGAAAAAAGCAGAGAGTGGTCTTGTGAGTTTTGAAAGATTCTGGCGGTTTTGGAAAGGTTCAGATATAGTTGTGAATACCCAATATAATTTGTCACATGAAGGAAATCTTCAGTGCTCTTTGTGTAGATGAGAGTGTCGTATAAGTAAAATATATCATTGTATGGATATTCTCTGACCTTCTTTAGGACTGTTGCACAAATAAACTGTACAATCAATATAAATAATATTAAGAAGCGGTCAGAGAAAATACCAATTCATAAACAGCTACATTAACTACAGGGATTCAAACGAGGACTTGTGTGCCCAACAAGTTGGCTGCTTTTCAGCTGTCTGAATTAGTCTAATAAACTCTATCTCCCCATAAATCTTGTCTCTCTTTAATTAGGACATCACTGAAAAACTAAAGACACAAAAACTTCTGGTGCTCGAGTGTTTTGGGTTCTATGGAAAGCAGAGACGGGCATAAACAGGCATAAAAAACTTCCTAGGAACAGCAAAGGATACATTTTTAATAGCTTTGATAAAGGTTTGAGCAACTAAAAATGCAGCAACGATAGCGGGAAACATCTACACGAGGTACTGAAAGTGAATGAGAAATTGATGCTATATTTATTAGACTGCAATCATCTTCCTAATATGCCTGAAGATAAATGGTGAGGCATTCTTTCAGCCAAAAAAGCGTAGCAGAGTGTTGCATTTGACATAGTGATTATTGATAGTGATGATAAAGTTCAAAACATCGAACAGTGAAAAACCCAAAAGCAATACTAAAAATGGTGGAGTGGAAGTGGAAAATTATGTGAAATGTTAGGGATGTTTCATTTCAGTACCTCTGCCTCATTATACTATCAGCAAAATGTAAAATACATAGACTAGATAAATGTCTCATTAAGTATTTCACTGCTCATTCTGGGTGCTTGGGAGTGTGCTTGAATAATGAAAAATGTAGAAGTACCTTTATCACACGGCGATGGTGGCAGGAGATAGCACTTTGTCAAAAGGTGTTGTTAATTCACTGTATAGACCAATATCGTATAGAAGTGTACAGCGTGACAAAGTGTTACAGCTACATAAAAACAGGACGATTTTGAAATATCGGGGGTGTTTCACATGTAGATTTTACAACAGGAGGCTGAGGTCTGTTCCGAGTCCTTGCAAAGCCTGGACTCGTTTGGCCTTTGTGGGCTCTGAGCGCAGAGGGCGGGATCTGGGAGCCAGGAGCCGGGATGGGGCACGGCTGGTCCCCGCATTGGGATGCTCCCGAGGCCAGCGCGGATGCAGCCTCTGCCCTCTGCCCCCGGCCCCGCATGCCCAGCCCCAAGATGCTCCGTCAGAAGGAAAAAAAAAAAAAACCTCGGTTGCACAAAAGCAACTCTGATTTAAGAAAAAAACGATGGCTCCATATAACTTAAAGTTCAGGGAATTGTGTTTAGAGCAGTGAGTAATCAGGTTTCTACCTTGCGCAGTAAGCCTGAGCCAGGAGAGGAATGGAATGTATTCTCGACTGCGTCCACTAATTTCGTCAGGGCTATTCATGCACCTAAAGTTATACAGAGAATTGGGAGATGCGTAATTTGCATGTTTAGAAAGGGTATATAAAATACAGATAAAATAATATAAGCTATATACGTGTGTTTTATACATTTATGCTTAAATATATAACGTGGAAATCTTTTGTAGGTCAAAATAGAAGATGCAGAGTTTCCAGGAATAATTTCTATGTGGTGATCAAAAGTCACTTTTCTTTAACAGTTGAGGAAGTCCCCAGATACGTTGCTTACAGGTGCCTGTGACGGGACAAACCCGCAGGGGCAGGGGGTGGCGCAGCGCTGGGGCAGTCCGGGTGCGTGTGTGGCTTGGGGACCGAGACACTCACCTTTGACCCTTAGCTGGGGGAAAAACCCCACATAAAATCTGTCTTGCAATGTCTGTGGTGTGGATACTGTTATGCTCAAAGACACTGAAAAAAAAAAACAAAAACAAAAACAACCAAACCAAACAGCCAAACCCCAACCAAAAACCCCACCAAATCCTCTTCCACACCCGTCTGTGGGAATGTGCATAAATCCAGCGGTGGCCCCAGGGCTGAAAGTCGCTCAGGAGAAAGCCGGTGTCGGCTGTGAGAGCTGGCTGGGAGGAGAGGAGTCAGAAAGTGGGAGCGAAAGCAAATACCATGTGTTAGAATTACAGAGAGCACGGAAATAGGTACCCGTTATGTACTTTATGAAGATGCAACATGGTTTATTCTTCGGGGAATGGCGTAATAATTAGAATTAATAAGATTTTAATGGTGATAGCCTAAGTGCCAAATCTTCACAGTAGGAGGTTTTAGTGCTGTATGCCACAGGAACATTTTCTACTGTGAACAAGCACTATAGTTAAAATTACCCTATTACTACAAAAATGGAAACAGACACAAGGTTTGACTACTCTCAACTAGTCAAGACCGAGCACACCAGGCTGAGCCGTCCAGGGAATCCTGCAAGAATGTCTAGAGTTTATGGCAGAGAGAATTATTTCCTAGAAGCATGCTTCTAATAAATATCTTGTAGGTACCCAGCTTTCACAGAATATTTTTTTTTTTTTTTCCTGAGATGTGCTTTAATAGAAACCGCATTCAATTTGTGGCACTGCAAGGGACTGAAATAATTCAGGATTTTCAATTTATTTCACTATAAACACTCTTAGTACGGCTAAGCACTTACATAATGCTTTTATTAAAAAGTACTTCACAAAAGAGTGCAAGTATCATTATTCCCCTTTTCTTTTCTATGTCCACATTCATTGTAGGTGGCTTACACCGCATGGGCTTTTGAAAAGTCAAATTTAGGTAGCAGAAGCTTTCCTTGCCTGTTACGCATTTCTTCTGGATGCATCCCAACAAAAATTTCCCTTGAAACAGCCAATATTTTTCACTTTCTAAACAGCTAAATGATTTTGAAATATTTTGATGCTTGAATTGGAAATCCCAAGAACAGCAAAACTTGATTTAAAATTTTCTTTCTTTCGGGGGTGAGTTCTGATGATGATCATCCGGGTCAGGGAGTGCATGTAGATTTTATCCATCCGTTAACCTAAACTTAGGCATGTAGAACATTCCTGGAGTACTAGGAATCCTCTCTGGAGCTTTTCAGCACTGGATCTGGGTATACTGGATTCAGAACCCTCTGAGGCTATAGCAAGTTTTATTTACTGGAAAGAGAGCTGAAATTAGACATGTATATACATATGGAACTCCTATCCCAGCGCCCAGGTGTGTGGGGAGCGGAGGATGCTCAGGTACCACCTCCTCCCACTGAGGCTGGCGGTTGGCAAACCCGTGGGCAAGGTGTTTTGAATGAACTTTTTAAGTCTTGGGAAGGCTGGCTGATACAAACCCACCTGGCTGCGATAGCGTTAGTAGATTAGACCAGTACAAAAAAACTTTGCCTTTTCACTAATTTAGAGCAAAACTACTCTGCAACACCACCTAGTGCTGCCGGGACGCACGGCCGGAGCCACGCAGCGGGGCCCGGGCTGGAGAGTCACCCTCGTACATGTGTGTGGGTGGGTTGTCACCTGCTCCAACAGCCAACGTGCCTGGGGTCGGGTTTCTGGAGACAATAAAGCCATTAGAAATTGCTCCCAAAATGGATATTCTTCCCTGGAAGCGAATTAGCTGGCAAAATGCAGAAGAGTAGTGGGAAGGTGTAAGAGTCTCCCAAGCATGTTCATGTGTCATCTGGCTTAGGAGAAAGTTGTCTTTTCTGTCCTAGGACAGCTGAAGGAGTAATTAATAGTCCCTGAAGAGTTATGTCCATAAAACCTCTGTATAGTCTCCACAGAGTCCATTAAGTGTCAGTTGTGTACGTAGCATCGCCCCTGCTCTGGGAACCTGGGTAGGGTGATGGATCCATTTTTCTTACTGCATTTCCATTTGAAAGTCTTCAAAAGTTGGAGATATTTAGAAGAAGGTACTTCACCGAAAGGAAATGGTGTAGGAGGTGGTTTCTGTAGGTGGCCATTCCTATAGCTGCTGCAGCCAGCCCCGCTGCCGAGGGGCAGGCAGCCCTGGGTGGCCACCCCCACCCGGCCCCTTCAGCCCCACACTGAGCTCCCCGCGCATCGTATGCACGGTAATGCAACCAAGACCCTAAACAAATCCGGTTGTGTTTTGTTTTCCCAACTACAGAGAGGTGAGTGCAGTCATTATTTTCCAGAGAGCAAAAGTTAAGTGTATATTTATTTTTAAATTACTACAAAAATACCCCTCTTCGTTAAAGTCCAGTGGCCGCAGTCCTGCCTCCGCACTTCATCGAGGTCTCGGGAGCAGTGGGATCAGCTGGGCTTCTCCTCCCGCACCGCTGGGCCAGATGTTGCTGCAGGACACAGCAGCTGGTGGCGGCATGCCCGTCCCCTGCTTGGCTGCTCCCAGATCTCCAACACCATCCTCAACCGAATCCTCAAAGCAGCTGATGGGCCCCACAGTGACGGCAGCCCCCGCCTCCGCAGCCCCCTCCACCCGCCTGCGCTTGGGTCACAACAAGGCTTCTTGCTACGAAACATCGGACTTTAGCGTGCAAAATGAGCTTGAGGAAAAACGCAGCTCATTCCCGTGCATTGCTGCTGCTCCTCAGGTAATTAAAATGCATCGTTGGGTATAAAGTGGTTGGTGTTCCCGGCAGTCCTGGTGCGAGGTCGGGAAGGGATGGGACGTTGTCCCAGTGCCAGTCTGCAGCATGCCCAAACCACAATGGAGAGGAGAAAGGTCTGTGCTTCCATCAGCCTGGACATCAGAGCGCAGGCACGTACCTTGGTGCAACACCGTTCATTTTAAGAACTAATGGGAAAAAGTAAACTCATGATGAAATAAAAAAAGGCTTAAAATTCAAAGAGCTGTCCTTTCAGGCCAAAGAGGGAATCAAATCTACTATTGCAAAAATGCTTATGTTTTTAACAAAATCATTCCAACAGTGAAAAAACCCACCAACCTTCATGATTTTGTAACCCTCCCACCTCTTAAAAAGTTGTTGGTTGCCTTTGTGTAATGTTGTCCTTCTCCCTTAAAGCCTTTCTTTTCATCAGGACACTTTCAAAGAAAATGCATTACCCATGGGAAGAAAAGGTATTTATGCGGCAGGGAAGAGCTTGGTCCCCTATAAAGAAACTGTCCAGATCTGACCAGTCTATTTAGTTTCTTCAACTGATGAAGCACACCACAGGTGATTGATGGTAGAGAGGTTTGACAGGGCTAGGGACATAAACTGCTTGCAAGGATTAGGAGGTTGCTGAGAAGACAGTATTATGGTGTTAGCCATTCCTTTCAGAGCACTCTGGGACACGAGTAGCTCTTCGCAGGTCTCTGGTCACACGGCTTTCAGGGTTTGTCCTCCCAGGGATCCAACCTGGGGAGAGGGGCAGGAGGAAAGCAGCCATGGGGCTTCTTCCTGGGCAGGAGCTGGAATGGGGAGGAAATGTCATCTTCTGGGAAGCTTTCACATAATTAATGTGAAATTAACTGCTGGAGAGGATCCAGCAAAGGGCTACGGAGATGATGAGGGGACTGGAGCATCTTTCTGATGAGAAAAGGCTGAGGGCCGTGGGGCTGTTCAGTCTGGAGAAGAGAAGACTGAGGGGGATCTTATTAACGCTTATAAATCCTTCAAGGGAGGGTGCCGGGGGGATGGGAACAGTCTTTTTCCAGTGGTGCCCAGTGACAGGACAAGAGGGAACGGGCACAAACATGACCATAGGCAGTTCCATCTCAACCTGAGGAGGGACTTCTCTCCTGCGCGGGCGGCAGAGCACTGGCACAGCTGCCCAGAGAGGGGGGGGAGTCTCCCCCTCTGGAGCCATTCCAAACCCGCCTGGAGGTGTCCTGTGCCACTGCTGGAGGTGCTCCTGCTCTGGCGGGGGGTGGCACTGGGGGAGCTCCAGAGGGCCCTTCCAACCCCCACCACTCTGGGATGCTGTAATTAATGGTGTTACATTTCTGGTGCAATGATTGTTAAGAATTTCTCACCACTGAGATATGTAAAGTAGACACTAATATCAACGCCGATAATATCAATATCATTAGAACAATCCTGGAGGTACGATATCTGAGTAGTGTCCCAGTGGAGCAATAGAAAATAGATTGTAAAGCAATATTATTGAGTGTTGCACTGAAGTTACTAGAAGGATGTGTCATCTTGCTTTTCCAAAACAATGTGGCGCACTCTGTACTATTTTTCTTTTTACAAATTCTTTATATTTGAAAAGATGCAGTGAACCCCTCCATTCAACACGATTTAAATGCTGTGTTGCTGGTATTTCTTTCCCATGCATTTTATCTGCAATATCTATAATGAAGATAAGGCCCAACTTCAATAAGTCTTGGTAAAGAGGAAAATAGGGACCTCACCTACAGGAATTCTGCTCAGCAAGCTCCCCACAACCCTTTGCAGCCAGGGCTGAGCTGAGGTGGTGGCGGGGTGAGTGCCTCCTTCATCTCCATCTCCATCTCCATCTCCATCTCCATCTCCATCTCCATCTCCATCTCCATCTCCATCTCCATCTCCGTCTCCATCTCCATCCCCATTGCCATCCCCATCTCCATCCCTATCTCCATGTCCATCTCCCTCACCATCTCCATGTCCATCTATCACCTCCCCCATGAGCTTGCTTTGAGCACGTCCCAAAGTCCCCATGGCTGCACCACTGCTTGAACAAGGAGTTAACATCTCCTTGACTCCTCCCTGAAAAAGGTGATGGGAGTATGAGAAATGGAGTTGGGGATTTTTTTGCCATGTGGCAAGGGGTGCCGGTGGCTGGATTACGTGTGCTGCCAATTTGCTTAATTAGAAAACCTGGCTGGGCCTGAGTGAGCGGGATGTCTGTGGCAGCGTCTTACGGCGAGGACTGTGTACTTGAAGGAGATTGCCTCTAAAAGGAAGAAGATGACAGAAACTGCAGAGAACTAATTAAGGCTTTTGGAAAAGCAAGTCCCAGAGATGAGTGGGGAAACAGAGGAGTGAAAGAAACGCCTCGCGCTGAAAGAGCAATGTGATCGGCACAGTACTGGTAGCCTGTGGGAGTCTGTGTTGAAAAGGAAAACAAGGGCCTTGCCAGACCGCGGGCACAAAGAAAATGGAAAGTTACAAATCAAAGATGCTCAAAATTTATATTTCAAGGAAAGACAGAAAACCTCAGCGAAATGCACATGTTCAGTCCTTCGGTTGGCTGTTGTGTTGGACACTACAGCTTAGGCTAAAAAGTGAAGCAATTCAGAGCTGACATAATTAAACTGATGAGTATAATTAATCCCCCCCTGTGATTACCCTGAAGGAGAAGCATTAATAGATGTAAATATGATGAATTCAAAATGCAAGTGGGTAAAGGGAGAGGCTCAGCCCATTGCAGCAGTATTTTTCTGGTGCGATGAAGAGGTGAGGATCCCCACGTCGGGCTCCCAGGCCGATGCTGTGGGAAGGCTGGTGGGACAGTGATGGCCCTGCAGAGCATTCGGGCGAGAGCCGAGCTTTGCGGTGGTCTGCATGCTTTTAGGTAAGTGTATTTTTGCAGTAAGGTTTAAAAACAGGTTAAAGTTCCAGCATCTTGCATTGGAATTTAAGACTGAGTATTTACCCAGGAAAAACCCTTCCTTGGCTCTATTAGCATGATGCCATGTAGCAATGTTCTGCCTCCAGCTACACTATAAGAAGAGTTATGTGACATCAGCATCTCCTATGTTTCAAATTCTAGTCCACAAAGAGAAAAGAAAAAAGAAAGTGTCTTAAGTTCTTCCATATGACTATTGTTATGGGGGAGAACATCCAGTGCACTCAGCAGATTTTCCTTCAGCTTGAGTAGCTGTTTAAATTAATATTACTTTGTAAGTGTTCACAATGCTCTTCTCTGCACTCTCTCATCTGTGCAATATTTGTTTGCATTTTCTGAAGTCGGTGTGCTCCTGTGGATAACTCCCCCCATCATCCACCGGAGCAGCAGCCCCCAGCCCTCCCGTGGGCACCCAGCCGTCCCCGAGGGCCGAGCCGGGGGACCCGCACCCGCAGGCGTCAGGGGGCTCTCCGCTGGGATTGAGGAACCACCCAGACCCTGCCCTGCTTTACCTGAGGCGAGGCACCGCAGATAACATGGCGACTCTGTTATTACAGTGGTAAGAGTATACTTATTTCCATACTGCATGATTCCAGGTGAAAAAGAAAAAAAAAAAAAGAGAATTAAAAGAATTGCACAGAAGCAGTTTGTTAGAATCATAGAATCATAGAATTGCCTAGGTTGGAAGAGACCCTTGGGATCATCGAGTCCAACCACCTACCCTACTCTACAAAGTTCTCCCCTACACCATATCCCCCAACACCACATCTGAACGTCTCTTAAACACATCCAGGGATGGGGACTCAACCACCTCCCCGGGCAGTCTATTCCAATGCCCGACCACTCTTTCTGGGAAAAATTCTTTCCTAATGTTCAGTCTAACTCTACCCTGGTGGAGCCTGAAGCCATTCCCTCTTGTTCTGTCATTAATTACCTGTGAGAAGAGAGCAGCACCAACCTCTCTACAGTGTCCTTTCAAATAGTTGTAGAGAGTGATGAGGTCTCCCCTCAGCCTCCTCCTCCCCAAACTAACCAGTCCCAGCTCCTTCAGCCGCTCTTCATAGGATTTATTTGCTATTGACCCCAAGTGTTGGGGCAGAGGCAGGTCTGGAGGAGCCAACGCTGGGGAGGCCCAGAGTGGACAGGGGAACATCCCCCCAAAGAGCTGGCCCCTTCCAGAAACGTTTCTGGTCACCATCACCACGGGCAGCCTGCAAGAAGAGGGAGGGAGAAAGCGTCTACTATTCGTAATGAAGATGTGTCAATATTAATAGGGGGGGGGTGTGTCTCTGTGTGATTTTAACGTATAATGTATGGAGGAACGCCAGCTGCTTAAACATCAAGTTACATGGCACGCACAGAACATGCCTCCCTGTCCCCAAATGTAAGATTTGCGAATATCAGATGGCAAAAACCATAAACAAAGGAGCACAAAAGATACTGATAGCTAATTCGGCTAGTTATATTCTTTATTATGCTGTCTTTCTTAATGTAATGTGTCTCAGCTGCCACCGGGCAGGAATCCATTGTGAATAAGCTGTCAAGTTTAATTGGGCTATACTGTGAAAATACATAAATAAATCCTTTAATAAATAAATAAACCCACTTCTCTCTGAGGCAAAAGGCAGTGGAATGTGCACACTTGGAAGCCAAGGCTGCTAAAAAAAAGTTTTAAAAGGTTAAAAAAAAAAATCTGCCAGGAACTATTTTAGAGGAAAAACAAAGAAATGTAGTGCTTTATGTGGATTTATGAAATCCGCTTTGGGATGCAGCTTGGCTTCTGGATCTCCCATTGCAGACACAGTTATTATGAGTGCTCAGGGACGATTCTCTCATGGAAGAGTTGGGTGTTTCCGTAGCGTGTGTCCGTACCTGTACCATTGCTCAGTGCAGAGCGCTGAAGTCTGATTTCATCGACGTTACTCCAGAATCATGAGAAGATCTAGATTTTAAGAATGAAGTTTTCTTCTTAGAGCTGTTACTATTACTTCATCAATTAGAAGCGTTAGCCCTGCAAAACACTACTACTCTGCCCCATTTCACCTTCTGTGCAGCAGGTAGGCAATGATGGTCCTCGTTCCCTGGTCGGTGCTCAGACTGACAGCAGTAAGAGCGGCGGTGGCCCCGTACAGCCGGTGCCTACATGGACAGTCATCACCATCGTCTGATCTGCTGCTCTCAATGCGCCGCCGGGAGGAATTTTTCAGTGGGAAAAAATCTAAAGGCGACATATTTTGCAGGAAGCGTAAAGATGATCTGGGAGGGGATTAGAAACTTTCTGTGGTCTCAGGGGTGGCGTTCTCAGGCCAAATTCCTCCTCTTCTCCTGCGTTTCCCAGCTGCCCAGCACCCAGCCTGGATGCGAAGGCTCCGAGCAGGGGGTGCAGCCCAGTGCCCACCTTTCCCCCCAGGGGGGTTGCCCACCCACATCCCCTCCATGCACTGTTCCCTCTACGGGGGCTGGCACTGCCAGGGTGTACTGCACCCGGCAGCACACAATATATGCAGGGAAACCCGGATTTTGTTAGATTAAGACTCTGAGAAGGAATAACCCCACACATCAGTACAGGTCGGGGGGCTGACCTGCTGGAGAGCAGCTCTGTGGAAAGGGACCTGGGAGTCCTGGTGGACAACAGGATGCTCACGAGCCAGCGATGTGCCCTGGTGGCCAAGAAGGCCAATGGCATCCTGGGGGGCATCAAGCAGAGTGTGGCCAGCAGGGCGAGGGAGGTCATCCTCCCCTCTGCTCTGCCCCGGGGAGGCACATCTGGAGCGCTGTGTCCAGTTTGGGGCTCCCCGGGCCAAGAAGGACAGGGAACTGCTGGAGAGGGTCCAGCAAAGGGCTACGGAAATGACGAGGGGACTGGAACATCTTTCTGATGAGGAAAGGCTGAGGGATGTGGGGCTGTTCAGTCTGGAGAAGACTGAGGGGGATCTTATTAACACTTATCAATCCTTCAAGGGAGGGTGCCGGGGGGATGGGAACAGTCTTTTTCCAGTGGTGCCCAGTGACAGGACAAGAGGGAACAGGCACAAACGTGACCATAAGAAGTTCCATCTCAACCTGAGGAGGAACTTCTTTACTTTGAAGGCGGCAGAGCAGTGGCACAGCTGCCCAGAGAGGGGGGGAGTCTCCCCCTCTGGAGCCATTCCAAACCCGCCTGGACGTGTCCTGTGCCACTGCTGGAGGTGCCCCTGCTCTGGCGGGGGGTGGCACTGGGGGAGCTCCAGAGGGCCCTTCCGACCCCCACCAGTCTGGGATTCTACAAGTGCCTTTTACTGGCAATGTGCTCCAAGACGGCAGCCACTGATGACGTGTATGGCATGAGCTGCATCTGCACTGAGGTCTCATTTTGGCAGGGCTCTGCACAGAACAGCCCATGGAAAAAGCCCCGTGGGTGCTGCAAAACCGCCGGCAACCTATTGCTCTTTTCTGTGTTCTACCAAGAGAAGTTACACCTACTAGAGGGCAACCTTGATGTGGCACGACAGGTTTACCATGGAAAACCTCGAACTACCTCCATTGCTCTTCTCAACTGCATCATTTCCAGAAGGCTGAAGCCCTGCAGCGAAACGTTCCATGAATTGCTGAAAGGTGCTGAGAAGTACTTTGTGCAGGTAAAAAGCAAAATAAGGGCCATATAAGTCTTTAAGTCTATTAACATACAAGTGCAAAATTAATGAAGTCTGTCGAGGTGTTTTGTACAAAATAATTGTTTCCTCACTTTAACAAGGTCAAATAAAACAGGAAGATGTAAACTTTCTGATGTGCTTCAGTTCACGTTGTTATGCATTCATCAATAGGCCTGTAAACATGATGCACTCATCAACAGGCCTGTAAATAAAATTTTAATAGCACGCTGAGGGTATCAGGAAGAAAACAGTAGTGACCATAATCAGCATAAACAATATTTGAAGAAGATGTAAGGAGAGATCAAAAGGAAAAATTATAGGCTGATTGGGGTGAAACGGACTGGTGTTTAAACTGAAGGAAGAAGAAAGGCAGGGAGGTGAGACTGTGGGTAGCTCTGGAACAAGAAAAGAGAAGAAAAGCCTCTTTTTCCTGGGTAATATTGAAATCCGTCAGTGAAACCAGCTCCAGGAATGGCGGCCACCACCACACCAGGGCAGCTGATAGCAATAATGTCTGTGCAAACTAGGAAATTCCGAAGATGAACTCTTTAACTATGTGTTTGCACATAGTTATCATCACATAAAGATGAACTCTTTAACTATGTGTTTGCAGTCTTTAACAAATTGGAGCAATGGCAAAGTTGTAAGTGAGCAACTTCTGACCTGTGGTGAGAAGAGGAACTAGGAAAACTCTTTGTGAATGCAAGGATTTGGGCACAGGGATTGCTGAGAAACGAGTAAGTACTGCAGCAGGTGAGATATTGTCTGACATATGTCTGTTTTCTTCCTTGACCTACTGCATTATCCTTTGCCCTGTACTGTATCTACAGTTTGAAGACCCAAGACACCCTTTTTATGACATGATTGCATAGAGGATTTTTTGTTTACTTCATTTCTTCCTTTGGTGTGTGCACGTTTTTGTGTACGGAAATCCAACTTTTTGCTATTGTTTATTTGTGGGTTTGTTTATTTTTCTAATGATCAGCACCACCGACCTGGTATTTATGGACTGCCCCAGTGCCCTTAGGCAATGTGATCTGGTTTAGATCGAAAATCAGTGGGCTTCGCATAACTGCCTCCTCGGTGTTTTCCATTTGACCTTCAAATAAGCTGGATTTTTGTTGATGGTGGAATTCACATTCACATGTACACCTTTATCTACCGTGTTATTGAAACGTGGTTCATTTAAGATTTGACTCTGTTCACCGATGTATTATCATGGTTTCAGCTGGGATGGGGTTGACTTTCTCGCTAGCAGCTGGTGTAGTGCTGTGGTTTGGGTTTGGGATGAGAATAGTGTTGATAGCGCACTGGTGGTTTTGGCTGTTGCTGAGCTCTCAAGGCTTTTTCAGTTCCTCACCCCACCAGCGAGCAGGCTGGGGGGGCACAAGGAGGTGGGAGGGAACACAGCCGGGACAGCCGACCCCAACTGACCACAGGGATGTTCCATACCATCTGGCATTGTGCTCAGCATATAAAGCTGGGGGAAGAAGAAGGAAGGGGAGGACGTTTGGAGTGATGGCGTTTGTCTTCCCAAGTCACCGTTACGCGTGGTGGAGCCCCGCGTCCCTGGAGATGGCTGAACACCCGCCTGCCCTTGGGGAGCAGGGAATGAATCCCTTGGTTTGCTTTGCTTGTGTGCGTGGCTTTAGCTCTATCTATTAAACTACCTTTATCTCAACCCACAAGTTTTTGCTCACTTTTACTCTTCCGATTCTCTCCCCCATCCCAAGTAGGCGCAGTGAGAGAGCGGCTGTGTGGTCCTCGTTGCTGGCTGGGGTTAAACCATGACTCATATTAACCTCCTTTGGCAAAACTGAAACAACTGTCATGGTTTCTATCACGTAGACTGAATTTGTGCTTTGTCACCGTTTTCTTTTTCTAAGCAAACATGACTTTGGGTACCAGAGAGAGAATTGCTGCCTAGACCACTGCAACCAGTGTCCTTGGTGGTGGGAGGCGGTGGAGGAGTCAGAGCTTGCCCTTCCCTCGTGCAGGGGTGGATTAATCAACGGTTACCCAACTCACAGACACGGGAAGACAAACACACACAGAGCATCTGAAATGCTGCCTCTCTTTCTCCCTCTCAAATAGCCCTGTACTCTTTGAATTCTCTGTGTGGGGGAAATCAAAGCGCAGAACAAACACTGTTTTGATATGGCTTTGAAGATGATAACAGCATCTAACAGAGGGAAAAAAAAAGGCTTTGGGTCTGCAAAAAAGCAGTGATTGACGTGACACACAGTCCAAGAAAATTTTACCTCTTAATGAGTAGCAGGAACCTCTCCAAGACTGTTTTACAGGACTGAAACTTCCCCGTCCTCTCGTGCAGTTACCGGTCTTTAAGCAAAACTGTCTTTTGAGGCAAATGAACATCTGTTTGGATCAAGATCCTGACAAGAGGAATCTCTGTTTGCTGAAGGTTTGTAACTTGTTTGCCCTTGTACGAAGCTTTGTAGGAAGGCGCTGTGATGCTCAGCTCAGGTGACAAAGCCTGTCTGGGTGGTCCAGGAAGTCCTCCAAGACGGAGGCCGTCAGGAACAGCCCTGTGGCTCAGCGGGGGCTACCTCAGGGGCCAGATAAAAGCTCAGGAAGAACTTTTGGATCGACAGAAAATGTTGCATTGATGAGGTGGGTAATTGGCTGACTCTAAACCTAAATGTCGGACCAGGCAGAGAGGTGAGATCTCTTTCATCTCTCAACTAACTGTGCATCATCTCTGGTACTCAGCCTTACCAACCTCCTCACCGCTCACATGAGGATTAACCGATGTTTGTAAAGTAAGTGTGAAAAATGGGCACACCATGGTATTTGAATTTTCAGTGGCAGAGACAACATATTAAAAATAAAGAGAAGATCCCTGGGCTGAAATACATTGCCCATCTTGCTGCTATTGGGCTGCCCTTGCCAGAAATGTTTTTCTAGACCTTTAGGTTCCCTTACGTGGGATGCTGCAAGGCAGTTTGTCCCTGTGTAGGGGCACCCCGGCTCTTCATAGACCCTTTTACCACCCATGACATCACAACATTTCTTGGTGGGACAGGCAGAAGCATGGGGACTGTGTCCCTGGGGCTGTCCCACCTCCAGCTCTTGCCAGTGCCCGACAGCGCTGCGTATAAACAAGTCCATTTGCTATTGTAACACAACACACAGGCAGGTTTATAATGATGTTTTGAAATGGAAGCCTTCGTTAAACATCTATACTGCTGTCTACAGCAGCTTCTCGTGTCTCTGATGAGGTGTCAAAGATGCTGCGAATTTCCTCTCTGGTGTATCTCACACTAACAACAGCTGAGGATGATCAAATTTCTTTAAGTACCAGCTCAGCTGTATCTTTTTTTTCTCCTTTTAAATTCTGACAATGAAAGTAGCAGCACTGGGGCTTTGCTACTGAGCGCTGCTCCCAGTATGCAAGTCAATTTTGTACTCGCGGTATTTCCTTTTATTTCACCCGTCCCCTCAGCTTGTGGACAGAGAGGGATCATACGCTCTTTGAAATGTGCATTGACATTTGGCACTGAGCGCTGTACTGCAGTTAGAGGGGAGAGCGGGGAGTACAACTGCAACAGGCAGAACCGAATAATTTTTGGGTTGCCCATCACAGATTCCTGTCTTTCTTCAGCCGCCTTCTTCACTACAAGTTCATCTGGTTACGCAATGGGAAAATCTAACCTTACATTTACAGTCCCGTTAATGTTGGACAAATTTCAGGGAAAATAAATCCAGGTTCAGTTTTCTGAATACACAGAAGCTTTGCCAAACATCTTCTGTTGCGTAGTACAAATTTTATCTTCTAAGTTTATTGAAATAGCCAGTTTTTAGACTTTCAAAGAAATAATATTGACGTTTAAACTGCATTTTAAACTGTAGTTCATACCATCTTAATTAAAGTACTTACATAGCAATGCATTATTTAAACTTCACGAAACAGCCCCAAATCTCCTTCTCTGGTGTATTGGCTTCATGCTTTGGTTCCTCACATCATGATGAAATACTGTCAGGATTGGTTGGTTGGATGGTTTGTAATATATGACAGCAATATGCAGAGCCTGAGACAAGAAAATTCTTTTTTAGTTCTTTAGACAGAAAAAAAAACCCCAACAATATTTAAAATCCTTTTGGCTGTTCTAAAATCTAATAAAAATAATTTCCTTAATTTTTTTTCTTTCATTTATACACTGAACTATCCATCATTAGTGATTTGTTGGATTTAGCTCTCCTGTCCGTTCACAAACTATCAATAAAAGCGTTCATTCGTCATAATTTTTTGAGCGCTTCACATGGCCATACCTGAAGCAGTAGAGGTTTTGCAAACCTTTTTAATGAATATGGCATTGCATATTTGATGTTTCAAACTATGTAGTTTTGATTGGTGTGAACGGTCACCCAAGTGACTGTGTGCCAACTGTCTCGATTTATAGTTGAGAGACTGGCCCGAGCAGGTCGGGGAGCCTCGTACGTCCTGCGGAGAGAGGAAGGACGGACCATGTGTATGGCACAAACTGGAATTTTGGCCACAAAATGAGCGCTGGAAATCACTGCAGCAAAGGTATGGTGTTTCTTCAAGGAGAAATTATTGGAGTAATTTTAATGATAACCAACGCTTTCAGGAAATAAGTGTTTTCATGCATTATGGATAAAAAATATTATATGATATGATGAGAAAGGGCGGGGGGCTTGGGAAAATGATGGAGAGGAAGTCAAAAGTGGAATGGGAAAGAGGAACCAACCTTGAGTAAAATTTCAGAAAATAAATAAAAATAAAATTTAACAGGCTGCCTAGGGAATTGTTGGATTCGCCATCCCTGGAGGTATTTAAAAGACGTGCAGACGTCTTTTAAAGACTGAGGGACATGGTTCAGCGGTGGGTTTGGCAGTGTTAGGTTGATGGTGGGACTTGATGATCTTAAAGGTCCCTTCCAACCATAATGATTCTATGAAAATTAAGAGTTGCAGATATCTTACCAAAGGGGAAAAGGAAAGGAGATAAAATTGAAGGGCATGGAAAAAAAAAACCAAAACCCAGAGAACATCAGAAATAGCTCCAGATCTGCCTATTCACCCTGTTCTACGTTGGAGACAGCATTCTGTGGACCAGAAAAAGAGCTTTTGCAGATATTAATATTTGACATTTCTTTTGCTGTGGCACCCAAACTCCAGTGAGACAAATACTCTTTGTTAGAAAATATATGATAAAAAATCAGGTTCTATCTACAAATTTTCAGCTCTTCTCTACATATAGGACAGAACGTTGTCATCTCTGCCCACAGAAGTCTGATATTTAATCTGCGTCATAATTGCTTCTCCATAACTGACTTTTCCAAATCCTTGCAAGTGTGAAGAGATTGGCGAGAGAAGCATCAAGTAATGTGGCAAAGCCATTAATACTAAAAAGACATACTCTGACATGTAACATTCCCTAAGCCTGAAGAAGTTGTCCAAAGGCAAAAGTGTCCAGATGAGAAATGAATGGCTACTGGCGTGGTTGGACATTTTTCTGCACGTCTCACCATGGTTAGGTTTCCATCCTCCTTTGGAGGTGTAGAGAAGCTCTCATCTATCGACATTCTTGCAGGAAATCACCTTCCCAAATAGGTTCTCCCAGGGAAGTACTCTGAAGCCACAGTTTCTGAGGGCTTCAGCTCTTTTTCCTCCTGTTTCGGACACTCCAGCCCACAGGCAGTTTTATTTTGCTTTCTCTCTTCTGCTTTTACAATCCTCCTCCTCACAGTCTGGGCATGACAGCTATGTCAGGAGGTAAAAGACAACTGCCATAATTTAAACTGATGTCTTCTGTTTGATAGTGTAAGCCACTAAAGCAGATGCTGATAATCAAGATAATCAAATCAAGATAGTAAGAGCTGAGGGTTTCAGACACGCAGACACATTGAACTGGATGAGCAGCCCTGGCATTTATTTTGCTAACTTCAGGCTGGGTAGATTTTACAGCCTTTTCCAGACAAATTATTTTGGGGGCTAGGGAAAAAATTGCTGTGAATAGTGAGGCTGATCCTTAACAGGGGTCTAGGCTGCCCCTGAGCTGGTTAATCTTCTTTGACGTGGCTCAGCGGAGGCAAAGTTTCCCTTCAACATTTTTCCCATAAGTGTGGGGAAAAAAAGATGCTCTTCAGGGTGGCTAAAAGTACGAGGTATTACGGGTCCTTCCTATGGTGTCCCTGGAGTGTCCTGCCCAGGACACTGCCATCTAAGAGACTTTGTGTTATGAACTGGCAACTTTTGGGAAGAACTTTCTTTTTCCGAGAAACTTGGCAACGTCTGCCACAACCATAGCACTGGAGCTGCTGAGCAAGAGCTGCGGAGTCTGCTCTCCAGAGGTGAATGCAACATCCCCTAAGTCCCCGGTCACCCACCAGCCAGGAGCTGAGCAGGTCTTGGGGCTGCTCAGGGCCATCGCTCCCAGCCCCGGGATGCAGAAGCACTGCCTTTGGGAAGCTCAGCGGCACAAGCAGTGCTTGTGAGACGTAGGACCTTCAATGGGTTTCAGTTCCTACCAAGAGCGAGTTATTTTTTTCCTTGCAGGGTATAAGAAATGCAAGCCTCTGAATTTAAAAGTACCAGTGGTACGTCTAGGACAGGGTGTATGCAGAGCCGTGGCTGCTGCTCCGCAGTGCCATGACACATTTGCACGGCGTCCGGGAGGGACGTGGTTGCCCTTTTCTGAGCATGAGCACCAGGGAACACAGAACTATTGCATTTCATGCATTGAGGCAATTTCTATTCTCAGGTTTTTTTATCCAGAGCCTTAAATGTTCTTTGCTTAAATTACTAGCATGATACTAAGGAGCTGCTAACCCTGTAAGCACTGCAAAGCCCCAAACCCTTCCACTTTTTCCCAGGACTCTTCCTCCAGCCAGGCATGACTTCTCCCAGCCCAGGGCACAGCAGCCTGAAGAAACAAAACACTGGAAGTGTTTTCTGCACTGTCAGAAATGATACATATTTTGGCCTTATCAGTGAATTACAGCCAGCTCACCAGCTTGATTAGTCCAGCACTTTGCCCACCTATCCATCAAAAATGTTTCTTTTCACTGATGAAGTTTACCACCATGGAGCTACCGAAGTACAGGGTGATATGTCTCTGCATCCAAAGTAATACTGCGCAGTACACTTTGAGATCAAGATTTCAGCCGAAAAAATTAATATCCTGAGTCCAGCAACCTTGATCCCCCTGGTTCCCTTCTCATACATGTGCACACACAACGAGGTATGGGAGGAAACAAAATCTTGAGCCAGGCCAAAGTCTTGAGTCACATCTTCAGGTGAATCTCCAGGACTTGTTTTCCATCAATTGTGTAAGCTCATTATTTTGTGCTTTGTAAATTCTATGTTGAAAACGATGAGTGAGTGAACAAACAGTCTCCCTTGTTTACTTGTTCAGCACACAGGTATCCAGGATAGTCCATACGACCAGGGGAAGAACGTGTAGCACATGGGAAACGCGCATCCATGATCACAGCAAACGGGTAAGGATCTGCTTTGTTCACTGATTTGCTAAGAATACTCCGGTATAATTATTTATAGCAGTTCAGCATCTACCAGAAAATGTTTTTCTGTACGTTTTGATGAAATAATGAAGTTTTAGTAATGTGAGAACTTGCTAGAGGAGTCTGCTATTAGCTGCTCACTGAGAAGGGGCACAGGCAACTGCATCAGCCACGAAAAGCGGAGGACTCTCCCTGGCAGACCTCCCTCTGCAGTGGTGTCAGGGCAGCAAGGCCAGATGCTCTGCTGACGCAGACCAGAGTCATTCCACAGCATTCAACGATTCAACTTAAACCAGACAAAGAACTGGCTACAGGTCTGGTTTACATTTTACCACTTCTACCTTTTATGTGCAAATTCAGAGATCTTTCGTGCTCTACTTGGTGGAGTCCCTTCTCCCAACAAGGACTGACAGAGGTAGTGTTGTCATCTTAGTTACATGACATATCAAATATAGACTAAGTCATTAATTTGGGATCCTAAAGCTTGGAAAAAAAAAAAACAAACAACCTACAATCAAAACCAGATGAGTTTAGGACAGTTTGTGTTAGACGAACTTTGTGGCTGAACCTATAAAACAAAATTTTCTGTACGTATAAAGAACCACAACTAATGAGAAATGAAATTAAAGCAATCAACGGTCTTTAGGTCTTCAGCTGCTGTTTTTTTCCCTGCAGAGTTTCCCAGTAGGGTGAGCAGATGAGCAATGAGATGCACCTGCGCATTGCTGCTTTGGGGATAGATCAATGCAGGGCAACCAACCAGATCTCCGCTTTGCCATCTGATGGGCTGCCAGGTGCACTATAAATGTTATAGACCCAATATCCTGGGTAGTCAAGGCAAGATTTGTTTTTCTGGCATTTGTCTTAGCCCTGGATGGAAGGTACTGTATTGGTTTTGTTCCCATGGTGGCTGTGGGTGGCCAGGAATGACCTGACCTTTACCATATGAGCTTTTTAATATCTCCAGATGGGAGATTCTATGTGAGTTCTGCCCTTCCTGTTTAATAGCGCATTTCTGTGCTGGCTTAAAAGCAGAAAACAGAACTGGGATGACTTGAAAGCTGTTGTTTCTGAACCTGGGTCTTGCTCTGGAAACACTTTGGGTTTTGGTGGCAGTTGTGTCTTAAAACTTTCCACTCAAGCGCGAGTCAAAATGGACTAAGAGGTGTTACCACTGAAGCCTTCAGAGAGTCAGAAGTTTGTTTCTCCTAAATGCACCAAATTTATGGAGCCAGTTTGTGGTTTTTCTTCCCCCAGACCCGATTCCAGATGATGAGCAATGAAAGGCCTGCACTGGAGTAATCTCAGGCATCTTGAATGTAGGCAAGTGGTACATAAAAGATATTCAACAGTTTCCCAGTCCTGGCAAAAACCCAGGATAAACATATGTAATGGTTTTCAAAAGGAATATCTGACGCGCTAGGCCAAATCAAAGCATGATATTTCATTTCTTATGAGTAATGTGCTGCTTTCTCCATGTCTCTGATATTATGTACTGTCTGAAGGTAATCAGAACACTTCACTGAGTGAAGTTTATGATAGTGTCTCAAAAGCACACAATGAGTGTACCTGTAAGGATGTGCCCTGAAGGGGGCCATTGCCGTGTATCGATGTCTGCCTGAAGCCCTGCTTCGGTGGTCTAGGCTTGGTGTTTCGAGGGGGTGGATGATATTTGCAATGCTTGTTTATTACTGCCTAAGGTAAATCAACAGAGTCAAGGTAACCAAGCAGTGAAAAATGCTGCATTTTTACTAAAGGAAATAAATAGGAGTTTCAGTTGAGTTTTGGTTTGGGTGTTTTTTTTTTTTTTTAAATTGTTTTTTTTATAGTCTTTCCTTGAATTGCAGTTGAACTTGAAATGACCAACATAAAGCTGCAGCAGGTTTCACCAGGCTGCGGGTCAGTTCCAGCTCCTCAGCTGAGATACCGAAGCCAAGCTGTGGCTGTTCCTTTTCTCTTTGGTAATTCTAAAATAAAGCTTGCAAAGCTGCAATAAGAGAGGCTTATTTAAAATAAATAAATAAACTATGTTCTTGGCTGTGGACGGAGTGAACTTTGGCCTGAGGTTTACCGGGTTATAACAGATGTGGGAAACAGTGCATGGGAGATGGTGGGTTCAGCTTTGCAGGACTGTTATTTGAATGAAAGACTAAAACTTAATGGGTACAAATCTTACGCAGTGGCTTGGAAAGTCTATAAATGACTTTAAGTATTTATGGGTCACAGTTATCACTGAAGTGCATTAGCTGGACATTTGACCTTCTGCCTGTGCAGCCAGTGTGGTGTTGGCGTTGATGAGAAAAATGAGCTTGAAGCACTCTTCAGCCCATGAAATCTGCCTGGGAGAGACGCGGGGTTTGGTGGGGACAATGGGCTCCCATGGCATTTATCATTATGTCCCTTCCACCCTCTTGTGAAGAGGAGCGGAAGGTGGTGCGTTGCAGCTGGCGTGAAAACCTGCCCTGACTTACTAGGCTTGGAATTCGGAAGTTCTCGTGCTCAGAAGCAAATCTGTAAGCCAGGAAGATCTATAACCATGAAGACTGACAGCCATAAAGGTTGTATATTCAAAAACTTGCGAGTTCATAAATATTTACACATTTGCATGATCACTACTGGCAGCAGTTCGCCTTTGCGAGCTTAGAAGAGGCTAAAGCAGCTCAGCTGCTGGGATGTGAGTAGATTAGCACGGCTGTGAGTGAGGAAAATTGCTCTGCCTCTCCACCTAGTCCTTTTCTTGTTAGCTTGGGGTTGCTTTCGCTGTGTTTTACGGAGTTATGTAGCCTGAGGCAGGTGGACGCGTTCAGGGGTGATGCCTGTGGCTATGCTGAGCCCCTGGCAGGGAGGTGGTTAATTATTAGATAAAAACATCTTAGTTGTCTCTTTTCTTTTCTTAAAGGGTGAAGAACTAGCTTTCTAATAATTACAACTCTTTGAGCACCTAGGATCATCACAAACACATCTACCGAATACCCATTTTCAGACCTACAGCTGTGTAGGTCTGAAAATGGGCGTTCCACCCGCAGTGCACGTTTCCAGATGTGCAGATCTGCTGAGCTGTACCTGTGTGGCTCGTGGCCTTATCCAGGGTAGGTGTCTGGAATTGGATAAAGAAAAGACGGGCTGGATGATAGAACTGAAGGAAAGGGAGAGGCTAATATTTTAATAAAAGCATCTTTCCAGTGCTCCACCTTGAGCCGGGGGGGCTGTACTGCGCGCGGTGCTCCCCCAAGGCGCCGCCGATCTTCAGTCGTCACCCAGAGAGTGCGCAGGTTCTGGAAAGCGTTTCAGTATGTAGGAGGAAACCCACATCTTGTTGAAATTTGCATTATGTCATTTTACATGTGGTTATGTCTTGTGCCTAGTGATGCAATGTAACCCAGCGTAACCCCACTTGACTTTACGCAACAGGAGTGTCTCTTGTGCCACTCACCGCGGAGAGAGAAGCTGTGGAAGGAGGCGTTTGGGGCTGGGGAATGGATATTTAATGGGGGTTTCAGAGTAGATACCTGCTATGCCTACTTTATTTAAAAAAACAAAACGAACCTTAAAAAAAAAAAAAAAAACCACAACACTTTGACTTATGGCATGCTTTTTTATTTATAGACAGGATTCTTAAAGTCTCTTTTTTTTTTTTTTTTTTTTTTATTATTGAGACATTCACTGTGCAGAATAAAGTCGGTAACTATTTTTACTGCTTTATCTCCATACCTAATTTGCACCTGGCTACAGAAAATGGGGTCAAATTGTCTAACATAAGTGTGCTGATACCATTAACAAACACTACAGGAAAAAATATCAAATACTAACAATAAGGCAATCCTTTTTTTTTTTTTTTTTTACTTTGTAATTTTCAGGTGTCTGATGCTGTTACACTGCTTGATAACAGCAAAATTAGGCAGTTGGGAAGGGAAGTGTGCGCTAACCTTGAGTTTCCCGCCCCCCCATATGCATGCTTCCATTGTAAAGGAAAAGGCCGTCATGGCCTCTCATGTGTTACCCTGCCCCAGCCCCTACAAGGCTGCTGCCACCCTTGATAGTGTGCATTTTAAAAACAAACAAACAAAAAAATTAAAAAAAAAAAAATAGGTATATTGGCTTCGGAGCGGGGAATTTCTGCACAACTGCCTTGTTTCGGCTCGGCCGGCTGCTTAACCACCCCAGTCTGCCGGCTGCCGATCTGCCGGGGATCCCGCCGAGTGACAGCTCTAAAGGCTCCTGCCACCGGTCCTGTGGTGACAGGCGGCTGGGATGGGCATGAGCACCCCCCGAGCATCGCCCCTTCCACCCCCTGAGCATCGCCCGCTCCTCTTCGCCCTCCTGGGAATAACGTCCTGCGGTGTGTGGGGAAGCACTCAGGTGGGCTCCCCGTGCTTGGGGCGCCTTTGTTCCCCAGGACTGGCGGTGGTACCCCTTCCCCTCCTCATCGCGGGCTTTCCCCGCGACCTTTAAATGCAAAAGGTCACAGCACCTCGGTGGGAAGCACGCTGGCGTATCACTGGGGATCGGTGGCGGCTGCAAGCACCTCAGAGGCACCTATAAATAAATAAATAAAAAATTAGAATAGCTTCTGATTATAAGGGACAACTCCATGTGAATCTTAATTACTGTAATTGGTTCTCAGTTACTATGGTGATTGGTGGGCGCTCCAGAGATGCCTTTGATGGGTGGTAGATGTTTACTCGTACACGAGTCGTCGCCGTTCCAGCGCAGCAGCCCCATCAGAAAATCAACATTTACCCGTAACTTGTACCAAGTGCTGGGAGAGACACCGCGTGTTGACAACCGCTGCAAATAGGCAAATATTCAAGCTGCTATTTATTGTCGTAGGCGGAGACTCCGCGATGGCTCCCTCGGTGCAGCCATCCCCTCTCCGAGGGCGGCCGGTGCCCGGGGAACGGCTGCTGGAGCCGCGGGGTGGTGGGACGTCTTACGAGCTGGCACCGGCTGATGGAGGCGAGGTGTTGTGTTTTGTTTTGCCTTAGGAGCTACCCCCAATCCCTGCTCCTGAAATAAGGAATTAGGGGCTGGGGGAGGTTCGCTGGCCCCAGCTCGCCGCCAGCCCCGGGGGGTTTATTTTGGGAGGATCCCAGCTCAGGTTCTCCCGCTGACAGCGAGCTCAGCGGGGGGGCTGGTGAAGGGGGCTTGGTGGTTTACAAGGGTTTAAAGCTTTCTATGTCGAAACCACTATTTTGGGCTGCACAGGGAAGTTATCAGGTAGCAGAACTTAAAATGTTAGTTTTCGTAAGTGAGGATTTCTCTGCGCCTTCCCTTGCTCCATCCCTCACAGGCACGATGAACCCATGATATTATTTTTAAGCAGTTTCTAACGAAAAGCAAACAGAATGCCCGAGCGGGGCTGTTACAGTTAAAATAATTCCTTATAGAGTTCATCAGCAGCTGAGTCCGTATGTGGCTCTTATTTCCCTGCCGCCCATGACAAATCTTGAAGTAAAAATAAGCATCTTCAAAGTGTCTGAACCAAACTTGTGTTACCCTGAGCTAAACTGCAGTTAATAGAGTGGCACCGAAGGGGGCTGCCCCTCTGAACGTGGCCATGAAAACTTTGCTTTGCGGTGTTTAGGAGAGCAAGCGCCATCCGCCTCCGGGAACCGCCGCTGGCTTCACGGGCGCTATCGGAGCTGATTAATTTGTGCTATGGCCATGAAAAGCCATAAATAAATGATGTGCAGGAACTTCCCACCCCCCTACCCCACCCCCCCTTTGATTTCCAGAATTAAAGGTGCTGTTCCGGGGGGCTGTTGGCCTGGTCCCTCGGCCAGCCGGGATCCGACCCTTCCCGCATCCTCGGGGCGCCCAGCGCCGCTCCCTGTGCTCCCCCGCCACTTTCCTGGCGAGTTGGGAAAGCGTGTGGCTAATAATAGCCACAGTGGCCGTAATTTATTTAAAAACACGGCCCTGAGTTTGGGGGAGGCGGTGGCAGGGTCTGTAGGAGCAGGGGGGCAGGGGTGCCGCAGGGTTCGGGGGAGGGCTGGGCTCGCACCGAACTGAACGCTCCCGCTCCCAACGAGGTTCTCCATTTCTCTTTTTTTTTCCTCGAGCTTTTAAGACTGGAACTGGAGAGCAGAGCGCGGGAGCGAAAAGATGGGGGTGACTTTCTCGGCAAGCAGTAGGTTTATTTTTTTCCTGCGGGGAGAATGACAGCGGTGGTAGAGAACAGGAAAAAGTTCTGGCCAGGGGTTAAATCCAGAAAACCCTGCAAAACTGAAAGCAAAAATCACAGTTCATTGCCAGATCGCAAGATTTTATGTAGATAAAAACAAAATCAGGTACAGACAGCGGTGAGTTACAACTAGCAATGCACATTTTTACTATTCGTAGGTAACTCCGGGTGAAGTGCCCGGCGCTGGGAGCAGGAACCCACTTTGCTTCTAGTTTCGTTTACAAACGGCGGGGAGGGAGCCTGGCAATTCACAGCCATGTGGCCTCCCGTGCTTCTTGCACCGAATATTAAAAACAAAGCTTAAAAAAGAAGGAATTTAGCAATGAATTGCATTTTGAAAGCTCCTTAACCTCGCTGAGCTGTGCAGGGATGCTGGGAGCCGCGCTGGGGCTGGCGCAAGCCATCTCTTAACCATCGGCCAGAATACGGACTTTTATTTCTTCTGGGTACTGCAATTATTAGAAACGCGACAATCTCCTTTTTCTTTCTTTTGCTTTCTAACAGTGACAATAAATCTTAGCTTTTAGGGTTTGTTTTTTTTTTTTTTTTCTTTTCTTCTCTCCAGACCCTGGCGGGGCTCCATCGATCCCGCTTGCGGCTGGACCGGACCCGCTCCCCGTGGCCGGCGCTCGACGGGAGCCCGGGTCACCTGCGTAGCCCCTCTTTGCCTTAGCGAGAAACATCTCTGACTCCGGCACACTCTTCATCATTTAAAAGTTTATTCCCAAGGCTTAACTCTGTAATGCCCCCCCGTCAGGCCCCTGCTTGACCCGCTGGAGGGGAGGGATGGATGCAACGCGTCTGCTGGGGGAGCGGGGAAGGGCTGGCGCAGCCCCCGCCGCGGGGTCGCGGGAGCTCACGTCACCAATCGCAAACTGCGACACAAAAGGTATTAAAGTGGGGGGTGGAGGAAGGAAAAAAAAAATAATAAAAAAAAAATAAAAATGCAGCCCCAATAAACGGGCAGCCCGAGGATGGGCACGGGATGGGCACGGGGGCTGTGCTGCCCCGTGGGGGCCAAAGCGATGCGGTTCCAGAAGCCCCCGGAACGGGGCGGGAGGGACGTGCCGCTGCTGTCGGTCTCTCTGCCACCTGCGCGTGTTTCGGTACATCACAGGCGTGTGTACACACAGAGTTGTGTGTTTGCCATATGTAGGCACCGTGGAAGGAGGCATTCCTGTTGATATTGCTGAAATTCTGCTTTTAGCCAGACGTCGGATTAGAGCGATGCTCACCCACAATTGTAACAGAATTGTGAAGTCATCCAAATTTAATTGTGACTTTTGTTTTGTTTTCTTGAATGAAATAATTGAACTCGGTCCCTGATTATTATTATAGGGCAGGAAAAGGATGATTATAGAGGCAGCACCAGACGACAAAGCTGCCGTTATGTGTTTAATCCACTCGAGGAAAAGGGTTCTCAGACTTCCTGAACTGGTCTTGTTGCTCTTTAAAAGGACACGTTTTTCTTTTTTTTTTTTTTTTTTTTTTTTTAAATAGAAATGCCAGTTAATTTGATTTATAATATGGAGCGTTAATGGAACAGAATCATAAAAACGCCCCGCTCCAAGTGCACGCAGTGCGTGCTGTTGCGCTGCAGCATCTTCTCTTTAATTAGTGTAGAACTGCCGGACAATTGTAAGCACTAACAACCTCCCCTAAAAATCCAATGCACTTTGTCCTGCATAGCATTAGCATCTAAATAAAAGTTTTTCTTTAAGATGGTCACAATACACCAAAAGAAAAGAACCCTCTGCTTTTTTTTTTTTTTTCTTCTCCTCTCTTTAATTTTATTTTATTTCCAGAACAACGACTGCCAGAATATAGCAAGCAATGTTTTAAGGGGAAAAAAATCCTGGCTGTAAATGTGCACAATATTCCACATTATATACATGTCATTTCTGAGCACTGTTGGAACGATGCAGTGTCAAATCTGTATGACAGATTGAGGTGAAAGCTGGGAAGAGAGAGCCTGTGAAGAAACAGCCCTGACTGAGTCAGGCACCCTATAGAATTTATCCTGCGGGCTATAAGTAACCGGTTTCATCACATAAAAGGAGGAGTGGAAGAAGGATAATTGTCTACTAATTTGGGTCTGGGCGCGCGCCGGTCTAACAATGCCATCTAGTGCTGCGGCACCCCGGGGACCCCCCACCCGGGACCCCCTGAGCGCTCAGCCCGGGCTGGACCGTGCTCTGCCGGGGGGGGTGGGGTTCTGCCCCGTGCGCCCCCAGATGCTCCCCCGAAAAGCGCTGCATCCCTGCCCGGCCCCGCTGTGCTCTGCGGAGCTGAGGAAAAAAAAAAAAAAACAAACAAACCACCAAAAACTTTTCAAAAAACTGTTTTTTGGGATGAGGTTCCCACTGTGAGGAAGCATATATTAACAGTTCATATTGAAATTTTCTGCCTTTCTGGGTCAGTAGGTACCCCGAGCAATTCTCTCCAAATTAGGACTCTCAAAAGAAGGCAAAACAATGGTTTAAGTGCGATTTGTGTGGATGCTCTTACTTCTCCCTGCGCCTGCGGTACGCGTGTGTGAGCGCGGCTGATGTTTGTCAGAAGATTTATTTGGGACTGAAAGGGAGGAATTACCATTGGGAATAAGGAAAAGGCAGCCAGGAGGCCCGACTGCTGAGGAGCATAGGAGCTGTGGAGCAGCGTGCAATATTTTCAATTATTAAAAAAAAATTGTTTACATTTTCTGATTCCTCCTCCCCCCCCGTTTATTTTTTTCTTCGCTTCCGCTCAGTAGTAAAAATTTTTGAGATAAAACATCCGGGCTTCACAGACCTGGAAAGCAATGACCTCCCTCGGGAGCTGGAGAAGCTGCCGGCCCCTCCGGCGAGGAGGACCGCGACCACTCAGCCCGTCGCGCCCCCTCGGGGTCAGCTCATCCCAGCGGAGCATCGAGAGGAGGGGGCCCGAAATGAGCCTGGGTGAGATGTGCAGCCAGGGACAGCGCTGGAGACAGCAGTGCATCGCACGTATTATTCAGGAGGATTAAAAAAAATTTTTTTTTTAAAATCTTTGTTAAAGCATGATGGTATCCTCATCCCAAATTCTGGCCAATTTGGGCAGAAGCAGGCAGCCACTGCTTCTGGTTTTGAATTCTGGGCTTTGCCGGCGGTTGGTGGGGTGGATGGAGGTGCTGCCATCTGTTAGCGGTTTTGGTGTCCGTCCCGGCCGTTCCCCGGCACTATCCTGCCGCTGCCAGGGGATTCATCATATTGTAGAGGTCCGTGCTCTAGGCACAGCATTTCTGGCAGTTTTTTATGTTGACAGTTTGGTTCTCATGGGCTATTTCACAATAACATGAAGAGTTTAACATTTAAATTTGCTTAAACTGGAGAAAACCACAGCTGAATCTCAAACTGTACATTGGGCACTGCTCTAAGTGTTGCATCTGAAATCTTTATGTGTGGATATATTCTGATATTTCCTGCCCTATGCATAGAAAATAAAGGTTCTAGCGCCGGGGAGCGGGATTGCACCTCTGCGGGCCCCTCCGCCAGCGAGGATGCTCAGGCGCGGTGCAGACCGGGGGGTCATTGCTCTGTTGAGAGTGAACCCCACAAATCCTTGCTTTTGCCATGGAAATGAAAGAAAAAATCTTCCCCAGGTGCAAGGAAGCGCGGGCGGGCAGGGAGGAGCAGGAGCGAGCGGTGCTCATCCACAACCCAGGGACTTTTCCCACTGTCATTTTTATAATGATTTTTATTTATTTTTTTTTTTTCATAATAACAACTTATAACTAAGGCTGTCGAACCACAGCGCTGTAGTGTCCCCTCTCCCCTAGCGCAGACATACCACAGTCAGGAATAAGGCTCTCTGGGTACCGCAGGCGGCACCACCATCTCCCGACTCCGGGTGAGATGTTGGGAGCTGAGCTGTGGCTGGGCTGAGCTTCCAGCACATGGGCTTGGTTGAAAACATAAATTTACGTTCAATTTATTTATTTATTTATTTTATTTTTAGAAAGAAGTTATGATGTTAATATATCTTGAAAATGTGAACAAATGGGTTCTTTTTTTGTGTGTGTGTGTGTGTGGCGTGGGGTTTTTGTGTTTTATTTTTGCCTAAATCTGTCTGAAACGCATCGTTCAGCTCAGGAATTGGTTTTTACCTCCAAACACTTTTCCACCCAGGACAAACAAAGGAAGCTATTTGGGTTTTTTTTCGGCACCGGGGCCCTCTCGCAAGGCACGGAGCTGCCCGGCATTGGGGGACACACCACGGCCCCGCACATGAGCCCCAGGAAAGGGGGCTGCGGCCGCGATGTGCCGGCGATGCCGGGGAGGGCAGAGCAGCTCGGGGGGGTTCTTGGAAATCCACCTGGGTTTTGTCAGAAAGAGGCAACAAAACCCAGTAGGTCCCTACAAGATGTTTTGATTCCGGCCAGATGTCATTTTTCTGTTGGAAAAATGTTCTGTTTAAAAAAAAAAAAAAAAAAAAAAAAAAATTAAAAAAAGATCCCGATTAGTCTTGTAAATACTAACAGTTCACGCGCTCCATGCAAATTCCTGCCGCTCGCGTGTGTCCGCGCGCTGCCGATGAGCTCTTCTTGTGCAAATCATCTTTACAGAAGTGATGCGAATGCATCAAAACCTTCTCTGGCGTGCTCTTCTGCAAAGCGGCACCAGCTGAGTGCGCGGCAGTGTTATTTAAAAGAATATTCTTGGAAGGAATAAATCATAAGCTCTATTAATCCATCCCGAGGTCAGGGCGAGGACGCAGCCAGAGCGGTGTTTGTGGGGGCTACGGCGACTTCTTTTAGCTGTCTTGGAGGAGCTGGAAACAGCCAAGAGTTTATATTGCTATTATTTATTATTTTATTAAGAACTCCAGAGGTACCGCTTCCTCAGAGAGGTGGATGGATAAAACGATGCTTAGAAGTGCCCTTAGATTAATTAATGTAGCTATAACAACTTTATTACAGAAACAGCAAGTGAAAGGCTGATATGTACCATTGCTTATCACGGAACACTTAAGCTACAGCTGTAATTGTTTATGTGAGCATCAATCTTTCCTAGAGGTTTGGACTTGGTTCAATTCTGCAGCTGTTTCGCAACCCAGGACCTTTACTTCCCTGCGATTTTTTTTTATTTTTTTTATTTTTTTTTTTAAAATCCCTTGTATTAACTAACCCGGCGAAGGTTGACAAAGGCTAACAGGTCTTCCCCCTTGCCACATGCAATTCAGCAGCCGGTGGATCACAAAGGTGCAGCCAGGTAGGTGCGAGGCTGTCCCCTAATGAGCCCCAGGCAAGCGACGTCTGTTCATCCCCTGCGTTTAGCACGAACCAGTCGCCGTCCTTCAAGCCGGCTGTCAGCAGGGTGGATCCAGGACGCAATTTCCTGGGAAATATTTAATCATTTGCAAGAAAAAATAATTTCAATTAATTTTGCCGTTCAGGTAGATGAACTTGGGTAGCCGAAGAAAGCAAAGACACGTTAAATACAGTGCTAGGATTGCAGGCAGCAGGCCGCTGAAAATAGCCATTGTATCGAGTGGGTATATCCCCCCGGAGGTTGCAGAGTCTTTACCGTACCCGATCAAAACGGCGGCTGCCATGGGCTGAACACCCGCGAGCGACTTGGCAGGAAGCTAGAAGTGGATAGACATGGTAATATATAATATGTTTGATCTAAAACCATTTTATTAATAAATTAATATTTATGATCAATGAGCGGCACTCGCGTTTCCTCGTTGTCAGTTCTCGCCCCGCCGCAGCCACGTGTCATTATTAATTTACTGATATCTGCATATTTTTAGAGCCTTAGTTTTTCTCCCCCTCGCACACTATTTGTATTGGAGATAACCGATCGATCCGCCTGCCTGGTGTCACGGGTTAGCAAGGTGGCACCGCGCGATTGTCACAGGCTGCAGCCCGGGGCTCCGGGGAATTGCGCGTGCACAACCCTCGCGGAGTCCGATCTTTAATTACTTCGTTTGCGAGTTGAGTGATTACCAGCGCTGGGTTCACATGCACAGTGTCCCTCAGAGTTCGGGTATGCGCTGGTGAGCGTCGCTGGGGGAGCGGGTGGCATCTCCCAGGTAGTGCTGCCGTTATCCCGTGGTACCCGCCGGCCTGTGTAGCCATCTCCTCGACACCTTGAGCGTGCTTCCTGCTCTCCTAGCTTGTCCACCAAACCCTTCGCATTTGGTATCACCTCCATGACCTCTCCATCCCATCTCGGAGAGTCTTTCTGGCCAGACCTCTTCCCCCAGCGGTATCCCAGGTCAGTAGGAATCTTCGTGGCCCAGCTCGGCTGTTTTTCCATTAGGTGCTGGCTGCTTTTTCAGAATCAAAGAATGGTGTGGGTTGGAAGGGACCTTTAAAGGTCATCTAGTCCAACCCCCATGTTTTTCCCACCACGTTTTCACGTCTGGTTGAACCACTTCTCAGGGTACTTTGGTGACTGTGTTTGTGGGCTTATGGCCAACCGGGTGCCCAGAGGCTCATCCTCAGCTTTGTGCCCCCCTTCCCACTGTGGGACCGTGTGGGTCCGGAGGGGCCTGGGGTCGGGGCTGGTGGGGTCTGACTGTGGGTTGCACAGGACAGGGACTGTCTTTTGTGAAGTGGTGCACAGGCACCGGAGAAAAAGTGTTATTTAACTTTTCATAGCATCCAGCGCTTTTGCCCTATAATGATATTTCTTCATTGCCTCCATTTATTTTCATAAAAACAATCCTGAAGGACAGTGGGGGGGAGGGGGGAGGAACCGTGCCCCACAGCACCCACCGGCCGCATTCCTGGTGCTGCAGCTCCATCTAGCAACCGGCCCCGGCACACCCGGGGGCCACGGCCACGGGTGGGAGGGAAGGAAGGGCCACCGCAGGGACCCGGGGCCAGCCCTGCCGCGGGGATGCGGGATGCGACCACAGGGTCCCATCGCATCCCCGGCCCCCAGCCCGCCTTCCCCTCCCTGCAGTCACAGCGAGCTCATCACCCGCTTCTGGTTGACTGCAAATTGCTTTAATTAGTCCAGAGCTCCTTCTTTCTTTTTTTTTTTTTTTTTTTTTCTTTTCCAAGTTTAAGGAAGTTCTCTGAAATACCAGGCTGTGGGAAAGCTGTGCTGTATTGCAGGCTCGGGTAGGCGCAGGAACAAGCTGCTGGACTTTTTTTCTCCCCCTAATGCCACAGATTTTTAGAAAGGGTTTCTTCCAGACTGTGAAGAGAGAAATTAAAAAGCCCTTCGTATGTACGTCAGAAACGCACAGGCACCAGGCGTTGGCAGGGGCTGCACAAGCCGTTACCACCAATTGCTTTTCTGTAGCAGTGTAATTAGCGTGTTTAGCAGATCACTGCAACTTTTAAATTCAGATATGTCTTATGTCCAACTGTGTTGGGTGTTGCTACTGTACAGGAGTAGAAGGACAGTTTAACCCCCACCGGTCGATCGATGCTGACATTTTCCACTGCCAGCTCCGGCTCCCTGGATCTTGCTCTGAAGTTCTTTTGCTCATTGGAATAAACATGTAAACAATCTGCTCTGTAAGGCACTGGGAAACTTTCTATACATTAAATAATGTAATTCAGTTTAAATATCAGTTCATTATCTGTTGCTTGGTAATATCTTTATCACTGGCAACTGATGGGAGCTGATTACGATGAGTTGCAGCTCACTCTTATTAATTGCAGTTGATTAACGTAGTTTAATATTGCAGATACCCTTTCTCTGCTGCTACATTTTGCTGTTTTTCAGTGACTCCGAATCTGAGGTACGTGGGGAAATACCTCCCTCTAGTGCTAATGTCCATATTTCTTCGTGGAATCAAGCACGCTGTCTTTGATAGCGCACAGGCTTTTTATTAAGTCTGATCTGGGAAACGCTGAGATTGTTTTTGATGCTACCTTCTCCAGCTCGGATCTTGTGCCTCTTCCTGAAAGGGCTAACGCTACTTTGAAGTAAAATACCACGTACGTAAAAGGCCAAGGGCAACGAAGGGAATAGACACGCATAAAGGGAGACTTATCTAAGATTAGCATTGCGTGTCACGGTATGAGGAATATAGGGTGCCAAAGCAGATCTGGAGGGAGAAAATTGGTGTTCCGCTTCAGGTGATCTGAGTTGCAACTTAAAGTTTTCCTAAACTAGTGACTTCTCTGAGAAACTTGAGGAACCGGCAGGGAGGAAACGCAGGACTCGCCCCGGAACTTACCCAGGCTCAGCAGGGGACTGGTGGGACCGGGGACTGGTGGGCTGTCGGCACCTCAGCCCGTGGAAACCGCCCGGGGAGCGAAGGGGCAGCTCTGGGGCTCTTCGGTCCTACCAGAAAAGACGCGGCCTTTCCTCGGCGGGGTGTGCCTGCCCTGGGATGGCTCAAATTGACGCCCAATTCTTCATTCAAAAAACCCCTCAAATGATGACTGGCCCAGAGCCCCTAATGGAGCCAACTGATTTGGCTTTGCAAAAACCTTGCCATGAAAGCTGAGGGCGCGTGTGCCTCTTAAACTTGAAATTGCTTACAAACTTTTGGTACGTGCCTTAAAAATGTTCTAATATATGTGGGAATAAAAAAGCGGGAAGGGGATGATTGTGGATGACTGCAGAGTGACTGTTTCCTGCCTTTAATTTCCAAAGTTATTTCTTATACGGTATGAAAACGCTTGCTATGTTAGCACTCTAAGTTAAGTGTCTCAAATGTGCATTTAATTTGGATTTAATAACACCATTTTTCCTTATGAAAACTCAGTCAATTATTGAAAGCATTTCTTGAGGTTTAGCAATTATTTAAGAGGTGCATTTACAGTAAAGTAATTAACTCAAATGGCATGTTCATGGAAATAGTATATTTAAAACAAATTTAAATATTTGTTAGCAGAAGAAAATATTTTATACTACTATAATTTGATAATCTTCACATTCATTGTCTCTAAAACTTCTTAGTATCATTTAGCAACTTGATGGAGAATTTTCAAGGGCCTCGGGGAAAAGGCTTTTGGGGATTTAATGACAATAAGTGCTTTTAAATGTTATACATGTAATACAGAATTAGGAAAAAAAAAAAAAGATCATTGGCTTCAACTATAACCAACTGTCCCTGGCTTCTTTCTAAAGAAAAACAAACAACCCCCACTAACAATTAAATGAAAAAAATATGAAAGCAGGGGAAAAAAAAAACCAGAAAATTTTCAATAATTTGTTTTACAACTATTTTGATGCTCAAGAACACATGATATTTTTTTTTTTCTGAATTGTCATTTTCTTTCTTATCTTCTTTCTGCTGTTTGCCCAGTGCAGAAGACAAGGCCCGGGTCAGGCAGAAAAGTTGGTATATTTTCCTAAAATCTCTGTGTTGCACCAGTTCCTGCGGAGCCCCGGGGCCGAGAGCCCCAACTGCATCGTTCCTCTTCCGCAGTGGCACCCGCTGGAGGGACGGCCCCATCTCGGCCGGGGTGAGAACCCCTGGGTTATTTATCCGCTTTTGGGGTTCAAATTCTCTTTGCATTTGCTTCATGGCGTAACAAGTGCTCCGGCGCGGCTGGTGGGGTTCAGGCTCTGCTGCGCAGCTGCCTGTGTGGAAACAGCGCGGGCAGAAGAGGTGCAGAAGGGCTGCCCTTTTCATAGGGTCATAGAATGGGTTGGGTTGGAAGGGACCTTGAAGACCACCCAGTTCCACCCCCCTGCCCTGGGCAGGGCCACCTCCCCCCAGCCCAGGTTGCTCCCAGCCCCGTCCAACCCGGCCTTGAACACCCCCAGGGATGGGGCAGCCACAGCTTCTCGGGGCACCCTGCGCCAGGGGCTCACTGCCCCCACAGTGAATCATAGAAGTGTTTTAGTTAGAAGAGACCTTTAAGATCATCGACTCCAACCATTAACCTGACACTGCCAAACCCACCACTAACCCACGTCCCTCAGCACCACGTCTGCCTGTCTTTCAAATCCCTCCAGGGATGGTGACTTCACCACCCCCCCGGGCAGCCTGTTCCAGTGCTTGACAACCCTTTTGGTGAAGAACTTTTTCCTTATATCCATCCTAAACCTCCCCTGGGGCAACTAGAGGCTGTTTCCTCTTGTCCTATTGCCTGTTCCTTGGGAGCAGAGACCGACTCCCCCTCCCCACCCCCTCCTCTCAGGGAGCTGTAGAGAGCGAGAAGGTCTCCCCTCAGCCTCCTCTTCCCCAGGCTGAACACCCCCAGGGCCCTCAGCCGCTCCTCACAGGACGTGTGCTCCAGACTCCTCACCAGCTTTTGGCGTAATTGCGTCTGGCGCAGTGCTTGGTGCCATGAATAACTTTGGAGCCAGGAGACCTGTCCTGCTGCCGGCCGCGCCGGAGGAGGGTCAGGGTACCTTTTCACAGAATCACAGAATCATGTGATTCTGTGAGGCACAGGAAGAGCCATTTGGAGGAGGAGAGCGTGTCCTGACCGAGAGGGAGGCAGGAGGAGAGGCTGGCTGCGGTAAAGCAGCCATGAAATGACCTATTAGGGAGATTAAAATAAACCCACTTCAGCACAATGGGTGTAGTTACATCATTACATTTATTGGGCTTTACGTTTATTATTAACATAGATATCTCTCATTACTGCCTGCAGACCTAAATTAATTTCTCTCCTTTATCCCTTTAATTCTGGTGTGCTCTTTCTTACGGCATCTTCTGCTATTTTAAAACAAAGAAACTCTTGCTGACGGAATTAAAAAAGATGTCCCAGAGATTGCCCCCAAAATTACTTCCATGTGTGGGGAGGGACACTGAGTTTCCAATTTGTCTTTTAAGGCAAGTACCAAACTGCAGCGGAGCTCAGCATGGTCCAGTGGTGGGACTGGCTGCAGAATTCGGACGTGCATGTGGGAAGAGCAGACGAGGAACCTCAATGCTGCCTTAAGAACGAGGGTTGGGATGTCACAGATGGCAGAAGGTGACTTCAAAGCATGAAGCGCCTGTGAAAACGGATTCTCAGGAGCCGCAGGATAAAGCGAGCCCCGGAACGAGGACCCGCAGGAGGCTGCCTGTTAGAAAGTACAAAGGGTTTTAAATCAATAGGGTCTTGTGTTAAATGCAGATAAGCTGCAGTGCAGCCCGGCGTTGGACCTTGAGGGGACATGGCACCGAGGGAACAGATGGGGCACCAGGAGCACCAAGCATGGCCAGCAGCTTCCATCACCCCCAGGCTCTCAACGGTCTCCATCACCCCCAGGCTCTCAACGGTCTCCATCACCCCCAGCCTCTCAACGGTCTCCATCACCCCCAGCCTTTCAATGGCCCCCATCACCCCCAGCCTCCCAATGACCTTCATCACCCCCAGCCTCTCAGGACCCAGCTTCTCTTGGCTGAAAATGCAGCCAAACCCCTTGTATGGGCTTTGTCCGTGCTGACAGCAGCCCCGAGCAAGCAGTTTTGGTGATTCTGCGGAGAAGGGATGTGGCTATAGCACAGCGCTACATGAGACGTTGGTGGGAACACATGGAACCACAAACTCCAGCTGCTCTTAGGCTGTCCCATGCACTACAGACTGATGCTGACTCAGCATCTTGTTTCTGCTGCCTGTGCTTTTTTTTTTCTGCACCCGGTTTACAGGAAGAATGGTGTTTTAGGCATTATTACTGCTAGGAAGCTTATTAATTGGTTGAAATGAGCAGAAGCAGCACAAGCAGAGACAGAACAAGTTCCTTACCCCATTTGAGGTTCTTTGGAAAACGCTGTGTTCTTCACCCAGGGTTGGGCCGTTGCACCGGGAATATCCAGCAACTTGATCCCAAAAGGCATTTTCCTTATGCCATGTACTTGAATGACATTTTGTGAGGATGTGAGCTTTTTTCTGTGTGTTTGCAAAGCCACACTGCTGTGGTCCAGCCCTGCTCTTGGGCTGGTGAGCACCTCCTGGCATTCCTGCTGCCACCCAAAGAGGGTTTTTTTTCAATGCTTGTTTGCAAAATAGACTTTAAGACTTTTTTTTTTTTTTTTTTTCTGAATCTTGTGTCTCACAGCAGAAATGTATATGGGTTTACTTGGGATGAGTTGCACAGGAGCCGGACAGTGTTGTTAGCTTTCTGGCAATATGGGGGTAGGTGACACAAAATATCCTGTGTGGTGGCTCCGGAGCCCTCTGGGGCTGGTGAAAATCCCAAACCTCTGCTGCAGCCCCTGAGAGATGGGCTTTTTGAAATGCTCGCTGCCTGCATCATGGCCCCAGGGTGCTGTGACGGCCCACCACCCCGGCTCAGCGCTGGCACGTCTACTGGCACTCGTAGCTGGGAGCAAAAGGTGTTCAACAGAGGGGTGGATGGTGCCCAGAGAACGGTGGCTGCCCCATCCCTGGAGGTGTTCAAGGCCAGGTTGGACGTGGCTTGGAGCAGCCTGGGCTGGTGGGACGTGTCCCTGCCCAGGGCAGAGAGGTGGAACCAGATGGTCTTGAAGGTCCCTTCCAACCCAAACCATTCTATGATTCAGCCAGGGTGAGGAGCCCCGAGCTCCCACGGGGGGATGTTAGGACAGCTCTGTCCCCACTGGCCGCTGGTGCTGGGGCAGCCCCAGGTCCACCCTGCTCACCTCGGCCGTCTGTGAGGGCAGCGCAGGCGGGGGTTGCCCAGGGCTGCTGCCCACCACCTCTGCCTGCGCGTCAGGAGACCTTCCGAGGGGCGTCTGTCCGGCTGTCCCTCACCTGCTGATGGGGCAGAGCCGTTCCAGGGTGTCCCCCCATTGCAACCCACTAAGGGGAGCTCTAATCACAACGATAAACCCTGAGCTTGGGAAGGAATTTTTTTTATTATTATTATTCTTTTGTGGAAATTTTCCACATATTTGAATTTATATTTTAGTCTTTAGAAGACTGTTCAAACTATGTAGATATTCACAGAGCTAATTTTTCGAGAAATTTTGGGTTGTGTTTTTTCATGTGTTTTGTTTTCCCCTCTCTCTTCTGGTGTAGGCTATGCTTTTCTGGAGTTTTAAACTTTATCTGGGCAATAAAGTGGCAAATTATGTGGATGCTCCTGTTTGGGGCTCCCCAGAGCAGAGACAGCGTAGAGGTCAGACAGCTTTGCTTTGGAATATTTAGGCTATAACCCTGCAAACGTAACCTCTGTGGGATTTCCCATCTCGGGACCGTCTGTGCCACCCCGGCACCGAGGGAAGGGCTCCTGGCTGGGGCTGCCTTCTTCTTCGAGCATCGGCCATAAAACTCCTCTTAAAGGTCCATAAAGCTCAGAACAAGAGTGCACCTCCATCATTACAGGTCAGAAAGGTCTTCCCTTCGGGTTTTGAGGAGGGGTTAGAGTGGGGTGTTTACATTTCTGACACGTGGTATCTGGAACAAGATGCAACTCGGTGTCTGGTGTTAGAAAAATAAATTATTTCCTGTATAGTCTTAATGTGACATTGAAAACTTTTCCAGCATGTGAAAAGTATGCGTGGGAAGCAATGGAGCAAAGTCTGACTGTTCAGAAGAGCTACGGGGTGTTCACAAAACACTCTTCTTCAACCAGTGAGTAATGAGAGCCTTTGGTATATGTGGAAATATTTTTTTAAAAAGGCTCAGATTCGGATACCAGTAAAGCGTAGCCACTCTAACACATGGGCTGCTTAGAGATGGAAATGTTGTGCTTTGGGGCTTGCATTTCTACTCCACACATGCATTCCCAGGGAGCAATTTGGAACCAGTGGTGGTTTTATACTGGTTTCACGATGGTAATTTTTCCGAGGCTGCCTCCCCGCAGCCCCAGCCCCTGCGACGCAGCCCGGCTCATGGCACCTCAGGCAGCCACCGCGGGCCCTCCTGGGCAGTGAAGGACCAGCCCCGAGCAGCCTTCGGGCATTGCTTTATTTCCTCTGCTCCAGCAGGCAGCTGGAGGCTTTGCCCCACTAGCCAGGGGCAACACAGTGCGGGCTCCTGCGGACTGCAAAGGGGTCAGCCCGACCTCTGAGAGCGGGAAATCTGATTGAAATCGACGGAGAGCGCAAACCTGACATAACTTTCCTCAAACGTCATTTTCTGTCGTATTTTGGTGGATGGAGATAACCGGGGATGCAGTTCGGTTGCCGGTGCCGGGTGAGGTAAGAGGCTGAGCCCGCAGCATCCCCTGCAGCCGTCCCCATTGTGCTGCTCCTCTGCCGGCTGCTGCCAAGGCACGACCCTGCTCTTCGCCTTCGCGAATCCCTGTGATGGGCTCCGGGAGGCGCAGCCGGTGCAGTTGTTGGTGGCACCTTGTGAGGGGTCCGCCTGCGTTTCACAGACACTATGCGCGTGTTGGTGGAGCTGCAGCACGTGGGTCGTGAAATGGACTTTCACCGGTGCTCGTACTGCTTTGTGAACCCTTGGGGTGCCCGGCGATGCTGCGGGGGGTCACTCAGGGAGGGGACGGCAGGCGAGGATGGCGGGGGGTGACAGCACGGGACTGGCAGAGTCTCTCCTGCCAAAGGGCTCACCAGGATTAGGAATGGGGAGAACTGTGACCTCGTGTTCCCCAAAACCTCAAAATTCCCATCGATACACCTGCTTGTCCCAAAGCAAAGGTACGAGCTTTAAATAATTAGCAGGCAAATCTGTGCGTTGTTGGTTGTGAGAAAGCTGAAGGGGACGATCCTGCTGTTAGCGCACCCCTGGGGTGGCTCGCCCGTGCCTTTGCTCGTAACCAAGCACAGGATTAACCTGTAATCACGCAGGGTGATAATTTACAGATTTGCTCTGAATCTTAGCAATTTGAGCAGCCTGTGAAACTACAGAACTTAACGCGTTCAGCAGAGGTTTTGGAAAATGCTTGGAAAAGATAACCATGTAAAGTACACGAATTAGGATTGACAGGGTATGTCAAGAGAAGACAGTTTCGGAGCTTCCTCCTGGCTGGCGTTCAGCAGCACGTCCTTGCGGGGTGACTTCTGGCCGCTCCCAAGGCCGGCACGGCTGCGAGCACCCATGTACCTGTCTGGATGTAAAAATAAACCGAGGACGTGTGCAATAAATAGCAAATACTGAGCTGCCCCGTGTTACGCTGCAGTCAGCAGTCGAGCCTGGTCTGAATTCCTCCCGCCCGCTTTCGGGCTCCGTGGCAGCCCAGGCCTGCCTGCACACGTTTTTGTATATAGATATATTGATAAATATAAAGGAACGGGTATTAAGGGTCCAGAATAAACCAGAGTAGATTAAGAGACGCCGTGCTAAAGTTATCGGTGCAGCCCCTTGCACGTACAGGGCTTGGCACCATCCCCAGCACCAGGCTCGGCTATTATCGTTCCGGCTGCCGTACCCGCCGGTGTTTGCTGGTGGGCACAAAGTGGCACAGAGATAAGCGGCCAGATCCTTTGCAGGGAGGACGTCTCTCTGTCAGCGCCTGGCCAACCTCGGGCCACCTCTTGGGGCCATCGGGTCGCTGGGTAAAGGGGATGGGGTGTAAGAAAATGGTCCGTTTCTTGGGGGAACCCCCATGGTTGATGCAACCCTTCCAAAGGGTCCAGTGCAGGCGCCAATGGCCAGGCAGGTCTGGTGCGGGCAGGGCTGGTGCAGGCAGGGCTGTGCAGGCAGCAGGAGTGGACTTCTCCTGCCGGCAGGTCAGGCAGCCGGAGCCCCAGAGCTGCAGTGGGGGAGATGGAGCTGGAAGGTACTCGGCCAGCTCTGTGGGTTGGAAACCTGGTCGAGACCTCCTTGGCCCAACAAATACTATTAATGGTCATAGCTGAAGATTAAATTTGTTCTGGTGGAACAATGTAAAAATGGCATGTTCTTTCCTCTAGTCCAGAGGCTTTTCACATACTGTAAAAATGTTTTATTTGTTTTACAAGGTCATCTTTTATAAAAAGCAAGGAAAGTTTTTGTTCTCTGAGGACCAAATTTTCCATTCAATTTTTCTAGACTCCAGCTAGGTTTGGCCAAAACAACGACCTCTGTTCTCCTCTGGACCAGTCTAAGGGGTAGAAGTTGCATTCAAAACATTACCTTACCCCAGGTAATACCTTTCTTTTAGGACTAACTTTTAATCTTACATTTTGAATTTCCGTTTTAAATTTGCAGGCGGTTGCTCTCTCCAGTCTGGAGTGCTTCGTCATCAGTCAGTGAAAACGAAACTCAGTACAGCAGGAACAGCTGGGTCTGTGTCCCCATCCCCGGAGCACCGCATTGCTAGGTCAAAGGGAAAGCCGTGTGTGCAAAAAACATCATCCTGAACCACAGGTTTTCCACTTGAAGTGCCTTGTATCTAGAGATATGGTTTGTCTGTGGCGCACTTGCATTATCCCGTGTTAAAGATGGATTTTTATTTCATTAATTTCGATGGGAATTGCACCGGGCTCTGCAGAAGCCGGAGTTGCCCTTTTGCATCTTCTGCATTTTCTGTAACTCACTTGTAATTAAGCCTTATCTGAAGTGCTCAAGAGGAGTTCTCAAAATTATTTGCAGGGCATCACATGCTTCCTTACGGGCTATTTTTGTCGTCGTTATCTGTGTACAAGCAGTTTTCTGCTCCGTGCGCCCTCCGTAGCCGGGGTGGTGGCAGACGTGAGGCAGGCAGCCCCGAGGCCACCGCCGACCCAGCGGGGGACGGGGACACGGCAGCGGTGCTGAGGGGACAGGGGCTGGGGAATTCCACGTGAAGCCCAGGATGCTCCCAAAGGGCTGGCAGGAGCGGTGTCAGCTGGGCCGTGACCAGCCAGCGCTCACAGCAGGGCTAAGAAAGGAGATTTTATGTCTTCGAGGCTGTTTATTCCATGCAGGACCTGTTCCCAAGTCCTGGTGTGGGAATAGCCACGTGAGAGTGGTGAACATCAGCCACAGCTTCACTTTCCCTCACCCTTCATGACCTTCCAAGAGACTTCTGCAAAGCAATTTGACGGTGAATTGGGTCTTTGCCTCTTCTGTCCTGCAGCAGTGCCTCCACAGATGGCTCTCAGCCCGGCAGAGGGGCTGCTCCGGCTCCTGGGGACCCGTGGGGCACGGTGCCGGGGGGATGGCATGGTGCTGGGGGGTCGGCATGGTCCCCCTCGCCCGCCCCGCTGCGCACACCGGCCCCTTTCCCCCCAGAAACGCCAGGCTTCCCCTTAGACAGCTAGTCGCGTCTCAAGGTTATATTAAGGTTGCTCCGTTTGGTGAAAACTACTTTTAATTAAAGTGTTGATGTAGAGTAAGAACCCCCCCCCCCAGAGAGTTGTCTCCCAGTTCTTTGTACAACTCCAATTGTACAACTCCGTCCAAACTCGCCTGCCCAAGGGTACGTCCCCATCCCGCCGCAATTCAGAGCAATTCATGGTGGAAATATGGCAGGAGTCGGCTTCCCAAAGACATTAAGGCACTCGCAGTGCTTTGGGAGGTGGAAGCTGGGACCAGGCGATGGGCTGTGGCTGCTCAGTCCTCTCCTGTTTGGCACAAGGACTTTCAGGGACTTCCCTCTGCCGGGGGACGAGGAGGGAAGGCAGAGCCAGCAGCTCAGCCTAGACCTGCCGACCAGCGCTTTTTCACCAAAACGTTGGGATTCAAGCTATTTCACAGTGTTACACTTTGCCCAATATAGTTTTTTCTGCAGTGAGTAATATTGCTGAATTTCACCTGACTGCGATTAAAATAACTTTTCAAATGTGCTAGAGAGAGGCTTCTTTTTTTTTTTATTCCTAGTTACTAACTGGGGCGGTGGTCCCGCAGGGGGCTGGTGGAAGGATGCCGGAGCTTTCGGACCCCAACCATGACCTCCCCGTTGGTGCCCATGTCGCTGCATTCGCCGCAGGTGCCGGTGACCGCTGGCCGAGGGCTGCGTCCCCATGGCCATGCCGTGGCCACGGCGTTGGGAAAAGCTCCAAACGGGCTTTGGGCTGAGGTTATCGAAGGCAGGGGCAGCCAGCCCTTCTGGTGGGAGGAGCACCACAGGCTGCAGGAGCTGCGCTTCCCTCGCTGCAGAAAGGCCCTTTAAATAATAAGTTTTCTGGGAAGGACAAAAGGGGCGGCAGCGCTTCATCTATATTTATGGTGCCACGAATGCATGGCAGATGGCACTGCTTTTGTGTCTTCACACTTTCAGTGATGTTTAATTACAGGCCTATAAATAGCCGGGTTTATGACTTACGGTCAGATGCTCTTTCATCATGGTGGGAAAATAAGTAATAACAGGCACACCAAGGGAGCAGCTTCCCTCCCCCCCCCCCTTCCCCTTCAGGCAAGCGCCCCTGGAATCGTGACAGAGGATTTTCAGAGATGGGGGTTTCTGCCAGATTTCTGTTGCACTCTGCTCTCCTCCAGCCACCCAAAGGATTTCAGTACAGCAGAAGGTTTGTACGTTAACCGCAGTCTTTATTACACAGAAGAATTCTGGGTTTGAAGAGGTGATAGTTGTGTCCACGCACCCTTGGGTCTTACCTGGAAATAGTCCATGCGGCAAAACGAGAACAGCCTGGGCATAAATCTAATGCTTCGTTTGTAAAATGCCATTGAAGACTTTACTGGTCTGCCTTCGCTCCGTAAAAGAGCAGATATATTCCTTATTGCCCGACCCTGCTAACTCTTCAAATGAAACCAACACCGACAGCTTGGCGTTTCTAAGCCAAAATTACAGCCTCCTCATTATAATATATTTTTGAAGGAAAACCGTAATTGATAGCTTCCACATGCTCACAGCCATGTGGAAAATATGTTTTTTTCTCGGCAAAAAAAAACCCCAACCTTGGGATAGGGAAGAGCAAGAGGGCGGAAGCAGCTTTCCAGGCTGAGGAGCAGGCAGAGGGCAATCAGCCCCAGAACATCTCCTGCTCGGCTTTTACTCCTTCTGCCTTAAATGCTCTGCCGCCTCAAGCTCAAATAACTGTAATTAGGGGAAATAACAGTCAAAGCAGCGTCTTCTTCAGAGAGGCCTCAGATTTGTCAAAAATAATACTCGCGCTTCACGGGGAGGCTCCTTCCAGCGGCAAAGGCGGCGGTGCTGGGGGCAGCGGGGGCTGCGGGAGGCCATGCCGGAGCCGGCGACACCGAGCAGTCCTCGCCCAAGGTGCTTCGGGAGGAAAATCGGCTGTCAGAATAAAAGCCATGTAACACTCGTTTTTGGGAAAGTGGGGAGACAAACTGAAATTGAAGTTAAATGGGAAGGCAAATACAAAGCTGATTTAAACCCAACATTTCAGCTTTTCAAGCTGCTTCTTTCTCATCGATGTGCAAATTTTGGACGTTGGGCAAAGCACTTGTAAAATCAGCTGTTCTGCTTCAGTAGCTACAGATTGCACCAAGGACGTCGCGCGTTGGCACAGCCAATGTCTGGTGAAACCCAGGGGTTGGGGGACCGTCCCAGAGGCGACGCTTTGGCATCGCAGGTCCCTTGTCCTCAGCACGAGAAATAAGTCCCTTGAGGGAGCGCAGCCCCGCGTGTTTCAGGGCAGGGTAACACGTTCTGAGAGCAGGAACGGGTAACCACGGAGAGGGAGATTTGCCACTTAATGAAAATGCCCTCTGAACCGTGAATTGCAACACACAGCTTTTGAGCTTCTATGCATGAGTTTGCCCGCATTTATTAAAGTATCGAAACCTGAAATAAAAATAACGGAATCACAGTTTCTGGGCAAGTTTAATTTTATTTTCTGTGTGTCTCTGCGGGTGGCCACAAAAAGTTTCCCGATGTGCAAGGAGCACGAGGCAGGGCACGACTGATAGACGCGCCTGCCTGTCTGTTGTGCCGCACAAAACGAGAAGTTTCCCAGTGAGCTCCAACCTGAAGCTCCGCTTGACCATGGGCAAATATTGCCATGTGGCCTCTTGCGAGCTCCTCTGCTTCGCCATCTGTAAAACTGATGATAACTCAGCTCACAGTGGAGATAAATTCATTAATGCTCGGGAGCATTCAAGTTCTCAGTGATGAGTTAGTGGGAAAGACCTCAGGAAAATAAAGAATTCTCTTACCAGCTTGTGATGACAGAGAGTGAATAAGGCACGGAGCATGAGGAGGATGATGTACCTACAACATGCCATGCCTTCTGCAACATGTGCCGCCCTGTAATGATGTAACGAGACGTAACGAGGTCTCTAACCACATCTTCTGAAGGACTGCTATTGTGAACCGATGGGGCCTTCGTGGGATAAATTGTGAGATCGCGGATTCTGCTAATACCTTAGCAAAGCACAATACATTGGCTTAATTTGTTGGTCAGACCCAGCCGATAAGTAACTTGTAGATATTGACTGCAGAATAATTATGCTAAATCTTCATCAGAAGCAGGAGGCTGTAATAGGAGGCTGTAATTATAAAACGTTGGTAGCGGGGTCCGTCCTTCGGGAGCCCCACTGACATGGGAAGGATGATCTCCTCTTGCCCTGCACGTCTGGTCTCCTTCCTGCCATGGCCAGTATTGAAGATCCATCTAACCGAGTGTCTTTACCATATTGGCTCATTTATATTACTTTGGATTTCTTTTTTTTTTTTCATAAATTTCTCAGATTTCATTTGGTTTTTTGGTGTTTTTTTTTTTTTTCCCCACGTGGCTTTTTTTTTTACTGTCAATAGTCACGTAGAGCTGGTGCTTAGCTAAATTTGCGACCATAATTTTATGGGCTTAAATAATTATGTCACTCCTGTTCCAGAAGAGAATCCACTTCACTACTGGGCTAGTGCAGAGATGATGTGTTTATTAGAATATTGTGAGAAATCATATTAATTACTCCACAGGGAGGAATCGGTAAGTATTCAAGTATTATATTTAGTGAAGATCTGGTCTGGATAGCAACCTGCTGTACAAAACTCTTACATCTCTGCTTGTGAGTATTGTGTCTTTGTGTGATGGACCTAAGCCATCACACGAAGGTGTTGCCTTTGTTTCCATACCCATTGCTTCACCAGTACTTATTTAGCCAGTACTAGCAGCCTTCTATCGTGGCTTTGGCTTTTAGTGAACGTGCACTAAAAAAGGGTCACTGTTGTGCTAAAATAAACCCCTTTTAAACGCCAGTGTTCTGCTCCGTGACCCATTTGAGTACCCAGACTCTATATAACGTAAAACAACGAGGAAGGAGAGAATTCAACTGCCACCAATACCAATCGCAAAGCAGATCTCTTCCATTTAATTTATAGTGGAGGAGCATGACCCATCAGAAAGGTCACGTTTGAGGATGAGCTTCAGCAGAAAACCACAGCTCATGAATAATATTCTCTCTAAGAAGAAACACGAATTGCTGAAAACGCTGGAAAGGTAGGAGAGTGAACATCAATATTTGATTTGTCCCTTGATGAAATAGATTTCTTTACAGGAGATTGGTACGCGTAAAAACTAACCAGAATTTCATCTGCTTCCCCAATATTTTATTATTTTTAAATAAGAAAAAAACATACAGTGCTTTTTATATAGTTACATTGCCCACCTTTTAACACTTGTCTTACTCTATGACAGATCTAGTGGGGTTTGAGGTCTGCAGTTCATACCCTATCAGCACCTGTGCTGCTATTTTAGGTAGCTCAGAGTGAATATTCAACTTTTGGCAGTGTAGGACGGATCGAAACCAGAGCAAACTTAATGAACGAGTACATTGATGCTGCTTGATACTCGAGGGAGTGGGTGTTCGTCTGAATCGGCTGCGCAGAGCAGCCGAGAGCCGGGAACAAAGGAAAAACTTAAAAAAAGCCCTGTAGTGATTAAAGTGACTTTGAAATCTTAAAGAAGTCTCCTATTAATTACAGGAGGCCACTAATTGCATTGGCCTCCAAACCTGTAATTCAGAGAGGGAAAGCACAGCAGGATGTGTTCAAGGCGGTACCGACTAGAACGTAGCGTTTATAACAAGGGAAGCTGAAACGGAGCGGTAATAAATATCAATATATAACATGTACAACTATGCAATAGCCCCACAAACGAAGATATACGTGACATAAGGAAAGAATCACTCCGACGGGCCTGTGTGGTAGCTGGGGCGCGGGTTGGGTGGATGCCCTGTGCAGCCCTGACTCCCCAGGAGGTGGGACCCCAGGCTGAAACCCCCAACACACATCCCAAAATAATAATTCCCGCTCCCCAAAACAGCCATTCCTAACAAAGAAAATGGCAAGCTTTCTAAAAAAGGAAAAAGCTTTGTGAATAAGGTATGAATGAGTTGCTAAAGCGTAAGGACACATAAAAAGAATTTAGAATATTTTTTGCGTGGTGTTTCCTTGTTCCGAGGTGTCAGCGCGCCACTCCCCCAGAGCCACACTGCTCCTGAGGACTGTCACATGGGGCACTTTTTAGACACAGCCTTGATCAAGTACAACGCTTTGCAAAGCAGAGAGGAGAACGGGGAGGAGGTGCCACTCTGAACTTCACAGGTCAGCAGAACCTCAAGTCCAATGTGATAGAGAGGGGTTTTTTAAAAACGATAGAGATGGAATGAAAAAAAAAAAAAACACAATAAGCAGCATTAACAATAAATCAATGTTACAAAAGCAATTAAAAATCAATTTTTAAAAGAGTTGTTTGGTTTTTTTTTTCTTTTAACTTGACATTTGAAGAAGCAGTCTCTGCTGTACCATGGAGGGGACACAGCAAACTTTCCCTGCTCTGTACTTCTCTCCAGGTTTTTTTACAGCTCCGCATCGCCTTGTAGCGCTGAGCACAAAGCAAGTTAGGCAAGAAATTGCTGGCTGTTTGACAATATAAATGATGGGTGCCCCGGCCATGAACCCACTTGGGAAGAAATTGTAATGATAGAATCATAGATTGGTTTAGGTTGGAAGGGACCTTAAAGACCATCTGGTTCCCCCCCTGCCCTGGGCAGGGACACCTCCCACCAGCCCAGGTTGCCCCAAGTCCCGTCCAACCTTGCCTTGACATAGTAAATAAGTACTTAACAAATAATTACAACAGATAGCTGGTACTGGTTAGCTCGCTAGTATAAATTGTTAATAGCTGTATTATTTGCGAGATAATTGAGTGTTGTAACCATGCGTGGTGCGAGGAAAGCCGCGGGGCTGTGGTGGCGGAGGGTCGGTATCGGAGGATCGGCTCCAGAAAAACGAAGGTACCTGAAGCCGGAGGGTTCCTCGTGGGCAACGAAGGTTATCGGGTGAAGGGGGTGGGAGAGGGATGCTGCGTGCGCCCAACCAACGCTCCACTGCCGTGCCATCAGGCACCAGGCTCAATAACGCTGTTGCTCAGAGCATGTGGGGTGGGAGCAGGGCAGAGAAAGGCTGGGTAATGCGCGGCGACGTTAGATAAATCACCGCTGATTTATCCTGGCGTACAACGGTGGGAAGATGGGTTGATAGGATTTTGCAGTGCCACCTCGCTATCGCCGTGTGTGCCAAGCTGTCCCTGTCACCGTCTTCAGGCTCTACCCATCCTCTGCTTCTTGATTGCTTTCTGATGAAAAAGCACTTTAGTCCAATATTATATTTAGTACGATATGTTTCGTACAAAGATATTCAATCTAAATGGCAAAAAATTCTGTTATGCAGCAGACCAATCTCTCTTTGACTGGGATTTGATTGATTATTGCTTTCCCTTAGAGAAATCCTATTAATCGCCTAGTTAAATAATTCTGAATGCTAATTGGTAATGTTTTCCTATTTTGAAGGCACAGCCCAAACCCGTGTCTCTTGCTGTCGCTGCCTAGAAACTGATCTTCCTGGCTTGGCAGCATTTCAGGGCCAGGGTGTTTTGGTTAAAGGAAAACAGCCTGTATCTTCTTTTCCTAGAAAAAATCAGACTTTTAATTGCTCTCAAAACTAATTACTATGCTGGGTTTATCAGTGCGGCCAGTTGACATTTCAGCTACAGCGCTGGCTCTTTGGCTTTGACATTAATGACATCTCATGAAAATGCTAATGAGTTCGTAAGAGATGATCCCGCTTATTAAATATATTATACTGATTTGCAGGGTATGTTGTTGAAAACATGTATTCCTCCAATCAAAGACAAATGTATTTTATGTGCTTTATATGACTCCACTGCTAATCAAAATTAATCAAGGTCAGAACTTTTCATTAGATTTTTTACTCTTGTGGCTAAAATTAAGCTAAAGAAGAAATCTTTAAGGTATGTGCACTCATTTTATATAGGATTTGGGAGGGTTACTTTTAATACACATGGCTGGATTTTCCACTGTTTATTTTAGCGATGGATTTGATAGATGCAGCACCTAAAAACTGCTAAACGAGAACGGGAAACACCTGTCTGACCCACTCGCCGATGATGTGCAGCCTCTTCACAGGTGCCGGTGCCTGAGAGGTAAGTTCAGTTCTGTGAATCGCCAGTGTGTCACTAAAGGATTTGGGTTGGATCTGGGAGCAGGGTGCTATTTTATGGGTATTAGCTTAAAGGAAAACTCGTAACACGTTCGAAAATGCGAGCATTGCCACCAAACTTGGAAGGATGCAAATCCCAGATGATGGCATCTACCACGTTATACGAGTCGATGGTAGATACCATCACATCAAATGCAATTACAGAATGGGACGCATTTGCTCATGAAACAAATAATACGGTTTCTTTTCTTCCTGTAAACTTGCAAGTTCTCAGCAGGAATGAACCACGAAGTGGATTACCTGATGGCAGCTTGTCCAGGTTAACCTCGGCACCCATCCATGACCGGGCTGACGGGAAGGCAGAGCCCACTGCACACTGGGCACCACGGCAGAAAACCATTGGCCCCGGCGGAGGGTGGGCACACGCGCTGGGTTCAGGTGTCCTGGGGTTCCTTAGCCTAGGGGAATCAGTTTTTACTCAGTCATGCAGCAAGGTGAAGGAGGCTGTAATGATTTCCTATGGTTTAGATGGTTCTCTCCTACTGTTTTGTGCTATGGAGGAATTATCGTACCACGCGCTGGAGCCAGCAAACCTCGCAGCAGAATCATTAAAAGTGGAGTTGCTCCGAAAGAATTTATATCACCTGATCTAATGAAGCAGCCAGGGCCCATCTAAAAACTAAATATCTAATTTTTCCAGTGAAATGAAACATAAATCACTAAACAGGTTGGTTGGTTTGATTAGGAATTTTCTGGGTTTGGAGTATATTTTGTCCTACAAATTCAATCTGAATTAAATATAGAGAGATTTTCACTAAGTATCTGTTTTTATTGCTCCTAAAGCATTTTTTATTTTACTAAAACATGTTTTGATTTTAAAAATAATTGGGGTTTGAGATTTTTTTTCTTTCTTCAGCGATTTAACTTGGTGGCCATTCTGTTTTCTACTAATCACTAACTCCACTAGCATCATGCATAGAAAATGTAAATAGTCCTTCTACATGCATATAAATTTATATTATATGTATGCACACATCCCTTAATATACTCATGCAGAGAGATATCTACTTAGCAGAAGCAACCTGATCTAGTTAAGATGTCCCTGCTCATTGCTGGGGGGTTGGACTAGATGGCCTTTAAAGGTCCTTTCCAACCCAAACTATTCTATGAATCGATGATTTTCTGATTATCACGGCAGTGTTGCACTATGTGGGATGCGGGAATTGCTCGCTCCTGGTATCTGGTAGCTGCTGGTAAGCGGTATGGCTGTCTGGAAGCCGTCATCCAAAGATGTTGGTGGGACTGACCACTAAATCCTGCTTAGGAGTGAGAACAACACCTGAAACAGTTAATTTTCAATTATGTTCTTTCCTCAATTTCTTGAAATGTAAAGAAACTTTTTAAGAGACGGAGTAGAAAAAATATGAAAGGCTCACAGGAACTGTCTTCCTTCCTCTTGGAAAGGATGTTTGAGGTTTGGAGAAAATGGGGCAAAGGAAAGCCCAAGGACCTGGTACGTGGGGGGTTCATTCTCTTTGTGAACCCCGTGCACCCCTCTGTCACTGAGATTTAGGGGAACCCTTTCACCGCTCCGGCGGCACATGGACTGAGACCTGAGGGCATCTCCTCCCGCAGCCTCCCTGGTGAAGCAGCGCTCTGGAATTCCCATTTGTGGGAAGCAAACCCAGTGAAGTATCACGAGGCTGCAACGTTCCCAGCACCTCCCAGCAGGGTGATGCCCCTCTTCTACAGCCAGGGAGCTGCGACCCATCGGAGGCACGGATTCCAGACTAGCAAGGGTAAGGGAGAAGTGATATATGGCATGTATCAAGAGTTTAATTAAAGAGGGAATGACGCAAAGTCCCTCAGATCATTTAAACAGTAACTCAAGGGGGTGTTCTCTTATAATAGGTAATTACCAAAACATTTCCTTTATATATTCCAAAGGAAAAAACTGAGTGTACTCATTTATCACCTGGTTAATACCGAGGTTTGTAGTAAATATGAACAAGGCATTATCAGGGTGAAATATGATTGCTATCTTCTTGGCTCTTTAGCTGTAAAAATGAGTCTTTCAAAAATCAATCTGGTTTGGTGTTTCAAAGCAGAAATATTTTAAAATGCTAATTACCGCACACCGGCGTAAAAATATCTGTACAGTAAAACTGCAAATCAAAAGATGAAAGAACAGCAGAGCACTGCTCAGCCAGGCTTGTGTGTACCAGCTCGCATCAGAGGGAGCAAACGTGCTGGGTTTAAAAGGGGATAAAAATACATTTTTTAAACATAGAGTTAAATTGCCCTGTGTGTATTACACGGTGTACTTAGACTTAAATTACACTTGTGTGCGCTGTGCTGCAGTGGAGCTCAGCGCACGTAGCGCAGCGCTCCGGCAGGCGTGGGCAGAGAGCTCAAACCCCTCGCGGGACTCCAAAAACTCTATCTATAAAGACTTTCAAAATATCGATGGCCGCCTTTGGGTTTGGATACGTCGTGGGTAAAAGCAGCGCTGTGGCTATTCACGTTGTTTCATGTTTATCCCTACTATCGGTAAGACAGTTCCTCAGGAAAGCAGCTGCAGATCTCTTGTTTAAATACACTGGGTTTATCACTTTATCTAACTCGCATACGCATTTGCAAACTGTACCCGTTAATTATGTACCTGAAGCTTTGCCTGTGCTCTGTTTGCTGACGCCGTGTTGACACTGCTGCTTTTTAGCTGCTGTAACGCGGGTTGGCACAGCCCAGAGTGAGTTTTGCAAATACCGGGGAAATTGAGCATCGATCCCTTCTGGGGATGCTTGCTGCTTTCCTTCTTTATTACCCTTATGATTAAATGCTTTAAGAGGTCTATTTTTCCTATTACTCTGTCAACAGAAACCATAAAAATCTCTTTTAAACTATACTATTATCTACTTATTTTACCGTTGTCTGGAGAACAAATGCTTTCGCGTCGCTGATGTAAATTAAAAATCTCACCGAGGCTTCCCAAACTCTGGCTGGTTTCTGTTTCCAGCCTCTGTAGTGCTCCGTGCTGGAGCCTCGAGCGTGTTTAACACACCTCCTCCATGCCGTTATTGCCCAGGGAGATTCATCTCCAGCATTTGTGTCACGAATCCTCAGAGAAGCTGCTGGAAAAGGAAAATGTGACTGTGCACGGCGCCTGCGGGGGCCCCCTGGGCGAAGCAACCTCCAAGCTGTGCCAGCATCCTTCGGGTTCACTGCTCAGCCACAGCAACGCCCGGACCTCGCCATACGGGCAGAATTGGCTATACTAGCAGCTTTAATCAGCCGAACCTTTCTTTTGTGTTCTCTTCCTCCCCGTTTCGGTGCAGAGAAAGCCTAATACGCGTTGGCTTCAGCTGTGGCTGGATGGCACTGGAGACCGGGGCGGGCGCTGCCCAGGGATGCTGGCAGAGCCACCGGTGCCCAGCCATCCTCCCCTCTCCCAGCCGGTCCCTCCCCCTCAGCGCTGCCATGGGATGGGTTGTCCCCTACCACGACGGTCCTGTGGTGACACCAGCCTCAGTGAGACCCACTGCAATGACGAGTGGCACTCCGGTGTCCTCACTGGGCACGGTATGAGCTTAAAAATGTTCCTTCTAGCATCTGCAAATAGGGAGCCCATGCATCATCGATTTAAACGTACAGATATTCCCCAAATGACCTTAAAAGAGGTGAAATATGACACTTCTGGCTGGCGGAACCAGCATCCAGCGTGGGCACAGACAAGCTCCAGCCCACAGTGGTGGAGTAGGGGTCTCCCCTGGTGAGTTCTGTGGGGCTTCACTGGGCGGCCCTTCACCCCCCCATACACATCACCATGGCAAAATGTGGCATCAAACCCCGCAGCTGTACCCCTGATGTGGAAGAGGTTTGAGTGTGACAGCCATACCATAGCCAGGGCTGGTGGAAGGGGCTGGGATGGGGGACTTTGTCCCTTAACCCCCTGAGATGTTGCTTCACCTCCATCCTACCTGCTGCTTTGGAGCAAAGGGTGTCCAGTACCACCCTCCACGGCACACACCGACCGACTGCCACCGGGGACCCCCGTCCCCGGGGAGGGCTGTGCCCCAGCCCAGCACCCAGCCTGGGGCAGGAGGGGGCCCGGCAGCCACCGGGCTGGGCTGATGCACCTGAGGTGTCCCCGCTCCCGGAGGAGGTGACGGACTCGGTGGCTCCCGTTCAGAAACCGCTCAGCTTCAGGGTCTGCGCTTTGGGGTTTTGAGTCGGCAGCTCAAGCATAACAAATGAAACAAGGTTATATTTAGAGCTATGAATAATTCTGCATTATGAATGAAAGAACGTGTCATGTGAGATCCACACAGAAAGGCGCTCTCTATGCACAAGTACTTTTCTCCACGCCGGTGTTGGGTTTCCTTTGGGAAATGGGACCGATATTCATTTTTGCATGGTTCATCCATATGCATAAAAAAACTATAAAGGTAAAAACCTCTTATTTGCATACATAGATAATAAGCGAAAAAGTTATAAATACCTAATGATATGTAGATATTTCCTACATTCGTGGCTTAGCACTTCTTAGGTCTTGCATTTTCTCCTTCCAGTCCCATCTCAGTCTGTTTTCCCTGGAGTATAGGGACTGTACTTGAAAAGCATGAATGTACTTAATTAATAAGCTGTCAGCTAAAAAATATTACTCAGGATTGCTAGGGAAGGTTGTTTCACTTGTATATCAAAACTTGTATATCCAATGAGAGGTATGACTTAACTGTTAATTCACCCAAAAATATTTTGTGTAATAGAATTAAGTTATGGCCCATCAGGAGAAAGATGCCAGGAAAGGTTACAAAACACTTGGCTATCTAAATTCAAAGTTGTCTGTAAGTCATAAAGTGGCTTCCCATGATAGAAGATGTATTTCAGGGTTTCTCCTAGCTATAAAAATGTAGGAACGGCATCATAAATCAGGCCACAGATTCCCGGAGTCTGACTCGCGGTGATCGGTTCACGCAGGGATAATTTGTTCCGGAAAACACCAAATGCAAACAATGTTCCCACGTTGGCTGTGCAGACCTCATACCCGGCCTCTCCTGAGCCACTGCGCTTGGGAACCGCTGCTGCTCTGACCTCTCAGCTTTGAAAGGTGGTGTCTGATTGCCCTTAGTAAAAACATAAAGCTTCAAGGAATCTTTCCCCGCGCCCCGCTTTTCTGTTTGGCATCTTTCACGCTCATGGCATTCGCATGCGTAGCATAGACGGGATGGCACCATCCCGTTCCGCGCATCAGGGACCGCCACGGCTGCAGCCACCGGCATCTCCAGCTGGAGCCACATGGCTCTGCTCCTCTGCTGCTGCAGGACGCTCCCCCTTCGCTGCCTGTTTTACATCGGCTCATTCCCTTTTCCATCCGTTTGGATGGACCGCGCACGTGCCAGGCTCCCCGCACGCCTGCCCTCTGGGTTAAAACAGCTCATCCCGGCTAGTCTGGGAAACAGTGCAAAGAAAAAGCACGTGAAAACTGCCCAGGGAGGTAACATCAAAGCTGCGGCGACAACCTGGGCTGCATCAGAAGTGTGGCCAGCAGGTCCAGGGAGGGGATTCTGCCCCTCTGCTCTGCACTGGTGAGACCTCAACTGGAGTCCACCCAGCTCTGGAGCCCCCAACATAGGAAAGACATGGACCCATTGGAGTGGGGCCAGAGGAGGCCCCGGAGATGCTGGGAGGGCTGGAGCCCCTCTGCTGGGAGGACAGGCTGGGAGAGGTGGGGGGGTCAGCCTGGAGAAGAGAAGGCTCCGGGGAGACCTCAGAGCCCCTTCCAGTGCCTAAAGGGGCTCCAGGAGAGCTGGGGAGGGACTCTGGATCAGGGTGGGGAGCCATGGGATGAGGGGGAACGGTTTGACACTGAAAGAGGGGAGATTGAGATGAGATATTGGGAAGAAATTGTTGGCTGTGCGGGCGGTGAGCCCCTGGCGCGGGGTGCCCCAAGAAGCTGTGGCTGCCCCATCCCTGGAGGTGTTCAAGGCCAGGTTGGACGGGGCTGGGAGCACCCTGGGCTGGGGGGAGGTGTCCCTGCCCAGGGCAGGGGGTGGCACTGGATGGTCTTTAAGGTCACTTCCAACCCAAACCATTCTATGATCCTATGACCCTTGCAGGTTCTGGACAAAGCCTGCAGCAAGAGCAGTCGCCCAAGCCCCAGTTGCCACCTGCAAGCTCCTGCAAGGACATGAAAGGGTTACTGGTCCTTAGCTAATTAGCTGAAATGCTAATTGGAAACACATGCCCTTGTTTAAAATAAGGCTCAAGGGTGGGAGCTGCTGTGGAAGGGGCAGCCTGGGACAGCTGGATTTCTTTCAGGCAGAGTTCTTACTGCTGGTGTGGGCAAGAGGTAGGTGTGTGGTGCCTGTGGGATATGGGGAGGTAGCAAGGGGGTTTTGGGAAGGGGTTTGGCTGGCTGGAGGTGGGATCACTTCTGCTTGGTGTGGCCTTGGAGCTGGGGTGGTGGCGGCTGATGGTGGTCCCCATGCAGCTAGCCCAGTCCTGTGGGATTCACCTGCTCCACAAGGCTGAACAGGGGTGCGCCTGGGTCAGGGTCTGTGCTCTCGAAGCTCTCTGTGGGCCTGGGTGGTGCTGAAGGTGCTGCAAGCCTTAGGTCCGCGCAAGGAGGTGACCTCCATGGTGGCAGAGCCCCATGTGTATGCAGTGCCCTTCTGGGCATCAAGCTCTGCTTTTGTGGTTTTTCTGCCTTGTCTAGTGTTTGAGATGAAACCCTTGTGATGGCTTTCTGTTACTGGAAAAAAATGCTGTGTGCCTCAACGGTATGTGGAAGTGCTCAGGAAACTGGACCCCATGTGTGAAGTTGTTTAGAGCTAAGAGAGATTTGCAGCAGAGCTTTATGTGTAATGGCTTTAGTGCTGAGTTTGCAGACCTACTTCACAACCCCATCGGATTTATTTTTTTGTAGTGATTTGTATTGTCTTGAGCATAATTGGAGCTCTGCTGTGAACTGAGTCAAGTCCGCTAACGATGCTCTGCAGTTGCGAAGGGGTTGGGGTGGGAGATGAGGTCTGAGCGATGTGGACGGCTGTTTTCTGAGGGTGCAAGTTGAGAGTAAATAACTTCTTGAGTTATGGTGATGTCCCTTAGCTCTCCTCCCCTGGACAGGAGGCAGGGCTGGAGATGGATGTCCCACCTGGTCCTGCCTGTGCCGTTTGCTGGAGCTTTTGCGCTGCCTTTAGCTCAGTGTCTGCTACGAGTGTGAGCAGAGCACTGGTGGGAGGAAAGCCTGGGAGGGGGAGGGCGCTGCCAACGTAGCTGATCTGCTTGTGTCAGGAAACATGAAATTGGACTTCTCAGCTTTGTGAGGGTACAGGGTTTGGTTTTCTTTTTTCCTTCTTTGTTTTTCATTTAAAAATAAAAGGAAAAATCGCAAATGCTGCTTCTTAATATGTTCAAGTAAGTATCTGGGTATGAAAGACCGTATGCCTCAAGTTACACCAGTCTTGCAAGAGCTTAAACGTACTTAGCCACCTTTTCTTCCAAGCCATCTTCAACGCTCTGCTCTCCCTAGAAACTCTTAATTTTAAGCCGAGCAGGTTTAAGGGCAGGAGCAGCACGGCTGTGGGTGCAGCTCTGCTTCTGCAGCTTGAGGAACTGGCTGTGGTGCGCCTGGTCCCTATTTGTCTCACAAACAGCTGAATTACCACTGTGACATTTGAACAGGCTTACAAGAAGCCCTGTCTTCTTATAAAGACTTTGTGACCTTAAAGAAATCTGGAAGAGCTGTGTAACTGCTCCAAAGGGAAGGAATTAGGCTTTGAACCCCGAGCCTGCCCATTGGCAGTGGTGGGGCAGTTTGGTGCAACTGGGTTGTGGGTTCTGGGAGCCGCGGGTGGAGCAGCTTCTGGGGGGGATGTCCTGGTGCCCTGCCCACCCCACGGGCTCCTTAGCTGCAGGATCTGCTGCTGGTTTAGCTTCATCAGCTCCTGTCTGGAGTTAAAACGTTCATGTAGATGCCTCCATAGCAGCTTGGCTGGCTTTTCTCCTCTCTTCTGGACCTGGGGTGTACATGTGAAAGGGTATGTTTCCAAAACCTTGAGCGGTTCTAACCTCTGGTACCAGATAAATGTGTCTGTTCATATAACTTCCCCAACCTGCACTGAAGAATTGTTTAATCTTCACATATACAGCTCCAAAAAAAAAAAAAAAAAAAAAAACCCCAAACCACAAAACCTCATAATTTTGTAGCATATGGAATCATTCCAATCAAAAATGGCTCGTCTAGAATATTTGCTGAAATTTCCAGGTATGAGTGGAAAACATAATTACCAGCTTCACGTAAAAAATGAAAACACTGTTTAGGCTAGAGTTGATTCAATCTGTTGAAGTACATTTCAATCTCCATCTGATGCTAAATAGCTATCTGCATTGCAGATAAAGCTATATTTGCATGCAGACCTGGATGTTGTCATCTCTCTTTCTGCAATTGTTTTGATTTGAAGTCCCTTGTACAGACTCATTAGCTGCCTAGAATATCTTACTCTGCAAGTATCTCTCTGGAGGCAATATTCAAGATCTCTTGAGGACCTCTGATTATGTTATACAAGTGTTTTTCCCGCTTTGATGGAGCTTACTGTCTTGGTCACCTTGATTTAATCTAAAACGAATGCATTCAGTGCAACTCGAGTGGGAGGGGAGAGAAAAGGGGGAGAAGGGACTTTGTTGTAGGCTTAATTTCTAGGCAGTGCAAATACAGTCAAATATACCCTGGGATTCTGAATAAAAGTTCTTTGGACAGTTTACAGGCTTTAAAAACAAATAGAAGAACCCTTCTCCTTCATCTCTATGGAAAATCATAAGCTTTTCATCCTGTGTACTTCATTATTTATGATTTCTAAATAATAATTTAGAGTCCAGAGCTTACTTGGACTGTAATTATTTTAGTCCAGAAGGACTTTAACCCTTTACTGTGAAGGCAGGCTGCTTATGAAATATTAATATGTGCATATAAGGATTTTTCTGAATGCTAAAATGGGATTTATGGAGTGATTGTTTCATACTTTTTTTCTTTTTCTATTTCTGTAGCAGTATTTGATCTTTGGTCCCTTGATCTTAAAATGCACCTACAAGAACAGAGACTTTTGATTTGGATAAACCTCCACTTCTAAAATGAATGACTAAAGTGTATTCCCCATAATCCATGGCCGGTTTATTCCGCTTTCCCCACTATTTGGATGTACACATTAAAAGGACTTCAAACAAAAGACAGCCATGCACACAGACCAGAGGCCTAGCAATTAGGAGTCTCCTGGGTTTGCAGGTTTGATTAACGTGATTGTTGAGAAAATAATCAAAACAGTTGAGTGTATAAAATAGTTAATTATTTTAACTATTAGTTAACAGTTGTAAGTGATTTGCATCCTTTCATGTTTATCAATTTACCTTATTTCCGTGGTCTAGGTGACTCAGAGTAACAAAATGGGCGGATAATTAATTTAGCCGGTGCTGAGGTTTGTTAGCAACACTGGGCAAACTACACTTGGACATCTCTTGGGTCTCAAAATGGTCTGCAAACTACTTCAAAATGTCTATTTTTAACTGCAAACCTACATATATTCTCCGTCCTCTGAGGTTCAGCACTCTTCACACCAGTTACGGAAATAAGTAGACGCTGGATTGCGTTTTCATGGCGAAGTTGTTGTCTTTCTGTGTTTCTGGTAACGGTTCGGGGTGTGGGTGCTGGGGTCTTGCCTTGGGGCATCTCTCGCTTGCCCAACCCGCTGCTTCATGCCCCGGGAGCGTGGGGTCTCGGGTGGTGACCGTTTTGCCTCTCCCTTGCCATGTCCTCCAGGTGTCAACGGTGTAAGGAGACAAGAGGAATAAGGATATGCCCTTCCTGGTCAAATCCCCTCTAAGCAGGTCCTGTAGTGAGAACTTTCCCCTTGTCTTCCCCAGCGATTAGCTCTGGACAACGAATGTTCCTTACAAACGTTCGGAGTCCCCGCTGGGCTCCCAGATTTTGTACAGAGCTATGGCACATCGCGAACTGTTAACGAAGGCGGGCAGCACGTGTACACAACTGTTGCTGAGGAACATTAGTAATCAGATTAGCCCGGAAAATGCAGGAAGGGGCTGTGTTCATTAGCATGTAGTCCTTCAGCTGACTAATTAGAGTCTGTTTGTGAGAATGGCCCTTTGATTCGGGCGGTGACGGTTCCTGGTGAACATCTCCTGTACAAATGGGGGCAGTGCCGGAGCAAACAGGATAGCTCGTTAGTGCCAGAAGGGATTAAAGCAAGTGTTGGGGTTAATTGCAGTGAAAAGCTTTCGTGGTGAGCTCCACCGCTAGCGAGAGCACACGGGGACTGAGGATTCCCAGTGAGCTCTGGGGCTGATTTCAAGGGAGCTGCCTCTGTAACCCAAACCTGAAATTAGCCGTGCCCATAATCTCCCTTTTCAATACTCGGGATGAAACGGGGATTGATGTCTGGTCACTTAAACAGGGATGAAATGCCTTTTATACTAATGGATTTTCTCATTTATTATGTGTGTATTCATGTGAAAAATATTGTTTTGTGATGTTTTGGCATGCACGGGTCTGAGCGGGAGCTGCAGATCCTGAGAGCTTATCTTAGTCTGGTGCAGGTGGCTGATTTTGCTGGTAAAAACCAGCTCATTAACTGAAGAATAATTAAAAAAAAAAAAAAGCCAACCCAAACAAAACCCCTCTGAATCGCCCATTTGGGGCGTGACCCATGGGATGGTTGATCTGACCTCTCTCCAGACCAGGCTGCTCAGCACCTTCTTCCCTCTCCAAGGACGGAGATGTTGCACACTCTGTCCTGGCTTTTGGCCACCACCTTGGCAAGAGATTTCCCACCCCCCTCCTAATATCTAATCAGTCTCCCATGCTCAGGTTTTCCTGCTGTCCTCATCCTCTTGTTGTGTACCTCAGGAGGGGTCTGGCCCTGTCTTCCCCTGCCCTCCCCTCTGGCAGCAGAGGACACGGTGAGGCACTGCGGCTGCTCTCAGACCACGAAGCCATCATGGTGGGGATGGGCTGCTGAAGAAATGCAGCTGGTCGTTGGAGCAGACTTCTTGAATACAGTCTACAAATGTACGTGAAGACATTGGTCCCTCCATCTTTGTGTCTTTGGAAACCTCTTGCCTGCGTCTCCTTTCATTAAAACAAAATCATCAACAAACCTGAAATAACTGTTCCAAAGGTGTAATATAATTTGGCTCTTGGAAAAGAAGGTGGTTTATTTGTTTATTTTAAACTTGGTGGAAAAACCTTTCTGTGATCAGTGCCCCATCCCTGGAGGTGTTCAAGGGGCTCGGAGCAACCTGGGCTGGGGGGAGGTGTCCCTGCCCAGGGCAGGGGGGTGGACTAGATGACCTTTAACGTTCCTTCCAACTCCAACCATTTATGACTCTATGATCTACGCTAAGCTGTGAGGTGTGTTTTCTTTGTTAACCTTCTTTAATTTGGATTCGCTTTCACTTCCAGCTGAGTAGTTTTGTACTTCTGAGAATGATTCCTGAAAGCTAGCACGTGTCTCTTCCCCTGTGGTAGATTTCTCTGCTTCTGCAGACACGGATCCTTACCTGGAAGGTGATAAGGGGAGGATGCACGGTGTCCTCTTGTACGGGTGTCCCTGGATGTCGGCAGCAATCAGTGTGCAGCACTGGGGCTCCTTCCAGCTCCAGAGCTGTGGGTGTGTGAGAGCGGCAGGGAACCTCGGAGCCCCGGGCTGCTCCACGCGGCTAAAAAACCCGCTGTAAGTGCCATGTACTGCGACTGAAGCAAATAGAGTGCACCGCACGTACTAAGGCGATGTTTCCAGTTTCCAATTTCCCATTTCCTCCCCTTCTGCCCCCATCTTGATGCTATGCTTTCCATGCGGGGTCAAAGGCGACATCCCCGCTCTGCGCCGGTTTTATCTTGTACCGAGCAATGAGAATTGGGTACAAAAGCAGCGAGCATGGGAAGCTCAGAACGACTTGGCACGCGTCATCAGAAGGACTTGGTTAAAATTCTGAGAAACTTGATGTAATCTGCTATTATTTACTCTGTTTATAGTCAGTTTGCCATCTACAAAATGAAGGTAATGGGCTGGTAGTTATTGGCTGAAGTTAATAGACCTTAGAAAGGAAATTGCAATTTTTGCTGGATGCAGGGTCTATTATCCTTTAGATTAAGACCAGCTAGTTGCAACTAATGAACTATATCCCACATAATGTGCAAGATGAACTCTTACTACAGCTATATAGCGAGCTTTGGTTAATCCTCTAATTATTAAATGAATAAAATTATTCCTAATAGCATGTAATTTTGTGGTCAAGCAGATAATTACCTTTCTTGCATAAAACAGTAAAAATCTTCTTTGGCATAAATCAGCATGTGCAGTTATTGACTTCAAGTCCAGATTGAAACTCATTTGTCTCTGTCTTTGCTTAACCCTGAACCAAAGCTCGGCGGCTCAATGAATTGGGCTTCTCCATGGCTGCTGGTGCGTGTGGCTGAGCTTGTCTGATCAACCTCCGTCCTGACTTCTGTTTATGCTGTTCCTGATGGTCCCAACCCTCCTTCATCTGTTTATTCTTCTCTATGCAGCCATCTTCTAGGCATAAATTCTTAAATACATAAAATAATTAGTCTTTAATATAAACTTTCCTTACAAACCCAATCTGCAGAAGTTGCTCCTCATAAGAGCTCTGACACTTAGGCATCTAAGCATGATTCAGTGGTACCTAAAGCCTCCGGGTGTTAGGGAAAAGCTTTATTCCATATTTCAGTGGTATGTTCATGTACTTAAACTTTGGATCTTTCTGAGCGAGGGGAGGATGTGGGGCGGGGAAGTGATGGATCAAAGAAACTAAAACCAGCAGCAAGTTTTGAGGCCAAGAACCAAACAAGTGCGAAATGGGAGGATGTTTGTGGCAAAGCAGACGTGGTGCACCATCATGACATGTGGGACATAGACACCTGGAAAAATTCTGTAGCTTCACGATAACTTTGTTTGGATTGGACGCTCACTTTAGTGGACTGGTGGTGGGCTAACATTTGGTAAAATGAACCCAGGGTTGAGCCTGAAACAGCTGAAATCCAGGACCTGGGGTACGTTGCTTCTTGCTGCACCCAAATTGTGGAATTGGTTGATGACAGCTGTGCATGTGCCTTGCATGGGGATGTGTATGTGCTTCCCACCTACATATGGGGAGAGGAGGGTGGAGGCACTGGTTTGGGCCTTGGTTTAGGGCATGCAGCAGAAGTCTGCTGGTTTGGGAGCAGGTCCCATGAGCAGGAGCTGCTGGATGAGTTCACCCTAGTTTGCAAAGCAAGAGGTCACACACCTGCCCCAGCAGTGGGGGATACTCCCAGAGCTGCCTTCCATTTTGTCACGTATGACTGAGCTTAGGACTGCCTTCTCCAGGATTTTGGCTTCAGTGCACCTTTGAGTGTCAGACCAAGACGTGAGAAGCCAGACTGCCCTTCGCAAACCCAACCGCCCCCGGTGCCACACAAAGCCAAGTTCTCCTTCTGCGTTCTGTGCTAACTCAACATACAGGAGAAAAAGGCAAATGGCTGATTTGGGGTGCTCTTTCCAGCTGAGAGAAGCTCTCCCTGTGAGCAGCCTCCAGCTGATGCCCGCTCCCTGCTGCAGAGCTGGGGAAAGCAAAGCGAGACCACCCCCCCCCGTGCAGGAGGTGGCTGGAGGAGAAGGGGATGTGGGAGGGAAACAACATTTGGCTCAAAATTGAACCATCCCCTGAATAAACGGTGGACTAGCCGAATTCAGCAGTCAGGCTCCAGCCTGGCTCTCACAGTGGATAGACCCCGACCCTTGCCAGGGTGGGGATGCCACCACTTCTGAGGCTCTCTGCAGCTTTGCCAACTCCTGATCTCACAGAATCCCAGTTGTTACTTCTGACTGCCTCTTGCATTTCAGGGAATCCCAGACTGGTGGGGGTTGGCAGAGCCCTCTGGAGCTCCCCCAGTGCCACCCCCCGCCAGAGCAGGGGCACCTCCAGCAGTGGCACAGGACACGTCCAGGCGGGTTTGGAATGGCTCCAGAGGGGGAGACTCCCCCCCTCTCTGGGCAGCTGTGCCAGAGCTCTGCCGCCCGCACAGGAGAGAAGTCCCTCCTCAGGTTGAGATGGAACTTCTGATGTTCAGGTTTGTGCCCGTTCCCTCTTGTCCTGTCACTGGGCACCACTGAACACAGACTGTTCCCATCCCCCGGCACCCTCCCTTGAAGGATTGATAAGCGTTGATAAGATCCCCCCTCAGCCTTCTCTTCTCCAGACTGAACAGCCCCAAGTCCCTCAGCCTTTCCTCATCAGAAAGACGCTCCAGTGCCCTCATCATCTCTGTAGCCCTTTGCTGGACCCTCTCCAGCAGTTCCCCACAGTGACTTTAAAAGCTCTTGGTGTTCAGGAGACACTGACGATACACTTCTCCTTGCCCTGTGCGGTTTGGTCTTGTTTGACCTAATCCGTTTAGTTTCAGTTAGGCAACTGCTGACTTTATCCTTATTAAAATTTTATATTGCTTATAAATAAGAAATGAGTTTCTAATAATAGCCACTTTCTTTGCTTAATTAAGGTATTTTCATTTAACGACTGCTGAGTGTTTCTCTGCTTCCTGTTTTGTTTTTTTAACACCTTGTCTTAATGATTATATAGTTTGAGGGATTATGCTCAGGAGGAACAACTTTTTTGTAGCAATTAGAGAGTCTCCAGAGACGGTGCCATGAGTGGTGACACATTAGGTGTTACCGAGTGCTCTTCCTGTTAATGAGCTGCAGATGCATCCAATGAGTTATTCAGGGAACATGCTGGAAAAGGTGGGCGAGAAAATAAAGGCAGATGATTACAGTAAATATGACTTCCTAGGGCAGCTCCCCTTTCTTCAGCAAACAGTCTGGCAAAGGACAGAGCTGCTGCTTTTATGAATATATCAAAGGGAGGGAGAACCACAGAAGGAAAATGAGCACCTTAGTTTAAGGAACTTTATCAGTGAAACACTGTAGAGCATCACCTAATGTCTTCTAGCAGCGCTTCTCACAAGCAACCTGCACGCCGTTGCATGTCTGCTGCTTTTTTTTAAACTCCCTTTAAAAAATTGTTTTAAAAATACAGTTGCTTTAGAAATAGAGATAACTTTAAGGTGACACTTTTGTAAATATGTCAAAATCTGCACTCTAGAAAAAAATGGCATGATTTTAAAAAAAAAAAAAATAATAATACTTGCAATAAAACCTGCAAGTGAAGCAGTTATTTCCCATGGCTAGAAGTGGCACAGCTACTTCCCATGGACCCTGCTGTGGTGGTGGTTCGTTTGAGGAATGCCAGCTCAGGTCTCCCTGTGTGGGGTGTGATGATCTCAGGATCACAGAGTCTCCCAGATTGGAAAAGACCTGTAAGACCATCCAGTCCAATCATTAACCTAACACTGCCAAGCCCACCACTAAACCACGTCCCTCAGCACTATATCTACATGACCCTTAAATACCTCCAGGGACGGGGACTTCACCACTGCCCCGGGTAACGCGTTCCAATGCCAGATGACCCTTCCAGTAAAGAAATTCTTCCTAATATCCAATCTAAACTTCCCTTGGCGCAACTTAAAGCCATTTCCTCTTGTTCTATCCCCTGTGACCTGACTCCCACCTCTTTGCAACCGCCTTTCAGATAGTTGTAGAGGGCAAGAAGGTCTCCCCTCAGCCTCCTTTTCTCCAGCCTGAACACCCCCAGTTCCCTCAGCTGCTCCTCATCAGACGTGTGCTCCAGACCCCTCACCAGTTTTGTTGCCCTTCTCTAGACACGCTCCAGTGCCTCAATGGCCTTCTTGTGGTGAGGGGCAAGATGCAGGAGCAGGGCTGGGTCGTGGTGGTGACCAGGTGCCTGGCCACCATGGCCTCTGCCACCAGAGGAGCTGCACTTGCAGCTCAGCGTTGACACTGAAAGCCTGGAAAGCGAAAAAGGGAGTAGTGCTGACTGCGGCAATGGTGGCGTCTCTCCCTTCGTGAGGACCCACACGGGGTGAGGGTGGCCAGGACCGTACATGTGAATGGAAGGTGCCCAGCCCCTCTTCCATGCTCAGCTTCACTTTGTGCAAGAACTCAAAATCTTAAGAGGTGATGCTTGGACAGTAGGGTCCAGAGCTGGAAAGTGATCTCCCAAGTGGAAAGAAAATTTGCATTTTCCAAAACCCCCCTGTACTACAGATCTCCAAAACAGACTATTCCAAACTATTTAAAGGCAGGGTTTAACCTCCTAGTAGCATACTATATCATCTTTGTTAATTATACTATTATTTCCACAAACAATCTGTGTTCGCACTAGAGAAACATCGTGAAGACTTTGAATAACGTGGTCTAGTCTTCAAAAAATCTTCTTATGCTATTTACTCAAATAATCTCTGGTTGGTTTATGTTAGGTGTGTACTGGGAAAACTATTATAAAATGTAAAAGGGGAAAGATTATTTGCCCACTTCTCTCTTCCCTAAATTAATAAAATCATGAATTGATTGTTTAGTCACTGTGGTGCACAGCCAGGTCCCAGCCCATGTGCTGTGGATGGAGTCTCTGCTCTTCAAAACCGCTTGTTTTGGAGCGAATTTAATGCTTGTAAAGCAAGCGGTGAGCGTGGCGAGCCAGAGCCGAGCTCCTGTGCCGTGCTGGCTCCCTGCGGCTCGGGGCTCGGCCGCCTCCGGTACCCCATGGCAGGGAATGCTGCCAGGGCTCCGCGCAGGCGAGCTGGAAAAGGCTCGAGGGGAACACGTTTGGTGTCCCTGTGCTTATGGTGACGCAGCCTCGGTTCCTCCCCTTCGTTAGGAAAGGTCGTCTAGCTGCGGAAATGTATGAACACGGACAAAAAGTTCAAGTTACGATAAACTTCAGCAGGTGGACGCTTTTGGAATAAGCGTTCGGTCTATTTCTAGGCAGTTTTCAGGACACTTTTATAAAAGTTTAATCTTCCACGAGAGCCTTTTTGTGGAGTGCGCTCTGCAGGTGCGCACACATGAGCAAACTTAGACTCATCGAAGAGTTGGGATTGGAAGGGGCCTCCAAAGGCCACCTCTCCCAGCCCCCTGCCACGCGCAGGGACATCTCTGGCCCGCTCCGGTTCTATATCTACATACACGTGTACACATCCAGTCCTGGGTTTGGGTACAGGCTTCTGCAAAGCGATGCTTCAATCTTTGCAAACAAGAATGGAAGTTTCTGTAGCTCTGCTTTTTCCCCACTCTCCTCCCTTTTCAGGAAACGTTGCTTATAGCAGAATAAAACCCAGGAAAAGCTACTTAAAAGTCTTAGTTAGTCTCCAGTTTTAAAGTAGGAGATGTTAAAGGCATTATTGCTGCTCTCAGGATGTTTTTCTTCAGAAAATCTATTGCACCTTATATTCCCTCTGTACCACTCTGGTACTCATTTGGCAAACTCGCGAGCTAAGATTTAAGGGTGATTTTTACAACTTTTTACTAACTACAGTCTTTCCTCATGGTGTTGGCGGCCAAGTCCCTATAGTGACAACTTCTGGAACTCTTCATTAAAGGGCAGCAGAGATGAAGTTTTTCTCTGCCTACAGGACTTAAAAAAAAAAAAAAAAGAAAAGTCTTTTTTTTTTTCCCTAAAAATAAAATAAACACAACCCAACAACAAATAAATAAAACTTTGGACCAATATTTTTAACTGAGAAATAGCCACAGGAGGTTACCAGCTCGCAAATTCCACAGCAGTTTTCCCTTGGCACAATAACTCCCGCACTTTGAAGCAGCCGAGCCTCAGCAGTGCTGGCCGCTATGCTGCATTTTGAGCAAGGTAATGCTCGGTCATATCGGAGTGATATAGTGTATAAAGCGGAATTGCACCGAGCATCGTAGGTGGAAAAACTGTTGTTTTCCATTGTGGATAGGGGAAAAACTGTTTCCCACAGAAAAAAGCAATTCTACCATTTCCCATAAGAGTTCAGGGCTTCGGGTGGTTCGAAAGAAATCTAAACGCACTCGGTGCCTTGCTTTTCTGCCTTTCAAATGCAAAATTGTTGGTTAAACCCAAATTCCACCTACAGCAACTCTCAGGAGGCTTTATCCCACGGGCAGCTTGTGAATTCTGCCCCCCCCCCCCCTTTATCTCTGCACATCCCTAATACTGACAGTGTTTCTAAGAATTTTTTTCATAAATGTGAATTATTTTTTCAAATCTGTTGCCGTGTGCCACCTGCCCGAAGCCAGCCTGGGTGGGGTGTCGTCACTTCTCCCCCATAGATTTCAGCTGGAGTAAAGCGCGCCCTGATGTGAATGTTGCCTTGTGCTGGCAAAAATAAACCAAAACATTTCTAAACCAGGTGACCTTGAAGGCAAGAAATAATTTGGGACCTGGGGATGCCCCGCAGGTCCGTTGCCACAGAGGGGCGGCTGCCGCGGCGGGGGCTGCAGCCGCCGTGTCCCCTGAGCCGCCCGTTAATGCGGAGGTTTTGCCTCAGATGTTTCTCCCGTGATGGAAAGAGCTATTCCCGTCTCCCAACAATAGTCCTAATGCCAAACTTGACATTTTGCCTGGCAGAGCCTGGTGATTAGGGGACTTGTTTGGGAGAGCTGGCCCCTTTCGGATGTCTCTAATTGCACCGGGGAAGCAATTGTAATGACCAAAATATCTCCCCCAGCCCAAGAATACTGCTGGGCGGTCGTTCTCTGAAGAAGTGACTCATCTCTGCCCTGTAAGAATTGCTTTTTGATGCTTTTCTATTTTCAGTTGCCAACACTGATGTAACTTTTATAGAAATGTGTTATTAAGAATTATCAAACGTAAGGATTTTTTTTCCCCAGAAAATACAAATACCTGAGTCCTTCCTGTAGGGAAGAAGATCATCTACCAAAATCTCCCCTTGGTCTTTGAGCTGACTGGAGAGAGTACATAAGCTTGTGTGTGTTCCCTTCTTAAATCTATTCTTGAACACTTAAAAGTTTACTGAATTAATTGCATTATACTACTATTTTCTATATAACAAGAATACTGCAAATAATGAAGATGGGTGTGAGTGGGAGCCCAACCCTGTAGAACATACGATGCTACAGCGCTCCCCGTGGGCACATCTGCTCCTGGTGGGCATTTCCCCGGGTGATGGGGAAACAGACCCCCAGGGGTCAATGGCCCTTTTGGTTCCTTTTTTTATTTTTATTTTTTTCCCCCACCTGCTTCACGGTGAGCAACTTTGCCAACAACAGACTGTTAATTAACCGTTGCTGTGTGCGTGGGAGCCGAGCGGAGCCTGGGCCGTATTTCAGTTTCTGTTCCTTTCTTTGCTGTGGGATTGTACTTAGTGTTTGGGAATTACCCCATAGATTTGAGTGAGTTATTTAGTTATTTGCTGCTGAGTGTAAGAATAGAGCTTTTTTTTTTTTTTTTTTTTTAAAGAACATACCATCAGCAATTTTATTTCCTTATTGCAAAAGTTTAACTAAATGATTGCACTGAGTGAGACTGGGAATCCTGAAACCTGGTACAGATAGGGAATCCTTGCATGTAAACAGGAGGTAAGGTTTAGCTGCGGTATTTGGCTAAGAAAATCCGCAGGGCTGCTTGCAATGAGACTTGGTGCCATTTTTCAGAGTTTGAAGGTTTTTCTCAAGTATTCCTCAATGCACCTGAGCCCTCTCCCACAGGCTTTGCACACTTCCACGGATATACATCCACCCCATAAATAATTGTTTAGTGACTGCTGCATTCATTTTTCACCTTCTGAGCATTTGCTTCTGTAGGATTATGAAGGGTTTATATTCTCACAGGAGGGATGTTGACCACCCGCTGCTGATCCCGAATTTGATGCAGAACTACCCTTATGCAAAACAAAGCCCCCAGGAAAACCAAGTGGCAGTTCTCGGACTTCTTCAAATTGGTGTAATTTAGCATGTAATTCAGGAGCAGTACCGCTAAAGGAAAACAAATATTATAATTAAAGTGTAAGGATTACATAGTTTAGTTTTGAAAATACAATAATTGCAATAATTAGGTAAATAATAAAATGAATTAAGAAATTGCTCCCAGCCCCGAGGTCCTCAAAAACTCAGCTATAAGCCACGGCGCTGCGGCAGGTGCCGTTTGACGTTTGCAGGTAACTCCAGCTAAGCCTGGCAAGACTCGCTTTCTACCTACATCGATTTATTTTCTCGAGGCCACCTCGCCCGTGCCCCCCTGGCACCTTGTGGTGCAACGCCGCGAGCACCGCAGGCGTCCGCGTAACGAGGGCGGCTCCTCCACCTTCCCCGAATGGAAGGGAACGGGCAGCGGGGAAGGGACAGGGTGTCACTGCAGCCCTTTCATTTCTTAAGATAAACAAGTTTTTTTATAAAATAAAAACCACCGCAGCTCTGCCTGTCCCATTGGAAATGGCATACTGGGGCCATCCGCACTGGGAGGCTGTGCCCACTCCCCACCGAGGTGATGTACCGGTACGGTGAGCCAAAGCCCTGTTGGGGCCGTAGGAAATGCATAGCGACAGATCCCAAAGCTGTGTAACACTTCCATGTCGAGAGTAAACACAATTTCATCTTTATTCATATTTTTTTCCTTTTTTTTTTTTGTTTTTCTTTCCACAGACAATATGCAGAAGTATTTTTAATAAAAATCTCGGTAGGGAGATGTGAGGGTTTGGTGGCTGCATTCAGCCCTTGGGGTGTTCTGCTCCCAGGCTCCAGACCAGTAGGAAAGTGATATTTGCAGCATCCTTGGAAGCTGTACTGGTTTGGTACAGGCTGAACGCGGGGCTCCTGCGCCGCCCCCAGGAGCTCTGTGCTGGAAGGGGGCAGGACAGTAAGTCAAAAAAGCAATAGAGTATTTCTTTGTTCTTTCTCTTCCTAATAGGTAAATTGAAGGTGTATCTGTACTTTTTTATTTTTGGGAGGTTTTTTTTTTTTTTATTTTTCTGGCACCCCTTTCCCTTATCCAGGGTGATAATTGCTGTCATTTTTCACTCATTTGTTAGAGTATGGAGTGATTTCTACAGGGAAAAGTAAGTAGACGATGCTGCTTCCATTGAGAAAATGACTGAAAAGGCACCTGAAATGAGTGAGCAGGATGTATAAAATAGCCAGTGTCACAGAGGAAGCAAGAATAGGAGAAATAGGAGACATAAAATTCATATGAAGCCCAAGGGAAGATGCGGAGGAAGAATAGGTTCTTTCATCCTCTATAATGAGGTTGTGAAACTCATTGCCCCAGCAAATTTGTTTGAAAGCCAAATATTATCAATTATTTAAAATAAATAAAAAGCAAACAAACCGAGGTCGCTCAGCCTCAGTATTTGAGCTCTTGGTGAAGCTCTCGGGACAGCGGTAGGAAAGCAAGAAGGTCAATATTTGGGAAGGGCCAATGGAAAGTAAACCTTTGGTTTTATGTACAAATGGGAACAAAAACTGTGGCATTTGGCTTGATTCTAGGGTTTCATTTACTTTCTCAAAGGCCAGACTTGGGTGGAAATATGTTTCACAGCATTGGAACAGCTTTCAGCAAAGGCAAATAACCCATAAAAAGAGTGTGGATTATCCCCCAGGGATGACACGGTGGGGTTGGTGCCACCAGAACTGATGTTGGAGCCCTCTGCAATGGTGGGAGATGGCGAGAGGGAAGAAACGGGCAGGTATCGAGTTGTCCTTGCAGAACCTAGGCAAGGAGCTCACTTCTGGGGAAAAAACAGAAAAATATGCACGTTAGTTGAAGCTGTAACTGAGAGCAGCATTGACTACTACTTTAACTCTTATTTTCGCTGGTGCTAACAGAGTAATAAGAATTTTTCTTCTTTATTTCCTGGGCTTGTGATTCCTCATTGAGCGAATTTTAATTGTTGGCAAATAAAGATCAGAATTTTGCATTGATACATACGTGGCCTGGCAGAAAATGCACAACATGGACATTGAAGGAGTTCAAGGAGATATACTGAGCTATCGGTGCAAGATCTCTGGGGGAGAGAATTATCCATGGATCTCTTTTACTTTACTAGCAAGCCTGAGTAACTTCAATGCACAGCCTGCATCTTGAATAAGAGGTATCATTGCTGATAACTCTGCTATTTTTAGAGTTGTTCCTTCTTTCTCCTGCCCCGGCGCTGTGTGTTTTCATGCCCGCGGTCCCTCCCCGCCTGTCACCCCAAAGGTGGGGAGGGATGGTGGTGGTGGTCCCCAAACCCCAGGACTTCCCGCTGCGATGCCCTGGGAGCTGCTGCCTGGCTGCAGAAGGCTGAGGAGCACTTTGCTTTTGCTAAATATTTGGACTATGGAAACTTGATCATTTATTTTGGTAACAGCGTCCCAGCCCTGCCTTGTTTCAATCCCTAGCGCTCAGGTCTGCTGCAGCCATGGGCCAGAGGGAGCAGAAATCCCTGCCGTATAAAGGTCATTGCAGGCAGGTTCCCTGGCTGGCGGTCAAGCTAGGTGCTGTGAAAAACAGCTTTCCAAACGGTCTTCTGGAATCCAGTGAAGTCCACAAGCACAGGAATTGCATCACATGCAAAATACACCCCTGTCTCGATGAGCACAATTCACTGCAGTACTTCACATTAATGGCACATTAAACACTGTCCTTTTTATGCAAGGTTGTTTCTATGGCAACTGGACACGATTGGTGTCTCCGCTCCATGCACCGATGGTGGGAGTTCTGTTCTGATGGTGTCCTGTTTAAATAGGCAGCGTGTTGCAGTCGGTGCGAGGGATGGGGGCGATCTTGGAGCGCCAAACCTTTCCTCTTACATGCCGTCCGACGCTGAGGTCCACGTTCTGCCCGTTCACTCGTGAGAGTATTGTGCAATTTTTGGAGGGGAGTGAGATGTAAAAACTTGCGGTCCCATCACGGGCTGATGGTTAGTCGTCTGTTTGGGGTCTCTTTGCACCTTGCCATGATCCACCCGTTCCTTCGGTGCCAGAAAGCCCCGGTCCCTCCAGCCGGAGACCTCAACCCCACTGGTCATCACTGCCCACGTTAGCCTGCAAAATGCCCTAAGATCATTTAAACAAAGCAAAGCCAAAATGCTTGTGATATCCCTCTGTGGTGTTCCCCTCCGTTTGCCACATGGGTTTGCTTTTGTTTCCAAGACTGGTTCAAAACAGCTTGAAAATGTCTGTAAGACTGCAGGTGACAGCGCCGGACTTGGAGCTGGTGGTCCCCATTCAAAAGGGAAAAGTAGAAATGCTTATTAAATGGCATAGAAAGTCCTTTTGATTAGACTGAACTAATTAATGAGTGCAGTATCCATGATGCGCAGTAAGTACGAAACTATCATTTTATTTGTTACAGAAAGGGTATTTAATGAGGTTTTGGGGGTGTAACACTGCCACAATGACACCAACTGCTGTTCCAAGTGCATTGTGCCTCTTCATCGCTTTTTTAAAAAATAATGATATGGAACACTTATAGAACAACTCTTCCTTTTAAAAACTTGGCAATAGAAAAAAATCCTTCCCTACTTTCTGTAGCTTTTGAAATACACTTTAATCAGGATTACCAAAGTACTGCGTATAAAATATGGCGCATCCGTAACAAGAAATTATAGATGTGGAGCGATGCTTTGATAAATCACTGCTCCCCTCTCTCAAAGGGCTGAAGAATATGCATGGTGTGTAACTATAGCTGGTTTTCCCTATGGTGGATACTTTATGGTCTCGAAATGGAATGTGAATTACCTGCAAATATCTAATGAGCCTCAGCCCATGACCTGAATAAAACAGGGCAAATAAATCCTTCCCAAATAGCAGGATTTAAGTGCCTGCTGGAGTAGGGAGCTTTCGCGCAGCTGGCAAAGTTCAAAGTGTGTTCATATATACCTCAGCTGTTTTTAACTCAAATTATTCGTGCTAACTGCAGTGCGGCCTGGCTGCCAAAGGTGGAGCTTTGGGTGGTTTTTTTCTCTTTAATGCCAGAAGTGAAGGCAGTTTTTTGGGTAGTTTGGGTATTTTGATTTTCTTGGGGTAGATGCATTTCCATTAGCGGTCGCAGTCAGCGTTACTGTCCAGTTAAATTAAACCTACTCCATCCCTTGGCTGTGGTAACGGTGAATCTGGTCCTGGATCACCGTGGGGGACAGAGGAGCAGCAGGAGGGACGCGGTGCCCCGTTCTGCCCGAGAAGTGCGAGTCCACTGGCAAAGCCATTAGGTTATGCAGCCTCTTGACAAACAATTATTCACTAATTAGGCTCATCTGCAAGCCCAAAATCTCAGTGGATTGCAATTATCCAGTGTATTTAATGCTGCCCATTGTCCTGAGGCTTTGTCCTTTTTTTCCTCTCTTTTTACAAACCTTTCACTGAATCGAGACAGACCTGTCTCTATAGAAACAGATTCTGCGGTTTTCTGCAGTCATTTCTTAAGTGTTTCATTTAATAAATGCTCTGAAATTTAAAGGTAGGGGGAAGATATAATGAGGAATAGGGAATGATTGGTTATGAAAATCTCCAGTCTATGAATTAAGGGAATGTTTTACCCTAATGGAGTGGGGAAAGGGGAAGAAAAAAATTACCGTGGGTTATATATATTTCATCAACATCTTAATACGCGTGAAAGAATGGAAGTATTTAAATGACTTTTCAACCAAGAGTGGCCATCTCTAATAACCAGAGTTTAGTGGAAAATAAATACAAATTTAAAAGAGTATCACTCCCTGACAGATTTATCTCCCTGACGTCAGTCTTTTCCCCTCTCTGAAGAGTGTTTCTTTGGTTAAATCCTCTACTCTGCTGATTACACCTCGTGTTGTTTGGAGTACTATCGGTTACAGCTTTCCCGCTTCATTCCCGGCGAGTGCTGTAGTTCTTTTCCATATAGACTTCACTTCCACCAAGGGGGGAATGCGTCCCAAACGCTTATTGTCCTTGGGAAACTGAGTCAAACCAACCTGGCTGTTGGGTGAGCCTTGGGGCATCGCCCCTCTCTGCAGAGAGAGGGCTGGGGACCGGGGCGGCTCCATCCTCTGTGGGGCTGTCCCCACAGTGCCACCCTCCCCAGCGCCGCAGCAGTCGGGATTCCACCGAGCAACTCTATCTCCTTGGAAAATACTTGCCTAGTACCTCATTTATTCTTCTTCTGTGAGCAGATGCCGTATGAATATACATATATTTGGTTTAAATTCCTAGGAAATTATTCCAAAGGGTGAGTTGACTACACTTTGGTTTAGATTAATCTTTTTTTAGTGCATTCTTTCAGCAAGTGATAGAAATGCTAATAAATGCTTGTACAGTCTATACTTTCAAAATACCCTGGAAAAATAAATTAATGCGCTATTCTAGCTATGACATTAGCAGGTGCTGTGTGGGCAGTTGTTTTACAGAAACAGGAGCGATCTCTTTAATAGCATGATGAAAAGTGAAATAAAAAGATACGACGCTTTTACTGCTGCAGTGACTAATTTTAAAAAGGCTTTATGTGCTGCATTGTCTTCTGCAGAAAGCAAGGTCTTCTCATCATAAGAATTTACGTTATTGACGATAATGCCTAAAACAAACCAGGAGGTAAATATTTAAAGCATTCATGTAAAGTTCACTCTTGGAAGTAATTTCACCTTAAAGATATGCCGTGTGGTCCATTTTATTTGGAGCTATACAAGTGCCTTGTTCTCACTGGGGTCTTCAGTCAGAAGCAGGTCCCATCCAAAATACTCTGTGGGAGTAGAAACACCTCATCTTTCCCAGAGTAAGAAATAAAGCAGCCGTTTGTCTTTAGTTTTGGCTCTACCAGACTCCGTGAGGAGCTGGGGCTGCCTTTCACCCTCGAGTGACCACGCCAGCCCGTCCCTGTGTGCCTTGTCCTCATGTCCCACTTTCTCAAAACGCTTCTGGGGAGGTGAAATGAAAATCGCTGTATTTATTGAAAAGAGGGTAAACTGGGAAAAAATAATATTCCAATTAGAAATGGGGAAAAAAATCTCAAAACCATGATTCCTCTCTGAGTAATTGACCTCAGAGAGAATATACTGCAAGTTTTGACATGAAGTTTCTTCTCTTAGAAAATGTATGCATCTATCAGCACAATTTTCCAAGAGAAAATTACCTTTGCTGTCACACCTGTATCTGTATTTGAGTCCTGAAATTATCTAGCTCGCAGCCATTGCATGGCCTTGTTCCTGTCTGCAGAACTGAAGAGCCTTTCTCCTCCCGTGAGCTCTTTGCCTTCCCGTGGATAAAATCTGGGAGGTTTTCACAACAAAGCTGTTTTTTCTAAGCTTAGAAATCATTCTGGTAGCTTCCTTCTGGCACCCCTTTAGATGCATCATCTTTTGTGATAAGCCAAAAAACCTGCAGACTGTTTCACTTCAAAAATCTGATCCTGTTCTCTATTAACGAGCGCTAAAATCCTGGTTTTCTTTGTAACCTCTTTGAGACTTGCTTAGACTTTGTGGTGCAAACCTGCTGAGGCGTAGCCTGTAATTGCTTCTGCCTGGTTTTGAACATTCTGGGTTTTTTTAACTTTATATACTTTGTTTTTGCATTTTAACCTAAAAGTAGTTGCTAATGATTAATTCTCCCAGTTTTTCTCTCTGATTCACTGGCAAACTCCAGGGGATGAGGCTCACCACCAGCCCCACAGTGAGATTTCTGCAGTGCCAGGGCTGAGCTGGTCTAATTCCCACAACAGCTCTAGCTCAGCAGCTCAGTAGCAAGTCCTCAGTATAAAAGCCTCTTCCTTCTTGAATGGCTGAACATTCGTGTAACAGGAGGAGGTTTTATTCATAGATAAAATGAGGAACGATAGATAAGGAAAGACATGGACCTGTTGGAGTGGATCCAGAGGAGGGCCATGAAGATGCTCTGAGGGCTGGAGGACCTCTCCTATGAGGACAGGCTGGGAGAGTTGGGGGGGGTCAACCTGGAGAAGAGAAGGCTCCGGGGAGACCTCTGAGCCCCTTCCAGTGCCTAAAGGGGCTCCAGGAGAGCTGGGGAGGGACTTTTTGCAAGGGCATGGAGTGACAGAACGAGGGGGAATGGCTTCAAACTGGAAGAGGGGAGATTTAGAAGGAAGAAATTGTTGACTGTGAAGGTGGCGAGCCCCTGGCGCAGGGTGCCCCGAGAAGCTGTGGCTGCCCCATCCCTGGAGGTGTTCAAGGCTGGGTTGGACGGGGCTGGGAGCAACCTGGGCTGGGGGGAGGTGTCCCTGCCCAGGGCAGGGGGATGGAACGAGATGATCTTCAAGGTCCCTTCCAACCCAAACCATTCTATGATTCTGTGATAACGGTGCTGTCAGCATACTAGCTTGTCACTGCACGTGATGGGATTGCCATCGGCTAAGCAACAGCTCTTCCCAAGAGCATTCTTGGTGTCCAGAGGCTCTCACGTCCCATTTGGACACCCCTGGCCTGGGCTGCCTCAGGATCTGAAATGTATGTTGAAAGTTGCCCAGGTGTCCTCTCCTACCCTGTGTGGTATTTGTGGAAATCTCCAGAATTTGCTTCTACGTGGATTAGCTAATGGCTGGCCAGAAATCCATGTCCACGTGGAGAAAAAAAAAAAAAAAAAAAAGTATTTCCATAATAAACTGATTTCCATTTGGCCAACTATTTTCTTGGTTGTCACAAAAAACATTAACACCTCTTCAGAGTTTTCGTTCTCCAAAGGATACCTTGTTCCTCACATTTTTGTAATGGCCTTTGGGCACTTCATTACATGTGCTGGGATTTTGTTCACAGGCCCTCTAAAATTTCTTCAGGGATGATGGTGATGATCATATAATTCAAGGATAACATAATGTAGTTTGTTAAACTGTCTTCAGTTTGCTATGAAATGAAGAGACAGTTTTTCAAAGTAACTTCCAAAAGACCAGTCTTTGGGCTAAAGTCCTGTTCTTGACTTTCATGATGTGGCATCTCCTTCAAATTCTCCTTCCAGCCTCAAAATGGCTCTGGGCAGGTTCTTCTGTCTTTGTAAGCTGAGACAGCAGGACTTAGGCGTTTTGCTTCCTCTTAAGTACATCAGTGCATCGCTGTCTTCAGGGAATTAAAGATTTGCTGCTTTGACATCCCAGTCTATTTTAGGGAACGTGCTGCTCTTCAGTTGCCACCTCCCTTATATACTCAGATTTAAAAACAAAACCAAAAACAAAACAAACAAAAAAACCCAAAACAAAACAAAAAAAAAACAAAAACCAAACACTTAAAATTACCCCCATAAAGATTATACAGATGGGAGGTCTGTTCCTTGCATTTAAAGTGCATCTAAACACAGGTTATCATATGCAAAATGGCATGAACTCGACCTTAGAGCAGATCCCTAAATAACCTTAACTTCAAGCTGGGGTCTTAATTGTGAGGGTGTAATTGCAGTGGCTCAGAAGCCGTACAGCAGCTGCCAGAGGGTGCTCTCTGGCTGCAGAGGTAATCGAGGGAAGTACCGGGAGAGTTGCAGGCGGTTAGTTTTATACTCTGATTACTGTCCTCTCTGCTGGTTTTCCCCATAATCCTTATGATGGCTGTTGTTTCCATTGACTCTGCATCTGGCAGATTTTTCTGTATCCTCTATTTCAAGCAGAACTTCAACAGAAGCTTCTGCAACTGCCATAGCCAGACCTACACTAGTCTCTCCTCTTCTGACATGATTAGCCTAAGAATAAAAATGCAGTCAACTCATTGTAGTAAAAGCAAGAATTTTTCCGTTTAAAAGTAAAGCTTTTTCTAAGTGTGCAGTCCATACAGGAAATGAGGATGTTCATGGGAATTCTTTTGCATCCGTCCTCAACGGTGGAGAGACTTCTCTATCCAAGTAGGTTCACCTGTCCCTCCCATCTAGAATTTAATGGTAACTTATGACGCGAATGAAGTTCTCTCTACATCTCTCACGGAAGTCAGAGCTTTCCTTTCTAAATTAAATTTTCAAATATGCATTTTAAAAGGAAGCACTCAATTTTTGTTTTGCACTTACAGGCTCCGTTAGAATTTGCAAACTAAGGTTGCCTTCCCTGAAGGAAACAAATTTTCTTTCGTATGCTTCGCATAGAGCTTGAAATGACAAGTAAATACGTTTTGGCCTCATATACATTAGCACCTTTTACTATTCCAGACATTACCGTATAATAGCTTCATAAAATTCTTTCAATTAGATATAATTTGTGCAACTGGAGCAGGCAGAGTTGATGCAAATGACCAATAAACAAGAAGATTTAAGATCATCCTTTGCATTGATGGATCTCATGGAGCCGAGTTCTTCAACAATCCATTATTGTAGAAGGAAAGCGATGAGTGGTAATGTCAGCTTTACTCCTCATGGCTCCTTAGAGAAAAGGAAATAGGTAAAGGGTAAAAATAAAGTTAAACAAGTCTTCTGATATAGGCTGGTTTAGTAATTATTATTTCTACCAAAACGTATAGACCCTCCCTGAAAACTTGGATTCTGTTGTATCCCATAAATAAAAATAGGGAATAATCTACATTAACGTGCCCTGTAAATAAGGGGAAATAAAATTCACAACAGAGTTTTTTGTAGTGGGTAGTTCAAAATGTACATCGCGGTTTAAATATTTACTGCGGCTGTGAGCCGGGGCGCCAGCAACGGCAGATGTCCCACCAAGCTCACTTGGACTCCCAAAGGAGGCTGTGACAGGCCACTTGCAGGAAACTCCAGCTCATGAAGTACCTACGACAAAATCTGAATTCTTAAACTTTCAAGTTAACAGACCTACTTTTAGCAATAAAAATCCTTTAAATTTGTTTTTGCGGAGGAATCGTGCTCAAGTTTCCTTGCGAAACTCGGCCGTGCCAGGGTCAGCAACGAGCCCTGTTCTGCCCTGAGAGCCAAAGCAATTCAGATGTCCTGGCGAAAGGGTAGAGAGAAACCTTTTAACTAGGAAAAGTATATGTATTTTTTAACAAATATGTTCTATTCCGGCCAAGAAGGTCAATTCCCAGTTATACCTCCACACTCCAAATACAACTCACATAAATACCACAATTAACTCCTCACTCTGGTCAGACCTTGCGTTCCTGCCCTGGGTCAAAAGCTGTTAAGCAGAGAAGGAAATCTCTAATGGAAATGGCTGATGGAAGCCCACAGAGAAGCGGTGAAGGTGAGGGAGTGCCTGCCAGCTTTGTGACGCCTCCCTGGAGGCCAAGCCCATGCTTCTGGTGGGAAGGAAACAATCCCTTGAGAAGCTTCGCTAAACTCAAATTTTGGAGGATAAGCTCCGTGGCTCTCCATCCCCCACGGGTCTGGTCTGCTGGCTGCCTGCTGCGCCCCAGCTCTGGCTGCGGGATGGGGGCTGGAGGGAGGGAAGGGGTCAGGAGGTAGTGTAGAAACCAGGGGTGCTGAGCACCTGAGGTGAAGTCACCACCGAGGAGCCTTCCTCCGCATCTGCCATCGCGATTTACCCAGGAGTTACTGAGGGACCTCTGGGATGACTGCACAACAGCCAGTGGGCAAGTCCACGTGGGGCTGTTCCTGTCCCGTCACCCAAAACATCAGCTGTGGCTAAGCTTGCTGTGATGGCTTGCTGGTAATACTAAAAATATTTTGTTTTCCATGCGTTTGCAGCCTTATTGAAAACTGATGGGTGCACTAGGGGGTAGGTTCTGTTTTGTCAGCTGGATGTCTCGTTCTTCTGCTTCTTACTGGAGCGTGTCCGGAGAAGGGCAACGGAGCTGGTGGGGTGTCTGGAGCACACGTCTGATGAGGAGTGGCTGAGGGCCCTGGGGGTGTTCAGCCTGGAGAAGAGGAGGCTGAGGGGAGACCTTCTCACTCTCTACAGAGCCCTGAAAGGAGGGGGCAGCGAGGGGGGGTCGGTCTCTGCTCCCAAGCAACAGGCGATGGGACAAGCGGAAATGGCCTCAGGTTGCACCAGGGGAGGTTTAGATTGGATATTAGGAAAAAAATTCTTCACTGAATGGATTATCAAGCACTGGCACAGGCTGCCCAGGGCAGTGGTGGGGTCGTTGTCCCTGGAGGGATTTAACAGACGGGCAGAGGTGGTGCTGAGGGACATGGGTTAGTGGTGGCAGTTGATGGTTGGACTCAATGGTCTTAAAGGTCTCTTCCAACCCAGATGATTCTGTGATTCTAAAGCCCAGTGCTGATGTGGCAAGCTGGAGTGACAAAACATAAAAGAGCAGTTTAGGCTTATTTCAGGTGTGGTTTTGTCATACTTTTACTGGCCAAAACAGTTTGGATGGGTTCGCAGGGGGCTGGCGTTGGAGGTCTGTCAAGGACTAAGTGCAGCTGCAAGTGTCCAACCCGGTGAGTGTGGCCGTAGATCGGGGAGGGGGGGAAAAGCAGCTCCCGAGATGGGGCACGAGCTGCCGGGGGTGCTCTCTCAGGCCCAACACGTCGTTACGCTCATAAACGTCTACCCCAGGTGAGCTTTGAGGTTCCCCCCAGCAGCACCACCAGTGCAGTCCAGGGCCCCGTCTCCCACTGGAACGCACCCAGGAAAATATTTTTAGGGTTTATTGAGGAGTTTTCTTCCCCTAATCCACAAACACAGGCTTTCAAGGCTCCTCTGGAGCTTAGAAATTTCAGGACGAATCTTGCTGCAAGGAATATCATCTTGTACCTGTACAGGTTTGCACATGGGAACTTTACATTAATGTTTCCTCCGTTACAGTAAGAGCACAATGAACAGCTGCTTTTAAGCTATGACACGCATAAAAGGAACTTAAAGACCCAAGTATTTTAATTTTTCAGCCCTAAGTGGCCATATTTCAGAAGACCTCTGAGTGTTGCCTGGTTGTAGTTTGACATAGTGAAGTAGAATTTTATACCTTTAAATGCACCGCCGCTGGTTAACAAATCGTGGTGTTTCTTCAGTTAGAGCTTTTAAAGGGCACGTTGTTTTCACTGAAGTGACTCATACTCTAAGCCCAGTGAAAGCTTTTATGTGACACTAATTGTGAAATACTTTCATGGCTCGCAGATGCACGCGTTGTATTGGAAACGTGTTAAATCATGTAACAAAAGGGCGAAAGAGGAATGTCCCAGAGTGGTCTCCTCCTGCCGAGAGCACCTAATTCCTTTCTGTTTGCTATTAGAGTAAAAGCAACGCCCCATGCAAAGTTAAAATTCGCATCGCATGTGGCTTTCCACTTCCCTGGGGTTGGCAGCTGTGTGTGGATGTGGGATTTAGGGCTCGGCTCTGCCCGGGGGTCCGGAGCCGCTCCAGGGGGGTGCAGAGAGCTCCAGCTGCAAAGAGAGCCCCTTGGCCTGTCCGGAGGGGGAAAGGCGATAAAGGCAGTCGGGACCTTTCTTATGCTGAATGGATTTGCAGAAGCAGATGTCTGAATTGCGTATGTCATGATAACGGAAAAAAAATAGAAGTCTCTTCAGCAGAAAGATGGCTTCTTCCTTCCTGTGCTCATCACTGGGTGCAATTAGTACCTATTCTGATCAATGTTGGATGTGTGTTGGTATATTCAGAGATTTAGGTTAAATTGCTTCTGTTACCGCTGGACCGCATATTTCATCTCCTTAGGTGGCACCGGGGAACCTTCACCAGGACATGCTTTGTCCCGCTGCGTTTGCACACGCAGCTATAGACGGTTCCCTGTCACGCAGGACTGCGTCCCAGCCCGACTGCCAAGGAGCAGACTTTGTGCCCTTCTGAGCCCCGTAGAGTAAATAAAACGGCGAAACCAAGTTTTCACTACTTAACCGATGTACAAAATGAAGTCACGGTCTCATTACAGCCAGTGGCCAGCGCGTTCCAGCCTCACCCTCTGCCCTAACGATGGTTCTTGCAGTGGATTTTGAGGAGCAGAACAAGTGCTGGTGTGCGATGGGCTGCTGAGGAAGGTGCCCTCCTGGTCCTCTCCTTCCACCGCTTCAGACCCGTCTGCATGTGTTTAGCACCAGATATAATCCAATTAAGCAACAGGAGGCATTTATCACTCAGCTCAATTAAGAGGTGAACCTCCAAAGAACCCAGCTAAAATCTGGGGATGTATTAAGCAGCCCGTGCGCGTTGCCTGGTGAGGTATCTGCCTCTCCGTGCAGGAGCAGCATCCATCGGCTCGTGCTGAGTGCCGCGGTGTCCGGCTGTCCCACCGCACCGACCGCTCTCCGTGGCAATGCCATCTTCCCCTCTGGACCGAAGGGCTGGCCACCATTCGGGATGGTCACCAGTGTTTGGAGGGAATGGGATGGAGAATGATGAAAAAGTGGTTCAAAGCTAAGAACAACCCCGGTTACTGCCCTCCGTGCCCGCGGCTCTCTCCTCAGCTGCGCCCGTGCCCCTCGAGGACACATGCCCATGTGGTTTCTGCACACCAGGCGTGTCCAGCCCTGGTCTCCATGTCAGACCATCTATTCTTGTTCCTCTGAACCATCCATCCTCACCATACAGCCTCCTCGGGAGAAACCTGAGCTAACCTCTCTGCTTTTTCCACTGCTTTCATTCCTAATTGACTGGTACAAATTTCTAAAGAGCGTTGGTTTTTTTCCACCTCCTGCTGCCTGAGCAGCATCTGCGCTGGCACGGACGGTCCCACCCGGCTCCTCGGCCCTGTTCTGGCCCTTTCAAGTCAGGGTGAAACTTCTAAGGAGTTTATGGTGACAAACATTGTAATGAATTTTGGGAGGTCAGAGAGGACCCGAGGAAAGGGACTGCACAGGCTCTACCTCCCACCCCGCTCCTCTTCCCCGCTGCCATCTCCCCCCCCGGCGCTCCATTTTGGGGACCAGGAAAGAAGATTTCTAACTTCAGTGTTTTGCTTGTGCACTTCCAGAATTCCAGTCCTCATTAAAACAGAGCTTATGTACTCAGAGGGAAAGCAGTCATCAAAATTTCCTTTAATACGGTAATAATGATTTTAAATGAGTAACAGTAACAGCTGTTTTGGGGGGATTTGGGGGTGGTCTTTGATTCTTATCATAAAGATTTTTTTAAAAAAAGAAGTGTCATGACAATGACAAATGAAAAGTTTTCTATTCAGAACAGTGTAATTTTTGCCTTTCCTTAAAACACTCCAAATGTTGGCTGCCTTTACCGCCCTGGCGACAGGGAAAGGGATGCGCTGCTGCTGCTGCAGCTTTGGTCCCGCTGGTTGTGAACAGACTGAGGTTGGGGCCATTTCTCCGAGTCCTACAGCTCCGCCGTGGTCAGAGCCTGATGTTTCCCGGTGGTATAGTTCATAGCAGAATTAATTACTTTAAAAATTACTTAAAAAACAAAAAAAGAAAAAACAAATCAGCCTCCACGTACTTCTTAACTGTCAGCATGAAGAATAATAATTTACAGGGAGAAATCCAACACGGAGTTGGTGCAGACTGAGCACGGTCTGGCTGGGGGGCTGGCGGGCAATGTCTGTGTCCCCCAGACCTGATGAGGTTTAGTTTGGGGACAGGGAGAGTTGGGGTTTGCACGTCGGGACCAGGGGGATAACTCTGCCGCTGGCCGGAGCGCAACGCGCATGGCAGGGCTGCGGGTTTTCTGGAATATCTATTATTTGGATCAAAAAGGCTCGCTGGGAGGGTGTCACCTCCCCGGGGTGGCCGAGGTCTGGCGCAGCTCCATCCCGGGGTGGGGAGCGCCTGCGGGGCCGCGGGTCCCTGCGCAGCCCCCCCTCCTGCCCTACTAGCAAGGGGGGTCAGCGACCCCCTCCCCTACCTGTGCCACAAGATTTCATTGGAAATAAATCTAAATCACCCCAGTGCGATGTTAGCTCTGAGCTATGCTTGTAAAATGGTTTTAGTCTCTTTTTGTTCTTTTTTTTTTTTTTTTTCTTAAATCCCTGTGCAATGACAATGATAGAAAAGAGTGCTTCAGACTGCTCAAAAAATGAAATCTGACCAGCGCGGTAAATGGACTGTAATGTTATGTGGCCTCTAGTTTGTTCTCTTCCCCCTGCACTAAGGGCGCTCAGTGTTCTGGTTTGCTAATGAGCTCTACTGAGAGGACAGCCGCCACGCGTTGACCAGTCCGTCTCCCCGTACCCCACCCTCTCCTAACGCAGTCTTCTAAAGCCGCTGGAACAGTGAAGTTTTTTTGTTCTTACCCAGTAAGAAAATGGTAATAAATGGCCGTGTTACAGAGCCAATGTGTCCTGGAGGAACTGTCCAACCTAAACCTGTAGAGGGGGATGTCGGAAGCAGCCTAGATGTATATAGGGGATAAAGGAAACCTGCATAAAATGGAATGATCAAATAGTTGAATAAAAGATGGAAAGGCTTTCTTAAATGCTAGATTTTCTTTTCAGTATTTACAGTTTATTTGTTATAAATGCGAGAGAGAGAGAGTGACACAAAGGAGGAAACTCCCATGGAAATTTTATACTTCAGGAGTGGCTTTATTATTTTTGACCTTTACAGCGATAAATCTGGGGGGAGGAGGAAAACAAAAAAAATAAAATTCTGCGCATTTGGAATTCTTGATTATGCAGTTTCAGGAGAAAGGACTCTTTGTAGGAGCAGGCTGTTGGAAATGGCACAATCGAAAAAGGAAAAATATAGTATGAGAGAGAAAGCTATCACCACTACCTCACTTGTACGAGGTGGGATATAAGGGCTGCAGTGTGGTCTGGGGGAATTTGAAGGCAGGTGCTGAATGGAAATGAGGAGATTAATTGAAAATTGTAGTTCTTTGTCGTTGTTTATTTGGTGAATGTGAAAAATGCAATCTTCAGCGTGCTTCTTGTAAAAGGTAAAATATATTCTTGGGTGAAGGAAAGGGAGAGACCACATATATACCCGTGCACAGCCACCAGCACACAGGCACAGGGGTGTCCCCAGGTCCCTCCTTGCCGGTCCCACACTCCCCAACCAGCGCCACCGGAGCTTTTACGGCTTTCTCAGAGGAAAAAAAAAAAAAAAGAAGTGTTTTGTGTGTACATGCCTCTGCCTCGTTCATGCAGCTCGTTACCCTGAGCACAGCACTACAATTGCAGGACTCCACTTTCCCGGGATTTAATGAGAAATCACAGGGAGGCCGGTCTCTCACTTTCATCTTAAACGCTTTGATCTGGGTCAGATAGAGCGCTCCAATTTAATGAGTTTCCAGTATTTGCCATGTCTCTATTTGTTTCATTAAATAATATATTTTGGAGTGTATATAACCAGAATTCTTACCCGCAGATGTAAGACCCAGTCCGTGGCCTTCACTCGCACAAGTTTCTTTAAGCCAATGTGAATTTTTGTCCCAGTGAGAACTTCAGATTTCATCTACAAAACATCAGGCTCCAACTTTTGCTCATTTCCCTAATAATGACATTCTTTGGCAGCACCAAACAGGAGCCATCTGTGCCCCGTGAAGATTGCATTGCAACAAGCTGACAAAGCAATGTGCGTTTTTAAAAATATTAGTAACTTTTCTCGTTATCCGGTGGCGTCGCCTGTGCTGTGTGTTGGAGGTTGTGAGGAGGCGGCTGCGGTGAGGTACGGGCAGGAACGCCTTTTAAGTCCAGTGTCAGATAAGCCTGGATTGGTCACGACACAGTCCGAGGAAGTAGGTTATATTTTTTTTTTTTAATCTGTAAATGCAGGTTAGGATGCTGAGGGTCAGGGCAACAATACTGCTAGGGAGAAAAAGGAAAGAAAAGAAAGAAAACCCAACCCCAGAGCTGATCCGTTGCGGGCAGTGCAGGGGAGGGCTCCCGCGATGCTGTGGGAATATAATTTTTAAAGGAAAGATCATCTGTGTTCCTGCGTTTTTACGTGACGAGGTGCTTGCAGATGCTGGATGGTACGGCTGCCTTCAGCACAACGTTTATATGTTGAACAAATGCAATAAAGGTTTATTTAAAATACCGCAACGCCGCTTCTGTCCAAACAGATCAATTTAATGGTTATTTAGTAGAAATAAATTCAATCTGGCACAACGGAAACAGCAGCAGGAGAATCTAAATATAGCGGCGGCGGCAGCGGACCCTGGTGGATCATTTTTTTTCCTACTGCCGTACTGGTTGTAACAGGACAAGAGCCACTGTTGGTGCTGGAGGAGCTGGGTCACTCCCCCAGCGCAGTGCCCAGACATGCAGAGAGCTGAAGGTGAACAGACCCAGTAAGAAAATGGTAATAAATGGCCGTGTTACAGAGCCAATATGTCCTGGAGGAACTGTCCAACCTAAACCTATAGAGAGGATCTCGGAAGCAGCCTGGATGTATATAGGGGATAAAGGAAACCTGCATAAAATGGAATGATGGAATAGTTGAATAAAAGATGGAAAGGCTTTCTTAAATGCTAGATTTTCTTTTCAGTATTTACAGTTTATTTGCTATAAATGCATTAATAACTTAGGGATACTTTAGGTAAGCAAAGCGAATTACCATATTAAGCAAGAGGGCTGTGTGAGGAGCCCGTGCCTGTGTCTGGTGGATGCTGGTACCTGGTGGGGTGGGGAGCTGCACATCCCTGGACTTTTCCCAGCTCCAGCGCCGGGCAACACCCCAGCTCTGCTCCCACCGCCCGGGTGCTGGGTGGCTTTTTGCCTCGGACACATCTGCAGCCCTGGAACAGATGTTTTATCATAGAATCATGGAATGGCTTAGGTCAGAAGGGACCTTGAAGATCATGCAGTTCCATGCCCCTGCCCTGGGCAGGGACACCTCCCCCCAGCCCAGGTTGCTCCCAGCCCCGTCCAACCCGGCCTTGAACACCTCCAGGGATGGGGCAGCCACAGCTTCTCGGGGCACCCTGCGCCAGGGGCTCACCGCCCGCACAGCCAAGAAGTTCTTCACAATATCTCATCTAAATTTACCTTCTTCCAGGCTGAAGCCATTACTCCTTGTCCTATCACTCCATGCCTTTGTAAAAAGTCCCCCCCCAGCTCTCCTGGAGCCCCTGTAGGGACTGGAAGGGGCTTAGAGGTCTCCCCGGAGCCTTCTCTTCTCCAGGCTGAACACCCCCACCTCTCCCAGCCTGTTTTCCTGCTTTTCTCCTCAACAAGAGATGTTCCATGAGCGCAGAACAGGCAGCAGGTGGGTGTGGGGGGGCTGTGCCATCTCCTCGGTTTCTGCATGCGAAGGTGTTTCTGTGAAATGCTCCAAAGGCCCCTAGAGCTCCCACCCGCAGCAGGACGCATCTGGGAGCAAACCACTGCTGCGTCCCCTCCGGGCTCTCTGGCGAGGGGGTATCCTCGCACCAGTATAGGTTAGGGGCGGACCTGCTGGGAAGTAGCTCGGAGGAGAAGGATCTGGGGGTTGTGGTAGACAGTAAATTATCCATGGCCCAGCAATGTGCCCTTGCTGCCAGAAAGGCCAATGGAATCCTGGGCTGCATAGGGAAGAGTGTGGCCAGTAGGTCGAGGGAGGTCATTCTCCCCCTCTACTCTGCACTGGTGAGGCCACAACTGGAATACTGTGTCCAGTTTTGGGCTCCCCAGTTCAAGAGGGACAGGGAACTGCTGGAGCGAGTCCAGCGAAGGGCAACTAAGATGGTTAAGGGCTTGGAGCATCTGCCTTATGAGGAAAGGCTGAGAGCGCTGGGACTCTTTAGCCTGGAGAAGAGAAGGCTGAGGGGAGACCTTACTATGGCGTACAAGTATCTAAAGGGTGGGTTGAAGAAGGATGGAGCCAGGCTCTTTTCATTGGTTCCAAGTGACAGGACGAGGGGCAATGGGCACAAGTTAGAACACAGGAAGTTCCGTTCAAATACACGGAAACACTTCTTTACGGTGAGGGTGACAGAGCACGGGCACAGGCTGCCCAGGGAGGTGGTGGAGTCCCCTTCCCTGGAGATTTTCAAGACCCGCCTGGATGCAGTCCTTAGTAATGTGCTCCGGGCAATCCTGCTTTGGCAGGGGAGTGGGGCTGGGTGATCTCTAGAGGTCCCTTCCAACTCTGAAAATTCTGTGATTCTGTGATTCTGAGAAATTCCAGCATTTTCCTTCACAATTAGGGCAATCGCATTGATCAGGTTTATCCCCATCGGAGAGCACAACCCCTCCCTGCTCCTGCCTCTGCCCCGGACCCGCTGGCAGCCCGAGTCGGTACGGGGTAGAGCTGCAAGAGTAAAAACCATAATTTCTTTCCTTCTGAGATGCCCCAGCCTCCACACGGGCGCACCCATCCCACGCCAGAAGCACTTGGTCCCCGGGTCCGGCAGAGCCCTTAAAAGGCAGCAGTTCCAGGCCATTAAGCTAAATTAATTTTGTATTATCATTGCTAAGTTACCTGTTGGAAGAAGAATTCTCCCTTCTTTGTGAAGGACAGATTTTATTTCTGCCAAAACATTTGCAGCTCAATGAACAGAATTAATCTATAATTTGGCAGTTAATGTGTCCGCAAGCTCTCATGAAAGAAAAAAAACTTATTAAACTTAATCGGGTTTTAGGTTTTTCATTATTTCTGCTCTAATAAACACAGGAAACCTTACTGCAGGAACACAAAGACTGAGAGTGCTTTGCAGGGGAGGGCTGCGAGGGCTCTGGCCCCCGGAATGAGGGGAAATCCCTGCGCGGCCGGGACAGCTTCCCCTCAGCCGCTTCCACATGCCGAGCTACTGGAGTCAGCTCAGGATCCATGAATCCCAGAGTGGTGAGAGCTGGAAGGGCCCTCTGGAGCTCCCCCAGTGCCACCCCCCGCCAGAGCAGGGGCACCTCCAGCAGTGGCACAGGACACGTCCAGGCGGGTTTGGAATGGCTCCAGAGGGGGAGACTCCCCCCCCTCTCTGGGCAGCTGTGCCAGTGCTCTGCCGCCCGCACAGGAGAGAAGTCCCTCCTCAGGTTGAGATGGAACTTCTGATGTTCAGGTTTGTGCCCGTTCCCTCTTGTCCTGTCATGGGGCACCACTGGAAAAAGACTGTTCCCATCCCCCCGTCACCCGCCCTTGAAGGATTGATAAGCGTTGATAAGATCCCCCTCAGTCTTCTCTTCTCCAGACTGAACAGCCCCACGGCCCTCAGCCTTTCCTCATCAGAGAGATGCTCCAGTCCCCTCATCATCTCCGTAGCTCTTTGCTGGGCCCTCTCCAGCAGTTCCCTGTCCTTCTTGACCCGGGGAGCCCACAACTGGACACAGCGCTCCAGATGTGCCTCCCCCGGGCAGAGCAGAGGGGAAGGATGACCTCCCTCCACCTGCTGGCCACACTCTGCTTGATGCCCCCCAGGATGCCTTTGGCCTACTTGGCCACCAGGGCACATTGCTGCCTCATGAGCATCCTGTTGTCCACCAGGACTCCCAGGTCCCTTTCCACAGAGCTGCTCTCCAGCAGGTCAGCCCCCAACCTGTACTGGTGCAGGGGGTTATTCCTCCCCAGGTGCAGGACCCCACACCTGCCCCTGTTGAACTTCATAAGGTTCCTCTCCACCAGGTCACACTGAAGAGCAGCACAGCCTTCCGGTGTGTCAGCCACCCCTCCCAGTCTTGTGTCATCAGCAAAGTTGTTGATGGTACACTCTATCCCTTCATCAACAACCCCTTTCCCTCTCCACTGTGCACATACACACACACAAACATATACATATATGTTTTTGTATGTATAAAAAAATATGCTCGACATCATTATGCTGATAAAGAGAACATATTTTATATATATTATGTGTAACTATAACATTAATGATATATGAAAAAAAAAAAGCTGATGCTGTTTACCAGCATTGCTCCTTTCCCAAGTAGCTGTTGATATTCAGGACCTTGCTAATTAGTTTCACAGTCAGAGCTGAAATTAATGACGCGGAGTCAGATATTTTAAATTCTCTCTCTTTCTCTGTTTTGTGGGCTTTTTGTTCCCCCAGGCATCTGACGTGTTGATCTTAGGGGAGATATTTGGGACTGCGCCGGGGCTCTGCCGCACAGCACACGGGTGGGCAACTCTTGGTGGGGGGATTTTTTCCCTTCTCTGCTTCCTGTAGTATAAAATCTTATTGTGCCAATATATTAATTTAGAGTCATGTCTCAAACTGGCCTCCCGGAGCATAGACAGAACGTTGTTATCTTAGCGATAGCCATGATTTATAGGTCTCGGACACCTACGCAGAGTCACAGGGTAGGGAAGATGGGGGTCTCGCGCTCTGCAGGTCTTTTCTCCCCCTCCTGCGTCGATGTGCTTTCACACCTGGGGTCTTTGCTTGCCGAGTAAATTGTCAGAGAACATCTTGTTCCAGCTTGTTCCTCTTTCTGTGCAGCTCTTATCCCTTTGAAAAAAGATGAAACAACAACAAAAGGCCGCTTTTGTGTCATGCATGAAATCATTATTTAAATGCCAAAAAAAGGGTTCTTAAAGAATTTGGCTCATACATGTGAATTACTGTTGGAAAATGCATGTAATTAAACGTTCTTAGAAATTCATATGGGATTTTGAAACGAGGCTCTGCAGACTATAAATAATAGCAAAGCTACCAGGATGCTGAGGAAAACCAAAGATGATGGGAACACGTGAACTTGAAACCAAAGATGATGGGAACAAGTGAGCGAAAAGTTACAATTACATTTAAAAATTACTTTTCATACTTGAAAGCTGTCCTGCCTCTCTCTTTATAGAGTGGTAGAGGGGAGCATCTGTCGGTCCCATCTGGGGTCCCTCAGGTCCCCAGTGGTGGATTTGGCCTAAACCACGACAAATGCTTTTGGAAAAGCTTTGGTTTCTTATGCTGGGGACATCAGGCTGGATGCTTGAATCATCATGGTTAGTCTGCTCTTACCATTGCCTACTTTCCAAGCATCTTGTGCAACACCAGCCCCGGGTATTGTGAATATCTGCTCCATATATTGGCCACGATGGTCTCCAATTCTTATTAGTACGGGCGGGAGGTGGGCTGTGGCGTGTCACCAACACCAGGGCCCATTTGAGGAAGTTGGGTACTGTACTGACTGTTGGTGTCTGGTGTTACTCAGCCAGGAATATTTTTAATGGTAGTGGGTGAATCTGGGTTGGAAAAATATAATAGAAATATGTTCTGGGATTTATTATGAAAATATACTCTACTTATCGCGTGGCTGTGATCTAGTGAAGAAAACTCTACTGGGTGTGCGTCATGGCTGGGCTGCGCTCTCCTGGGCGGCTGCTGCTGCATCATTACAGATGTTTCTGGAAGTAACTTTTTGGATGTTCTCATATAAAGAAAGATTTGGAGTCATTCATGTACAGATAAAACTTTTAAAAAAAGAAAAAGAAAAAAGCAGCGATTATTCCTTGAATCAGTGTTGAATGATGCAGAATTCCCAAGCTGTAGATCAGGGTGTCCAACCGGAGGTGGTGCTGGGGTGTGCATGCTGGGGACTGAAGCCATAGCATCCTTTGCAGGGGAGGGGATGCTCTGGAGGTCATTATCATCATAGGCAACGCTCCTCCTGTTGGGTCTCCGGCAGGGAAAATCATAGAATCATAGAATGGTATAGGTCAGAAAGGACCTTAAAGATCATCAAGTTCCAACCCCCCCTGCCCTGGGCAGGGACACCTCCCACCAGCCCAGGTTGCTCCCAGCGCCGTCCAGCCTGGCCTTGAACACCTCCAGGGATGGGGCAGCCACAGCTTCTTGGGGCACCCTGCGCCAGGGGCTCACCGCCCGCACAGTCAAGAATTTCTTCACAATAGCTCATCTAAATCTCCCCTCTTTCAGTGTCAAACAATTCCCCCTCATCCCACGGCTCCCCTCCCTGATCCAGAGTCCCCCCCCAGCTCTCCCGGAGCCCCTTTAGGCACTGGAAGGGGCTCTGAGGTCTCCCTGGAGCCTTCTCTTCTCCAGGCTGACCCCCCACCTCTCCCAGCCTGTCCTCCCAGCAGAGGGGCTCCAGCCCTCCCAGCATCTCCGGGGCCCTAATGCAGGCTTAGACTCAAGAAACCCTACTCAGGCACTGAACATCATAAAATGATTATAAAATACCTACACATAACACCACATTGAATCTATGGAACTCTGTAGCTATGGTATATGTAGATATAACTACTATCGTATATGTATGTATACATAGGCACATGCATACAGTTTTTAAAAGCCCTACATTGGCTTTTAATAAATTTTTCATTGATCTTCATCCTTTATAAAGAAATCAGAGAAGTATGAGATTTTCTAGGTAACTTTAGCTAATAAAAAGATATTGCTTGAGTGACCTACTGCTTAAAGAGGAACATATTACTAAGCATGGAAATGAGGAGGGAGGTCCTTCTTGGGGGAGCGGTGCTGGAAGAGTCTGGGAAGCGATGCAAGCTCCCAGCCCGGCCCGCAGCTCCTGCGAAACGGGGTTTTCACAAAACTGAATGTTTCTATTTACCTGCAAAAATGCCGTTGTTCTGCTCCGTTCAGCTCCGTGCTGCAGAGCTCACTCCCGCGTCCCGCGTCCAACGCTGTTGGGAGCCGCCAAATATGGTGTTCTGGTTCGTGTCTCGCAGCCCTTCTCAGTGTGATTGTATGCGAGAAAAGGTGGCCCCAGCTTCCCCGCTATCAACCCTTGGGGTTAAGAGTTTTATAACGAGTTGCCTTTATGTTTTATTGCAAACCCGATGGGCGAACAGGAGCGATCTGCTGAGAGTCTCCTTCAGCATCACGCTACGGACCACCCGTGGTCGGGCTTGGGTGCCAAATCTAGCACCGTATTTACCAGCTGTTTTAATTTCTACACTTGTGCCAAACATTTCCTCACTGAATCACTTTCCCACTAACAAAACGCACAGGGAATATGCGTTACCCTCCTGCTTTTTGGAGATAACTCTCCGAGGGAGGTTAGGCAGCTGCCGATGGTATTAATGGCTCCCTCTGACTGAGAAATTAAATCGTTAATGGACAGTGATAGGGAACGATTGTAGGAATTGTGATGGGTTTGTGATACTCCTGCAATTTTCCTGAAACTTTTTTTTTTTTTTATCAGGCACTGCTCTGAAATTACTGTGCATTTTAAAAAAGATTAGCAAACATCTGTTGTTTGTTTGTTTGTTTAGTCATACATTCACAGCTAAAACACACCTTTCGGGTGAGGGGTAAGAAATCAGCCTTGCAGGGCTTGAAACTCCTTTGCTGCGCGACCTTGGCTGGGGGAGAATCATAGAATCACAGAACTGCTGAGGTTGGGAGGGACCTTTAAGATCATCAAGTCCAACCATTAACCTGCCCTGACAAACACCACTTCTAAACCATGTCCCCACGTACCACCTCTACCCTTTTTTTAAACACCTCCAGGGACGGCGAATCCACCCCCTCCCTGGGCAGCCTCTTCCTATGTTTCATAACCCTTTCAGTGAAAAAATGTTTCCTAATATCCAATCAAAACCTCGCCTGGCATAACTTGAACCCATTTCCTCTTGTCCTCTCGCTTGTCACCAGGGAGAAGAGGTCAGCCCCCACCTCGCTACACCCTCCTTTCAGGGAGCTGTAGAGATGCTCCAGCAGCAACGGCAAAAAGTCAGTTTTGTTTCTCTAGGTAGTCACCCTACAGGAAAAGTGGGCAAACCCAGGGAAATGCGAAGATTAACACCCCCCCCCCGAGGGAGTACCGAGCACACAGCATCCCTCCCTGCCACCCCCCTGATTCCCGCAAGTGCCTCTGTGGTTATTTGGGATGCTGAATCCTGGGGTGACCCCATGTCCCCCGGCACCCCCTGGGGCAGCGGCACGTACGGGGGGAGGTACTGGTGCCTGCGGGGGTGTGGGGGTGTGGGTGCACGCACGTGGTGTTCTGCATGTCGCTGGGTACGTGCCCAAACTGCCCCACGCATCCTCAAAAGAAGCCGTACGCAGCAGTGTTTAGGTAAGAAGTAATTGAGGAATGCCACAAGGTTTCCCTAAACTGGAAAATAGAACCTGATTTTTTTTTTTTTTTTATTATGGTTTGCAAAGAGCTCCATTCTGCACACCGGTCCCGTACCGGCGAGATTCTGCCTGGTTCTCCTCTGCCTGGGTCGGTGGGAATTTTGTAGAGGCAAAAAAAAAGTCAGTTCAGCCACTACGTGCTGCTTTATTGAAAACATATTTCCATGGATGTTTTTAACTAAAAGGAAAAAAATAGGTTGAAGTGAGATTTTTATTTTATTTTATTTCATTTTCTTAGAAAGAGCCTTTACAATTCGAGTACTAAGCCTGAGACTTTTGCAGGTCCCCAAGCTAAAAACGATTTGTTCTCCCGGGAAGTTTTAATCAGGTAAAACGTGTACGGAAACGGTGAAATACGGTTCTGAGGAAAAGCCTTTTGTGCCGTGAAGTGTCTGAGAGCCGCCTTTACACCGCCTGCCTGAGGCTTGCAAGCCGGCCTCGGAGCTCCTCTCTCACCATCCCGCAGCACCGTCTCCCGTGGGGGACACTACGGTCACAATTAAACCCTTCAGAAAAAAAAAAAAAAAAAGAAGACTCGAAAACCGCTCCAAAAAGCACAACGGTTGAAGTGATGCCCACCATATTCCTTGTGTACGTTTCAGACAGTGATACGGCTTTTCCCTTCTGTTGGCAGGGTATAACATCGCTCTGCGGTTACTGCAAGCTCCGGCCAAACGCTGGAGACTGAACCGGTCCGGGTGCAACGTGGCCCCCAGAGCCCCCCCAAATGCCGGGGGATGGGGCAGCCTGGCTCTGCCTCCCTCCAGCTCAAGCAGTTCCCACCGCTATTTTATTTTAATTATTGTTTTCTTGTGATATTTATGATATTAGCCTATCAGATTTATCCAGATTTATCCAGATTTATCCAGAAAAATTATCATCCATGTCAGCTCAATATTATTTTATATATTTTTAAAATAAACCCGGGGAAAAGCACCGGGTCCTGGGTGCGACCTGTCCCCCACCCCGTCGGCGGGACCGGGCTGCGTGCTGTCACTGCCCTGCAGGGCCAGGCAGATCGCTCGCCACTCTTTGGACATAATGGAGTATTAGATAAGTAATTAAGCGGATGGGTGTTTGCGCAGGGTAAATGCGGTGCTGAGAGGCCGGTGTGCCTTGGCTCGCTGCTCAGCAGAGAGGGGGAAACTCCTCCAGAGGTAGAAAACCAGATTATGCGCCCTGGGTCTGTGTCTGTCGCACTCCTCCCTCCCCATCTCCCGCGGCTGCAGAGGCACCCTGGGGAAATTACACTTTTTTCCTTTTTTTTTTTCCCTTTTCTTTTTTTTTATTTATTTTTTTTTTAAATCTCCCTCTGTATTTGTCTCTTCTTTTGGTTTATTCTGTCTGCCGAATGTGACAAGTCGGTCATATTTCACAAACTCAAATGAGAATTTTTAGGGATGAAATACGTTCAGGAATGCCACCATACTTTTTGTTTGCTCTGTATTTAGTTTGACATTGACTTTAATTTTCTGAATATTCTTTTTTTTTTTTTTTAATAATTACTGGCAAGTAACTATTAAATTAATAAAGGCGGGCATCAGCTGGGGGGAGAAGCAAGGAGTGAGGATGTCCTGTCCGACACATACAGAAGGGGACGGGAATTCCGAGTGCTGCGGTGCCAGGAGCATCTTCAGACCTCTTAAAGCTGGACGGGGGGGGAAGAAATAAATCACCAGTGGGCAAAAGCTTGCATGGGCAGGTTCGGCTCCTTTCCTGCCTCAAAGAGGCGTGAAGGTTTTCTGCTATTTTTAACCCAAATTAACACCAGGCAGTGGGAATTTTTGGTTCTGCCCCTTCCCAACCCCTCTGCCCATCACCTCCTGTGGTTTGCGTCTCTCCCCACAACGGAGTTAATTACTGGGGGCCGGAGGGACGAAGCACTGCCAGGGAACTGCTGAGAAATCGGACCTGTCCACCTCATACCTGCGACACTTTGCTCTCCCAGCTAATTAAAAAAAGGTGTTTTCATTTTGGTGGTGGCATATGGGTGATTGTGGCACATAGATCGTCAGAACTCATCTGAGTCTTTTTTTTTTGCTGAGCAACTGTTGTGTGACTTTCCGAAAAGGCAAAGATTTTCCCCTAAAAGTCAATGATCAGAGAGGTTTCATTTTCATTTGTCTCTTAAGCTGTTTAGAGTGTTCGGTGTCTTCTCTCGGATGCCCCACGCCCCCGGCAGTGCCGCCATGGAGCTTTATCTTCTCCAGGACCAGAGCAGGGGTTGGATCCCCGGCCCAGGGCACTGTTGGACCGTCTCACATCCCCTCCCGCATTGGAGCCTACCTCCTCTCCCACCTCGTGTTGCTCCTTTCCTGAAATTTTCTTAATTTTCTCCAAGCCGTTTGGCTGCATGCAAACCCCCCTGGCCCCGGCGGGATGCAGCCAGGCTGGGGAAGGCGTCTTCAGCAGGATGAACACCCCAAAATAGTGTCCTGGTGTCAGTTTTCCCAAGCATTAGTACTGGAGCGGGAATACTGCCTCCAGCTCTGGAGCCCCAACATAGGAGAGACACGGAGCTGTTGGAGCGGGGCCAGAGGAGGCCCCGGAGATGCTGGGAGGGCTGGAGCCCCTCTGCTGGGAGGACAGGCTGGGAGAGGTGGGGGGGTCAGCCTGGAGAAGAGAAGGCTCCAGGGAGACCTCAGAGCCCCTTCCAGTATCTAAAGGGGCTCCAGGAGAGCCGGGGAGGGACTCTGGGTCAGGGAGGGGAGCCGTGGGATGAGGGGAAACGGTTTGACACTGAAAGAGGGCAGATTGAGATGAGATATTGGGAAGAACTTCTCTCCTGTGCGGGCGGTGAGCCCCTGGCGCAGGGTGCCCCGAGAAGCTGTGGCTGCCCCATCCCTGGGGGTGTTCAAGGCCGGGTTGGACGGGGCTGGGAGCAACCTGGGCTGGGGGGGGGTGGCCCTGCCCAGGGCAGGGGGTTGGAACTTGATGATCTTCAAGGTCCTTTCCAACCTAAACCATTCTATGATTAGAAGAGACCTTACTGAAAAGTAAAATTACTGAAAGAGAAATTAATCCCGTGCAGCTCAAACCAGGACATGTTGGAAAGCCATAGGAACTTGTTGTCTTTCTCAGCCTGAATTGACAGCGACGTACCTGCAGCGGATAAGTAGCTCTTGACGCAATTTTGGAATATAAAACTGGAGGTGCTGTTTCTTCATAAAATCTTACAGGAATTACTGTGATGCCTAAAAAAAAAAAATTTGTTTGCTGTTCTTGATTACATAATCTTTCAGAAATATACCATTTTCCTGTCATAAACATCCTGATTTCTAAACTGGCAACAAAAAGAGAATTTCCAGAATATGGTCTTGATTGGTGATTGACCCCGGTGGGCTTCAGATAGAATTCTTTCTTCTTATTTTTTTTTTATTGCTCATTGTCTGAATTTTGCTATGGCTGCAGTGAACATCAGTGAGCATCACCCAAAGTAAACGCAGGCGCATGCCATGCCCCCGCTGCTGCAGCTTGACACAGCAGAAAGATGGATGACTCTAGCACCAAAATCTTGGCTTCTGCAGTCAAGTCCATTGATACTTCTTTTTTTACAATTTTCAGCTATTCCATTATTAACCCTGAGCCCTCGAAGGCAGGCAGCAGGCTGCGGGCTGCGCGGTACCGAGCTGGGGGTCCTGTCTATGCCCCGATGTCACTACGTGCACATCGGGAGGATGGAGCAGAAACCAGTGGAGCCAGGAACACCGACACTCAAATACAGTCCGGTCCCAAGGAAACCAGGGATGACATTCTTCCAATTAACATTTTGAATTTAGAGTCATGAATAAAGCTTTAGAAACCATGTTTTCAGTTCTCCTATCTCCATCCTTATTTTACATAGCAAAGTGTAACAGTCAGAATGATTATTCCGAACCTGGGAAGATAATTAATGATATTTTTTCCCTTTAAGCCATAGGAAAGGAGAACTCCCGTACCAAGCGTAGGACTGCTCTTTGGCTGAGTCAGTGTGACTGTAGTCTCAGAGAGTCTATATATAATTCATTCCTCTGCTAAACTTCTCACTCTGAGGGATGGGAATATTTAAAATGGATCAATAACAGCAGCTGCTGCCTTGTGGGGCATTAGCCCGTCTCTGCCAGCCCTCCCCAGCCCGGAGGGTGGCGTGGGGGTCCCACGGCCACCGTGCCCGGGGACAGCGCGGGGGTCCCATGGTGGGGGGCAGGTCCACCAGCCGACCCACGGCGTCACCTCTGCCTGCCCTGCAAGGCACGGGGGTTGTCCTTTTCTAAAGGGTTCCTTTGGTTGGTTCTCTAAGGTCAGTTGTAACGCAAAATCTACCAGAAAGGGGTTTTTCTTAAATATCATTGTAGATGTATGGAATATATGTTTTGTAAAGAAGCAATATTAATGGGGTTTTTCTCTCTTTCTATGCACTTACCCATAAATATAGATTGATATGCACACAGATGCTCACTTAGTATGTGCGGAGAAAATATACGTATGTAAAATATATGTAAATACATTTCAAAAGTTCTGTGGTCCTTCCTAAGCAAATGTAACCCACCTTTAAAATGTAGAGCTTTGTGGTCTTTACATTTATGTAGTTGCTTTTTGTTATTGTTATTTATTGTTATTTTGATTAATAGAGTAGAAAGTAAGGTGATTAATAATGCCAAAGTAGAATAGTCTTCGATGACCACAAGGTATTTTATGTGTGCTATCTTTAAAACCTTAAAAAATGCATCTTACAAAACAATTAACATTGTTTTCATGTTTCATTGCAATTGTGCAAGCTTTCCCTAATTGCATAATGCATGTTTCTTGATAGGATTCACAGCCAGGGTTTGTAAGAGCAGGGTTCCCTAAAATGTCCAGTGTGTCATTTATGAATCCAGAACATCCTCACTCCTAGGGTGAGTTAGCACCATGGTAAATTAGATTACTTTTTGTCAAACCAATCTTTGTTGTTTGTTTGTTTGTTTTTTTTCTTTTAGTTCACCGAAGTTTTGTCCTCAAAGTTTCTGGTCCGATATGCAATAAGGTGTGATAATACGCATTAGGACCGGCATTAATTTTTAAGGGTTGTGTAGATATAGTGCTCAGGGATGTGGTTTAGTGGTGGGCTTGGCAGTGTTAGGTTAATGATTGGACTAGATGGTCTTACAGGTCTTTTCCAATCTGGGAGATTCTGTGATTCTGTAGTTGCACGATGAGGCTGGGTGGTAGAGGACACACACATGGTGGGATGGGCAGAGCAACTGGTGGGTTTCCCCTGGGTGCTGTCCCTGCCCTGGGCCATCCAGGGTGCCATCGGTGGGGGACTGTCCTCGCCTCTCCCTGCTCTTTGTGGTCTGCTGGGACCAGGCTTGGTCCTGCTGGAAGCCCTCCAAGAGGGCTAGGGCAGTGGAGAGCTGGGGAAACCCATGCGGATGTATCCCTGCACCGGTCCTCTTGTTGCTTCAGGAGAAAAGCAGAGATCTTGGGGCAGCACGGCAGCTTTATCTGTTGCATTTAAGAGTAGGGGAAAAGTTCTTGACCACAAAGACAGCCTCGAAACAAGCTCCCTTAGAATCATAGAAAGGTTTGGGTTGGAAGGGACCTTGAAGACCACGCAGTTCCAACCCCCTGCCCTGGGCAGGGACACCTCCCCCCAGCCCAGGTTGCTCTGAGCCCCGTCCAACCCGGCCTTGAACACCTCCAGGGATGGGGCAGCCACAGCTTCTTGGGGCACCCTGCGCCAGGGGCTCACCGCCCCCACAGCCAAGAATTTCTTCCCAATATCTCACCTAAACCTCCCCTCTTCCAGCCAGCTTACGCCAGCTAAGAGCAAAGACTACAATTCAGTTCTGGTTTGTGCAACTAATTATAAAACTAAATTACAAAATAACTAGCACATTATTCCCCCATGGAAAGTCAAAGCCTTTGAGGCTCAAGTGTTTGTCCAGTGCCATCAGGATATTGTCCCTCTGCTCCGCTTCCCCACAGGGTTCTCCCGTGCAGTCCAGCCGTGCATCGAGTGCCAGGCCCCTTCCAAGAGCTGCTCGTGGGGCTGAAGTCTAAAAAGGGAAAATCCCAGCGGTAATTCAGTTGTCTAGTGGTAAAAGAACTGAGGTGTGACCTTTGTTTTTTCATGGAATACTCCAAAGGCTCAACAGCTTTACTTCTGGGGCGCTGGGGAGGATGGCATCCCCCAGGGGCTGCCCAGGGCTTCCTCCCCACCTGAGCACGCTCAGCTCACTCTTACAGGAACTTTACATCCAAAATGTTTGCTAAAGCAGCCGTTACTTAAGAAGTATACGTTTATCCAAAAAGCTAAATATATCAATTTTTAAGCAAAGCATTTCTCAGAAATATTTGCTAATGCTTAACAAATCAGTTCTGAACATATTGGTGCACTGGAAAAATGTTAAGATTTTGGTAAAAGAAGAATATCGGTTAAAAGATGGTTCGTGATTCCGGTAATAGTTTTGACAGATGTGTCAGCAGAAACACGAAACAAACACTGCAGAATCAGTCAAGTTCCAAAGTTATAAAATAGCAACCTGGCTGAAGTTTTCCAGTCATTTCAAAAATAAAATTAAAATATCAATGGAGGAGTCTGTCGGCTGCTGAGCCGCCGGACCAGAGCCCACATTCCCCTCCTTGAGGGACTGCGCGTCCCCTGAGGATGCTCCAGGGGACAGGGCTGCTGGGGGGCTGCTGCCACCTCCCCAGTCTCTGCCCCCCCCTGAGGGTGCAAGCCCTGACCTTGGGCCGCTGGTGGCATTTTGGCACCACCAGCAGCGTTCCGGCACTGCCAGCTGAACCTGCTGCTTGAAGCCTCGGTTGGCTGCTGAATCCCACGAGCAGCAGGGGGGGCATTGTGGTTTCTGCTTCTTTCAGTCCTCCACAGTAAGTCTACTAAGGACCGCATACACTTTTTATAAAGCTTGTTTTATACAATTTCATCTTTCGATATGTCTCAAAAGATATAGTATGTAGTATAGATATAGTAGATACACTATATACACCATATATAGCGTATATTGTGCAGCCCAAATTGTTTTGGGAAATAAACTTGAAGTGCCTTTCATGTTGCCATCCCCCAAAACGTTTTATAAAAGGCTAACCTGCCATTTTCAAGGCTGGGTTACGGAATGGAAAAATAAAAGAATAAAGAAAAGCCACACAGAAAAACCTCCTCTCCCCACGCCTCCCACCAAACCGATGCTTAATGCCGTTTGCACATCCAAAAAGTCAAGCGGGGGCAGCCATGGGGAGGATTTCCAATGACGGTGATGCAAAAGAACAAAGTCCCCAGCACGAGCCTGCAGCAGGGCCATGGCATCACAGAATCGTGGAATTTTCAGAGTTGGAAGGGTCCTTATGGGCATCGCTGGCAGCTGGGAATGGTATCCCCGCCTGAGCCTGGCCATGGTCCAGAGATGCTTGGTGCACCGAGAAAACAAAGACAGTGTGATGATTTTTTGGGTTTGTGGGTTTCGTGTTTTGGGTTTTTTTTGTTGTTTTACAGCTGTAGCGAATTCTTAATAAAACTGTGTGTCGTTATAAAAATCTCTGGGTTCACAGGGAAACGGGGATGATTGGCATGCTCGGAGTTGCACCCCCAACCGCCGTTTCAGATGAGCGGTTACAGAAAAACCATTCCCTACTCCTGTTCTCCCCTGGAAACCCCGGGAAGCCCTTTCTTCCCGGATACCTGCAGGACCGAGGCGGGTAATCTCTTTTTTGTTCCTGCTCCACGCTGAATAATTAATTTCAAAACGCAAAACGGAAAACACCGGGGGATGCAGAGGGGAGCGGTTGCCATGGCACCGCGGGCCAGGCTGGCTCCATCCTTTCCCACCCACGCCGCGGCTCCTCTTGGCGGCGGCTCAAGGCCAGGAGGCAGCGCAGGGTTCCCGGCGGCCAAGGACCAGCTCGGGAGCCCGGTGTGCTGGGTGATGTCCCCAAACCCGGTGGGGTACAGGGGATGGCTGGGTGGGCGGCGTGGGATGCAGCTCTTGCCGGTGCCTCGCAGCCAGCACCTGCTGCAATGCCGTCGGCGGCCCCCTCCTGCTTACACAGCTCCCCCCATCAAAAAAAAAAAAAAAGAAAAGTCTGAAATTAAGCCTTGAAAGCTGCTGCGAGGTCTGACATTTGAATTTCTCTCCTCTCCCTTCAGCAGCCGAAGGCTCGTGCCTCGACGCTGCCCCTCGTGCTGCAGCGCGCGGCGTGTCAAGGGCAGGGCGCCAGCGCCGCGCGAGGATAAATCCGCACCCATAAATAAGGGATGTGTGCTAAAATTCTGTACTATTAATAAAGTACGTTGTACCCGTCTCTTAAACGCTGTGGTGCGTAGGTCGTACATACATAGCTAACAAAACCATCCTCCTCCTTTTCCATAAGCACATGCACTGCGCTTATTGCTCCTCCACTACGCCTTTTAAAAAACCCATCTGGTATATTAGCATTTCTTCTAATTAATGTCAGCTCTAATCACAACCACCTACAGAAAAACACGGTTCGACACAAAATACTGGGAAAAGCTCTTCTACAAACAGCGACAACGCTTCAGATTGGCCTGGCGGCGCATCGCAATGCGCCCGACAGGAGGTTTTATTGAGAAAGGAAAAAACTGGAAAGTACATGTTTTCGTCAAATGTGAAATACTCTCTCCCGCTTTCCCCTGCGTACAGGCAAGGAGGAAAATAAGAAAACTGGGAAAGGGTTTTAGGAAGTTTAATAAGGGTTCATTAGTGTTTATTACATATTGATTGCTTTTACCAGCCATGTCAGTTCCTGCCCTGAATACTTAATTTATACATGATAGTATTAACTTAAAGGGTCTTAGCGAGACGTTTGTGAGAAATATCTAGGTAGGACTGGGAGATGGGCACCTTACAGGTTTAAAGCCTGCAAAGGGTCTCGGTGATCAGCTGCTGAGCACATGCCAAAAACGCCACCAGTGCCTGCGCTGAGCCTAGACCTGCTGCTTTCAGCGAGCATCAACCGAAGGGTCTGTGGCTCAGTTCTCAGGAAGGTTGTTCCAGTGGCTCGTTGCTTCCTCTAAGCACCGCTGGGAAGGGTTTGCTTTTTTCCAACCAGGTGATGTTACCCCCAGCAATGCCTGTTGGTGCTGCCCTCTCCCTGGTGGACCCCGGCCGCCCGCCCTTGGCGCCGGCACTGCCCCCCTCTCTCCCCACCGAGCAGCGATTCCCAGGGTGGTGGCAGGACCGGGGACAAACACTCCTGGACGGGGGTCCTTACTTTGCTTTACCGGGGAAAGCAATGCCCTGTGCCCCAAGTCCTGCGGTGCTGCTCCCTGCCGGCCCCTTCTGTGTTGGAAGGACATTGTTCTCCAGCATAGGATCGTAGAATGCTTTGGGTTGGAAGGGACCTTAAAGACTACCTCATTCCACCCCCCTGCCCCGGGCAGGGCCACCCCCCCCCAGCCCAGGGTGCTCCCAGCCCCGTCCAACCCGGCCTTGAACACCTCCAGGGATGGGGCAGCCACAGCTTCTCGGGGCACCCTGCGCCAGGGGCTCACCACCCGCACAGGAGAGAATTTCTTCCTCAGATCTCATCTCAATCTCCCCTCTTTCAGTGTCAAACCATTCCCCCTCATCCCATGGCTCCCCTCCCTGATCCAGAGTCCCCCCCAGCTCTCCCGGAGCCCCTTTAGGCACTGGAAGGGGCTCTGAGGTCTCCCTGGAGCCTTCTCTTCTCCAGGCTGACCCCCCCTTCTCCCAGCCTGTCCTCCCAGCAGAGGGGCTCCAGCCCTCCCAGCATCTTTCTGACACTCCAACAGGTCCATGTCTTCCCTGTGTTGGGGGCTCCAGAGCTGGAGGCAGCACTCCGGGTGGGTTCTCACCAGAGTAGCATCTTCAGCGATCCGTGGGAGAGACCTCTGCCCGGTGCGTGCTGCGGCGAAGAGGGAAGCAGCAGCATTGACACACCTCCCCGGCTCCGTCCATGGCAATGTCTCCTCGGCAGCATCCCACACACCGCAGGGAAGGGTTACCTGTGCTGGGCCACCAAGACATGACAACAAAAGCACGACACATGTTGGCTGTAAAAAAAGGTAAGGCAGAGAAAGGTCTGACTCTAAACAAATAAGGTTGTTGGTCAGAATAAACATTTTTTTCCACCCCCAGATTAGATCATTTAGGTGTGTGCACTTATACGCATGCGTGTCTATATTCTGCTTCCACAAATGATGCCTTTGTTACATAAATATGAATGGATATAGGCCATGGCTCGTTACAGCAGCTTGTAGCTTATTTACAATTGTTACTAACATCTAAACTTTCCTAAGAAAAGTGCTGCATGGAAACAGTTAAACGTTAAACATTCAATTTTACCTTTCAAAGACCAGCCAGATGCTACACCTCCCGAGAAACCCGCACCTCACCTCTGCTTTGTGTGGGATCTTCAGCAAGTGTAACTTTGCTGAGAAATACCCTATTTGTGCTGGCGATCCCCCTCCGGCGCGCTGCCTTGCTTTGCTGCTTTCGTTTGCCTTTTGGCTCTAATTGATAGAGTTCGTCTTTGGACCTAACTCCAGCACGGACACTTCTCACCGAAAGAGTGAGCTCTCCTGCTCTGTTAAAGTGCCATTTTCCCAGTCACTCCGTGACGTTGGTGCTTCGGGGACTGAGTGATCATGCGATGCACTTTTCTATTATTTATTTATTATTTCTACAAGCGAGGCCAGCGGCAAGCTAGCATTTGGAAGTGTAACACATTTAAATACTTTAATTCTGCCTCGCTCCAAAGGGCGATCCTCCCGAGCGCGACGCTGAGGTTCCCCGCATCAGGAAAGAGGTATCTAAATACGCGTTTGAAATATTAAAGATTTAGCGGCGGCACGGCGATATCCGCTGTGGCTGCCAGTTGTGCTGTGAAGCATAAGGAGATAGGAGGATCATCATTCGGTTTTTACCCCAGCAAAACTCGCGTTCCAGGATTTTAGATAAAGTTAAGAACGGCTTCAGTTCCCAGTGGTGTTTACGGGCGCATAAGGATTTGATAGTATTTCCATTAAAAAAACCTACTGACTCCACACACCACGCAGCAAACTCTGCTGGTGGATGCACAGCTCCCCATTGCCTATTGATGGGGGAACCGAATTTGGAAACGGCAGTCTTCAGATCTAAGGACAAAAGGGGAATATTTTAGAAAATACATACCTTTTTTTTTTTTTTTTTTATTAACTCCCCCCCAAAATAATGTTACAGCTTTTAAAACTCATGTCTGCATCGGCCCCCTTTTTTATTGCTGTGTAGGGCATCTATGGATTTTCTAGTTTCAGATCTGCCCGTGACAATATGATATTTCTGGCTCTACAAGACCAAAATTGAAAAACATCTTCTTTTCTTTTTATTTTTTTCCCCTCCCTTATAGCAATTCCTGTGTCCCTGGCGCCAGGCTGCTGGTGGTTATTAACTGCGCTGCTGCAGCCTCTAACTTTCATAGGCGGTTTTGCCACAGTGATTTTTCATGGGCCAAAGCCTGTGATCTTGTCCGTAAGCCTCAGCTGATGGTCTACGGGGAATTAGATGCTGCATTTTCCCTGTTGATCAGGGCGACCTTGCAGAGAACAGGCAGCTGAAGGCAGCCGGGACCACACCACCTTTATTCCCATCTATCACCATAGAAACAGATAATCCACAAACGGTCCATTTCTACAAAACCAGTTTACGAGACGGAGCGGTGAGCAGGCTGCCTTGTTAAAGAGCACTCGGCGCTCTGTATTGAGTGCACCCGAGGGGAAAAAAAATCTGGAAAAAGGTGTTTATGCCTATAAGTCACCCCGACACCTACGCACGGGTGCTGCGGGGCGTACGGCCGGACTGGCAAGCCGTGTGAGAGACCAGGCGGGTTTTACGCACGCTAATCATCTACTGGCGGCAACAGGCACAGAGACCATCCCCATGCTGCCCCCGCGTATGGATTTCTACACGCGAGACCCAGGGAACGCACGGAGGAGAGTGGCCGTCACAGCCCAGGGCCGGGTCAGATCCCGGTCCAGGCGTGCTCTGCTCTCCTCCTCCTCGGAGCTTGGGGCGCTCGCTGAAAGCTTTACTCACCTTGTGCCCCGATGCTGCAAAACCGTAGCGCCTGATACAAGGCATCCTTTGGGGGATGGACTAGATGATCTCCAGAGGTCCCTTCCAACCCATTCTGTGATCCTTCAGGAGGAACATTCACTGGGGAGGGAAGAAGGGACCTTTGCAGCCTGCGCTGTCTTGTTTAAGCCACTTGCAACCTTATTAAATAGAGGGGGGGGAAAAAAAGAAAAAGGCAAGTCTAGAGCAGGACAAAGGGTCATAAATTAAGTTACAGCATCTTTTCCTCTGCTTTAGAGGACTATTTTGCAGAGAATAAATAAGATGAAGGAAAGGATGCTCTGTAGGAGCACCAGGGGTTGCCCGGCCACAGCACTCCGCCACCTCCGCAGCCCCGGCGGCGTGGCGTGGGCTAAGGGGATTCCAGAGTGAGTGCTCGTAATGCGCTTGTCCCATGCCAGACCCGCCGTGGAAACCTCCCGGTGCGAACGGAAAGTTCCCGGGGAGTTAGGCAGGGGGTGTTAGGCTGGACGGGGTGGGCTCTCTCCCTCCCCAGCCTGAAGAACAGCGATTTTTCCAATTATCCTTAATATGCCAGCTCCTAAAAATCTGGAAAGGAAGTTCAGCTCTCATTAAAAATATCCCATCTATGCTACTTCTATTTCTCGACTCTTTAGAATCAGCCTATACGCTCTGAACTACTTAAAAGCCACTGAAGCAGAGAGCTAGAAATGTAATTCAAGTTTTCATCTCTTAAATCCCTTTCATTTTAATACGAAGATTAGGTATTTATGGAAGCAGCAGCAACCTGACTCCCACGGCAGTTGGCCTAACCAGACTAACTGAACTCTTTACCATGGCAATAATTACGTTAATATTTGCTTATTTATATGAAGGTAAGGCGCTCCACCAGAGACGCCCATGCCGGCGTGTCCTGCCAGAGGGGAAGACCCGACCGCTGCTCCCCTCCTTCCCTCCTGCGGACCTGTGCGAATATTTTTTCTTTCACTGCAAAAAAAGGGCTTAATGAAACAGTACCTATTTTGTGCTCTGTGCCGCACCCGGGCTTGCTCGCCTGCAATACAGTGACAAACAGGACAGAAAACTGAACCTTGCCATTAGGACACACTCACCTGGTGCCCCGGCTCCTCGCCCGTCAAGGGAGGGAACAAGGAAAATGTAAAAATATCTTTTTTTCACTTCTTAAGAAATATGAGAATTTTAATTCCCAGAGTAAGGAGTTTTTGAGAAGAGAAGAGAAGAGAAGAGAAAAAGAAGAGAAGAGAAGAGAGAAGAGAAGAAGAGAAGAGAAGAGAAGAGAAGAGAAGAGAAGAGAAGAGAAGAGAAGAGAAGAGAAGAAAGAGAGAGAAGAGAAGAGAGGAGAAGAGAAGAGAGGAGAAGAGAGGAGAGGAGAAGAGAGGAGAGGAGAGAGAGGAGAGGAGAGGAGAGGAGAGGAGAGGAGAGGAGAGGAGAGGAGAGGAGAGGAGAGGAGAGGAAGGAGAGGAGAGGAAAGGAGAGGAGAGGAAAGGAAAGGAAAGGAAAGGAAAGGAAAGGAAAGGAAAGGAAAGGAAAGGAAAGGAAAGGGAAAGGAAAGGAAAGGAAAGGAAAGGAAAGGAAAGGAAAGGAAAGGAAAGGAAAGGAAAGGAAAGGAAAGGAAAGGAAAGGAAAGGAAAGGAAAGGAAAGGAAAGGAAGGAAAGGAAAGGGAGACAAAACAAAAAACACAAACAAACCAAAACCCAAAACAAAACCCAAACCCCAAAGATATCAATGAGCTGATTGCACGGTATTTAAAATGGGCATTTGTGAACCAGGCAAGTATTTTCAGTTGGAGACGCAGGGGAAGCTGCAGCTGCGGGCAGCTGGAGCCGGGCAGCAGCCAGTCCTTGCACCCATACCCAGGACCCTCCTTTTTTCTTTTTTTTTTTTTATTTTATTTTAAAGAAAAATCTCAAATGTATCTATTTGACTACAAGTTCATTTACAGACTCATTTAAATAGTTTTCTCTCTAGCCAGTCAAGTACCCAAATACCACAGAGCCTCCAGTCCCTGGCATCCCTGAAGAGCGGCAGCGAAGGAGCTCATCACCTTCTTGCCAGGCGGAGGGGGGTTTGTGCCCAGGGCAGAAGGATGGGCGATGCTGGGAGAGCGCCAGAAAGTGCCCGAGCATCTTCCAGCTCGCTCGCTGCTGCGGAGAAAAGGCAGCCTGAGTAAAGAGGACAGGGACTGACAGCTCAATCAGCAATTTTTTTTTTTTTTTTTGCACATCCAGTTGTTTATAGGTTAAGATTTTTGATGTCTAGATTGAAGAAGACAATAAATTGTCTGCACAACACCTAGACCTACAAGCACTTAAAAACATTCTTCCACTATTGCCTTTCTGCCCCATTAACTTTGGTACTGGAGTACCAGAGCGATCTCTGACATTTCTTACAGAGCGTGCCATTTCCTTCGCACAGATTTCCTGAGGGCTAAGCAAACTCAGTATGTATGCACAAGGGAAAATATAATATAAAATAACATGAATTATGCAATAGTATTAAGGTATCTGTATGGAGGCCCTGTGGTCTAGTTGAATATTGTGTCTGTGCAGAATCGTAAATCACTGCTTATAAAGTATTTGCACGGCGCAGGACCTGCAGTGGAGCTGGTGTGCGACACCCTAATTTTATAATAGATACTTTAGGAATATAATATAAAAATTAAGAATAGAGCTTGTCAAAGAAACTGTCGTTTCTTGCTTTTTTAATATTGAATTCTAAATTATGCATTAGGAAGGGACCATTGAGTTTTTTGAGCATTTATCGATAACGCCTAGCACACATTTTAAATTGCATTTTGTGGTCCCGGTGAAGCAATAGCCCTTCCCTGAACCCAGCGGAGCAAAGCTGAGCTCCTCCCCGCTCCGCTGCGGCAAGGACGGGTCCCCTCCCCGAGAAGGAGGAGAAGGGACCTTTCCTTGGAGAATGCAGCTGGCGTTTCCAGCCCTGCGGCAGCGCTAAATAGTGCCGACTACGGCACTACAACTGTTGGTATGAGGACACTTCTGCTGAACCAGAAGGTGCTCAAGCGGTGCGTTGAGCAGGGGGGAACCAAAAATAGGAAATTTAGTGTATGGAGATAAAGGTGGCGGCGCTTCCTAGGGGGTAAGTATTTGCGGTGGTGGTACTGTGACGCTGCAGTGCCGGACATACCGAAGGCTTTTTTCAGAAATGAGAAAAACTGCATTTGTATTAGTCACTGTTTGAAATGGATATTTTTTTGCCTGTGCGTGTGCTTGTGTGCACGCTTGGAGTACGTATGATCTGAGTACACACACGCTCTGCGGGTTGTTCCCGAAGAGTTTCAGCAGCCCTCGTTAGAGCCCCAAATTCCCCGGAGCTCGCGGGAAAGCCTGGAATGCCCAGATGCCAAGCTGCAGCTGACGAGGCAAAGCCACCCGCGCAGAAGCCCTGCCTGGGGAAACATCTGCATCTGCATCATCCACTAAGATAGGAAAGACACGGAGCTGTTGGAGCGGGGCCAGAGGAGGCCCCGGAGATGCTGGGAGGGCTGGAGCCCCTCTGCTGGGAGGACAGGCTGGGAGAGGTGGGGGGGTCAGCCTGGAGAGGAGAAGGCTCCGGGGAGACCTCAGAGCCCCTTCCAGTATCTGAATTGCGCCTGCAAGAAAGCTGGAGGGGGACTTTTGACAAGGGCATGTAGTGATAGGACGAGGGGGAATGGCTTCAAACTGGAAGAGGGGAGACTGAGATGAGATATTGGGAAGAGATTTTTCACTCTGAGGGCGGTGAGCCCCTGGCGCAGGGTGCCCCGAGAAGCTGTGGCTGCCCCATCCCTGGAGGGGTTCAAGGCCGGGTTGGACGGGGCTGGGAGCGACCTGGGCTGGGGGGAGGTGTCCCTGCCCAGGGCAGGGGGGTGGCACTGGATGGTCTTCAGGGTTGCTTCCAGCCCAAACCATTCTATGATTCTCTGATCCTCTGCACCTTCACCCCCCCCGCAGCTGCAGGGAAGATGCGCCCGCAGGGCTGAGCGCCGAGCTCTCCGGCACCGCATCCCCGGCTCCAGCCAGCCGCAGCCGGCAAGCTGATGGCGTTCAGATTCTGGCCAACAGGTGGATTCCCAAAGCTTCACCCGGTGCCAAGCCTGCAGCTAGCCGCCATCATTTTTTTTTTTGCTTCTGTCTGCAAATGTTCCCAGCCGAAAGTACGTTCCTATTTCCGGCTCCCCGCATAGGGCAGTTCATGTGTTGCCCAGCTGCAGCCCAGTATTAAAAAGGAATTACTGTCGAGCTTTGGTGAGAGTGAGCTGCAGCCTGCTGCTTTTTGATTTTCAGAAAGGGGAAAACCACGTAGATTTGAAGTTCGAGGGAGGCAGCAGAGGGTCGCTACCCTGCCTCGCCACGGCTACCCGGTGCTCCCCGCGCAGCCTGCCGGGCTCTCCCCCGCCACATACCATCCAAAGTCAGTTAAAGAGAAATCAATTATCTTCACTTAGAGCTTTCCATTCACTTATGCCACAGGGAATGGCTGAGACAAAATAAATGGCCATATTCCTATAAACATCAATGGGAAATTATATTTATGCGCTCTTCAGACGCACATTTGTATTTTAGGATTTGATAATCTCATTACTGAGACTGTAAGACGGAACAACTTCGGTAGAAAGATGGAAGAGACAGACGTGTTTATGAGTTTTTGTTTGTTTGTTTGTTTCTGAACTCGTCTCTTGAGATGCTTTTGGCACCCGGTACCACTGCTGTGACGCCTTCTGTGGCGCCGCTGCCAGTTTTACCCTCCGTGTGTCCCACGGAGGCGGCAGAAGCTTTGTCTCGCCTTGCCTTCGCTGCAGGTACCCCGCTGAGAGCCCGTCAGCAGGCTTCGGGGAGCGCTGCGGCCACTTCAGAGCACGCCTGCAGCGAACATCGCGCTTACGCAGCGCTCCATTAAAGCCATGTGGCTCGGGCACCCAAAGGCACGGTTAAACTGTAATGATAGTCGGAAAAAAACATTCCCACGGCGACTCTCTGGCGTTCCACATCTACTTTCCAATTGCCTCAATGTACAGGCGTTGCCATTTCTTCTTGTCAGCAAGGAGAATTTTGTGGCTAAAGGGACAATATATTATCCAATAACACATTTGCGGAAATGTGTTGAGAGTTTCCCTCAATTTGCATGAAATGAAAAATAGAAATTTGTAAGGTACTGATTAAAAAAAATACTTCGTTTTATCGTCTTGCAGGGGAGCTTTACTATTCCGAAAAATTAAATTAATTTTGCTATAAAGGGTGGATTTATCAATATTGTCAGTTAGTATAAAATATTTTGTATAGTTCTTCCTTGGAATGGGGTGTAAGGTCATGTTTATATTCATCCTGAGCATCACCTCAGCATAAGGCTTAATTTTGTCCTTATGTCGAGACACACATTAATTTGGCTTTTCTTTTCTTTCTTACTGACGAAGGCTCCAAGAACACTTAAGGAACCGACGCCTGGAGCTGCCCCAGGGCAAGTCTGGAGGATGCCAAGAGAAAAGTCTCCCCGGGTTATGCCTGCAGTGAGCGGCGCTGCCGTGCCCGCGCTCTCCCTCTCTCACACACTCGCCCATCTGTCACGAGCTTTCCGTCGCGCGCAGTTGGCGTGGAAAGAGTCCAAAGACCCGATTCCCATGGCAGTGCCCAAAAAGCTTAGCTAAACCTACAAGCATTTTAGACAGAAATAAATGTAAAAGTTTGGAGGGCGGAAATGCGGAATAAATCTGAATTAGCAGAGAGCTATCTTGACTGCTGTTACCTATAGCGTTATGGATACATAGACATCACAGATTATACACTTTCTTAGGAAGGTGTGTGTAATTATTACGTGCATACTGTATATTTTCTTACCTTTAGATTGCCTTACCTCCTGTACCCGGATACACGGAGGAAGCCGTGCTGAGCCCATGGCGTCTGTGGTCACCAGTACATCTCATCCTTACGTCACGCTCATGCTGTTCCTTAAACCTCCACCAATTTGGCAAAGCCCGTTCCTGGGGGCGAACGCAGGCAGGCGCCGACACGCGAGCGGCTGCCTGGGGCTGCGTTGGCTGTGGTGAGTGCCGGTGGACCTCCCCAGCGGGGCTGGCAAGCAGGTTCAGAGACAAACTGCATAGCTGGTTGTCACGTGGGGTGTTCTGCTCACTTCTCGCTAGCATCCCCCCTAGACGGGAGGAAAATGGTGGAAGCCTCGGTGCTGTTACTTGAGTTGCCCGATTGTCATCACCATAAGATGGGCTTAACAGGGAGAAAACGCTCATGGCATTGGGGTTATCTCCATTGGTGATGCCCACCGTCCATGAGCATTATGAATAGACCTATTGGCTTGAGGGAAGACTCTACATGGTGACAATATTTGGGTCAAGGGAGCTGTTCCCTCCAGGGAGATGCACGTGTCTATTCCTGACATGCGTCTCTGATGGATGAACCGGTCAGGGAAGTCTCAGCCAGTGGATGTATAGTGAGCTAATGTCTATAGCCAGAACATAGGCAGCTGTGAAATGGGAGAATGCTGTTTCTCCGCCTTGCTCATGAAGAAGGGCAGTCGTGTGGGAGCGATGAGATGCCTGATCGACCCTGAGCGACGGCGCTAAAGCCCATCGCTCTCCCCCAGCGGTGGGTGGGCTGTAGGGAGTGGGATGGTCACGGGACGCATTCACCTCTTGGTGCTTAGACCACGTCCCCGCTGGCAGAACTTGTGGGCTGAGGGACAGCAGGAGCCACGGGGATGGACCCCACCGCTCTCACCGCGGCTTTGGGGCCAGCTCTGACCACAAACCTGCTCAAATTCCCCCGGAGCAGCTCCGTGGGGCGCCAGAGGTGAGGAGAAGCAGCTCGATGGGGTCAGGCACAGCCCAGCACAGCAGCGAGAGCCTTCCAGCCTCCCATGGATGATGCACAGATGTTTGTCTCGGGAATAATAATTCAAGTGCGTTTTTGCAGCAATCAGAGAGTGCTTGGAAGCGGCGTAAACAGATTAACCAAACCAGTATTGCACTCAGACTAAATAGTACTTATAACCATACAAAAATTAGGCTGCCATAAAGGGATGTGTTTGCTCGCTCTCTGCCTCGCTCTTTCTCCTTCTCGCTCTTTCCCTTTTTTTTTTTTCCCCCTTCCTTTTCACAAAGCGGCAACGCGAGAAGCGTAGCCGTAAATCACCTCCAATCCATGGAATTGGTAATTCTGTCACCACAGGTGAACACTGACGTGCCCTGCTTGGTCCCGGGGGGGCTGGTGCAAGTCGCAGCACCACTAAAATTTGCCACCATCTATTTATTTTTTTTAAATATATGGACGCAACTGCCTTCAGTGGTGCCCTGATCCATAAATCCCGCCCGAGCTGGGGTTCACATCTCAACCCGCCGGCGGGGCCGGGGCTGCCCGGGCACAGGGCAGCTCTGCCCCAGCAATGCCCCCCACCTCCCTCCATGCTGAATAAAGCCCTCACACCTCAGGCCAAGGTGTTCACATTCTTCTCTTCGTTTGCCCCAACACAGGAAGAGCATATATTTCCTTTTTGCGCTCTTATACAAAGGATGCTTCTCTTTCTTTCTCACCCAGCAGATGGTGGACCAGCAATATAAGGTCGGGACTCAGAGCAAGGTGAGCAGGTAGCTTGGAGAAACAAAATATGGTTATGCTCCTTTTCTCAGCAGCCTCTAGAGGGGAAGGAGTTAAAAAGTCATCTGTCATCACACATCTTTTCGTCATTCGTTTATTATTTTTATTTTCATGGCACAGAATGTATTTTGCCCACCCTGAGTGGTGATACCCAGCCACTAACGGGGCAATTTATAGTAAAAACCAGAGAGGAAGGTCTCATGTAAATGGGAAGAGATCTGATTGATAGCCTCTATTGATTTCTGGAACTTTAATTCCTGGGGCTGGATCATAGAATCATGGAATCATAGAATCACAGAATGGTTTGGGTGGGAAGGGACCTTGAAGACCATCCAGTGCCACCCCCTGCCCTGGGCAGGGACACCTCCCCCCAGCCCAGGTTGCTCCCAGCCCCGTCCAACCCGGCCTTGAACACCTCCGGGGATGGGGCAGCCACAGCTTCTTGGGGCAACAAAATAAGAATTTTGGATGGGGGAGATAACAGTAGAAGTTCCTAATTCCCTGTGCCGAGAGAAAGAGAGCTCCCCAGTCTCTGTGCGACAGAGGAAATCCCGTTGCATAGATTACGGTAAAGTTCAAAAATTCAGCAGGACGTGGGCTTACCGGGGCTGCCCGAATTACAGGCGCACGTGCAGCGTGTGCCAGGGGCTCTGCTCTTGGATGACCTTGGGGACGGAGCCCGCGTCTCCAGGGCTGGCCCCCACCGGCGCCCCCGAAAGCGCCACGCAACCAACCAGCCAACCCCGGGCTGGAGTTTTGCTGCTACCACGAAAATCTGTCCTCTTGCGCACACTGCACGTGAAATCAGAAGCCCTCAAAACAGCGTGAATATGTAGCCGTTTATTAAAGTAATAAAAAGTGGACCGGATAAAAGACATTTAAACCGAACAACTTTTGAAAGTTTAATATAGCTTTAGATAAAACTGAGCTTGCAGTGTTCATGAATACAAGAGTTTGTTATTTTGTATAATTCAAATAAACTTGTACATTTATACAGTTATAGACTGCATGCCAGAAAATGCATTTAGTTCATTCTAATTTGAATATGTACAATTTACAATATAATTCAAGCATAAATTCAGCAGTAGAGAACACAGACCGGCTGTGCAATCAAACAGTTACTTTCTCTTAGCTTAAGCGTTAGGGCTGGGCTAAAATGTTAATTAGGAAAAAAAAAAAAAAACCAAACAGCGGCCACACCGATAAAAATGAAATATTAACCAGAAATAACTTCCCAAAATGAGTAACTAAAGTTATCATCCATGTTTGTACTTTCACTCTGATTTATGAAAGACGCATATGTTGTCACCTTCACGTACATAACGCATCGCAGTACAAGCCACGAGCCTCAGAAAACTCGCGTCCAGCAAGGACAGGTGCATATTTTGATTTAAAAAACCAAACTTTCCAGTTATTCATAACAACATTTTCTATGGCATTAATTTAATAACAGCAAGGATACTTTCCCAGCGATTCACACATGTTGTTTACACAGGCTACTAGGCCGCAGCCGCTCAGATTGCCACTGTATTTTATGGCTACGGCACTTCTCCCTGTCACCTATTTGAAGCTCAATTTGCAGAACACATCCACACCGCTCCGACTTCGTTCGGCCTTGTACACAGAGCCAACCCAAAGTTCCCCAAAGCAGGAGGCCCCTTGGCTCTCCCGCAGGCAGGACCGGCAGCCGCCCGGCCAGGACACGGGCAGCCGGCCTCCATCCCCAAGTAGGAGGACACTGGTGGCCCCTGGGGCACGGCTGGCCAAACACCATTGCTCCTCGTTTGGGGACATGTCACATTTACTTTTCCATCAAGAAAAGTCATCTGGACCATGAGCTGCCCCCCAAGCTGAGCGCTTGAGGTGGTGGGACACCCTGACAAAGACAGGCAGCCCCCAGGCGGGACCCCGATGTCCCAGGGAGGATTCCCCACCTCGCAGCTGCGCTTTCGTACCAAAGCCATGATCCTGGGGGCACTGCCACCACAGCAGTGTCACCGCGGGGGACATCGGGTCACCCTCCGGCAGCTTCCGGGGAAGGAGGCAGTGGTCCTCCACCCACCACGAATAAACCAAGGGGGAAGTTTGAGGAGAGGGCAAGCTGCTGGAGACCCCACTCCCAAAACCAGCCGGATCTGCCCCAGCCTGCTGGCAGGACTCATCACCGGGCTGTGCCACGGCCAAGTGCACGCCGTGCCGATTAACGTTCTCGGCTCTCTGGGTTGGACTCGGCGGTGTTTCTACTCTCGACACCCGGCGACTGTACATGGCTATTTGTGCTGTCAGTCAAGGACTGGTAGAAGAGTTACGCGTGGTACAAAAATCAGCGGTATTTTACAAGGCGACCTGAGGAAGTGTTAGCAAACGGGGAGAAAGAAGTCCAGATTTTACCGTGCGGCATCAGCAAGGGGCTGACGGCGCGCGCAGGACCAGCACAGAGGGAGCCGCGCACGCCCTGCCCGCCAGCGAGAACCTGCAGGGACCTGAAGTATAGTCAAAGGTGTAAAAAGCATGCAGTGCCACTCAAAAACCATGACAAACGCTGAAAAGAAACTTTGGAAGTCAGTATAAGGTCCTTGGGGGTACAGCTGATGGCTCGTACGCTGCAATTCCAGAGAAAGCGCTGAGCCACAGCGGTGTCTGAGCCAACCCTCCAGCAGTGCCGAGTTTCTGAGCTCTTATTCCATGCCAAGATTTGCAACAAAAACAAATTTTTTTTGCACAGAGATCATCAGCTCTGTTGTTATTAGTCATGTCGCGAGCATCAGCGTTCTGGCAGGATGGTCCAGAGCCCGCGAGTCAGAAGTGCCCGTCCACCGCTCGCAGCTCTGCGAGAACCTCCTGCCCCGCGCGTGGCAGTGCCTGGGACCACCGGGCTGTGGTCTCGAGGGTTTGACACACAGACCATGTCCCGCAGAGCCCTCTCTTGCCCGCTTTTGGCGGTGGGTTTCGTACCCGGCACTCTGTCGGTGTTGCCCATCCCTCCATCTCGCCCAGACCTCCTCCTCCATGAAGGAGCCTCTGGGAACCCCCCATGACCTGGACCCCCCAACCCAGACCACGGACCATGGGTGTCCCTGGGCACTGCAACCGCTGACCTCCCGTATTTTGGGGAGGGTCTGGGGCGGTGCAGGGTGCTCCAGCACCGCAAGGCACGGTGACGGGGGCACCCGCACAACCCCCAGCCCTCCCGGCTTGACCCCGCCAGAGCGACAAGAGATGGAAAAGGAAACCCAAACCCAAGCAGGGAAGGACGTCCAACCAAACGTTTATACAAAGTATTACTCATTTTGAAACCCACAGGGTCAACTTCAGTTAAGAACATGTTTAAACACCGTTTTCACCACAGAGAGAGCAGTACGGAGCGATGCCGCCGGCAGCGCAGACAGCGTGCCTGCCTGGCTTTGGGACCTGCCGCGACTCTGCACCGCGCTGGCTGCCACACCGGGGCTCACCCAACCGTCGCTGGCATTGCCGCGGGGCCGGCAAAGCCAAGGGAGCCAAATCCGGGCACTGCGGAATCGGGGGGAATCGCCACTCTGCCTTTGGGGCGCAGTCCGTCCAGAGCAAACGCCTGCCGGGCCTCATGGAGACATTCAGCTCTTTGCATGTTTAGCTATTCTGTCGACATGAGAAATCAAGCACGTCCTGCTTATTTAGAAGGGGTTTCTTGCACATACATTATAAAGCACGAAGATTTTAAAAAATTTTTACTAATCGTATCTAAAGTGTGAATTTTACTCATTTATTTATTGTTTTGCCTAGGCTCATTAATACAAGTTTCTGCTCTAAGCAATACCTTATGAAATACATTTTATTTTTTTTTCCGGTAGCCTAGACACAGGAAAAGCAACCCCAAGAAAATATTAAAGCAAAATAGAAACCAGCAGTTAATTTAAGGCTAGCAGATTTGGTGTGAGGAATTAACTAATACACCTTCTTTTGTGAAAAAAGACATGCACCATAACTACTCTGTTGAACAAAACATCACGATCCACATCAGAAAAAAAAAAAAACAAAAAACCAAAACATTTTCAACTCAAATTATAACTTAACCTGAAAGTTACCCACTCGCGTGTTTTACCTACTACTTAGCCTTAAGAAATACAGGGGAAAGGAATGTCCTTTTCCATATTTTTCAGAATATACAGTATAAATATAGTAGGAGTCATGCCATAAAACTATATGCAAAAATTGCACACTATTATTGCATGCGTGTTGTGATACTACATGCCAACGGACATCGGCTCGCCCATCGTCCCGTCGTTCCTACTTACAGCACAGCCACCGCTGCCTGGGGGATGCTCCTGCCTCCCGGCGCGCCGGGGACCACCGAGTTCCGCACACGCAGGGCTGGCGGAGCTGGGCTCCCCTGCCCACCCTGCCCTCGCCAGCCGCAGTTCAAGCTCTAAGCGACAGCTCCAAGTCCCGTCGGGTTATGTAAACCGGTCCGAATTCATTTTCCGCAGTTTGGGTGGCAGGTTCCCTTCCATCCTGCCGCCGCCCGACAGCTTCTGCAGCTTGGGCGGCAGGTCGGCCACCGACTGGCTCATCGGATCCGACATCATCTTTGTGGTTTTAGACACCAGTTTCTCCTCCGAATTCCCGGGGACCGAGCTGATCCGCTGGAGTTTCATGGGTAAATCCCCCATGCTGTAGGCCTTCTCAGAGGTGGTGGAACTCATCCTGAGGAGTTTTTTGGGGAAGTCTTCCCTCCCGGTTATTTTCTGCAGTTTTGAAGGTAGTTTTGTGCCAACTTCATCAAGACCATCCAGGCACTCCACCGAGTTATTCCTTTCCTTGCTGTTGCTCACAGCGGGCGCTATCAAGGGCGATGACATGAGCAGCATCTCCTCCTGCTCCTTCACGCTGTACGGTGGGGTGGGGACCTCAAACGTCGCGTGGAACTGGGAGTAATCGACTTTAAAGAACCCCTCTTCCAAGGAGATAACGGGGAAGAACCGATGACCCCAGAGCACCTCGTCCTCGGTATAGGATGTCCTGGCCTGGCACGTCATCCCTGCAACGAGCAAGGGAGAAAAACTCCCACCAGTTATGGACAATTGCGGATGCACATAAATCTGGGGGGGGGGCTGAACATTTCAACGAAACATATTTTATGTTTTTAAATGCAGAAAAGAAAAGGCATTGGCATGCCTACCAGTTACATACAGTAGCTATTACATTGTCATCCTCAAGGTGACAATAGGGGAAGGAGTGCAACTGGATAATTCACATGGACCATCACGGGCGCTTCTGAAGGTGCTGCTGACAAAGGGAAACACAGGGCTAACTGATAACCCCGGTAATAAATTAGTGAAAGATGCTAATTGTGATGCAAAGTCAGACTTGTCAGGACCTCAAAGTGCTACTAAGTTATTCCGTATTTTCATCCTCTTGACAAATGCGTACAAGACCAGGCCCGACGCTGTCTGCATCGTACGGGCACACCAAGCCCGTGCCAGCGCGCTCCGACCCACCAGCGAGCAGCAGGTACATCCTACGAAATACATTTATTCCTCTTTAAATGCTTCACCAGCAATCTGCTCACGGATCCGTCGCTGCCAGGCTGAGATCCAAGCTTCAAAAAAATTAGCAGGGAAGAGAAAATATGACTAAGAGGCACAACGCTGCCCTTACCCTTCCTCCCCCACCTCCCTCCTCCCCAGCACCCAGACTTGGCCATCGCGGTGATCCGTCCGGCTTCGGAAACCAGAGGGAAACGATGACTGTGGCTCATTGTAGGTTTCTAGAAGAAATCCTGCTGCTTCTTGGTTTTTTATTTTTTTTTAAATGGTATCTGTAGCAATCTGTAAATAGAATTACCCTGCCATTTTATCCTGGTATAGCGAACGGGAAATATGACATTTGGTTTTCAGGAAGCTAAATCTACCTCTGCAAACACATCCTCTGCTTAGCTGGCAAGAATGCCTTGAAGCCAGGGGAAAATTAAAGGAAACTTTGGAAGGCACAAGAAAAATGACAGCAGGGCTGTAGCGAGGGAAGGATACGCACCTGGTGACGTACAGCCAGAAAAATAGCATTTTTTACGCTTTATGTTACCGCTAACGGAATCAAAATTTTAGTTTTGCATGGCGATTTCTACTGCTAACACATAGGAATATATCACAAGACATAAAACTCAGTTTTCTGTTTTATCTCTTCGGAGAAAAATATGAACGCCGAGATTTTTCCCACCGAAGGCTGCTCCCACGGCCCGGGAAGGCGCTCACCTGAGCTCGCACACCTGCGGGAGCATCCCCTGCGACCACGCAACCCGCCCCCCTTCCCACAGCCTGGGACAGGGCAGCATCCTCTACTTTATGGTGTCTTTTTCACCCGCTCACCCTGTGTTTCGGTTCTGTTTACTAAGTGAAGTGGAAGCAATCACATACCTAATGGGTTTAGAAAAAAACCCGCAATTTTTAGAAAAAATGGCAATTAGAGTGAGTACTTCTTCCATCTGTGTCCTTTACTCTGCAGCTGTTCATTAGCTGCACCTTCGCCGCGAAAGCCCAGACCTTTCCCCCTCTGCTTCTTCAGACCTGACTTCCGAGGGAGACCTCATTAGCCAACGAACGCGTCTAATAATGCATGCAAATGGCGGGAGCCGCGTTTGGAATTGGCTCCACGGTGCCTGGGAAGCAGATGGCTGGTTAACTCCGGTGACCCGCGCTTTAGATAACAAATTGCTTAAAATGCAAATCTCTCTGTACAGGAAAGTTGATAATTGCTGCCCTCGCTGCGCCGCGGGCTTTGCTGGGGTTGGGGGGGGGGGGGAGAGTCGCACCTCCAGCGTGATCCCATGGGGACATCGCCGGGGCGGCCGACCCGGCCACGGCCACACTGCTCTGCAGAGAGCTGACTGCTGGGTGGAAATCCCTCGCACGGCTTTTACTTTGCATTGGCAACACAAAAAAAAAACAAACAAACAAACAAAAAAACAAACAACTAAGCTTTATTGTAAAAGGTGTGCTATCAAAATGCCGTGGGGGGTGTAACAAGGGGCAGGGGGGGAACACGTGGATTATCAACACTGTCGGGGCTCGGGGAAGGGGACCAGGGCACAGGTCTGGCCGGCACCTGCATCTGCATCTGCATCCCCATCCCATCTGCATCCCCATCCCCACCCCACCCCATCCCATCTCCATCCCCCACCCCATCCCCATCCCATCCCACCCCCATCTCCATCTGCATCTACATCCTCATCCCCATCCACATCCACATCTGCAACCCCCATCCACATCTGGACCCCCATCCCTGTCTCCATCCCCATCCCTATATCTACACCCCCACCCCCATCCCACCCCATCCACATCTGCATCCCCATCCCATCCCACCCTCATCCCATCCCCATCCCATCCCATCCCATCCCATCCACATCTGCATCCCCATCCCATCCTACCCCCATCCCCATCCCCATCTGCACCCCATCTCCATCCCATCCCCATATCTACACCCCCACCCCCGTCCCACCCCCACCCCCATCCCCATCCCCAGGAGATACCCCGGCTGATGCTGCTTGCCCAGGGCGATGCTGGGTTGGGCTCTCCCAGCCCCTCCAGCCGTCGTGCTGCAGGGCTCTTTCTACCTCCTGATCTATCATCCTGCCTCTCCCAAACTGCTGCCGCCAGCAGGCTTTCAAAGGAGGAATTGTATACCTGCTTCCTATCGAACAAGGTATTAGCTGCATCTCAGGAAAATCAGCTTCATATTTTGTTCCGTTGATGTAACCCCTTGTAAGCTCACTGGAGAGATAAATATTTGCAGGTATATAATTTTTCTTTAAAATCAATTTACCTTCTTCGCTAACAATCGCGAGGGTGCAAATTATTTAATAGCCTCTCAGGATGAAGAGCGGCAACTAATACGCTCCTCATTCCGGGGCACACCTATCACGCTAAGCCGACGATGCTGAGAGCTGATAACGTGTTCTGATAAGCCCTGGGACGAGAAATCAATCCTCTCATTTTCCTCCCGCGCCGCTGCACTTCCCGGCCCTTCCTTCCCTTCCCCTTTGCTCGGCAAAGCCTCAGACCCAGCTACGAGCTCTGCGACGCCTTCCAGCACCCACCCCCGGCTGTGACCATCTCCTTTGTATTATCACAGCCACAACAACGGCGTTGCAGAAGGCACTCGGAGCCATTCTCCACCTCCCTGTGCAGAACAAGCAGCAGCTCTTCGCACACGTCCTAACGCTCCTTCCTCGGGCGCGTTAAAGCCGGCAGCGGAGCCAGGAACGGGCACGGTCCTCGGGGCTGCCAGCCCGCACGGTGCCGGGCTCTGCATACCGCACCGGGAGCATCTCCGGGCATCCAAAAGCCGTCCGCAGCTCCCCACCAGGGTAGACCCAACCACCGCCACCCGGGTTCATCCACCGCCCATGGCATCAGCCTGGCGGGGGGAAACGCATCGCCCGCGGCTCGGCTCTCCCCTTACCTGTGGCTCCCGCAGGTTGCCCAGAGAGCACAGCACCAAACCCCAAATCAGCCCGTATTCCCACATTTCCCTATCAAAAGAGCAGGCGCAGCTGGGTGCAACCCGCCACTGACAGCCATCCTTCATAACTACCGCGGCATTATTTTCCATTAATTTACGCTCGGATAAATACAGGCCTTTTATTTTAATGCCGAAGTAGCTTCTTTCCGACCCGTAAACCCTAAGATGCATAAAGCAGGAGGAGCCACGGGGTCGGGTGGCTGATGGACACCGAGCAGAGGACCGCAGGCTGCGGTGGCCACGGGCTCACGTCCAACAGCCTTTAACAGACCAGGCCGTTAACGGCACAGGTTAATAAGTTTTCCTCCCCTTTCTGTTGGTATGAAAGGCTTTGTGGGGTTTTGCGCTTGTTTTCCTTTTCCCTAAGAAGTCGTTCGTCAGCAGGGTAGGCAGCCAGCAGATCCCTCCGTGCCTCCATCATGTTAATGGGCCCGTTAAAATTTTACCAAGTTGTCTACATTATTAATATTCATTTGCCGTATAAATTTTAAACTCTCTTTTGGAAGCAAACGCGCTGTATGCAGTGCATATAATTAAAAAGCCATCCATTTGTCAAAGGAAAAAGGTTCCGATATGTTTCGTTCGTCACTCCTCACGCGTGCTTCCACCCCGACGTGCCCTCCAGAGCCGTTAACGGCCGGTGATCGCAACGCCTATTAGCGAAGCTCTGCCTGCATGCAAATGGCAACAACGCACCTGAAAAAGAGGGACGCTCACGTGTATATTCCAGAATAAAACCCAAACCCAATGTCCAATAAAAAAAAAAAACAACTCTCCATTATTTCAGAAACAGAGGCTGTAAAAACACCATTCCCGATGCCCACGGGCAGAGCTTTTCCCCCAGCAGCGCGGCTCCGAAGGGGACAAGCAGCGCTATTTCGCCCGAACACCTCGTACCTTCACAAACCTCACTCCTGCGTATTCGGGGCCGCCCCGACCCCGATCACCTCTCGCTGTTTCCAGGAACTGCGTTCCTTCTGCAGACACCAGGAGCTGACTCTGTTTTCAGAGTTATTAAGAATAAAGTGCTTAAAGGAAGGCAAGGGCAGCGTTTTGGGACTCATCTCCTCACGGGCAGAGGCTGAAATGGCTTTAGAGAGAACTTTAGTATCAGGCATTATTAGAAATTTTGCTACTGATTAAATTCAGCCATTTACACCCACCCGTGGTGACCTGGCACCCATCCGTGGACTCCGGCACATAATACCACAGTCCATAACACAGGAAACGCCCAGCCATGCCTATTCAGGAAAAGTTTCCATTAACTTCCCTAAATAACGCACAGCAGAGCAGCTCTGGGGGACGATCGCGGGTTCAACCGATGGATTTCTCTCCCCAAGTCTGATATGAAAGTATCCTTTTATTTATTTCTTTTTTTAATAATCATGCCTTCTCCTTTCAGCACTCGCTCTATCTGAAGGCAGTGCTACCACTGGAGAAAATGCATCTATCTGTCATATCATAAGTTATTAATTACAAGTTGTTATTTCTAATGAGGTAGAACTCTCGGGTTTAGAGCCCGAGCCGAGCTGAAAAAGTGGATGCAATTATCCCACCCCCAGCCAAGCAACAGACTACTTAAGGCTTTATTGTTCTCTGTCTCTGGCTACGGCAGGGTTAGACTGGATATTCCTCTCCCAGGAAACACCAGCGAGAAACAGGGTTGTGCAAATGCTTAGACACAGCTCCATAAACCCGTAATGCAGAGGGAGTCTGGTGCTGTTGGGATGATGCTGCGGCCAGAATTCCCCGGCATCTGAAATCCTAATAATTCAGTTAATGATCCCCATAGCTTCTAGCTTCCCTCCAGGATAAGGCCAGTTCACAGGAAGGTGAAGGCATGCCAAAGGACAACGGTTGTTGCCACCAAACCCACCAAAAATCCGGCATCATCTTGTATCACACAGAGTCCCATCCCATGTACGTTGGCCACGACGTTCCCATCGCTGGCTTTGGGTTGCGATGGGCACCAAGCGCCCCATTGAAGTTACCGGACACACAGAATCCCAGAATCCCAGAGTGGTGGGGGTGGAAGGGCCCTCTGGAGCTCCCCCAGTGCCACCCCCCGCCTGAGCAGGGGCACCTCCAGCAGTGGCACAGGACATGTCCAGGCGGGTTTGGAATGGCTCCAGAGGGGGAGACTCCCCCCCTCTCTGGGCAGCTGTGCCACTGCTCTGCCGCCCCCACAGGAGAGAAGTCCCTCCTCAGGTGGAGATGGAACTTCTGATGTTCAGGTTTGTGCCCGTTCCCTCTTGTCCTGTCACTGGGCACCACTGGAAAAAGACTGTTCCCATCCCCCCAGCACCCTCCCTTGAAGGATTGATAAGCGTTAATAAGATCCCCCTCAGTCTTCTCTTCTCCAGACTGAACAGCCCCATGGCCCTCAGCCTCTCCTCATCAGAGAGACGCTCCAGTCCCCTCATCATCTCCGCAGCCCTTTGCTGGGCCCTCTCCAGCAGTTCCCTGTCCTTCTTGACTCGGGGAGCCCCAAACTGGACACAGTGCTCCAGATGTGCCTCCCCAGGGCAGAGCAGAGGGGGAGGATGACCTCCCTCGCCCTGCTGGCCACACTCTGCTTGATGCCCCCCAGGATGCCATTGGCCTTCTTGGCCACCAGGACACATTGCTGGCTCATGGCCATCCTGTTGTCCACCAGGACTCCCAGGTCCCTTTCCACAGAGCTGCTCTCCAGCAGGTCAGCCCCCGACCTGTACTGGTGCAGGGGGTTATTCCTCCCCAGGTGCAGGACCCCACACCTGTCCCTGTTGAACTTCATAAGGTTCCTCCCTGCCCAACTCTCCAGCCTGTCCAGGTCACGCTGTATGGTGGCACAACCTTCCGGCGTGTCAGCCACTCCTCCCAGTTTTGTGTCATCAGCAAACTTGCTGATAAGGGGGCAGATGGAGGAGGAAAAAAAAAAAAAATCTGTAAATAAGCGCTTTGACTAATTCTATCTTTTCTAACCCTCGAATTATTTCCAAATACCTAAAGTACCCAGATGGAGCTGGCTGTATTCAGGCAATTTCTAGAACTCGTAATATGCTGCCTTGAAAAAAATCACAGACGTGCTGTTATTGATGCGCCCCTCTTACACTTCAGTGCAGAAGTTGGCTGATAGTTGCACAAATCATAGATCGCTAATAAGCTTTTAACAGCCCCCGCCAAGTCTTCAGAGGCAATTTAGGCACACAAAGGTAACAGGGCTTTTTTCCCTCTCCAAGGTAATGCCAGAAATATCCCCTTAAACCTTTTTCCATTTCTGAGCTGCAATTTGCTGGCTGAGGGCTGGGCGCAGGAGCACCAGGAGGTGTCCTTCTGAACATGGAAACCTGGAAAAGTGAATCTTAACCAGCTGGGGAAGAGAGAATCATAGACTCATAGAATGGTTTGGGTCGTAAGGGACCTTGAAGACCATCCGGTTCCACCCCCCTGCCCTGGGCAGGGACACCTCCCCCCAGCCCAGGTTGCTCCCAGCCCCGTCCAACCCGGCCTTGAACACCTCCGGGGATGGGGCAGACACAGCTTCTCGGGGCAACCTGCGCCAGTGCCTTACCAACCTCAAAGGGAAAAATTTCTTCCTAATATCTCATCTAAATCTCCGCTCTTCCAGTTTGAAGACATTCCCCCTCGTCCTATCACTCCATGCCCTTGGAAAAAGTCCCTCCCCAGCTCTCCTGGAGCCCCTTTAGGCACTAGAGGGGGCTCTAAGGTCTCCCCGGAGCCTTCTCTTCAGGCTGAGTCATTTCGGCATTGCGATGGCTCAACAGCACATCATCCCAACAGCACCACAAAGGGCACCTTGGCATCCTACCCGGCAGGAGGGGAGCGAAGAGAAATCCTCTAGCTAAAGCCACCGGCAAAAATGTACAAATACAAGAAATGTACGGTAATGTTTTATCTGATTTTTTTCTTTTTTTCTTATTAAGAGGTAGAGCCCTGCACGTTCAAACGCCTGGACCTAAGCCAAGAGGCCGCCTGTGCAGCCGCGTGGTTTTACTGTGCATTTCAGGGGGGGTGGGTTTACCTGCCCTAAACCTGCAGTTTATCTCTAAAGCCTCAAAAACAACGTGTTACAAATTAACCAGCCAGCGATGTTAAATGAATTACTAAGAATTAAGCTAATTCACGACTGCAACCTAAGGCCCGTGAAGGCAAGAGCCAAACCTGATGTGAGACCTGATATAAAAATATACCGCCCTCATCCTGCCCTCCTGCAGGACTCAGGGAAGATTTACAGCTGTAGGAAAAAAAACCCAAGGAGTTGCATGATTTCCACAGCAATCTCTCCTCTCCTCTCCCAGGACTGTAGAGAAAATAGGGGAAAGAAAAGCTGGTTTCATCACATTTAGCTAAGCAAGAGCATGGTACCCAGATGTTAACATCTGGCCCCTGCGCCACCCTGTACCTGAAACGCCAACAGCCGTCTGAGTTCTGCGATAACGGGAGCCCAAAATGGGAGGTCAGAAGCCAAACCAGGAGCGGAGGATGCTCTCAAGCTTTTCCTCGTGACGTTCATCGCCACATGATGGTTTAAGGTAAGTTACGGCGCCAAGCCGCACTCGGCACGGCTGGGAACGCACAGCCCGGCGGAGGGGGCTCTGGGCAGACAGCCAGCGTGCTGTCTGAACTCCAACGCTTCCCAGCTCTCCGGAAAGAACAGCTATTTTTAGCATTGCCATTTTCCCCATCATCATTTCAGGGGGTATTTTTTTTTTTTTTTTTACGAAACCGACGGTAGTTCGAAGTGCAATAAAACTTTCTGTCACTTGGCGGTCGGCAGCCTCCGTCGCTGTCTGCTGTCAACGTCTGCGTCGCTGCGCCGGCACTCCTGCAGCCTGATTCTCTTTACGAGAAGGGAGACGGGCGGCCACCTCGCCATCTATGCATTTGATGCTTCTGATTGCTTTTAAAGTAATGTTTCAATAAACAACCCCTTTTTGTTAAAGAGAAAAAAAAAATATATGTGGCATTTACTGCCTCCAGCTCTGGAGTCCCCAACAGAAGAAGGACATGGACCTGCTGGAGCATGTCCAGAGGAGAGCCACGAGGACGATCCGAGGGCTGAAGCACCTTTCCTCTGAGGACAGGCTGAGAGAGTTGGGGCTGTTCAGCCTGGAGAAGAGAAGGCTCCGGGAAGACCTTATTGCGGCCTTCCAGTCCCTAAAGGGGGCCTACAAGAAAGCTGGAGAGGGACTTTTTCCAAGGGCATGTAGCGATAGGACGAGGGGGAATGGCTTCAAACTGGAAGAGTGGAGATACAGATGAGATATTAGGAGGAAATTTTTCCCTGCGAGGTTGGTAAGCCACTGGCGCAGGGTGCCCCGAGAAGCTGTGGCTGACCCATCCCTGGAGGTGTTCAAGGCCGGGTTGGACGGGGCTGGGAGCAACCTGGGCTGGGGGGAGGTGGCCCTGCCCAGGGCAGGGGGGTTGGAACTAGACGGTCTTTAAGGTCCCTTCCAACCCAAACCATTCTATGAGTCCATGATTTCCTGAAATGCAAGAGGCAGTCTTAAAGGTAACAACTGTAAAGCGGTGCTCTGTGAATGCCTGACAATAAAAGTGTGTGAAAGCCAAGCTCTGCCCACCCGAATTAGACAGGGACATCGCCCGTCACCTTCATGGCCACCATCCTCCCCGCGGCCAGATGTGGCTGTGCCACAGAGCCCAAGGGGAGAAGTAGAGGCAACGAGGGCACTGGTAAGAAGAAGAAAATAGTTCAGATTTTGACAATTGTGGATAATCTGTGTTTTTTCTTTCTGTACTGAGTGAACAGATACTCTGCCCGTTTTGCTCTTCAAGCTCACCTCGGGTTTCTTAGGTTGTTACACCCATAGGGCCTGGGATGAGACAGAAAGCAACGCAGTGGCCCTATGGATCAGCTCCACAAGAGCTGTATCCCTTTTCCATAGCAGAAAGAAAAAGTGGGAAAAAAGATGGAGAACCCGCCATTGCCCAGAGCCCGTGGTACCAGCGGAGAGGACACCGGAGCGGAGGTCCAGGCACATCCTCGGGCACCCACTCGGTACTCACACGGCTGGGACAGACGGACAGTGGGCGACAGGTCCTTCGTGTGTCGGACACGCAATGGGGCAGGGAGAGCGGCCGACTGCCCAAGCAAGAGCAGCACTTCTCCTGAAATTAAGTCTGCAGCAGCCCCTTCTAGAACGTCTTCTAGCGGGAGGTGTCCCTGCCCAGGGCAGGGGGTTGGAACGAGATGGTCTTCAAGGTCCCTTCCAACCTAAACCATTCTATGAGTGATTCGACGACTTTATGCTTAATCACCGGTTATTACTGAAATATAGAAATTGCCCCCCAAGAAAAGGAGGTCAGAGATTAAACAAATTGAGCCTGTCTGCAAAAAGGGAACCAAGGGAGCCGAGGAACTCAAGGAAGGCAACGCACAGGCTCGTGCCAGAGTCAGGCATCAGTCTCACGCTACACATTTTAATTTCTTATCGCGCTGAATAGCAAACCCAGGCTTCTGCTCTGCTACTCAATTTAGACACGTTGTTTATGCTCCGGCACTATAAATACCTCCCTGGTTTATTCAGACTGTGCCGTTCTCCCAGGAGCTATCTCGACACTTAAAAAATAGCAGTGACAGCCAAGGTATTTTTCTTATCAGCCGGTCCCCTTCTCAGGGTAATTTTTAATCACTCATACGCACGTAGTTTTCTGACATGGTGCTGACAGCTCATCTTGATGCTTACCAGGACCGCAGCTACCCATCATTAGCACAAATTATTGCCGGTTTCGAAAATGTCACAAAACCCTGCGCGTACGAGCAAGACACCGCCGCACATCTTAATGCCGTTCCCATGTAAAGGGATGCAACAGGCTGCTGAGCTCCCCTCCCCTCTTCTGCAGGAGTCACTTACCCCCCCCAAAAAAAGGGAATAAAAATAAAAGCACGGCAGCCTTCAGCGCTGCCCTTCTGCGCTCAGCCCGCAGACGTCTGCAGCAGCATTTTCCATTCTTTTGGAAAAACAGAGCCGGAAGCGCAGTTATCTGAACAAAACTCTCTTAACGCACGTTTAATGCAGTGACAGAAATTTAGACTATCTGGGAATCTGGCCTGATATTTTTATTATCTCTTTTTTTTTTTTTTTTTTTTTCTTTAACCAAACCCCCATATTATTCTGAGAGACTCCGACCCGTCCCCTCCTACCGACGTGCAGGAGTGCGTCAGGGCTGATTTCAGCCCCTTCAGCTCCTTCCTTTGAGCAGATTTGGTGTTTTTTTTTTTTGTTTTTTTTTTTGCAGAGCCATCTGCCACATTCCCGTTTTTGCATCATTTCCCTCCTACCGGGATGTTATTGAACAAGCAGCCGCAGCACCAAAATGGGCGTATTTCATTCCCCGCTCGGTGCAGCTCTCGGCTGGGATGCAGCGGGAACGCTGCCGGTGTCGGGGGCGCGCAGGAGGGAAGGGGCAGAGGGGGGAATGGGGGACGGTGCCGGGGAGAGGCAACCACCCCCCATGCTCACGGGATGGGGATATTTACGGGATGCTCAGACACAGCGCTGGTGACACTTATAAAGCTTTACCCTGACATAAAATAGAGTTGCCCATCCATGCTCTGATAAAGCGCAGCGGATGCTCTCCAGAGCGCCCCTCCAGCCCCAAATATTCTGTATTTTTTACTGATAACACAGTCTTATGACAAATTTCCTCACGCTCGTAGCTGATAAATGTTTTCAAAAGGGATCTTGGAGCGGAGAGGGAAGGCACGCCGGCGGCGGCACAAGTGAGCCAGAGCCCTCCCGCCTCGCCGGCCGGGCCGGGAAGGGGGGGATGGCCTCGGCCGCCTGCCCAGCCCCCCCCCAGCCCGCGCTGCCGAAATGCTGCAGGGCCGTGGGCACGCTGCGGCTGGCGAGGGGACACCTGCAATCACCCCGTAACTCCTTCCGGCTCCGGGTTCCCCAACTTATATGTAAAGTAGAAGTGTTTTGTTTCACATCAGTCTACGCGTAACTCCTCCCATAGCAGAAATAACTTCTAGAAACAAAAATGACCGCTTACCATAAAAAGCACGTTTCAACTCAATGCGGTGCTGGAACTTCCCCACCGCGATGACCATCTCCCTCGGCCGTAAGCAGCAGTAGCCCTCCCCGGGACCCCCCCCGGCCCCCGTTCCCGCGGCGGTGGTGGCAGCAGCTCTGTGCCAGGTCCCACATGGCCAAGTCCCGCTGTCACCGGGCTCCGGGGCGCATCTGCGGCGGGTGCTGCGCAGGGCCCCGTGAAACGGGGTTCACTGCAGAGGTGAATGGCTGTGAGAGCCCGACCCGCTCCGCCGCGCCTGCCCGGACACCCACCACCCGGGGACCCCCAGGGCAAGCACTGGTGGCCGTGGCCACAGCCACGGACATGCCGGAGGACAGCGATGGAACCACCGCTCTTATTATTTCACGCCTGCCCCATCAATAGCAAGCTTTAATTTTAAAAGCAAGACGTTCTCAGTTATCCCTAATTAATATCAGGATAACTTTCTTCCCTTGTTTAGCATGAGGAGTGATTTGCCTTCACCTCCAAGCTGCCTGAACCACCTCCGCTCCTTGGGCTGCTCAAAGAAAAGCCCCGGGTAGGTGCCTCTGTGCTGCATTTCTCTTCAAATTGCAAGCACAGCCTTTCAGGAAGAGTTAAAAAGCTGGGGTCTGCAACTGGCGGAGTGCTGGCTCCAAAGAGCAGCCAAAAACGCAGTGGTTTTATTTGCAGCACAACGTAACCGTCCATTGGGGATGTTGGGGAAGAGACCCGGGAAGAAGGGGCTGTTTTGTTCAAACCTGCCTGCGGTCAGAGGATGCCTCGGGAAGACGCAGCTAGAGGGAAACGTGAGAGGAGCCTGCCAATCAGTCAGGTAGAAAAGGGAAAAAAAAAAAAAAAAAAAAAAAAAAAAAAAAGGCATTTGAAATAAATTATTCTCTTTGAATGAGAACATTGAGGCAAGAAACACACCCCCAAGCCCCAGCCCTTCCCTTTGCACACACGATTTCTTCAGCGGTCCTGTGCTTCTCCAAACACCCACCCAGCCATATGCCGCTCCGCACCAAAATAGAGCGCTTCCATCTTCAGGGGGTTTGGCAGACCTTAAAAAAAAAAAAAAAAAAAAAAATCGCAAGAAGCATTTTGCTTTAGAGACTGCCTTCCTGGGATGGAAAGGCTATTTCTCCTCATATTGAAAAGTACCATTTGCTGGTGCTATACGTTGCGGCCACGTAGTGGGTGCATTTTCAGGCTCCGGGTTACGTGAGCATCTCCCCGCAGCTGCCGGCGGAGAGGGGCGGGAGCGCGGCGGCGGTGCAGGGCGACCGGTGCCTCCTTCCCAGCCTCCCAGCATCCCCGCCGGCATCCGTGCTACGGGAAAAGGCTCGCAGGGGAGGCACGGGAGACTTATTTAAATACACCATCAACCTGGCAGCCGATTTCTAAGCTGGGAAAAAAAAACAAAAAACAACAAACCCAAACCTGTATCAATAGGAGGATGAAATAAAACACGGAGCTGTGTTGGGAAATAAACGTTCCTCATTTAGTGTTGTTGGTCTAACATACATATGCATTTGTTGAGCGTCTTCGCAGCACCAAACGTTTGAAGGCAACCAGCTCAGCCCCAGAGCTGCTTCAGACCAACCCGCGGTGACGCCTGCTCCCGCCCCGCAGCCCCAGCCGGACCCGCGCCCCTTCAAACGGAAAATTCACCGTGGGACACCCCCAATACAGACCGTGAGCCGCCGGCGAGAGGGCGAAAAACCTCATGTACTGTCCCCTCTTGGTGTATTAGTTATTTTGAAACCGTGCTGATCGCCGACTGCCCCAGCACTCCTACACACCCCACAGGTACCGCAGGGCTGGAGCCAGCGGCGGCGGAGGGACTCAGCTGCTGGAAACCAGGGGACAGCCCCCAGAGAGGGGGGAGAAGGGGACAAATGACCTCCTGCTGCGGGATGGGAGCTGCCTACAGCAGCCCCACAGCAAAGCCCTGGAGAAAGGGGCAGCCCAGCGCCGGCGACCCGAACGACCCCGAACCACCACCTTCCGTGCTGAGGGACGACTCTGTTCCTTTCTGCTAAATAGCTAAATTCTGACGGTATCTTTAAACCAGCTTTTCCAGCTGCAGCTCTGTCACCCGCACCTATCTCAGAGCGCTTGAAACGCTCCGAGTTCCCCGCTCCATCAGCAGCATCTCCCAGCCCGGTACAGCTTCTGTCATGTATTTAAAATTAACGCACAGCGCTTAACACAAGCTCCCTTGAACTAAACACAGCATTTGCCGCACAGCCTTCGGTTTCTGCTGACAAACATTCTCGCTAAGGCGTCAGGCGGGCAGAACCTCCCCGGGGAGAGATGCATCAGTTCTGTCAGCGCTGGGGGAAACGGGGACCAGGCCGGACCTGGCAATCTCTGGGCTGTGAAAGCCTCTTCAGGAACCCAGAAATAACCTTCCTGCACCATATGGATATATACCGCATCTCTACATATATATGTTTAGAAAACAAGTTATGCCCTTTGGCTGCACAGCCCTTGGCAGGAGAGGGACCCAAGCGCCGGCATCAATTACCTCTACTGGTTTTTAACGCCGAGAATCACACTTAAATTAGAGCAAAGCCGCGAAAGCAATAGTTATTTATACAGCTTTTCCGAAGCGACCCCTGAGAAGAGCATCCGTGCAAAGGCTGGGAGAAACGGGATGCTTCACTGGGAGAAGCCAATGCCCAACTAGGTGCCCACCCAAAATACGCAGTTTTAAATAGCGCTCTTAGTCCCGTCAGCTCCCACAGAAAACAAACACAGCCGCGCGAAGACCAGCGGAAAACCAGGCAGGATATCCTCGCAAATGCAGTCGTTCATTAGGCTTCATCTCCTGAGAACGGCTTCAGGTTTTCATGAAAATTCCCTACGTATATGCGCCCAGCAATGCCTCCAAGGTTTCAAAACAATCAATAACTTTAGCAAGGAGAACGCCTTAAAAACCAGGATTTTCTCACCTTTATGCAGTAATTTGTTGATGGCGTTGCAGGTAGATCCTGGAATAGGGATGAGCGTACCCATCTAACCCAACATCGATTTACATTTTGGGAGGTAATGCAAATTCGTTCCAGGTTTCTCTCCCTCCCTGGCGTGTCGTACTGGCTTCACCACAGGCCCGGTACCAGCTCGGAACAAATCTGCCACGCTCCCTTTGATGGGGACAGTTCACATTTCGGGTTGAGTCAGATGCTACGGCTCTCAGCCGTTAGCGAGGAGGCGAAGCCACGTTCTCACTTGTACTTTCGGTGCAAAAAGCTCTCCCTAGGTGTGAGTCCCAAACACCAGCGCGCACCACCGCTTGCCTTTGTCATCGGCTGGGCAGCCTCTGCTCAGCCTGGCCAGCTGGGAACGCTGCTAAAATACAAATTTGAAATGGCAGCGGTTTTTAAGGGTGGGTTTTTTCAGCATTAATTATCAGGAATGCAATTGCTTTCGTTTTCCTAAGAGCCGTGACTGAGCCCCAGGCACCTGGTGGGACATAACTGGGTTTTATTCTTCCCATCTGAGCAGTCCCTGGCCACAAGGAGCGGTGAAATAAGTTGCCCGTTACCTTGAGTTTTCAGCCTTTGAAGACTGGGCTCGCTCAGCAGAACACCACCACGCCGGTCCCCGTCCAAGGCCAGTCCCTAAGCCCTGGGCTGGTGACTGACCGGTATCTTTAGGGCAGAGACGATGGAAGACCAAAGATGCTTTTCTTGGAAAAACCATGGGATTAGTTGACTTACTCCTTCGAAGAAAGCGTGCGGAGCTGTGTAGCCCCTATCACACGGATGCTGGCGACCCGAAGCCACGCGCCATGCTTTCCTAATAACAAAAACAATTTTATCATGGACCGAGCACAGAAAGGTTCACGCTGTCTTGTCTCTGATGCCTGCGGCGCATCTTCGGCTGCCTCAGGGGAAATTCTGGGAAAAGAGGTCGGGTGGGCAAGGGTGGGCTGAGCCCTCAAGCCGGTGAGTGGCGGCACCATTCGCCCTTCACCCATGCAGAGGTGCTCTCTTGGGCTCCTCCTTACAAACAAGGGACCCCGCTACCGGAGTGATGGGAGTGTCAATCCAACGAGCGAGCAGGAGGCCACCACAGCGTACGGTCCAGGTCCCTGCAGAAGCCAGTGATGAGCATCCCCGTTTCCATGTGCGACTGGTCCTAGGGGATGAGCGTTATTTCTTGCTGGGGGGAGTTTATCCGGGTGGTTTGGAGGCAGGCTCAGACTGGAGCTCTGGATACATGAGCAGCTTTAAGACAAAAAAGAAGCAAAAGAGGACAGCTCGCCTTTGGTATTCCTGCCCAGAGGTGCCCTGATCCATCCTCCGCCGTCCCCTCCTGTACCGGCCGTCGCACCCTCTGTGGGGAGGTTCCTGGAGGAGCCACCAGTAAACCCTTCTTGTGGGACCGTGGGGTGTGCAGCCCTTGTGCCTCCCTCTGGAAAGGTGAGTTTCCCTTGGCAGAGAGCGGTCATCTCCTCCGTCCTCCTGGAGAAGCCGTGGTGGAAGTTGGCTGGTGTTGGGGTGAAGGACCTGAAGAGGTACAGGGACCACCTGGCAGCTGCTTTCTTCTCTTTGAATTAATGTACTGGGTCAATGTCTCAATTGTACACGTAAAGAAGCCTTAACCACTTGTGTCCAAAGAACATCGGCTCTTTCCACAAATTTGAGATGTGAAAATCAGCCAGCCCAAATCTAGGGACTCCCCTTCCTACGTGGTGAGCAGAACATCTTCCCGTTACCTCTCCAACCTACGGAGCCCTCACCCCAATAAACCCAGGCCTCCAGGCAAGCTTGAAAAAAAGCCTCTTCGTGCATCCAGTAACTTTGTGTTGGGTTTTTTCCCCTGAGTAATATATTTGACTGATCTCTACAGATTATACAGGTGCATTCATATCACCAGGTGCACAACATTTCAGAGCTGTTCCTTCCTTTGCAGCGTCATCAAATCTCTCCCGTATTAAAATAAAAATAAAAATCCCAAAATAAAACAGGACCAACATTTCCTGATGCAAAGGCAGGAAAGGCAGATAAGGCTCAGAGTTATTGAATGCTGTTTTCTTCATATGGCCCCATCTTCCATTATGGTTTATATACAAAGCATCAAGAAGATAATATAGCAGGAGATAATTTCCTGCAGCGTGCACAGGAGTGAGACTATTACAGCAGTCAGCAAAGGTTAATTAGTGACTATATATATTGCAATGTGATGTCGTGCAGCTTACTTGTTATTTCCATGTGCACCCCAGGAGAATAAATAAGCCACAACTCAAAGCTGTACTGTATGAATAACCATATGCCTATGAGGAGTTTCTAATTTTATATACAACCCTTTTTCCTTACATTCGAATTGCACCGATACTAACTCTCGCTGGGCTAGTTTAAAATCCTGTAAGCCTGGGCGCTTTTTGACAGTTTGGGGAAAATCATGCCTTTTCTTTCCGAAAATTTCAAAAAGCGAGTCAGTATTTTTGGCATTTCCTTGTGAATTTTGTATGGTACTCTTCTTCACTTCCAATCCTGAATTGCAGTCTACTGCTTTTCTTCTAGGAAAAGACCTGTTGGGCTGCAGAGGTGCCTCCACACCTTCATACAGGATGAGGCAGGAGGAATTAGCACAAAGCGTTGAGCTGTTTAGATGGCAACCACTACGAAAGAATCGTTCAACTTCAAGAGCGGCGTTCCCCAGTTTCCATCACTTATTCAGTTTTAGGAAATGTGAAAAATAAATCCAAGAAAGTATTGAGAAAGCCTTCGATGAACACATAAAATCTAGCAAGCATTTCAGAGCTAAACAGTTCTCCCCAACTCAAAGATTTGCTAATTACTTCCCAAAACATGCTGGTGGAGCTGCTCAAACAGTGGAAGGCTGGGGACCTGCTATGCTGCCAAGGGAAGCCAGCGCATCGGCTTTACCCATGGCTGCCGGAGAGACCTGAATGGGCAAGGGCGAGATGGAGAGATGGAGGAGAAGGAGGGCAAGGGATGGAGACGGATGGGCAAGAGAGATGGAGGAGGAAGGCAAGAGATGGAGATGGATGGGCAAGAGAGATGGAGGAGGATGGCAAGAGATGGAGACGGATGGGCAAGAGAGACGGCGGAGGAAGGCAAGAGATGGAGATGGATGGGCAAGAGAGACGGCGGAGGAAGGCAAGAGATGGAGATGGATGGGCAAGAGAGACGGAGGAGGAGAGACTGCCAGAAATTACTCAGTTCGCCAAAAAGTACTCAGAACAAACACCAGCCCCATGAAGCACTCTCTGGAAAAACACTCCTCCTTCGCCCCACACCCCGGTTTCTCTCTTTTGTGATATCGTTGCGTTCAGAAATCCAACACAGCAGGCACAAACGCTGCCAGGGCTGCGTGAATTAGCATTCTTTGCTATGGAAGAGTCATTCAAAGGTGTAGTAGATTTTTCTTTTGAGAAATACAGCTTTTTAAACAAATGATGGACACAACTCTTTGTGCCAAATTACAAATGCGCTATGTCCATGGCCAAGGGGGGCCCCACGCCCTCCTGCCAGCGCTGTGGCACCCGGTGATCTTTTTCCCCTTTCCACAGCACCGTTGAGTATTTGTATCCCTCACCAGAGGCCGTTTGTTACGGGCAGGTTTGCGGGGCATTGATCAACCCCCCGGCCATCGCTTTTCAATGCGGCAACAGAAATGCGACGCTGAAATGGGTTAGATTTCCGATAGAGACATTACGATGAAGGACGATGCCAATGTTCTGAATTCTAGGGGGGCAAGGGCGCGTCACGACAACCCAAGCCTCTCTTCTCCTCCTTTAAGCCCCACAGGCGAAGACGGGCACCCCGCTTCATTGCTGAAGGTGGGGACCTGCTGCTCAGTCCCTCTTGCACAGCCCACCCGGGACCGGCACCCGTCTCCGTTCCTCAGCCAGGACAGGGACACAGCGCTTTTATGGCAAAATTCAGTGATTCTTGTAAAAAAACAAGACCAGAAATAAATTAATAAAACCACACAATAAATACACCGTTTATCAGAGTAGTTTAAAGCTAAGTGACCCAAGAAAAAGGACTAATCAAGGTCTCACTTCAAGAAAAAATAAATCCGTATTTACCTACACTTTCAGGTTTATGCTTGGAAGCCGGAGGCTGACGCGGAGAAAACCTAACTCGGTAAATAAGCATCGTGAATAATTTCGCCCTTGAAATTATTAATATTTGAAAATATTAATATAAAAATAAACTCTCCCCCGGTCCCTCCAAAGACAAACAATCCATTGCCACGCAGGTGGACGGCTGTAGTGGCCGAGGTATAGCCATTAGCAGATCAATTTACCTGTTTAAGGTACAATTTGCTGCTGTGTCATTGTTAGGAAAACGTAACTTTCCAGGTTTAATAGAAATTACACATTTTAATGAATAATCAGTGTCCTGAGAGACAACGAAGCAAGTGGTATTTGCGGACCCTGTTCCCACTTCTCACCCCTTCCTCTTCCCTACTGTATTTTTTTCCCCGTATTAAAAGAGCCACATACAGCAATTTTTGAAACACAAATTACAGCCAATATAAGAAAGAAATATAGAAGAAGTAAGTATATAATTTACGAGGACAAATACCCAGGCTGACACGCACTCGCTGCTGAACTGCTGAGCACAAACCTTCTCACCCCCAGACCTCAGAGGGTCTTTGATGAACCCACGGACAGGACAGGGACCGGGGGAAGACGTAGGGGACTGTGAAGAGCCTGAAGACGACAACTGCATCCACATCCCCTTAACCCCCGTTCCTCACGGGAACGCTGCCCGCGGCAGCCGGGGGACGGCGCACGGCCGCATCCTTCCCCCAAACCCGCAGTGGTACCCGGGCTGCTGGTCGCTGTCGGTGCAGCGAGCCCGTTCCCCCCCCGCGCTGCCAAATCCCCCGTCCAGACCCAGAACTGCTCCAGCAGCCACGAATTTGGCCCAGATTAATTGGTTTGCATCAGATAGCATCTTTCCCCTGGGGATTCTGAGTCCTAGTGACTGAGGACTCTGACTCTTATCTTGACTGAGATACTCCATCATGGGTTTTCCTGGTAAATGTAATGTTAAAAAAAAAAAAAAAAGAGCCCGGCCACCCCGAGCATCCTCCCCCCGCACACTGGCACGCACGCTCCTCAGCACACCAAGAGTCAACTACACGGTGGAATCCAGACTGGATACAGCCAACTATACAATTGGTATTAAAAATAATCAGAAAATATACATCTCCACCGCAGAGGAGAAGGTGCCACCTCACGGGACACCCCACTGGGTGCCCACCCCCGGCACTTGCCCCAACCTGGGTATTCCTCACGCGGATTAAGCAGCACGGTGCGGCAGAGAGCACAGGGAAGTGACAGCTTCATTTGGTGGGGAAGACGTTAAATGGAGAAAAAAATAAAATAAAAGAGTTCAGAAGCTCCTGTACACACAGCCTGGCATACATGCTGTTAAAAAGGCAGGGGGGGCCACGCGGAGTTTTTCTCCACGAACTCCACACCAAAACTTCTCAAGTATGAACAGCACACAATGAAGACGCCACGGTTCAAAGTTTCCATAGTTTTATGTAGTGACATTACACTTAATATACTCACCTTTGTAATAATTGAATACTGGGCAGAACCATGGAATGGTTTGGGTTGGAAGGGACCTTAGAGACCATCTGATTCCACCCCCCTGCCCTGGGCAGGGCCACCTCCCCCCAGCCCAGGTTGCTCCCAGCCCCGTCCAACCCGGCCTTGAACACCTCCGGGGATGGGGCAGCCACAGCTCCTCGGGGCACCCTGCGCCAGGGGCTCACCGCCCTCATTGTAAAACATTTCTTCCCAATATCTCATCTCAATCTCCCCTCTTCCAGTGTCAAACCGTTCCCCCTCGTCCCACGGCTCCCCTCCCTGATCCAGAGTCCCTCCCCAGCTCTCCTGGAGCCCCTTTAGGCACTGGAAGGGGTAATGGTAATAATAATAATAATAATAATAATAATAATAACAATAATAATAATATAAAATAATGATGATGATGATGATAAATAATAATAATAGCAACAACAATAACACAAACAACGAAACAACAACAGAAGCTTTAAATGACTGTGATAAATGGTGCATTTATTACACCATCATCACCACCATCATTATTAGCGGGGCCAGGTCCATGGGCCGGGGGCCAGGCAACGCCACGCCGGGCTGCAGGCACGAGCACGGCCCACGCAGCGCCTCTCTGCAGCTTGGAGAGGGCAAACCCTGCTCTGCAAGCGCCGAGCGCGAGAGAACTCGGGGTGAGAGCAGCCCCCGGGGAAAAAAAATTCCTTTTTTCCACTCAAAGTCAGCAGAGGTGACTCCTTGGAAGGGAGTCAAGGGTGCCCTTTCCCACCTGCCAGCGCCCGTTGCGCGGATCTGCAGCTCTTCCTTTCTCTCTCTCCCTCTGAAGGACTTTCATCTACAACGTCGGGCTTCCAGTGGGCATGGCATTTCCAAAAAAAAAAAAAAACAAACCCCAAAAAACCCAAACAGGTACATTTGCACAAATACAAAGCAAAGTTGTTAACTTCGATCACTTTCTACGTCCAGCTACATCACAAAAATCCTGGCTTCTGGCAGGAGCCGTGCACAGACATCACCAGACACTCTCCAGAGCGTATTTCTTCTCTTCTCCATTTGCAAAAATATGAACAGTCATTTATTTTTCTTCTTTTTTTCTTTTTTTTTTTTTTGTCTGCTACTCACTTCTCTGCACACTGAGGTATGAAAAACTATTATTTTGTGCATTTCCAAGCCATTATCCTGCTCTCTCTGAAAGATGCAGTGTTCCTGAGACCAAACAGGGAGACGGGGTCTCCTGCTGCCAGGGCGCTGCTGCTTTTCTGTTGCAGCCCCTCACATGAAACGTGATGTACACGTGCACTTCGCGGACAGCATCGAGCACCACACGCATGAGCCTGAGCATCATTTCACGCAGCACCGGCAAAGCCCAAAGCTCTCTTCACCCCACGGTGATGGGTTCCCCACCGCTGGCTCCTACCCGTCCCTTTACCATCACCAGCAAACTATCTCACTTTTTTTTTTTTTTTATATAATTTTGTGGATAGCAGCCACTGCTGCTCATTTTATACATTTTTTCCCAAAAACCACGTGTCTATTGCTTTCATTTACCTAGTCTAGGAGAGAGCCTAGGAGTCCAAACGCCCGTTATCAAAAGTAAATTCTGGTCCACTGCACTTAAATGACTTTTGATAAAGTTTGTTATTTTGTTAGTTTGCTAATTTTACCCTAGGTGAATTCAAAACCAAGCGAACTACAAGGAAACAAAAATCCGTATTTATGAAAATGAATAAATTGCAAAGACTTCCTAACAGTCATACAGCCCACTTTTACCCATTCCCTTTCAACCTCCATCAGGAAAGCAATGATTTAAAGCAAGGCAGAATTATAACACAACGCACAAAAGTGTCTCACACATTAACTTTTCTAAGAGTAGCCCATTTAAGCAATTACTACAGAGCAGGAGATAAATCCCACAAGAATCAGTCATCGGGTTTAATTATTGTCAAAAGCAAGTTAAATAAAGAAAATTGAGAGTAGTTACTCTCATTTTGTAGAGTAAGTTAAAATAAAGCCCAGAAGTAACACATTGGAAGACTCAGCTTACCTCAAAGTCTCTATTTAAATGCGTGAAGAGCTCATTAAAATCACATATTTTTGGCCAAAATGTTATTTCCCCGCTAGTCTACCCAATAGCGCTCTCTCTTCCTCCAGGAAAAAAACGGCTTATGGCACGCCTCGGCTACGACGTAGTTCCCAGGAAAGCGAGGCAACACCGCCGTTTCCAACAGCCCCCCGGGGCTAACGGGGGGGCCGCTGCCCATGCAGCGCTGTAGGCACCGAAGCGCACAGGCGACGGCCATCCCACCCGCCTTGTGCCGCCCCGAGCGTCCCCCGTCCCCTCCGCACCTGCCACGAGCCCCGCGGAAATCAGGTTTGTAGGAGCACACCGAGAATCCCCAAAATCCGGCTGGGCCAGACCCACCCACCCCCCTGTTCGGGAGGAGCGGCGGGAATAGGGTATCGCACCGCCCGAAAGTCATTAATCATTGTGTTTGTGTTTACTGATGTTCTCAGGTGGATCTGTTCGACGCTAATGAGCCATTTACTCTCAATTAGAAGCCTCTCTCAGAACAGAGCTCTAATTCCAGCGAGTTTTGCTGATGAATTAATTACAACGGGAGCTCAGCCTCCTGCAGGAGCCTCTCCTCCCCTCGGAGCCCGGTCCCCTGAGCCACCGGCGGCACCCAGAGAACGTTCTTTACCTTAACGCTATGACACATTCGCAGGGGTCATATATACCCACAATCACACGTAGAGTGGAAGGACGGGATGGTTTGCGGGGGTTTTGCACCAACAAAATCACTCCTTTGCCCCAAGAAGCTGTGGCTGCCCCATCCCTGGAGGTGTTCAAGGCCGGGTTGGACGGGGCTGGGAGCAACCTGGGCTGGGGGGAGGTGGCCCTGCCCAGGGCAGGGGGTGGAACCAGATGGTCTTCAAGGTCCCTTCCAACCCAAACCACTCCATGATTCTATGGTTTCACAGTCGTCATGGATCAAGCAACATCTTCAGGCATGTTTTTCGGGCAGGGTTTAAAATCTTAAGCTCCTCCAGGTTAAAAAAAAACAAAAATAATTAAAAATAAATTTTTTGATCTGTGTGAGGCACTTTTAGTATAAAGCATTATATGAATTTCCCGCAGCTTTAAAAACCCGCCCAGGTCTGGCTGCTGAGCGGTACTGGGAGAAACAGGCACAAGCAGAGAAATCCTGCCCTGCGACGCCTGCTTGAAAAGAAATATTAAATATAAATCTGTGCTATTTCATCACGCAACATTAAGTCAGCAATGTTCCGCTGTGGGAAATTTCATCCCCATTACTGCGCGCCGCGTGAATTTAAAGCATCTGCAGCATAATGAGGAAGACGAAAGGAGCTCCAGTGAAACGCCGCCGAGATGCTCCGCGCTACGGTTTGCGTCCCGTTAGATGACTGCAGCTAATATATGTGAAGTGTCACGCTACAAAATAAAAAGGCAAAAAAAGAATGAATAATTAATAGGGCTCTGCAGGGTAGTTTGGAAGACATCTATATTTAGAGGGAGGCTCCGGGGTTTGCTTTCTCTCCGGTACGCGGACTCCGGCCCCTCTGGATGGAGCGGGCAAACGGCGGTGCTGTGTTGCGCCATCCCACCGCGGCCACTACCACCTCGGGTTCCACCAGCCGAAGTGCAACTTTGCATACAACAGACGCCTCGTGAGACAGCGCCACAGACATTCTCCGGGCACCGAGGCATGTATGAGCCAGAAGCGATACCCCTTCCCTCTACCCCAAAGCGTTGGCATTCTAAGATTTTAGGATACGTCGAGTGATTTAAACACCTCCCGGGAGGTATTTAAAAGACGTGTAGATGTGGTGCTGAGGGACACGGTTTAGTGGTAACTTGGCCGTCCTGGGTTAATGGTTGGACTTGATGATCTTAAAAGTCCCTTCCAACCAAATTGATTGTATGGTTCTATGATTGCTCCTCGGCACGAAGTGCCATGTCCCTCCTCTGAGGGCTGTAAGACGAGAGCCGGATCGTGGGCGCCCTGGGGCGAGAGGAGAACACCCAGGCAGCCCCAGAGGACACGGATAACCCCAACCCTTTCCAGTGAAGTTTCTACGCTGTAGACATCAGCATCTTCAAGAGCTGAAATTGCCGTTCTGAGATGCAAAATACTTGGGAGCAAATTCCATATTACATACAGGTGACAAACTGGAAAGAAGGAACCAAGAAGAAAAAAACCCTAATTATTGCACTGCAGAAGCCAGCCAAGAAGCAAAAGCTGTGCGATACACTTGGTCATGTCATGACGGCATGCAAAGCAGGGGTACGTGGAAAATATTGGAAAGGGTTTAATAATTTAAACGAGACAGAATCGTGGAATAGAATCATAGAATCATTTCGGTTGGAAGGGACTTTTAAGATCATCAAGTCCAACCATCAACCTCACACTGCCAAACCCACCACTAACCCACGTTCCTCAGCACCACATCTGTCCGGCTGTTAAACACCTCCAGGGATGGCAACTCCACCCCTTCCCTGGGCAGCCTGTGACAGTGCTTGACAACCCTTTCCGTGAAGAAACTTTTGCTAATATCCATCCTAAACCTCCCCTGGCGCAACTTGAGGCCGTTTCCTCTTGTCCTATCGCCTGTTCCTGGGGAGAAGAGACCGACCCCCCCCTCACCTCAAGAGGTGTAGCGAGAAGGTTCCACTACTTTGAGACTAAGGGAAAGGCAGATGAAATCTGTTTCAGAAAGCTGCCAGCCCGGCCACGGGGTCCCGCAGCAGCGCGGCACCCGCTCCCACCCCTCGGGTGCCCCACGGCCACGGGGCAGCATCGCCCCGTCGCCCCCTGCTGCAGCATGGAAGCGAGGGCAAGAAAGCCAAAACCTCCGAGGATGCCCACGCTGGCCTTGCTGTTCTCCTGCTGCCGTAGCTCCGTGTGCCTAAGCTGCCTCCAGAAACCCTTAACAGACCCTTGAGAAGACACGTCCCTGCATCAATCCCTGCCTGGCTCTTTGCCCGTTACATAAAATAAGGGTGGCGACCCATTCTGCCCAGCTTTCCACACGGGTTTTTTCATGACTGGAACTCATGTAAATATAAATATTTCTTTAAAGGCGGAAAAGCATAAATATTTCAAAGAGCAACTTGTTGGTGAACACGGATTGCTCAAGGATAATTCCTACGCAACGCGTGACACAATTGGTTGGCAAAGGAAAAGATACGGCGATAACCACGCCACGGGATGGAGACGCAAGCTTCTAGCTGTAGTTAGATATTAAAAGCTCATTTTAAGTATCTACCCCTGTGGGCAACAGCTCTTCCAATGGGAAATCCTGGGGGCAATGGCTGCGACTTGCACACCACCGCAACGTAAAAGCCACCAGAGAGTCTCCTTCCTATCCCTGCCCCGCATCTTTCCGGACATCCTCATAAACCTCACATCCCCACACTTGTCAGCTTCCAAAATATTTGAAAAACAGAGTCTTCACCTGTGTCGAGTGGTCCGGTTCACCCGGAGGCAGCGGAGGAGCCCCGGCCCCGCAGAACCAGCCCAGCCCCCCACCCACCAGCTGAAAACATCAGCGGCCACGAACATCCTCCTGGAATATTTCAGCTTTAAATTTTAAGACGTGGATAATCATTCTTAGAGAGCATTACTGTCGCGGGTAAAGGCTGTTCCTGCGTTGCCCCGACAAAGCGCTCGTTGGAAGCAGCAGAGGGGGTTCGGCGCTGGTTGAGCAAAGGCGCTCTGTGTTTCCTCCTGAAAGGACGGGAGGAGAAGGAAAAAGTTGTTTTCACGGGTGAAGAGGCTGTCACGAGAGAACACAAAATGCCCGTCCAAGTGGCAACGGCAATAGTACCACTTTGAAACGTAATTTCCCATTAGGAGTGACGGTAATAATAAGATTTCAACAATAAATCTTACTGCCAGAGCAAGCCCCTTTAGGAAGACGGCAATCTGCGCGCTCTTCACGCACCCACATTGGGCTCATTTATGTTAAGAAAAATATTTTCGCAATTTAGTTTGTTATGTATTATTCCCCACACTCCATTTGGTTTTAAATATGCTTCTAATTCTTTTCTTTCTTTTTTTTTTTTTTTTTTTTTTCGTATGCCATTTCCTTCCTTCACCAGCAAAATACTCATTGGCACGTTCAAGCTCCAATCCGGCAGCACAACTCCGAGAGAGGAATTCAACTCCGAGAGAGGAATTCGGAGGATGACGCCAGCTCCCAGCTGACACGCGATTAACTGCCCCATGGCCACAGGGCGCCCTCAAACCAACCCCTTCTGCGCATATTCTTTGCCTAAAGACACAGCGGCAACTGGGGAGGATTCAGTGGGACATCCACCCCGCTGCTCCTGGTCATTCCTGGGTGAAAAAAGTGAGGATTTGAAACTAAAGCCTTCTCCGTCACACCGTTAGCCAAAGAAACAACAAAACATGGAATAAAAAGCAGTCTGCCTTTCACAAAACTTACCCAACTGATCTTGTTATTTTTCAGAAATTACTGAAGTTGTTCCAACTCTTCGTTACTCCTGTCCCCAAAGCACTCCAGAAGGCAAAACCGGCCAGAAGCCCACACCCACCCCAGGGGAAAATCCCGGCAGAAAGGGGGGGGAGAGCATCGCAGGTTTGCCGGAGAAGGCGCTTTGCAATGCGCCCGTGAGAGGGCAAACAGCAATCGACAGCAGAAAGATTGAAAGACCCCGACACAACAGAGCCGCGGCGGACATGGCAGCGTACACATGTCCTTAATCACAAACAATTAGTCACGCCGTGTCCTCGGTTATTCACGCAGGAGATGGGCGCGCTCAGCTTTGTCCTGAATTATCCCGCCGCTGACACAGATCAATATCTTAACGAGGAGCAGCGGAAATCTTGTTAGAAAAATTGTTGCTCCAAGAAGCCACCTCATTTTTGCTCCATTTATTTCTGCGTTTCTGCGTTATCTTCCCTTCGACCTGCTCAAAGGGAACACCGGTGGGACTGGGGTGCCTGACTCGCACAAGAGCGGCCGTGGGACCCCACAGCATCTCAAAGTCATCATTCCTGCAAATATTCCCTAAAAATCCATTCTCCGCCCATGGAAAGGATGCGGACACCACCTCCCCCAGCAGGGAGGACGAGTGCAGCTGCAGCATCCCTCCCTCACGGGTTGACCCCAAAAGCGAGCGCCCCGCGAGCAGCCCCGGGCAGCGCATTACTCGCCCTCCCCACACGTGCTGACCCTTTTTCGGGTCTCCCTACATCCCCGGCCGCCAGCCACGTGGTTGGATTTCGCCTCCAACCCAGCGCCCCTCCTGCAGCTCACAGCACCGCCTCGTCGCCAAAATTCGCTGTTTCAGACAGCGCCTGTGCTGGAGGAACCCATTAGGGTGAATGACTTAAGGAGGAGATTACTTTTTTAAACCTTTGCCTTTTTAATAGGTAAGTAGTCTTTTTACATCGCTTGCTTAGCTCAAGCACAGGTCATTAATTTTTTTATTATTTTTTTTTTAAGCCAGCAGAAGCCCTGCTTGCTCTGCAGGGGCAGAGCCGACTGCAGACGATGGATATTAAAAAAAAAAAACAAAACCACAACAAAAATAAGAAGAGTTGCTAATCAGCATCCCCCGTTAGCCCTCGGTACATTTAGGTGTATTTCCCTTCCCTCGCTGAGCAGGACCGACGTGGCCGTGCCCTGTGGAGCGGGCAGGGACCCCGGGGATGCCGCCGGGGGGTGCAGCGGTGGCCGGCAGATCTGCACCCCCGCGGATGCTCCCGGTGCTCACACCGGGCTGCATAAATCCCCATTAATGGCCTGTCCCCAACGCAGGCGTTCTTGTAATTGCTAGTGATATTTAATGCATACCATCTTCGATTCTTTTTTTTTTTTTTTTTGTCTTAGCCATGCCAAGGAGTCGACTTTCTGGCAATATACAAATTTTGGAAGCACATTTGGTGCTGGCAGAACAAAAAACCCAAAAGAAACAAGCAATTCCGCCACCACACAGTAAAACGGTCTACGAAGCCTATTTACCCGGAGATTTATTGATTGTGGGATTAGAGCTGGTTCAGCGTGTTATCTGTGCGAGACTGGGGCAGACACGGCGCGGTGCTGCGCTGGAAATCATCCGCTGTTTATTCGGCTTCTGGATCTGCTTTATGCCTCTGCCCTACCCGGTGTGGTACGATTCTTCTTGTTGTTAAGAGATTTATTTCATTTCTTTCCTAGAATCACAGGATGGGTTGGGTTGGAAAGGACCTTGAAGACCATCCAGTTCCACCCCCTGCCCTGGGCAGGGCCACCTCCCCCCAGCCCAGGTTGCTCCCAGCCCCGTCCAACCCGGCCTTGAACACCTCCAGGGATGGGGCAGCCACAGCTCCTCGGGGCACCCTGTGCCGGGGGCTCACCACCCTCACGGGAGAGAATTTCTTCCTCAGATCTCATCTAAATCTCCCCTCTTCCAGTTTGAAGCCATTCCCCCTCATCCTATCACTCCATGCCCTTGTTAAAAGTCCCCCCCCAGCTCTCCTGGAGCCCCTTTAGGCACTGGAAGGGGCTCTGAGGTCTCCCCAGAGCCTTCTCTTCTCCAGGCTGACCCCCCCACCTCTCCCAGCCTGTCCTCCCAGCAGAGGGGCTCCAGCCCTCCCAGCATCTCCGGGGCCTCCTCTGGCCCCACTCCAACAGCTCCGGGGCCTTCTGCTGTGGGGACCCCCCGAGCTGGAGGCGGCACTGCGGGGGGGTCTCCCCAGAGCAGAGCAGAGGGGCAGCACCCCCTCTCTCGCCCTGCTGGCCACACTGCTGATGCAGCCCGGGATACGGTTGGCGAAGAGGTGTTCTTTATTCTCAGGTTTTGCCACAAATTATAACAATTCAAGGAGCCGTTGTATGAGGAAGATGTTGAGACCTCGGCAATGATCTGTGTGCACTTCCACAACTGCAGCGTTCCCCGACACGCAAGATGCCGGTAACGTGGCTGGTCACCCCGTGTCCAAGCACAGCTGGTGGCAGTTTAAGCATTACGTGCGGGCACTCCTCGCAAAGAAAAGCTCAGCAGCATCAGTCCCAAGGCTTCACAGCATAGACCCGGCCAAGGAGTTCTGGACAATGACTTGAGTTGGGGAAAACCCAACATGTTGACTTTTTCTCTGTTTTGCAATACTTTAGTGCCAACTCACCGTGCTGGAGCCGCGTCTGTTCCAGCGGAGAGCCCGGGTGGGTAACCAGACTGCTTCCCCACTGCTTCGAGAAAATAACCCCCACGGCTCTTCCCTCACTTCACCTTTTGGGGCTCAAGGAAGACCACGGCCTCAAGGAGAGCGTGCCACTGGCTCCCAAGGTACGGCATGATGTGCAAGGAGCATCGCTGCAAAAGCGTGCAGGAGCCGCCAAGTAAATAAGCCATGGGTGCAGGAAGTATGTCATCCATTACACTCCAATCCAAACCGAATTCCAAAACTCCCCGATAAAGCACGAATGTTGACTTTTCCTAATAAACTCCAAGAGCGATTCAATACCTTTGTGAGAGAGCACCCCCGAGCGGCGCGGGGGCTGGCAGTGGTGCGGGCAGCAGGGATGCTCCCTCCCGTGGTACCCCACCACTGCTGCTCCAGCGATACCATCATGGACCCCCAAACCTCGCTCCTTTCGGGAACTGCCCGCTTCTCTCCCCCAGGGAACACAAAACGGGGCTGAGCTCTATCTTCGTTATGAAGGAAATCACCACCGCACCTCCAGTGAGCCGTCCCGTGGTCACCGGTGCCTCGGTGGGTGCCGCGGATGCCGAGGGGGCTCAGGTCCGGCTGGGCGTGGGGGAGGTTGGGATGGGGACGGGAGTGTTTGGCTGTGCAGAAGAAGGCTCTCTATACTCAGGTGACCTCTCAGGTACCTAACTTCCACACCGTAGGTGGATAGAAAATAGTACAGGGTAGTCGTAACTCTTCCAAAGCCTGTATTTAGCTGGAAAAAACAGACCAGGCACCCAACAGCACATCAGTTACCCGAGTACTGTAGTTATCGATGGTTTTGAATGCAGCAGCAGTTACGGTACGACGATCAAAGGCGCCTCTGAAGCCCCCACAATCACGCGCCACCTTGGCAATGGCTTGGCACATTGCATATTTCTCTCTCAAAAATCAGTACATTGCATAAAGCCCCTTAATTAAATAACCGGCCAGCAGCAACGTGTGCCGTCGCCCAAGCAGAGCACACAAAGGTGCCACGTTGTATTTTCTTTACATAAGTAATCCAAAACAATAGTTTCTACCAAAAGTCATCTCCACTGTGGCCACTGAATATCAACCAACAAGCAAGGCTCTACCTAACTTTCACTAAGAAATTAATTGTTAGATATCAGACGGGGTTTTTTAAGAAAATTGAAACTTTCTGGAACTTCTGAGGCAAATTCTGTGAGTTCCTGAACATCTTTCCATGGAAATACATGCGAAATTGTGCTTCATGATATGAAATGCTTCTCAGTATTTCGGGATCCTCAGGCAATTAAGAAAGTCTTTTAGCAAGTCATATGTGAGAGGAGACGATTGAAATCAGGTCAGATTAAGAAAAAAAAAATTCTTTTAGCAATGATAATTCTACTTCTTCTGCTGCATTGCTGCTCCCTGCCTACCAGGAGGGCCCTCTGTCCCGGCCCGGGACGTGCAGCTGTGTACCATGAATGCATAATCCACAAAATGCAAATTATTTTTTTTTTTTTTTTTTGCCTACCAACTTGCCAAAATATATTTTCCTCCAAGCAAAGACCAAGCATGAAAAATTCCAGCCTTAGAAGTTAATTGACTGGAAAGTTATAAATAACTGGAAGCAGCGCATTACAGCTAAAGCGCGCTTCTGACCCTGTCGGGGAGGAAGGCAGGCAGTGAGCAGGAAGATCTCCCAAGGAGAATAAAAGTTCCGAACTTTGATTCAGAAAATGAGAATTTACTGAAATAAGGGGGAAAATTGGACTTTTTGGCCTCGGGCTTGAGCATCCTCTGGAAGTCGGGGCCGGCAGCCCACCCCGACCCGGGCACCCTGGGGTCCCCGGCGGGTGGTGGGACGGTCCGACCCCCCGCCAGCCCTCCTCCCTGCAGTCCCAGCCCACGGCCCCCCCAGCACCCCGGACCCCCCGGCCCTGCCCGGCTCTTGGTGGCCATATCACCCCTCAGGTCGCCTCAGCCAGACCCACCGTGACTCACACCAGGCGGGTTGAGTTTGCCACGCAGTGATTTTTACGATGGATTCATCTACTGCACGAGTAATACGTTGAAGACCGACAGAGAGCTAGTAAGTAAGAAAAAAAAGACAACGAACATATAATAAAAAATGCTTTAGGGGAGGAAGCTGTCCCCAGGATCCCCAGCACCTTCTACCAGTGCTCTGATGACAGACACAGGTAAAAAAACTCTCCGCAGCGGCATGAACCCACCTCCCCTGAACTCCGTTACTCTCTGTGAGGCGATGCGCCCGGAGCAGGCGAGAGCAGACGTGCTCGGTTCTGCAGCCATGGCAGGTAACCGCGCAGGCAAGTTGGCTCAGTGCCTCCTGTATGTATCTAGCGTAGCTGGAAATTTTGTACGAGCAGAACAGAAACGGATGGAGAATTCTGGATGCAGTATCAGACGCCTGTTTTTCACCTTCCTTTCTCTCCAACTTTCTTTTTAACAAACTATTTCTGCAGCTGTAGTTTGCCAGGTATCAGTAACGCGTCAACGTTTGAACCTCTGTCACATTTGCTAATGGGTTTATTTTTTACTTCAGGATTAATCCAGTATAGCAGGCCAAGATAATAATCTTCTTTACTGGATGCTGAATAACTCAGTCAAACTGTGTCTGTAAGGCAGGCTGGAGCTGGGGGCCGGTGGGGGGCTGCATCCTGCCAGCCCCAGGAGCATCATGCCCGCAGAGCTGCAGGACTGCAAGGATGCGGGGATGTGGGGATGCAGGGATGCGGGGATGGAGGGATGCAGACAGAGATGCGGAGATGGGGGGATGCAGGGATGCAGCGATGTGGGGATGCAGGGACACAGAGATGTGGGGATGCAGCGATGTGGGGATGCGGGGATGTGGGGATGCAGAGATGCGGGGATGCAGACAGAGATGCAGGGACACAGAGATGCGGGGATGCAGCGATGCGGGGATGCGGGGATGTGGGGATACGGGGATGTGGGGATGCAGGGATGCGGGGATGGAGGGATGCAGACAGAGATGCGGAGATGGGGGGATGCAGGGATGCAGCAATGCAGGGATGCAGGGACACAGAGATGTGGGGATGCAGCGATGTGGGGATGCGGGGATGTGGGGACGCGGGGATGCAGACAGAGATGTGGAGATGGGGGGATGCAGGGACACAGAGATGTGGGGATGCAGCGATGTGGGGATGCGGGGATGTGGGGATGCAGAGATGCGGGGATGCAGGCAGAGATGTGGGGATGCAGACAGAGATGTGTGGATGTGGGGATGCAGGGATGCAGAGATGCGGGGATGCAGAGAGAGATGCAGGGATGCAGGGACACAGAGATGCGGGGATGCAGCGATGCGGGGATGCAGCTGTGCAGGGATGTGGGGATGCAGGGCTGCGGGGATGCAGCCAGTGGTCCAGCTGGCAGCACGCCCCATCCCAGGGGCCACACAGACTGCCTTCCTCACCGCGTGCTTCCCTAGCTGCTCTCTCCAAACCCCACAGAGCCAACACAAAGGGGCAGGGAAGGGAGGCAGGGGGAAGAGAGGGTGTTATGGCCGGCCGTGCGCTGCCCCCCAGCCTCCCCCCCGCAAGGACAGTGCCTGCGAGCTGCTCCTCTCCCCCACACCCAGCCCTGCGCGCATACAGCCTCCGGGCTCTGCCCAGCCCAAGCACATTTTTCCTCTCCATAAAATTCATGAGCTCCTAATTACATTTGGGATGACTCTCCCCAGCGCTCTCCCGAAACATCACAGCATTTTCCCCACAACAGGCTTTTTCCCCCTTCTTCCTGCCAAATAACTCTATTATAATTTAGTTAGTTAAAAGTCGCACGTAGTGAAGGTTTGATGTTTTCCACACGCGCCGCTGAAACAGCTGTCCTCTTTAGCTTAAATCTCACCTCGGCTTGACGCGCGCGCACACACACACACAAAAAAAAAAAAAAAAAAAAAGCAGACACGTAAAAAGGCTTCAAACACAAACTACAGCTATTTTATGTCCCCCATAAAACTGGGCGAGCCCGGCAGCCAGCGCAGAGCGGCAGCGGCAGGCTGCGAATCGCCCCTCCGGCTGCGGGCGAAAGGAGGAACCTCTGCTGAGGTCCTCCCTCGGCGGAGGAGCCCCCAGGTCTTGCAACCCCCTTACGGACGGCGGGGAGGGCGCGGGGGGGGGGGGGCGTTATTTGCTTGGGTAGGGGTTGCTTTGCCCAATTTGCTTTGGGGCGCAATGGAAAGGCGCGTTTGGAAACGCAATATTGGAGTTCTACCGGTTTTGCACCGCCGGGAAGAGCTGCGCCCCACCGCCGCCAGCCTCCGCCGGGCTCCCCCGGGGCTGCCCCGCCAGCAATCCCGCACACAGAGGTTTTGGGGAAGCAGCTGTAAACCACAGCCGCACAAAATCACCCCATTGAGTGCCCCAGCGGGAGATGCTGAGGGCGCCGCGTCCCTCCGCGGCCGGATGCTCCCGCTTCCACCTAAACACGCCCTTTGCTGGATGACCGTGAGTTTTGGCTCGACAAGCAGCCTCTACACCGACGCCAAACCCAGCGGGCGGGTTTCTGATGGGGAGAGCTTTGCCGTAAATCGCGTTTGTAGCGGTGAGCAGAAAAGCCCCTGGGGCGCGGGCCACCCCTGCCCTCCCCCAGCAGCGCAGGGACCGTCCCAGCGCATCTCAGCCCGTCGGAACAGCCCCGGACATCACGTCCTTCCAGCGCACGCGAACCCCAGATAAGCTCTAGGAAAAAAAAAAAAAAAAAAAAAAATGAAGCGTCCTCCAGCACTCTGAGCACAGAAATGATATTAGAAGGGGTTGCAGAACGCTAATGGGAGAGGTTTCGGGGATATTTAAGTTGTTGGTTTTTTTTTTTTTTCTTGGATTGCATTTCACAATCCCTTAGGTGAGCAAGGGCATGAGGAACCACCCGGGAGGGAGCTGCTGCGAGCTGAAATATTCCATAAAAAACCTCCCATTGTGTAATGCTCTAAATAGAGAATAGCGAGCATAAAGGTATCCAGGACAAGTAACAGGTATCCATGGAGAAGGCAGCTGGGCATTTCTTCCAGGTTTTAAACAGACAGAGCATCTGCCGGAGGCGGGTACCCTGCCGGATATTATTTTAAAAAAAAAAAAGAAATAACACTTAAGAGGTACCAATTAGCTGCTGACAAAAAACACTGACAATATCATTAATAATTTATTGAGGATAACCATCCAGGGAAAGTCTGCGTTGCCGGGTGATCTGCTGCGTTAACTACGGGGAGGAAATACGGCGCTACATAAAAATAATGGCGAAGGCTTCAATGCAATACACAAAATACTCTCTGTAAAGCAGAGCAGCCGCGGCTCCCCCCGCTGCTCCACAGCACCCCGGGGACCGGAGACCCGGCTCAGCCCCGGAGACGTCGGCCGCTGCCACGGAGGTGTTTTCTGAGCAGAGCTCATTCACCTCCGGGGAAAGCCTTCTCCCTCCCGACTACATAAGTGTGATGGAGTGCAATAAAAAAAACATTTCTACACACACACACCCCCCCGCAGCTATGCAAAAATGAAGAACATCACATATTAAACTGTGAAAGGAAAGGCCATTTTTAATATATATATATATATACAAAAAGGTAAAGAACGTTAACGCTTTTTGAAACGAAGGTTTCATCACGACCCAGAGGCTCGACTTTCAGTCAAGCCCAATTCTCCACGTAGGGAGGACTGCAGGTACCTTCGCCCCAGAACGTGGCAGCTTACGCCGCCCACTCCGACCCACCACCTCTTCCAGGGCTGAGGGTAAAAACACATTTAAATATACTTCAAGCTCTGACCCAAGCCCTGAGCATCCCCCAGGCTGAGACAACCCACGAGCCGTCTCACAGGCACGGGGCTTGGGGATTCCCCTTTCAAATTACCCAGTGATTGCACGCTCCAAACCCAAAGAGATTTCCTTTTTTTTTTCCCCCACCAAAGCTTGGCGAGAAACAGAGAAAAACGTGCGTCGCTTGCTGCGATGAGGACACTGACAGGTCTTGTCCCACTGCCAAAGCCGATGGATTTAGAAAAAGAAAGCGGATACGGCATCTTTTGCGTGCTCAGACTGAGATGCCAAAGCCAAGAGGACAGGGAATACTCGGGCTCGTTTCCACAAGACGTTGCTTTCGGAAAGAACTCCTCATGCGGGCCCTGGTGCGGAGCCACGGGTGGGATGGGAGGACCGGCACCCAACGGCCTCTGCCCACCGTGAGGAGTTCCAGGGGGTCCAGAAGCCCCATCCCCACCCGCTACAGCCACACCAGGGCACGGAAACACACGGGCGCGGGAGACTGAGCCCCATCCCCGTACAGGGCGGGCAGAGATAACGATGGCGTTATTGCTAACGGCCGTAACTCAGCCTGCCTCCCAGGAGAGACGGGAGAGCGGCTCCGACACCGGCCTTGGGCTTTTGGAGAGTTGTTCTCCAAACAGAAAACACACCAGGAGATCTAGTTCTGGAGTCTTTCTTCACACCGAGCAAACAAACAAACAAAAAAGGGAATAAGAGACCATAACTCCTGGTAAGTGCAACTGTTACACATCAAATGGCACGTACACAATGTGGGACGCAAAGCATTAAAACAGGTTTCATAATGAAGTTCACTACACACAGTACTCTTAATGACTATCTAAACCCACAAGTAAATGGTTCACAGCGATATTAAAATATTCAGCAGTGTGCAGAAAGTGACCCCACTCCTAGTCCCAAACATCCACTTTGTTTCTTATGGTCTCCTGATCCCACTGCATTATATTTTCCTCATCTTTTTCATAAACCTGCTCTTGTAATATGAAAAAAAAAACAAAAAATATGAACCCACTATAAATCATAGAATCATAGAGTCATAGAATGGTTTGGGTTAGAAGGGACCTTGAAGACCATCCAGTGCCACCCCCTGCCCTGGGCAGGGACACCTCCCCCAAGCCCAGGTCGCTCCCAGCCCCATCCAACCCGGCCTTGAACACCTCCAGGGATGGGGCAGCCACAGCTTCTCGGGGCACCCTGCGCCAGGGGCTCACCGCCCGCACAGGCAAGAATTTCTTCACAATATCTCATCTCAATCTCCCCTCTTCCAGTTTGAAGCCGTTCCCCCTCATCCTATCACTCCATGTCCTTGCAAAAAGTCCCTCCCCAGCTCTCCTGGAGCCCCTTTAGGCACTGGAAGGGGCTCTGAGGTCTCCCCGGAGCCTTCTCTTCTCCAGGCTGAACCCCCCCACCTCTCCCAGCCTGTCCTCCCAGCAGAGGGGCTCCAGCCCTCCCAGCATCTCTGGGGCCTCCTTGGCCCCACTCCAACAGGTCCCATGGTAACGTGCCTCCACTTGACCATTCATCCTAAAGGTTGATGTGCGTTCGGTGGACGCTCTGGGATACATCTTAAAGGGTACCAAATCAACAGGTGAATAAATACCAACCACAAACCTTCCCTTTGCCACAAACACAACAAAGCTCAATTCTTGGAGAAGGTGCCTCCTGGTGAAGAACAACATTGTGCATTAAACCAGGAACCCACCCACCCCCCCACGGCGTTCCGCACACCTGCACTCCCCATCGGGCATATGTTGCGGTGCGCTGCTCCCGCCGAACCTTCCCCGAAAGCTTTGGCTGTTGTGGGTCACGGGGACTAGAGGGAAACCTTCCTCCTTGTACAAGGGGGCTTCGGAAATTTTACAAATGACCCAGTAAGACTGCTAAATGTCAAAAAAAAATATAATTGCAATCTCAACCTGAAAGACAGAACTTTTGTGACACAGTACTCATTATATGGGACGGCACAGTAAATCTCCCCTTATTTCCCAGCAGGGATCTGGAAAGGCTCGCTGGCTCATTGTTTTTCTTTTCTAGCCAAGCATCTTAAAGTTCTATTTTTTCTCCTGCGAACCCCATGACCCGTGCCCACGATTTCCTACACTGAAATAGTTTCCAAATTGAATTCCACCGTCAATACAGGATGTGTAGGACGCAGATGGGATTTCTCCCTTGCAGGTCCTGCCTTCCTTCCCAAAGCAAAGCACGTTCTTTTGCTAACGGGGCAGCTCTGGGGACTCATTTCAGCTCTGATGACAGAGACAAATGGGGTGACCCATTCCGTCGGCGGTCTCCCCCCGGGGATGCCCCAGGCTCCTCGCCGGGACTGTGCCAGCCAGGGCAGCGCAGGATTCGGGGTGACCCAAACTCCACCATCCTCCCGGGCAGCTCCCCAGCAGCTGCGAATCCAGGGAAAGGCCAGGCTACGCAGGCTGGGTTCTGCCGAGCGGCGGAGACGAGCAAGTCCATGATTAATAAAACTCAGCCCAGCAAGAAAACAGAGTCAGCAGACAACTCTTTATCTTAACTAAGTTTACTGGGTTTAATTTCATTGTTTCTGCCTTCTCAGACGGTCCTGCCTGCCCTTCCTCCCCTCCTCCCTCCTCCCAGAGGACTCTTCTCTCCATCCTTCCCACTAGGAAGGTCACAGCCTCATATATTTATACATACGCGTCATTTATGATCCCAAGTTGGGAGGAGCTCAGATTAAGTTTAAAAAGGGTGAAATGCAGCTGCTTACTTCATTTTTCTTCCCCGAATGAAACGAAGTCTAGTTACTGGCCATGTATTTTCACACCAAATAACCTCTCTCTACCTACAGTAGAAATTAAGATACATATATAGAATATATCATTGGGTGCTTTATGCAAGGTACATTATCGGTACATTTGGAGATGTGTCTTTGTTAACAATCTCTACACAATCATCTTCTCTTGGTACCACAAACCTTCTTCCTACTTAATCCTGGAAGCTGAATTCTCACTGCTACCGAAATGCTTTATTTTAAAGCACTTGCCAATGTCTTGACACTTTGTTTGATGCCTTCCCAACTGCGCCAGGACATGCCGCCTACGGTGAAAATATGGGTAGCTGGGTGGTCCTTCAGAAAAAGGTGGTGATTTTGGGTGTCTCGGGCACTCCGTCTGCGTCTCAGAGGCACGGCCCCGTTGTGGCTGTCGGTGCCGGTATGAGAAATGTGGGCTTTGGTTGGGTGTGAACAGCACCCGGATGAACGGCAGTCCCTGTCCCAGAAAACAGAAGCATCTCCCACCCGTGCTGTGGCACACGTGTGGACGGGACTGGTGTGTATGCAACATTTGAAAGAGCTGGGGGAAAAAAAAATAAATCTCTTTTTTTTTTCTCTTTCCTGACACTTTCATGAATCAGTACAGTTTCAATATCAAGGTTTCACCAGGAGAAAAAAATTAAAACAGGCTGAGTTTTCAGGGACTTGGCTGCAACGATGGAAATTAAGAAATAATACGCGTTTCTGTACCTAATAAAAGAAATGCATCTTCACACAGCCATCCACCGCGGCGGCTAACCAGGAGGGCTTCACCAGCGCGGGTGTCCTCCGCACTCCAGATTTCAGCTAGCACCCTCGATATAAATAAAAAAGCATCTTTTGTGGTGAGAGGCCGTACAGGTCTGCTCCTCCAGCTCCACGTGCTCCTCGCTCCCGTGACACGTGCACACACACACACGCACACTCGCACGCCATTAAGACCTGGCGCCCCTTTGTGCCCTGCCAACGCCAAATACACTAAATACACTATAGACCACAGCTTTGTACCTCAGCCAGAGGTGTCCATGTCATTTACCCCTCTACTGAATTCAATATACTTATATACTTGCACATATATTATAGAATCATAGAATCATAGAATCAGTGAGGTTGGAAGGGACCTTTAAGATCATCAAGTCCAACCATTAACCTACCCTGATAAAAACACCACCACTTCTAAACCACGTCCCTAAGCACCTCATCTACCCTCTTCTCAAACACCTCCAGGGATGGTGAACCCACCACCTCTCTGGGAGCCTATTCCAATGTTTAATAACCCTTTCAGTGAAAAACTGCTTCCTAACATCCAATCTAAACCTGCCTTGACATAACTTGAACCTGTATATTACTTATATATACACTATAGTTATTATACTACGTTATTACCCGACCATCTGGCCCAGCATCAGCCAACAAAAATGACGCAATAAACATAAAAAAGCAGCAGGAGACTCTCTAAGAGTTGAAACTCATCCTAGTGCCTTCATGTCATCAGCAGCCTTGGGAGGGACTGTGAAATATTGTCACTTCGGTAATTTCAATATAGAATACAGTTTTTAACACGTTTAAACAGTCCCCATAAGCGATGACGCAAAAGTCAAAGAGAATGGAAAGGCTTTATTAACAACCCAGGCACAGAGAGAACGATCACTTACTTTCTCTTTGGGAACACGTGCAAATCTTTGAAACTTCAGATGCATCCTGGAAACTCGTAAAGAGTATTTTTGAAGGGTTTTTTTAATTCATTTTCAAATGAAATTGGCACTGTCACTCTTCCTGGTGTCAATTCATAGGGAAACCCATAAGAAATCCCATAAATGTAGGACGCGTTGGAAGGTGAGGCTCCCTCCTTCCCCCCATCGTCCCCCCCCCCAGCACGCTCAGAAGAAACCCGCTGCCTGTTGGACAGAAGCGCTCGCCGGCTGAGAAAATCCCAAGGAAACTCCATGCAACGCAGATATCCAAACCCGCCCACGAAACCCCTGGGCACGTCATTCCTCGTCATTGTAGTAATGCAGAATTTAGGAAAATCCTGCAAATAACATGATAGTAGAGCTGTATGCCAGGGGGTTGGGGCACTGACACACGGCATGACCTCACCTGGTCCGTGCCTTGCTGAATGAGAATCATCAAATCATGGAATGGTTTAGGTTGGGAGGGACCTTGAAGACCACCCAGTCCCACCCCCCTGCCCTGGGCAGGGACACCTCCCCCCAGCCCAGGGTGCTCCCAGCCCCGTCCAACCCGGCCTTGAACACCTCCAGGGATGGGGCAGCCACAGCTTCTCGGGGCAACCTGCGCCAGGGGCTCACCGCCCCCACAGCCAACAAATTCTTCCCAATATCTCATCTCAATCTCCCCTCTTCCATTGTAAAACCATTAATTAAGACCCAATTAGGATGGTTTACTTGTGCGTAGAGGCTGTGACAAAGAGAAGGATGTCACCTGTAAGCTGCAGCAGCTCCGCTTCCGAAGATTACTGCAAATTATGAGCCTCAATCTACAAGGAGCAAATGCAGTTGGACAGAAAAGGTGGGAAGCGGTTCACCTGCTGGCTGTCTGTCCTGGTTTGAGGAGCGCTGCCGAGGCAGCTCCTTGCTCCTCAGGGTATTTCCAACAGCCGTCTATCAGGGAGGGTGACAACAGCTTTGCGCTCATTTACATGAATGGGTCAGGACTGGATGACGAGGTCTAGCTAGGGAGTGCTCGGTAGCGAGCACGTCATGTCTTCGTAGCTGAGTCCTCAGGCGAAAGAATAAAAACCTTGGGTTTGCAACAGGTAAGATTTAATCGCCAGAAAACCCATCCGAAGACCGGAGGATGCTGATGCTCAGCAGTGACTCTCCAGAATTTCCAAGTAATTGAAAAGGCGCGAGGAATTTTTTTTTTTTTTTTGCTTTTGAAAATACGGGAAGCTCTCATTGTGTGAAAGACAGGAAGGCAGCAGCAGAGCACAAACTGCTCCAACCCCTGGTTTTGCATCGCTGCGATACTCATGAATCCTCCTTTACAAACTGAAGTCAAGCCAGGAGGGCTTCACAGCGCCGGCCACCAGCTGCAAGCCTTCCCCACCAGCTATCGGTATTTCCAGCTTTGCTTTTCACCCCTTGACATCACGAAATCTTTTTTGCTGATTTGCTGCCCCATTGCTCCTCCCCTACCCCGGAAACCCCCATCCCGCTCACTTCGAATCACGGAAAAACACCACGCAAAGTAATCAAGCCATTTTCACCAGCTAGAAGATGGCAAGGTTGCAAGCAAGGTCACAAATGGATTTGTCACAGCAAATCAAGTCAAATCGACTTAATTTCCTTCCGAAGCAGAGGAACGGGGCTGCTGAGTAGGAGAGAACGCAACTGCCTGCAAGAATACAATTTTTAAAATTTATTTTGCAATAATTTTAACAAACTAGAGGGGGAAATGAGAAAAATGCAATACATGAGGAAATGGCTAAAAAGTGCCGCACTCGGAAGCGGGAATATATTGCTGCGCCGACACACATGGAAGGTTTTCCATTTAATTCCCATTAAATTCCGTTGAAGGCGACAACCGTTGAAGGAACCCCAGCCTGGTCCCAGGGGTGGTCCTGGCCACAGCACTGCCGCTGGGAAACGAACACCTCCGTCCTTTGCATTGACCCCACTTGGGGTTTCGGGAGGGTCTGGGACCAAAGGGACCGATGTCCTCAGCCCCTGGGGCGGTCCCAGCTGGAGGTCAGCACCGCCAAGCCCCGGGCACGGGCATCTCCCGCTGCTGCTGATGCTGCAGACGCGGCTGAGATGTGCGTGTTCTGCACAAACGCGGCACCAGGAGCGGGCAACGTGGCCCCAGGGCATTTAAATAAAACGTCCCTCGGGTTCGCGGTGGCTCAGACGCGGATGCCGGCCCGACCCAGACGTGCTTGTGAGCTGAACGGGTCTTTAAGCTGTTCTTCTCGCAGATCCACAGCAGCATCCTCATGACTCCAGTAGCTATTGTAGCCAAAGCCAAAGCTTTTTTTTTTTGCTTTTTTTTTTTTTTTTCCCCAGAAATATGAAAAATCACTAAATCATTTATACAACTCAGGAGAGGCGGTGACGGCAAGAGGGCGAGAATAAAATTAACATCTCCATTTTATGCCTAACTGAAAAAAAAAAAAAAAAAAAAAAAAACCACACAGGCGAGAAACAGCACAATTTGAGCACTGTAGAGTTTTCTCATTCGCCCATGAATTTCTCCGAGAGGAGCAATTCGGGTCTATATTTAGCCAGCAGCATCTCGGCGTCCCTGCCTGCCGGTGGGTTCCCGGGAGCGCAGCGCTGCGGCGCGAGAAAGCGACACCCGGCGCAGCCCCATCGCCCTCTCCGCCGGGGAAAGGGGAGCCCTTTGCCTGCCGCGCATCTCCCGCCACCGCTGCCACAACAGCTCTGACCGCGCCGGGGCTGGGGCCGTGCTGTCGCCGTCCCCCGACCCCACCGGGGAGATCCTGGCAGCCCCAAACCCCAACCCCTCCCGCTCGCAGGCTGGCGGGGAAGCGGGTATTCGTATTTCTCTTGTTAGAGACGTTCGATTTCCCGGCGGCGCGGTGCAGATTTATATCAGAGATCAAGTTTTAGTGCTCCCGAGTTTTCCGGATGGTTGCACATGTCACTCCCCCAGAGATTACTACCTCGTGCTTAGCCCTCCTCTACTTATTCATGGGAAAAATTGAACTAGATGTGTATACTGATGGTACGAGGTCCGCCTGTGCCGGCACAGGCGGCAGCAGATCGGCACAAGAAAGCTTGTTCAAGGAGAATGTATGCTGTTTGATTAGGCGTGAACAAGTATTTTCTGCAAAGACATGACTTCTGATGAATCACCAGTTATTCAGATTATATATGGTGAAAGGAAAGCTCCTGCCGAGCTCCAGATTAAAACCACTATCGTTTTTCTCTCCTATATCTCCAAAGAGATCTAAGGGGGGGGGGGGGGGGGAGGAGGGGGAAGGAGAAAGAGCCGCGAAGGCTTTATGCAGTGAAATTCAGTACTTTGGGGAATCGCTGCCTTACGCAGGAGGAGGGATGCGTTACCCGAAACGCAACGGCTGCGCGTTATGTAAGGGATGCAGTCACCAAAACTGCTCCCTCCCAGTTGCGCCTCCTTAGAACGCGCACGCAAACCCATACACTTCTGCTACGTTTTCCCAGAACCTTAAATTTTTTCATTAGCATTAAAAAAAAAAAAAAAAAAAAAAAGATTTTTTTCCCCTTCTCTTTTGGTCCAGCTGAGCCCTCTGGCTGTGCTGCACCTGAGCAGCAGCGGCAGGAGGGGCAGAGGGAGGCTGGGCGGTGAGAGTCCCAATTTCAGCACATCCTCGCTCCAGCAGGGACAAACGTGTCCGCCCGCATGACCAACAAATATCGGTTTGGAAAACTAACGGGTTTTATATGATGGTAGCGCTGGAAAAAGATTTGCGGAACTGCTAAGACCACAACATTTTAAATGGCTATTTTATCGTGTTCGGGCTATGCTTAGAAAAAAAAAAGGAAAAAAGACACTTTCATGGTGTAGAACTGCTGAATTGTTCTTTCTCTATCACCTTCCCATCTAACACACCTTACTGATGTCTCAGTACCGAAACAGCGGTGGAGTCTCCCTCCTTGGAGATATTCAAAAGCCTCCTGGACACGGTCCTGGGCAACCGGGTCTAGGTGGCTCAGCCTGAGCAGTGGGGTTGGTCCAAATGACCTCCAGAGGTCCCTTCCAACCTCAGCCACTTCTGATTCTGTGCTATTGTGCAGAGAAGTGGTTCAGAGAGGTGATTTCTAAGCGAATTTAGCCATTGAGTTACCCCTGGTGAAAGCTGGCTCAGGCTCTCCAAGACCCCAGTCCCCTCCCACCGATGCAGAAGGTGAGGACTCCCCTCATCCCTTGCGAAAGACCGTGACAAACAGGTCCACGACACACGTGCAGGTCCATACTCCACCAAACCCGAGCTACTGACAGCTTGATGCCATCCTCAGGCAGACAGGCAAACCCAGAGCGAGCAAGGAACCATCAACGGTGGAGCAGTGCCAGCACGCACGGTGCTGTGCAAACATCTGCTCTGGACCTTGAGCTCCTCGCTCTACCCGTCTACTCAAATTTCTGTCCTGAGGTTGATGACACCTTAGAATCATAGAATCATTGAATTGCCTAGGTTGGAAGAGACCCTTGGGATCACCGAGTCCAACCACCTACCCTACTTTACAAAGTTCTCCCCTACACCGTATCCCCCAACACCACATCTAAACCTCTCTTAAACACATCCAGGGATGGGGACTCAACCACCTCCCTGGGCAGTCTATTCCAATGCCCGACCACTTTTTCTGGGAAAAATTCTTTCCTAATGTTCAGTCTAACTCCACACTCTTGGAGCTTGAAGCCATTCCCTCTTGTTCTGTCATTAATTACCTGTGAGGAGAGACCAGCACCAACCTCTCTACAGTGTCCTTTCAAATAGTTGTAGAGAGTGATGAGGTCTCCCCTCAGCCTCCTCCTCCCCAAACTAACCAGTCCCAGCTCCTTCAGCCGCTCTTCATAGGATTTGCCTGCGAGGCCCTTCACCAGCTTCGTTGCCCTCCTCTGCACTCCCTCCAGCACCTCCATATCTCTCTTGTATTGAGGTGCCCCAAACTGGACACCATACTCGAGGTGTGGCCTCACCAGTGCTGAGTACAGGGGCACAATCACCTCCCTACTTCTGCTGGCCACGCTATTTCTAAGACCAGCCAGGATGCTGGTGGCTTTCTTGGCCACCTGGGCGCACTGCCGGCTCATATTCAGCCACGTGTCAATGAGAACCCCCAGGTCTCTTCCTGCCCGGCAGCTTTCCAGCCACACCTCCCCAGGCCCGTAGCGCTGCACGGGGTTATTGCGGCCCAAGTGATGAACCCCAAGATCTGCTCACAAAAACTACCGTAAGACAGTGGAGAAGGAGAGCGAGAGGACGGACAAGGTGCCGTTTATGAAGTCTGCCAACCGCCAAGCGATGCCACGTTTTGATTCTGGTTAGCTCCTCCACTAACTCCAGAGTGTTTCCCCTCTCTTCCACCCTCCGCCCACAACACTTTGCCCACATCTGCACAAGACCCCCAAACTCCAAGTGGTAAGACAAAACCAGAATAAACATATTTTACGCTCGAACTTTAAAGCTGCTAAATTTGTATTGGGGATGCTCTAAAGCTAAGCGGCCTTGAGAATAATGCATAGGAAAAATATTTTTAAATAGCCCTAGAAATTATCTAAGCCACGTTAGCTTTCAGATCCGCATTACAGTTCTTTGTTCACTCAAGTTGTTTCAGTTTTGAAATCACTCCCGTGTATCCGTTTCTGAGAGAAGCCTTCCTATGGAGACCCGCAGTTTCATAATTCAAGCTAGTCATGTTTTTAAAAGTAAAACCAGTGGAATATGCCTTTGATTCCATCTCTATTTATTTAATTAAAGAAGCCTGGCAGGCTGTTTGATTTCTTTAATCAGAAAATGATTTGAAAAGGTTTCCAAAATAAGATTTAATGAGTTTTGAAAATGGATGCACATACCATTCCTGCCAGGTTTCTGTACGTTTCGGGTTCTTATTAATTGTTGCTTTTTTTTTTTTTTTTTTTTAGCAATTTCGGCAGCTTATCGGTAAGTCGCAGGATAATACAGCAATGTAAAAGGCTACGTACTCCCACGTGCACGCAGAGGCAAAGCCCCGGGAGTGGAATCCAGCATAAGAGTCAAGACCTGGTCTCCCCATGAACGTTGCCAGGAAGGTTTGCTGACAACAGAGCTTAAAATCCTCCATCACAATAATGTGAAATCGGGACAATAGGTTTTGAAAATAAACGCTTTGAGTGTTCTTCAAAATTATATGTTATCATAATAATGGAGGGGTTGACTATATATCAAAAATAATCCTAAATGACTAGCAATTACCCTTATGAATCATAACCATCTTTGGATTCTGCAAAGCCATTGGAACATCTCAGCTGCGAAACTCTCCCATCGTTGACAGACACTCCAAAAACCAGAAACAGCCCAAACCCCGGAGCCGGCGCTGAGCATCCTCCGGCGTTCCCATGGCAAGCGCCCCGGCTCCGGCGCTGGGGTGACCCCAGAGCGCTCCCCCGCAGGATTCCACCCGCGGGCGCAGAGGGGAGCGGCAGGAGTCACCCACCGTCACCTAAAGCATCCGCCGCCGAGACCCCTCCCATGACCTCCTGAAAACCACCCGTCTGCTGAGATATTTCGCTTGTGTTTCCTAAACGAAAGGGCCGGCTGGAAAGGGAAGGGGAGCTGCTCCCCCCCGAGAGGTCCAGGAGGGGTCCGAAGAGCCCGGCTGCCTTCCCTCCGGGGATGCGCCGCCTCCGCCTCCCCCTTCCCACGTGTTATTATCCACACAACCTAAAAGCCGTAATTAAGGAGGGTAAGGAATGCATAAAGAAATGTTTACACTTCCAGAAATTAAAATTTCAGCGACGAGGCAGTAAATTAACTTAATCAAGTTGGGAGGCATCTATGAGAAATCATTTTTATATGATTTAATGAGAGAAGGCATCGGAAATGGTGATTTTAATCAGCCAAGTGGGATTTATAAGCAAGAAGATCCTGCTTAAACAACTCATTAGACTTCTCCAAAAAAATCTTTACCGTCTCTGCAGACAGTCAAAACAAAATTTATTGTATATATTTACTAATTCTCTAAACCCCTCGGTAACACTGCATATCAAAAGTCAACTGATTAAAGCAGAAAACAAAGTTAAAGAAAAAAAAAAAAAAAATCTTCACGAGCACCTGCTAGAGAAAACCAAGCGGCTCTGACTCCCTATCAAAAGACAGAGCTGACTCAAACCAAATGCTATTAGGACTCCCAAATCCCTATTTATTATAAGCACAAGGGCTATACTAGACCGAGAAATACTCAATACCTTCTAATACTTTTTCTAACTTGAAAGGCGCTCGCGCCCTGGCCCGCAGCACACGGCGAGAGCGGAGGACTGGGATGCGAATGGCAAAGCAAACGCGACCCCTCGAACGCCTTCGCCCCAAATCGCGCCGTCCCGGCTCCCCCCAACCGGCGCGACGTGCCGCCCCGGGGCCCCGTCCCGCGGCACCACGCCATCGCGCGCCCACGCAGGGCTGCGCCAGTATCGCTGAACAGATTTCGAGATCGCGATTTATAGGATTGTCAAAGGGTGAAGCGCTCCAAAACACGGCAAGAGCCCCGAGTCCACCCCACCGGGGGGACTTCCAGTGACTTCTGATTAAAGTCACTTCCAGTGGTGTTAATTCCCTCTTAGCTCTCCTTTGTCGAAGCAGAAGTCTGCAATTACTTTTTACAGGTATTTCTGCCTCCTTCAGCTCCAGACTAAAGGCCGCTTTTCTCACTTCAGCGCAAACAGGAGAAAAGAAGTGCTAAGAGTATACCACGAAATAAGGACTTTTGTTATTTATTATTCGCTTTGCCGCCTGATTCTCGACGCCGGGGCCAGCAGATCTCCACAAGACACAGGAGAGGCGGATGAGTAAATCGCTTCTTTACCAGCGATGCTGCGGGTTCGAGAGCAATTTCACAGCACTTTTCAGGCAGACACAGAAAAGCATTTCCTTGAAAAACGAAGCAGGAGCGTAGGCTGAAAGCACTAAGTCCCCCTTCAAACTCTGCAAGGCGAAGAACTTTTTGGTGAATATCAAAGCCTTTTCCGTTAAATACACTATAAAATAGCAAAGGTGTGGGGTGGGACCCTCCTGCCCCGCTGCGAGGACGTGGCGGTGGGGAGCACCCAGCGCCGGTCCCACTTCTGGGGCGGGTAAGAAAACAGTTTATCTCCAGGGGACTGGTGCTCTTCAAGCCAATTTTACAACAAAAGAAAATAAGACAGCAGCTTCGGGACATCGGCTGTGTCATAAGGCTGCTCGACGACTCCGTGGAGGGGCCGTGTTATTTTATCAGATCCCCTGAAGCGGTCGGGGGGGGAGAGGGGGGGGAGGAGGGGCGGCACAGAAGCCACGCGGCGCGTCCGGCGCTGGGGGAAAGCTTCTCCCAAAAGCGCTGCTCAGTACGTGCTTCCCTACTCGGGGGTGAAGGCACGCGGGCAAAATTAACTGTTTTCATCAGGAAACGATAGAGCTGGAGTGCAATTTTAAACTCAAGAGGTGGTTCCCAGGCAGCGTTCCCCAGAAGGTGCCCTGACGGGGGACGCTGCCCTTGGCCTGGGGCAGCGCGGGGAGGGCCCGCGGGAAGGGGCACCCAGCTGCAGGTTGGCTTTTGGACCTCTCGCCCTTGGAAAGAAGCCACACGCCGGGGCTGCATCGTTGTACGAATTCATCCGCTTTCACAGTGTTCAACTACCGCATTACAGTCTTCTGAGTTTCAGAATCCAATTCGATTTAACGATATAAAACGATGACGATTTTTTTTCACGCGGTAATCGACGGGGGGGCAACGGATAACCACTACAAAGGCAGCTGTATAGGCTGAAAGGCAGAAAGTCCTTCACTCTGCAGTAAACGTCTATTTTACTCCTGGGATGCAAGGGACACCCATCGGAAGAGGGCTGTAGAAGAGACCTGTCCCGTGGAGGCTGCCGTCCTATCTGCACAGGTTTCACTCTTAATCTAATTAAATACCGCTCCCGGTAGGATTAACACAACACCGAGACTGTACTTCCAAACTCAAACTACGAGGCACCGCAGCCGAGGTCCGAGAGAGAAGCCGCCAGCGAGGCCCTCCACCCTTGGCCGGAGGGCTGAAGGGCATCACAGGGGGTATCCCGTCCCTTCCTCCACCTCCCCTCCGCTCCGCCACGGCTCCGACCTCTCTGCTCACAGCATCCCAGACTGGTGGGGTGGGAAGGGCCCTCTGCAGCCCCCCCAGTGCCACCCCCCGCCAGAGCAGGGGCACCTCCAGCAGTGGCACAGGACACCTCCAGGCGGGTTTGGAATGGCTCCAGAGGGGGAGACTCCCCCCCTCTCTGGGCAGCTGTGCCACTGCTCTGCCGCCCTCAATGTAAAGAAGTTCCTCCTCGGGTTGAGATGGAACTGCCCATGGTCACGTTTGTGCCCGTTCCCTCTTGTCCTGTCACTGGGCACCACTGGAAAAAGACTGTTCCCATCCCCCCGGCACCCTCCCTTGGAGGATTGATAAGCGTTGATAAGATCCCCCCTCAGTCTTCTCTTCTCTGGTCCTGCTGGGCTGGACTGGACCAGGCACACAAAGAAACCCTAAAGCCCTCTCCCCTTCACATCAGTCCCCACTTCAGACACTGGCAGCTCATTTGCAAGAGTTTATTTAATCTCCCTCCAACCTACTTCCCGCCGGCTACGTATTCATCGCCCACAGGGCTCTCCCGAACGACACGCGGGTCAACCCGGCTCGCTCAGCCCCTCGGAGACCCACCGGTACCACCACCACGCTCCCTCCGGCCACACACCATCTGAATTAATTGGAAAAGCCTTTCCAAATGTATGACCTACTCACTCACTTTCCAAGAAAAACAAACCAAACCAAAACAAAACAAAACAAAAAAAAAAAAAAAAAAACAAAACCAAAACCCAAACCCAAGTGTCACTTTTACACCTAACCAAAAATAGCAGCCTGGTTTCCAAACAACTGCAAGTTATTCCTGTCCTTGCCACGCCAGCAGACATTTCAGACCCGTACAGCGCTCCTGGCACCAGGCAGGCGCCGCAGGAGGGCAGGCACCGCGGTACCCCGGGGGCAGAGCGCGCCGCCCGGGGCGCCTGCCGCCTTCAGCCGCAGATCAGCCAACAGCGCCGCCTGCAAACTGCTTCCTCATATTTCCAATAACCCCCTTCAAATTATTGCCTCTGCTCTGGGGGGGGCTGTGGGCTGTTAGATGCGAGACCCAAGTTAAGATAGCTTTGACGGAAGACTTCTGCAACATACTGTCTCCACGAAGAGCAGAAACCCACTTTGCACAACATGTACTATCAGGGATGAGGTCGGTGTCTCCTGAGCTGGCACCAGCCCAGCTCCGGCGGTCACACACATGGAGTCACAGAACGGTTTGGGCTGGAAGGGACCTTGAAGATCACCCAGTTCCACCCCCTGCCCTGGGCAGGGCCACCTCCCCCCAGCCCAGGTTGCTCCCAGCCCCGTCCAACCCGGCCTTGAACACCTCCAGGGATGGGGCAGCCACAGCTCCTCGGGGCACCCTGCGCCAGGGGCTCACCGCCCGCACGGGAGAGAATTTCTTACTCATATCTCATCTCAATCTCCCCTCCTCCAGTTTGAAGCCGTTCCCCCTCACCCTATCACTCCATGTCTTTGCAAAAAGCCCCTCCCCGGCTCTCCTGGAGCCCCTTTAGGCACTGGAAGGGAGCCTCAACTTCTCAGAAAACTGCCTCTGAGCTAAATCCCTGCTGCCTTAGCAGAGTGTTCAGGTCCACAGCCCATATGAAACCCTCCCCATTGTTCCTGATGCTTAACGTACACTGGTAAACACAAATTGCACACGTTTGCGGACGCAGATTGCTGTATGTTCCCAGAGCAAGACCTCTGTCTCGCCAAATGTGTTTTGCCTTTAAGGTGAGTGATGGGGGAGGTGGAAACTGTAATAAAGGATCTGATGCTGGGAAGGCTGGAGCCCCTCTGCTGGGAGGACAGGCTGGGAGAGGTGGGGGGGTCAGCCTGGAGAAGAGAAGGCTCCGGGGAGACCTCAGAGCCCCTTCCAGTCCCTTCTGAGCCAAACCCCCCGGGCTCGTGCCAAAGGCAGTGCCATGAAGAAGGCCTTTTCCTCCTCACCACCACCTGCGGCACCTCCATCTTCATCTTTACGTGCTCTCGTCATGGCCGATACTGGTTCCCTGCCAACCCAGCTGCCCTCCAGCTCTGTACTCTCCTTTCTCATTTATTCACATTTTTAAAGCTTTTTTTAACTTTATAATCCTTTCATCCCTCCGTATTTTATCAAGATAGAGCACATTTTGCTCTATTTTACCCAATATTCATCTCATCTTACAAAACTAGGTCACAAAATTTGCAAGCTTATATGAGTTAGGCTCTACAGATCCAGAAAATACCACCTTTTTTCGTTTTTGGTTTTGGTTTTTGGTTTGTTTTTTTTTTTTTGTTCTGTGTATAATGCCCAAGTCTGAAATATTCACAAAAACAAACTCCGGAGTGTACAAACACACCGCTTTGTTTTAAAATTCTAAGGGGTTATTTACAAAACTCCTTCTCTTCAATCATTTGTGGTTTAGAACAGTTCTGGGAGAAAAAAAAAAAAAAACAAACAAAACCTAGAGTCCTCTGGTCGTCATGTCAGCCCCAAAATCCTGACATGAACCAGCTATGCTAACAGCAGGCAGTTTTTCTTGAAATATCAGGGAGTTTTTCTTGAGATATTGGGAAGTTTGCCTTGAAATATCAGGGAGCGTCCCTTCAACAGCGCGGACGATTCACCTCTGCTGCCCCCAGCCGCCCCGGGCACCGGCAGCATCCATCCCCGGCGCGGTCCGCGGCGGCCGCATCGCTGCCGGGCGATGGATGCAGCACTGCCCGCCCCGCTGCGCAGCCCCGCAGCCCCGGCGGCAACCGCGGCGCAGGTTTCTCGGCCCCGCCGGGAGCACCGCAGTGCATCGCCTTGGTAACAGAGACATATTGCCAAAAAAACCCTCCAACGTTTTCACTTGGTCGGAAAATATGACTTGGGCCGTCTCGACGCGTTTGCAAAATCTGACCGTGTCGTCGGCTCAAAGGGCACCGGGAATCGCCCGGTTCTGCGAGCGCCGACGGTGAGACCTGCGGGGCGACATCTGTGTTCACAGAGCATCTGCTTTCTCTACTCACCCGTCGTTTCCACGATGCCCTCCAGGATGACGACAATCTCGAACTGCTCCGTTTGCATGCTGCGCTGGGAGAGGTCGTAGAAGGGGCTCTTGGCGTCTATCACGTGGCAGATGGTGAGCGGGGACACGAGGAAAAGCTGGTCGGCCCCCGTGCTGAAGCCCACGTCCAGCTCCAGCTGATCGAGCGGGAGGAACTCACCCTCCGGGGTCTGGCGGGACTGGACATGCAGCGAGGGGAGAGACAGAGAGAGACATCAGCCTGGGGGCAGCCATCCCTGAGGCACCCCGACGGCATCCCGACAATGGCATCCTGACAATGGCATCCTGACAATGGCATCCCGATAGCATCCTCGCAGCATCCCACATCCCCGACAGCGCTCTGCACCACCCCTCACGCGAGGCAAACCCCGGTCCAGCGACGCGGTCATGAAAGGGGTGGAAACCCAGCGCTGGCCGCGCAGAGTGGGGACAAATTATTTCTACCACACGTCTTACTGCAGTTGCAGCTCACCACCACGGCAGCCCTGGAGGGACACGAATGATGGCTCTGCCACCGACCCGCAGCATCGCCCATCGGGAGGAGAAGACACATCCAGCCCGCCCTTCACCGGCTTCGCACACCACCCCGTGCCCGACCAGCCGGCCCAGAGCAGGTCCCTGCCCGGGATCTCCCCTCGGGATCCCCAAAACCTCACAAAACCCACGTTGCGGCAGAGCGAGCGCAGGGGAGGGCTCACAGCCACCGCCTGAGTCCCTCCCGCGAGGGGTGGTCCGGGAGCTCCTTGCGGAACGTGGCCGCAGGTTGATTAATTACCAGCTTTTCCCATAAGAGAGAGATTCCCAGTGCCGACTAACGACCACCGACCCCAGCCCCGAATCGGGCGGGCAGGCGGCTCTCCGGGGACGGTGTCAGGTCACTGCCCTTTGGACAACAGAAGGCGGGAGAAGGGGATGCTGTGGCTGTTTTGCCGAGAGCTGCCCGCTAAGATGCTACAAGGCACGATTTAACAGCTACATAAAGGCCATAAAAATCCCACCTAGAGCCGAAACCTCGAATGGGGCGCCCCGGCTGGTTTGCCTCGCTGCCAGCTCGGCTCCGCTGCCCTGCCCGGAGGCAGCACCGGGATCAGCGCAGCCCTGCCCAAGCGCTCCCTCCCCGCCTTTTATTCCCACTTTTTATTTCTCCTCCCCGTGTTACGAATAGGCAGGAACAGAACGTTATAGCCCTTTCCAGTCGTTATTTTTATTGGGGAATTTTTCCATTATTTGCTGTTCGGATTTTACAAGGAAGATTTGCAAACTGTTGTATTCATCACACGCAGCCAAAACCCGACGGCAAACCACTACTTCAGATGCGTTTCCATCATTCCCCACGTTCCGACCCGACACAAACCTCCCCATATTGAGCAATACCACTGACTCAAAATGGGATTTTTTTTCTTTTTAATGGGAGCACGATTACATTTGCAGGAAGAAGCGTGATCATTCCTCTAACTTTTCCTCTAACTCTGTCTCCATCTCCTCATTATCCAGACATGCCATACTCCGTATGTAATCGGGGTGGGGGTGATGCACTGTGAGACAGGGACCGGCGCAGCCGTCACCTCCGGACTATCAGCGCTCCCACCAGTGACACCAGCGGCTCCCAGAGAAACCCAGTCCTGTGCTCCCAGTAAAACGCTGGTCTGGGGGCAGGGGGGGGTTGGGGGGGGAGCAGTTGGGAGCCTGAAAGCAAAAGGCGGCAGACAGAGCAAAACCGGATTATGCGCCTCGCTTAGGATTTGGTTTCTATTTTTAAAATTTCCCCTGAATGGTGGCTGGATTTGAAGGCGATCTAATCCCAAACAAACAATCGCGTGGTTTCGCCGCCCCGAAGTTCCGGCTGGGAAACGCGCTTAAATTTCTGCGTGTGAAAATTCAGATTTATCACACCTGCCTGTGCGACCCCATCCCGGCGTACGCCAGGCGGTTCCAGAGAGAGACAGCAGAGCCAAGGAACATCTAGAGCACATCTGCATAAACATCCTGCCTGCGGGGTTTTGTTTGTTCTTTCTATAGAGAGAAGTCTACTTTTCAATAAAAAGACAAAAACACGAGCGAAGGCCCCAAATAACGCCCGTAAGCAGGGCAGGGATCTGCCCTGGGGAGGGAACTGCTTCCACCCGACATCTGCCCCGCAGCGTTGCCATAGCCACGGGGGAGGAGAAGGTTGGCCCACTTAGAATCATCAAATCATGGAATTGTCTAGGTGGGAAGAGACCCTTGGGATCATCGCGTCCAACCACCTACCCTACTCTACAAAGTTCTCCCCTACACCATATCCCCCAACACCACATCTAAACCTCTCTTAAACACATCCAGGGATGGGGACTCAACCACCTCCCTGGGCAGTCTATTCCAATGCCCGACCACCCTTTCTGGGAAAAATTCTTTCCTAATGTTCAGTCTAACTCCACACTGTTGGAGCTTGAAGCCATTCCCTCTTGTTCTGTCATTAATTACCTGTGAGAAGAGACCAGCACCAACCTCTCTACGGTGTCCTTTCAAATAGTTGTAGAGAGTGATGAGGTCTCCCCTCAGCCTCCTCCTCCCCAAACTAACCAGTCCCAGCTCCTTCAGCCGCTCTTCATAGGATTTGCCTGCGAGGCCCTTCACCAGCTTCGTTGCCCTCCTCTGCACTCGCTCCAGCACCTCCATATCTCTCTTGTATTGAGGTGCCCAAAACTGGACACCATACTCGAGGTGTGGCCTCACCAGTGCTGAGTACAGGGGCACAATCACCTCCCTACTTCTGCTGGCCACGCTATTTCTAAGACCAGCCAGGATGCCGGTGGCTTTCTTGGCCACCACTTCTGGGGGACTTTGTCCCTCTGGGGACACCGAGACCCCAGTGCCCGGCTTGGCTTCGGGACAGAGGAAAACAGTGGTCGGGGGTCAGAGCCAACGAGATGCAATTAGGAGTTGCGTTCACCAGGCGTCGTTATGTAGGGTCACGGTTTGGGGGAGCCCTTTCAAGGGCTGCTCGGAGAATCCTCCCTAGTTCTGCCCTCTGGCTCCTCTGTCGGGGTTTTCGGCGACCGCTGCCACTGTCCAAAGCGTTTTGGCTTCGCACGGCACTCCCCCATGGACGCTTCCCAAGCACGATCCAGGGAACACGCAGCGCTACCTGCCCCGAAACCTTCGTCCGAACCAACCAGCCAAAACCCCCCTTACTGAGGCACAGGAGAGGATGCCGAAGCGGGGTGATCTATTAGTTTGGAAAAAAAAAAAAATAAAAATCCTATATAACGTACATCTTAACAGATTAACGGAATATATAATTCCATTAACAGATGGAATATCGGTGAAAAAAGAGAGTTAAAGACAATGAGGTACTTGAGGGACACAGCACAGCCCGGAGAAACCGGCGTGAACTCCCGAGGAGGGGGAAGACAACGATGGGGCGCGAGGTGAGGAGCGGGTGGGCTCTGCCCGGGTGCCACGAGCTGTAACCCCCCCCGCGGTGCCGGAGGGGACCCTCCTCCCCCTCCCACCGCACCGACACACCACCGCAGCTTGCCCTGAAGCTCATGGGGTGCCCGGGGAACCCAGCATGTCTGCCACAAAAAAAAAAAAAAAAAAAAAAAAAAAAAAGCCAAAACACCTTATTTTACAGCTGCAGTAAAATCAGTGTTACATTATTCAGCTGCAAAGTCACATCCACAAAGTACGATCGCTTCTGCTCGGAGGGAATTGAGATAAAGATCGAGAGCTAAAACGTTATAGACAAACCAAATATTATTTTACAGCTACCCCCGAGCTACAGGCAGCGTCCACCCCGCAGGAGGGCGTGAGAACACCTCCCATTGACCGTTTGCTCCTGGCGCCAATGCATTTGCAGGAAGAAATGACCTTGAGTGGCTCTTTTGGCTCAGTGTAACCTCGGGAGGAAAGTCAGGAGCTTCTAAGTTTCATCCAAGTTCCTCTCAACCTTGGAGATTCGTTAAAAAAAAAAAAAAAAATTACAATGAATGAGCCTTTGCACTAACTTGCCACTTTTAAGGTTTTATATTTGTTTCTTTCCTCCAGTATAGTCTAAGCTTACTGGCCAAAAAAAAATACAAATTTTAAAAAATTTAGAACGGTGTATTGGGATTTCCAATTTTACATAGATTTTGCAAGCAGAATAACTTCTTAGCAAAAAAAAAGAAGCGTTTTTGGCAGAAAATCTGTGAGCAGCCCTGCTACAGTTAACTCTGCCCTCCCAGTTTTGCCGATGAACCCGCAATAAACGTTACGTGCAACCCAAAGCAGAAATACTGAAGCATCGATCCCCATCCCACTCCCTGCCACACGCTCCCCCTCTTGCGCACCGGAAAGACTGTCCGTGTGCGGCCGAAACCCCTGAAGAGAGATCGCTCTCCCTCCTCCAATACCTTTTATTTATTTATTTATTTATTTTTTATCTTTTTTGGCCAGGAGCCCCAGGCCGCGGGGACAGCTCGCATCGCCTGAGCTGCCGAGGCTCCCCGGGCTCCTCTGGCTTTCTTGCTGGTTTTCATACCGAAACCTTCACTCCCGCCGACCACAGCACCGCCGACACGAAACCAGAGCAAACGACAGCTACGAAGCCGCTCCTTCACAAACGTAAAGTTCGGGAAATTTGGTGGAGCCACACTAAGTTTTACGCTCCGACTTTTAAAATTCCCCCTGCGGCACCTCTGGGTACAAAAAGGGCTAATTCCAAAATTTGTCATGGAAATGACTCTTTTGGATTCTTTAAAGCTATTAAAGATGTAGGTTAAAGGTGTCAGTCCGACCTCTCCCTAGTCAGGACGGCCTCCTCGCAGGAGGCGGTTGGAGGGGTCACCGTGGTGCCCTCTAAAGACCGGATGATTACTTACCAGGCTAATTACACGTCATTCAGTTTACCCGTCTAAACTCCTGACAGGAGGAAACAATCAGGGCTAGCTCGGATCGGGGAAAAGCGTAACTGAGACCCCAGCTGATTATTCAAAAAGAAAAGAACGGGAATAGGCGCCTCCAGGTCAGCTGCAGGGAGAGCGCCTTCACCGACGGCAGTCCCCGGCTACAGCCATCGTCCGGCGCGGCAGCGAGGAGACAAACGGAATTACGGAGGTTCTTTAAATTCCCCTTCCCCCGGAGCTTGTTGAGTGTGGACACCCCTCCTTTCAGCCACAGACTCCCCCACGGTTTAGGACGCCGTGAGGGTCCTGCAGCCCCCACCGAACGCCGCGACGATCCTGCCTGCAACACCCCCATCCGAAAAACGTATTTGGGCCAAAACACGGTAACTTCAGAAGCCTCCGAGCAAAACCAGATGCGGGCGCAGCAGACAGGGGATGAGGGTCCCTCCGCGGGGGGCAGCCAGAGGAGTGGGGAAGAAAGCAGGGCAGCATCCAAGTGGGGTCCCCCCCCGGGCTAGGGGACCCCCGCCTGCCCCTGCAGAGCACCCACCCACCCCGAGGACAGGGCACCCGCATCCCCCGCCAGGCACGGAAACATGCGGGATGCTCTGCATGCGTCAAACGTCAGCCGAGCCGGCCCCTTCCACCCACTCCACATTTATTTCATCTCCCCTATGAATATGCAGCCGTTGGAGCTAAGCCTCAAATAAACACTCGATTTTCCCTACACATACAGGGCCGTTAGAAGGATTTTTAACTGTCTAACCCTGGCATTCTGCTTTCCATGAAGTTCATGTAAATAAAGTTCTGCCTGACTGGACTCACCGTCGCCCGAAAACGCAAAAATACGCCAGAGAGGCAAACAGCTTTCTTTTAAAAGGCACGCCGAGGAATTCAAGCTGCAGAGTATTTACTTGTCAGAGAAATCTAGCATTTTATAGAAATATATAAATATGCATGTAAACCCAGTGCTGAATATAACCACTATCCTACAAGGCTGCCAGTAAATCAGACGGTTGCGAATCAATCGGCTGAGCCCGAAGAGCATCGCAGGGACACGGAGGCAGCCCCGGGCAGGAGCGAGGGACGGCAAAGCCAAAAGGGTGCACGGAAGGGCGGGCAGCTCTGGGGCACCGCGGAGGTGGGGACACGGAGGGGGACAGTGGGATATCCCCAGGGGAGCGGCGGTGGCAGTGGGGCAAGCGTGGCAGGCACCCTACTTACTTTGAGCAGCTTGCAGCGGATCTGCGCGGAGACCATGTGGCTGTTGCGGAGGTTGCCCACCCGGAACATGAGGGTGAGCTTGCCGTCCCGCATGGAGATGGCGGCGTGCTCGCTGAACATCAGGGTCTCGGCCCTCTTCTTGGGCTGAGACATCTTGATGAACATGCAGCCGATGAGGAAGGCATCCACGATGGAGCCCAGGATGGACTGGAAGAGGAAGAGGATGATGCCCTCAGGGCATTTGTCCGTGATGTAGCGGTACCCGTAGCCGATGGTAGCCTCGGTCTCGATGAAGAAGAGGAAGGCGGAGGGGAAGTTGTAGACGTTGGCCACGCAGGGGGTGTAGCTGTCGTCGTGCGCCTTGTTCAGGTCGCCCCGCATGTAGGCGATCACCCACCACATGGAGGCCATGAAGAGCCAGGCCACGGTGTAGGTGAGGATGAAGATGAAGAGGTTCCAGCGCCACTTGAGGTCCACCAGCGTGGTGAAGAGGTCCGAGAGGTACCGGCTGGTCTCCCCCCCCAGGTTCCCGTGCTGCACGTTACACCGCCCGTTCTTATCCACGAACCGCTGCCGCTTCCCCCGCGGGGCCGCCCGGGGGGGTGGCAGCCCCCCACCGCTGGCAGAGGTGCTCACCACCTGGTACTCGTCCCCCAGCTTCCTCCGCAGCGCCGACATGCTCCGCGATGCTCCGCGATGCTCCGCGCAGCAGCAGCGGCAGCGGCGGCGGCGGCGCCACCCTCCCTCCCGCCCGCCCCACCGAGCCCGGCCCGGACCCCCTTCCTCTTCCTCTTCCTCCTCCTCCTCCTCCTCCTCCTCCCCCCCCCGCCCGCCCCAGGCCCGGCACAGCCCGGCCCGCCGCTCTGCGGCCGCGGAGGCTCCGCTCTGCGCGGCCGCCACCCACGCGGAGCCGGCGGCAGCGGCGGCGCGACCCCCCCCGCACCGGGCGAGGGCACCGCCCCGCGCCGCGCCACGCCTCCTAGCCACGCCCCCCCGACACGCCCCCGCGCCACGCCCCCGCGCCACGCCCCGCAGCCTCCCTGCGCGCCTCAGCTTCTTCGTCAGCGTCATCCTCCTCACCCCGGGCTCCCTCCGCGCATCCTCATCCTCATCCTCCTCCAACCCCGCCGCCGTGCCGCCCGCCCCCGCGGAGCCCCGGGGACCTGCGGGGGGGGGAGGAGGGATGGGGGGAGGAAGGGGGATAGAGGAACTGGGGGGGGGGGGGGGAGAGGGATAGGGGGATGGGGGGGGCAACCCGGCTCCTTCATGTTTCAGTTTATTTTTGGGTTATGTCACTGCAGAAGATGAACAACGTTCACCGCACACTGCGGGGGAGGGCTCTTCCACCCTTCCGTCCCTTCACGCAGTGACTGGGAGAAAATTGCAAAGAGTAACAAAAAAGACACGGAATCATAGAATCACAGAGTGGTTTGGGTTGGAAGGGACCTTCAAGACCATCTCGTTCCACTCCCCTGCCCTGGGCAGGGACACCTCCCCCCAGCCCAGGTTGCTCCCAGCCCCGTCCAACCCGGCCTTGAACACCTCCAGGGATGGGGCAGCCACAGCTTCTCGGGGCACCCTGCGCCAGGGGCTCACCGCCCTCAGAGTGAAAAATCTCTTCCTAATATCTAATCTAAATCTCCCCTCTTCCAGTTTGAAGCCGTTCCCCCTCATCCTATCACTCCATGCCCTTGCAAAAAGCCCCTCCCCAGCTCTCCTGGAGCCCCTTTAGGCACTGGAAGGCTGCAAGGGGGCCAAATCTCCAAATCTCTTTTTAAATTTCCCCACTATTTTCATAGTGATTAAAAATGGCTATTAGGAAGTGAGAGGTACTCAAATCCACCAGTTTTCAACCCCCCCTGTGCTAGTTACCCTGACCACGTAACCCAGAAACACCCATGTGTGGAAACGTGCCCTTGCCCGGGGGAACGGCAGCACCCCCTCGCTTTGCCGCAAACGCAAAGATTTCCAGCACTCTCTCTATTATTTTTGGCAGCTCCATTTGCAGACTCTTCGCCCTCACTGACATACATTTTGAATCCCCTTAATTATCTTTGCTGCTGACAGTTCTTCCATCGTATTTGAGAAGTTGTGGCAGTTTGGTGAAGTTTCGACTGACTGTAAAAGGGGAAAGAAAACCCCCATTTGAAAAATGGGGACAAGGGAAGATGCGGGGAACTACAGGCCGGTCAGTGCCCGGCGAGACCGTGGAGCAGACCCTCCTGGAAACCATGCCAAGGCACGTGGAAAATAAGGAGGTGATTGGTGACAGCCAACGTGGCTTCATGAAGGGCAAATTGTGCCCCAAAAATCTGGTGGCCTGCCCGGGGCTGGGGGCGAGCGGCCAAGTCGGTCCGGAAATTCGCAAATACACATTTGCAAATGGAGAGAAAAAAGAGAAAAGAAAAAAAAAAAAAAACAAGAAGAAAAAAAAAATAAGAAAAAGAAATGGACGATCCAGTGCTGAGACGGAGCAGTTGAGGTCAGCGCAGAGCAGCAGGTCGCGGCTCCCAGCCCTCACCAGTGACATGCGGGAAGCGACCTTCATCCAGCAACGTGGGTCTCGCGTGTTGGGAAAGGCTCCACGCTGAGGAAGCTTCCGATAATGCCGTTTAAACGTTGGATTTCAAGCTGGGTTTGTAAAATTATCCTGTGGGAACACTGAGCGAGAACCTCCACGGTCTAAGCACCAACCGGGTGTCGGAGCGGTTCAGCTTGCCCGGCTCCGTGCTGCCAGCTGGCCCGGACACGCCGGCTCAGCAGCTCCTTGCTAATGAGCAGCCGCGGCAAAAGGTTTAAGCAAAGCAGCTAATGAGGCTAAGAGAAACAAGCCCGTAAGCCGGCGGGGTGGGGTGACCGGGCAGTGGCAGGATGTGCCCCGGGGAAGGCGAAGGCACAGCACTGGTGCTCAGGTGCTGATGGAGTGCTCGGTCCCTCCTGCGCCTTTTCCATCCCTTATTATAGAATCACAGAATGGTTTGGGTTGGAAGGGAACCTGAAGATGATCCAGTTCCCCCTCCCCTGCCCTGGGCAGGGACACCCCCCCCCCAGCCCAGGTCGCTCCCAGCCCCGTCCAACCCGGCCTTGAACACCTCCAGGGATGGGGCAGCCACAGCTTCTTGGGGCAACCTGCGCCAGGGGCTCACCGCCCTCACGGGAGAGAATTTCTTCCTCAGATCTCATCTCAATCTCCCCTCTTCCAGTTTAAAGCCATTCCCCCTCATCCCATCACTCCCCTCCCTGATCCAGAGTCCCTCCCCAGCTCTCCTGGAGCCCCTTTAGGCACTGGAAGGGGCTCTGAGGTCTCCCCGGAGCCTTCTCTTCTCCAGGCTGACCCCCCCACCTCTCCCAGCCTGTCCTCCCAGCAGAGGGGCTCCAGCCCTCCCAGCATCTCCGGGACCTCCCCTGGCCCCGCTCCAACAGCTCCGTGTCTCTCCTATGTTGGGGCTCCAGAGCTGAACTATATATATAATATATTATAAACTTATTCCAGCACCCCAAACAGCAGGGTTTACCATGAGGCGGGATGTCCACCACCCTCGTTACTGTCAGGCTGTTTGTACTACTCTAATTATTCCAGCTCTTGCTCACATTCCTTTTCTGCAATGAGTTTAATAAAGTTTTATAATAGCTTATGCAAACCCAGGAGTGCTTTTCCACCTGATATTTTTCTTTAGCAATGCGCGCTGCTGCCCTCGTGTTTCCCCATGACCTTTCCGTTTCCCTGCCGAGAAGCTGTGGGGTTTTCCTCCTTTCAGTGTGTCCGGGGGATTCTCCGAAGGGACAGTGCGCCAAGAGCCTCCACGCAGCAAATTTGCCTCGTCAGCTGCTAGTCATGTTATAAAGCAAAATCATACCTCATTTTCTAACCGTCAGCGCTTCGCCTTCTTCAGCGTTAGTTTCCTAGGATTTTCCCTGCCACTGCATCTATGTTTAGGCTTTTTTTTGTTTGGTTGGGTTTTTTTTTGTCACAAAATTAATTTACTTTTGCCAGAATGAGCCTTACTTTGCTGTTTTCTATTCCTGTTTAATCTCCCAGGTCCCCTGCCTTACTTTTCTCGCTGCAATGTGCGACATCGGTTAGTTTTCCCCCAGGGTTAATACAAATGCTGGGTGAAGTTCATCCCAAGTTATGGCTGTGCAGCGTTATGCTACCGGAATCCTCTGGCGGTCCCACGGGTCCCTCCACCTTCCCCTCTCCTAAATTCGGGTATTTCTTTTTATCTCCTACACCCCTCTTCTTTCTTTTTATCTTCTACACTCCCTTCTTTCCCAGCCTGGCCTCCCTCCCCTCCTCTCCCCCGTCTGTAGGCTACAAATAGGCAAAGATTTTACATTATTAATCACAATGTTATGGTTACAGGACTACAATAGTCTAAGGGGAGCGATTTCCTTCTAATTACTGAAATTAAAATCAAAATTATTATTGCTTTGGGGAAGACAAGCAGATTGACAATGTACTCGTTCTGTCAGCCATGGTGAGGTAAGGAAGTAACGCGAGCGGAAAGGAAAATGATAGGCATTAAAGAAACGTCCTCCATCATGGGAATGATCTCGGCGGCGGGAACACTCTGCTCTCCAGAAAGCCCCGCAAAGAGCCGTTTTCTGCCAGCCGGGAGCCCGGGCGCTGGTGGAGGTCCCTGCTAATTTCATTGCACTGCGGGACAAAGTGGAAACACCCGGGAACTAACTGTGTCTGTCTCTAATTCCTTCTGATGGCCGTGATGCTTTTCGCTGCATGCCGGCTTCTCCGGTCAACCCAGTCCTCAGCGGCTACAGAGTTGGGAAGGAAAAGCCCACAGCACTCTTTTCCCCAGCCAAACCACAAGCTGGTGGTTTTTCTCGGCAATCGGGCCTGCCGTTGATACACCAGCCCTGCCACCAGGACAGGAGGAGGCAAGGACGCCCGGCAGTGGGATGGAACGCTCATTTGGATGCAAAGCCACTCAGGAAACCCATGTGGGGATTTCCAATTCAAATTCAAATCGAGACTCTGAATGTTCTTGGGTTGCAGAACAGAAAATTCCACCGTGAGTCATCAAATTAGTTCATAAGCAAATGCACACCAAAAGCCGAAACGCAGCCAGAGAACTGCACACTTGGCTGAATTTCTGCGTCCCGAGTGGCCACCTGGCTACCCGCAGGGTGACCACAGAGGGCTGGACTGGCTGCAGGACCCACCGCAGGGTCCTACAGCACTGGTTGCGGCAGAGGACAACGCGAGATCTGGCAGAGCCTTTACGTTCCTGCGGATCACCGCAGCCAGTGCCCTCTGCCACTGGTGTCCTCTCTGCCGCTCAACCACCTCGAGCTCTGCCTCTCACCTGGAAATCAAACTCCCCAATGTGAAAGCCTGCTGCCCTCAGTGGGATGCCACCTCATACAGGTAGGCGAGACGGGGTACCACACACCCTGCTGCAGGGGCGGCGTTTCGTGTGGGTTTGGTTTTTGCAGGGAGTACTGGATAAATCCACAGAAAAACCCATGCGGCAAAAGAGGACATCAAACACGAGCACAAGTGTTATGCAGTATTATGGTGACCCACCTGAGAAGACCCTTCTGGACCATGATGTTCCACTTAACCACACACTCACAATCGTACTGCCCACCACCTTCATCCATTTGGTGTATCCAAAGGCTGAGAAGGAAAACTGGAAGTGAAGCTCCGAGCCTTTCAACGTCCAAGGCCACTGGCTGCAGCCAGGAAGGTTCACCCGTAGCAGGAAAAAGCAGGAGGAGATGTCCATTGCTGGTTCTTAAAGAGCTCTGGGAAGGGGCAGAATATGGCATCTCCAGCTGCCATCCAGGGCCACCACTCTGAGTCATCTCCTCAGGACAGGCGCTGCATTTCACGTCTCACTTCTTCCCCACGAGGCAGAAAACCACCGTCAGGAGCGTGGCAGTAACGGCGAGTGTTTCCCTTCCACCGCCGCGTGACACCAGGCGTACGGCAAATCAAACGAACTTGTTTGTGGCAGTGCTCACAAGCCAGGGACCGCAGTCATGGCACGGCAACTTCAATCAACGCATCCGCCCTTTCTAAAATATAGGTCATTGCTAACATTGATTCATGCATGTGCTACACGGTTCATTCCAGAGCGGCACACTAATGATGAGGGGCCCAGCAGGACCGCACTGCCCTGATGGCATGCAGAGCCCCCATTGCCCCCAACAACCCAGGCAGCTTTCAAGCGCTTGGAATTCTGCTGCCTTCGGAGGAGCTACTTCTGATTTATAGAAACATCAAATCACAGAATGGTTTGGGTTGGAAGGGACCTTCAAGACCATCTCGTCCCACCCCCCTGCCCTGGGCAGGGACACCCCCCCCAGCCCAGGTCGCTCCCAGCCCCGTCCAACCCGGCCTTGAACACCTCCAGGGATGGGGCAGCCACAGCTCCTCGGGGCACCCTGCGCCAGGGGCTCACCGCCCGCACAGGGGAGAATTTCTTCACCAGATATCACCTAAATCTCCCCTCTTTCAGTTTAAAACCGTTCCCTCTCATCCCATGGCTCCCCTCCCTGACCCAGAGTCCCTCCCCGGCTCTCCTGGAGCCCCTTTAGGCACTGGAAGGGGCTCTGAGGTCTCCCCGGAGCCTTCTCTTCTCCAGGCTGACCCCCCCACCTCTCCCAGCCTGTCCTCCCAGCAGAGGGGCTCCAGCCCTCCCAGCAGCTCCGGGGCCTCCTCTGGCCCCGCTCCAACAGCTCCGTGTCCTTCTGCTGTGGGGACCCCCCGAGCTGGAGGCAGCACTGCGGGGGGGTCTCCCCAGAGCAGAGGGCAGCAGAGGGGCACAATCCCCCCTCGCCCTGCTGGCCACGCTGCGGGGGATGCAGCCCGGGGGGCCGGGGGCTCGCTGGGCTGCCAGCGCACATTGCCGGCTCCTGGTGAGCTTCTCATCCACCAGTACCCCCAGGGCCTTCTCCTCAGGGCAGCTCTCCAGTTATTCTCCACCCAGTCTGGAGTTGTGCTTGTGCTTATCACCAACTAATTTGTAGCAACATCAGGCTTCAAAACTTCAACCTGTCAAATGGAGATGGCCACAAACATTATTATTTTCCCCTATTCTGAAGCTAATGCCATTTTTACAATTACTGGTAAAACCTGTCAAATTTACAATGCTTTGTATTCATTTTCCAAATCTAGAATATTTTTACCGTCTCTGCTGGGCTGAGAAGCCGAATGAAACATTTTTTCTGAAAAACGCAGGTTGTCTGACGCAGTGGCTGCTGCCGCCTTTGCATCCCTCTCGGGTCAGGCTTACTCCGTGAATTTCCCTTTCGGAAGGCCGAAGCTCATGGCTGGAAACGGGCAGTGCGGGCAGCCCGGCGGCAGCAGCGCGGTGCGGAGCCGGGGCTGCCCCTGCTGCGGCCGCTGGAGAAGACCAAAGGTGTCCCAGAGCTCTCACAGCACAACCCCAACGTGACCCACGTACATGTGTCATAGTCCAATATTCTCTCCTATCTCGCTTTCAGTATGGAAAAAACCTAAAAACTTGTCTTGACCAATATGGTAAAAATATTGGTCAAACGATGGTCTTAAGCAAAAACGTATTTTTTCCAACATGGAGGGTTTTTTCCCCATCTGTGCTGGTTTCATGCTTTTTTTTGCAGGTTTTAAAGGAGCTACTGGCCGTGCCGAGGCTCCCCTCACCACGGATGGATTCCCTCCGTTAGGAGGGCAGCGTTCTCTGGCTGGAGGAGGCGTGAGGTGGCCCTGAACGGACCGTCAGAGCTATTGATTGGATCGCAGCGCATGCGTTTGCATGGGCACTTAGGAACATCTATTTTAATGATCAGTGCCCGTTTGCTGCTTGGTTCTCATGAGCTCGCACATAGACCAACATCCAAAGCAGGAAAAAAAAAAAAAAATCGAGCGTTTCCTCACGTGCTGCGTATTCCAACCCTTTCTGCCCTGTGGGACTCCTCACAAGGTATTACAGAGACTAAAAATATACCTATGTTCAATAAGCAGCAGGGGGAATTCAGCGAAGGTCCGTCCCGGAGGGGTGGGCCCACAGCCACCATCTCCAGTCGCCACCCCAAGGCACGAGGGCTCGATGCTCTATCGGTGTTTGGGAGAATTGTCACCAAATCCCATTTCTCCTGCCCCTCCTTACTCCCTGTAAGGGTATTTACCCCTCGGGAGCACAGGGCGCCCGGCGGTGGGGACCACCGTGTCCTGCCCTGATGTACACAACTCTCACATAGATGCTTTTTTTTTTTTCCCCCCACATTTTTAACTCAAAATAGTTGGGAGTAGAAGCGGTGCCAGAACAGCACTCACAGAGGAATAAGAGTTAATTGCTCTGTGAAGACGCTGCACTGGATGTACGTCCGCTAATTATCAGAAAGCATCACCGGATCTGTACTTCTTCCAGTGCACTGTGCTTAACCCCCCTCGTAAACCAAAATGACGATATCGTTAATTGAAGTTTTGACAGCCACCATAGCTTCTGAAATATTTTCTTTCCTGTAAAAAGTGCAGTGCCTTTTGTGCCAGTTCTTGAAAAGCTGCAGCCACTGTCTCTGCCAAGATTTAGAGGCTCAGGGCTGCACTGGAGAGATTAATAACCGAGTGTCTGCAGCAGCTTCTCTTGGTTCAGGTCAAGCCCCGGATGAAGGTGTAAGCAGGGTTATTAAGTTTACAGACAATACCAAACATAGAGGCAAAACTAGAATTTAAAACATTTTGACAACCCGAAACAATAATTTGGATTTTTAAAAAAGAGTACGACTCAACAAGAAGAAATTCAAAGTATAGACCCGGGGAGGAATAATCACCTTCCACCCGACACAGCGAACGGAAGGAGTGACTACAATAGTCCCATAAAAGAAAGACAGCACGGCATATACTTATAGCTGACTCAAGTTTAGAGCAATAGTTCACCAAAATGCAGAGGTAAAGCTGGCAAGTTATAGAAAAATACGGCTGTGTTGGTCAGAAGATGAAATCAATCTTCATTTCAGGTAAGCAGTTAAAGCAGAAATGCAGCAAATGTCTTTTTCTATGGAGAATAAATGGCTATTAGCTGAAGACGAGCACTCAAATAGTCTCTAAATTTCCCATCTGTGCTATTAGCAAACTAGCATTTTCCCCATTTTTCCTATAAAACAAGTGTAAATCATGACAATAAAATGCTGTTGCTATGAGTAGTTGTTACTGGGGCTGGAAAACATTTTCCCTCCTGGGGCTGGACAGGCGAACTGCCGCTCAGCCTGAGCACCGACCTGCTCGGTCCATGCCCAAACCCTGCGGTGGGGACGGGCAGCTGCCAGGCTCCGGGAACGCGCCTGCGGGAGCAGTCCCACCAGCAGATAACTGGGAATCCCGTTTCCTTTAGTGCTTCTCTCTTCCCTTTCCATCATAAAGAAAGCCCCAATGATGGGATCCCACTGGACATGGCCCTGGAGCATCCCCTGCCCTATTCCCGGCTGCTCCCCCCGTGCCCCTGACACCCCCAGCCCCTCTGCTGCCGCCGGAGCTTCCACTTCATTCCTCGGCGAGGGCTGAAAACATCCCTGCTTTTGGCCCTTTCTTCTCCCCACGGAGATAAAAAGTCATGGCAGAGGCAGAAAAAAATAGAGGAATTAACTTAGTAAAAAAAAAATGTGGGATTTCCTTAGGAAAAGAAGCCCACAGAAGAAAGCAAAAACAAACAAAAACCCCAAAAGCCAAAAAAAACCCCTCTGGAGATTGTTTTTTCCCTGCTCCAAAGATGTGATGATGAGTAAAAAATAAAAAGTATTTTTAGTACAGTGACCTAAAGAGGTCAGGCAGTTGGACCAGATGATCATTGTAGGTCCCTTCCAACTGAACTCTCTTCTCTTCTCTTCTCTCTCTTCTCTTCTCTTCTCTTCTCTTCTCTTTCTCTCTCTTCTCTTCTCTCTCTTCTCTTCTCTTCTCTTTCTCTTCTTCTCTTCTCTTCTCTCTCTCTCTTCTCTTCCTCTCTCTCTCTTCTCTTCCTCTTCTCTCTCTCTCTCTCTCTCTCTCTCCTCTCTCTCCTCTCTCTCCTCTCCTCTCCTCTCCTCTCCTCTCTCCTCTCCTCTCCTCTCTCCCTCTCCTCTCCTCTCCTCTCCCTCTCCTCTCCTCTCCTCTCCCTCCTCTCCTCTCCTCTCCTCTCCTCTCCTCTCCTCTCTCTCCCCCTATCTATCCTATGTTCTCCTATCCTATCCTATCCTATCCTATCCTATCCTATCCTATCCTATCCTATCCTATCCTATCCTATCCTATCCTATCCTATTTTTATGTTTTTCCATGGTTTCAGTTTAAGCATGAAGAGAAGCAAATACAAGACCTAGCATAAGAAGGCGGTAACGGGATCTCTGCTCCTGGGGAGGACAGGAGCCCCGAGCAGTGTGGCAGCAGTCACCGTGCTGTGTATTTTCCTTCCAGTAAATTAGTCTTAATTAAAGAAACCAAAATGTCCTACTGTCTTCTTTGTATTGTACTCATCCCTGGAGTGAATGAGAGAGGTCTGCTCCGTCCCAGCGTTCCAGCTTGCCTTGCCTTCTTCCTGCACCAAAGCTTGAAAAAAAATACCTTAATTAAATCAACATACTGCAGTGAAGGCAAGAATGGGAAAAATAACCGTTCTAGTATTAGAACAAAAGCTCTGCAGTGAATCAAATGAAAGGGGAAAAGCTAAGACAAACTGTGCAGCGTTAATACAGATTGGCAACCGCAGCTATTGATTTTATTTTTTTTTTGAAAGCGTGATCCGCTTTTGACCAATTTCTACCAGCAACATCAGCGCCTGCCTTCCCTTGCCCTGCTTCCTTGTTTTCTGACCCTCTGAGGTTAATTTGTATTCTGCTGTTCACCGAACATCCAGGAGACCTGGAAGGATGTGCCCTGTTGCAAGGCTTTGGTTTTTAATGCTGGGTCGGGAGGTCTCCAGGCTGGCAGCGAAGGATGCGATCACAGAGGGCTGTGCATCCCTCCAGAACGTGAAATCAAGTGGTACGGCACCCGGCACCGCTGGGTAGCGAAGGAGAGAACCCCGAAACGGTGTCTGCTTTTCTCCCGCGTAACCACGCTGCTCCCAGCGCCGAGGTCAGCCGGTGCCTGGGATTATCGCTGGGGCTTCACCCGAGCGCCGGAGTGCGGCGCGGGGATCACTGGGGGGGGGGCAGGTGGCCGCCCGCATCGTAATTCACTATTATACCCCGGGCGCTAAATTCGATCACACAACGAACAGCCACCACAGCAAAAAAAGAAGGGGTATAGAGCCTCAATTTGCATGAGATTAAATGTTATTGGAATATTTTAAAGCCATACTAAGACGAGTGCATTACAAGCGCTTGTATTCCATTAGAGAAACGAGGACCGCAAGTGGCCTCCACAAATATCACCCGTTTCTGTTACAATAAGCGTAATATCCTTCAGCGGTTTCAGACGAAGGGCCCACCGACGCCTGAAGGGCGTCTCGAGCCCTTTGGGCAACGCGACTCCCGTCGCTCCATGTGTGCTCCACGCTGAGCCCTGCCCCTCAGCCTGCAGGCGTTCCCCGCGCCCCTCCTTTCCAAAGGGGACTTTTCTATTCGGCCAAATAAAAATGCATTTTGTTCGCCCCGGTTTCCCGAGTGAGCCGGGCTGGCCGGCACGCGTCACCTCCTCCTTGTCACTCGTTACTGTCCCGCCGCTTTGGGTCACCTGCCTGTTTTTCCAGGCATGAGGTTACACATACGTACCCGTTCCTGACAACTAAATACATGTGGAAAGCTGGGTTTGTTCTGTTCTCCAGCAGCGTTTAAGGTACATACCCATATACAACTGTGGATGACACATGTACCTAAAGAGGGTTTGTTCCAGCTCTCCACTTTTGGTTCCTGAGCCGCGTCCATCGGTGCGATTTGGGGCAGGGAAAGGATGCCGCCAAGGGCAGGGCTGTACAGGGGATGCTGCAGCGGCCGTGCACAAACCTGCGCGGGCCAGACGGATGGACGGGCTGAGACAGGGGGACGGGAATGGGGTTTTGAGGTCGGGATCAGCAAGTAAGGGAGTCCTTGTGAAAAAGGCACACGTCCTTCTTTCCATTCGCCCGCCACCAGCGCTCCGTACCGAGGGCCCTAAGGATGTGCCTACCCTCTACCCGCGATTATTCCCAGTCTGAGCCGCCACCATTCCTGATCCATCCGCTCTTTAAATTAAAGGCTAAAATCTGTGTCCTCCACAGCACCAGAACCTGTCCAATATATAACACATCAGGCTGTGACGACTGTTGTTTTGGGTCTATTTGCCGTGCCTCCCGCTCCCGCCGCGGCCGTGCGACTCCTGCACTCCCTTCCAACCCTCCCGCCGCTCGCACCGCCCTCCGCGAGACACGGCGCTGACACCCGACAGAACAAAAAGATTCACACGGGCTAAAAGGGAGAAAAAAGCGTGTGTGCTCCCAGCTCTTCGACTTCCCATATAAATGGGTTTTCAAAGTTCCAGTGCCGGAGAGCCGACCCTAGGTCATTTGTAGGCTTTTGTGAGCTTCCCATTTGAAGTCTCAAATCATTAATTCTTCCCCAAATAAACTCGCACCTTTTGAAAATGTGCAGTTAGTTCTGTTTCTGCTGGAATGTAGGCAGCTAAAAATATACCCAATTATTTCTGCTTGAAATGTCAGCACAGACAGGTCTGGAAATTATTCCCTTCCCATCGCGTCTTAAATAAACCAGCCTAGGAAAGTTTTGTTTGCTCCTGAAAGCGGGGAGAGAAGGGGGTGTGAGTGCGGGCATGGGGCGGGCTGCTTTGAAAAGTTTGCAGAAAGGAGGGGAAAAAAAACCAACCCTGAACTCCGTGGAAGGAGTTCGGTTCTGTCCTACGTCGGATTTCTTGAATTTATGGATAAAGGAGCTGGTGGGGCTTCAGCGGGGCAAAAATCACGCGCACACACTAAATCCTCCAAAACGTTACAAAATGCGTATTCTTCACAGGGCGAGCGCGGGCGCTCTCTCCTGAGACCAGAACTGCTGTGCGGGGGGAAGAGGAGACGTCATCCTTTATTTTTGCAGGGAAATCTTTATTCTGCTTCTCTACATCTTTCCCAGCGTCGATGCACCACCCAGGCTGCAACTGCACCCTCTGCCTCCGCCCCGTCCCTCATCTCCCACGTTTTGGTCTTAAAGTCAGGATCAGCAACAGGACCCAAATATCCCGAAAAATCGGTCAGGCCAAACCGCGGTTGAAAAACCTGATCTCGGAGCAGCTTGAGAACGAGCACGGGCCGGCGCTGGTTGGCGGATGTCTGTACTAATCTTAGCGACTTAATTTGAGGCGGAGAAGCTGCCCGTTTACATTTGGTCTGATTCAAGGCACGGCTTCCCTCCGCATCGCGCTCAGTTTAACACAACAGCAGAGCTTCAACTCGAGCCTCCCGTGTTTCGTTTATACCTAATAGGCGTTTTTCAGCGTTTCTCCGCCTGGCAGGCTCCCACCTTCGGGCTGCAATTTCCGAAGCCGACGGAAGGCAGTGAATCTGGCGGGCCATGCCTCGCTTTACCGGCTGAGCAGCAGTGGGGTTGCCCTGATGGCCGTCAGTCCACCGGCGGTGGAAGAAATGGCATTAAAGCCACCGCTTCCTTAAGCCAGTGCTGAGGGGATTCATTATTAACCATAGCGAGCGTTTCCTTGCGACCGCGCAGAAGTCTCTCTCCTCCAGCGTAGATTTGGGCGGCTCAAAATATTCCTGCCGATGCTCTCACAGCATCTCCCCGCTCCCTCTTTCCTCGCCCAGTACCTGCTGTGTGCGTTCCCACGGAAATAATTTGCGCTAATAACTGAAATCACACTTTAGGGAAGGGCTGAGGGTAAGTTCCCGGTAAAGCAGAGCCAAGCGGGAGCAGTGACGGCAGCGCAGCCACGGCGTGTCCCTGCTGGCCCTGCCACCGCCACCGCCGAGCATCGGGAGAGCTGCGGCACCCGAACGGCACCGAGAGGGTCACGCTCAGAAAACCGCAAATAACTAACAGAAAGCTGACCGTGCCCTTGCAATTACCTTCTAATTTTAGGAAAAACACCCCAGAAAACAGCTCCTGCTGCACCTTCAAGGCAAGACTGTAATCCCAGTCCCACCAAAGCCCTTGCCCGGTGGGTGCTGGGCTCACGTCCCACAGGTTATCCGGGTACCTGAGCTCCTGGATTCCAGCTGCCCAGCACGGCTCGGTGCCCATCGCGGCATTTACCGTCTCCATGCTCAGTCCAGAGCCCCGTTACTCAACCTACCAGCGCATCCCATCAGCAGAGTTCAGCCTCTTCATCATTCGGACAATTTTAACTGATACAATTAAAGATTGGTGGTGCGGTGTCTGCTGGAGAAAAAACAAAAAGAAAGAAAAAAAAAAAAGAAAGAAAGAAAAAAAGAAAGGGAAAGAGAAAAGAAAAAGAAAAAGAAAAAGAAAAAGAAAAAGGAAAAGGAAAAGGAAAAGGAAAAGGAAAAGGAAAAGAAGAAGAAGAAGAAGAAGAAGAAGAAGAAGAAGAAGAAGAAGAAGAAGAAGAAGAAGAAGGAAAAGGAAAAGGAAAAGGAAAAGGAAAAGGAAAAGGAAAAGGAAAAGGAAAAGGAAAAGAAAAAGAAAAAGAAAAAGAAAAAGAAAAAGAAAAAGAAAAAGAAAAAGAAAAAGAAAAAGAAAAAGAAAAAGAAAAAGAAAAAGAAAAAGAAAAAGAAAAAGAAAAAGAAAAAGAAAAAGAAAAATGCCAAAGAGGAATATTTTCTAAAAAAATTAATTAGGAAAACATACAATTTTGTACAATACATTCCTGGGAAACTTATTTATTTATTTACTTGCTTAAATCCTTCATGTTGCTGTATGCAAGGTTTGGCACAGGAACGTGAGGACTGTGAGTGTTTCCCCTGTGACAGTGCCTTCAAACTTCGTCAAACATGGGAAAAGGAAAAAAAAAAAACAACTGGAAAGAACAATCTCTATCTGTTCCTTAGGCACGTACTGAGAGTTTGCGGGCACTCACGTATTACAGCTCAGTGCCCTGCAGCCGCCGGCGCCGAGCAGCCCCCCAGCACCCCCTCCGCTGGGGCCACCGGCTGCCAAATATTCTCTGGAAAAGCCCTTCCAGCTCCGTGTCTGCCATGGGACAGGGGCTATGCCCATAAGAGCGGATAAAACACATGGGAAGTCACTTGTGCCGAGTCCCGGCGGGACACGGGGGTGCCGAGGGCAGGGGTGCAGGTCCCTCGGGGAGGGGGGGGGCGTGGGAACCACGTCCCCAGGGAGGTGGGAACCAGCCCATAACCCCGACGCCATCACGAAATTAAGCTCTTAATTAGAAAATGCCAGAATTAAACTTGCTTCCGCAGCCTCAGCTTGCTCCCCCTCCTCTCTCTACAGGAGCAAAGTGTCATTTTTAATTATAAGGTCCCGTGAGCCTTTTTCCCCCCACTGTGGGCTTTCGGTGCCGCTTTTCGTGCAGAGTTTTCTTCAGTCCCTTCCTGTTCAGTGTCTTGCCTCGGGCTTTATTTATTGCACATAACTCAAACTTTATTCCGGACAGAAAACTATAAATTTCCCCCCATGTTCTTCTGTCATGCCTGTCGTTACGTTATCGGAGTACTTCATAAAAGCTAATTGGTTTTTACCAAATCCCTGGGAGGCAAACAGATTTTATCTTCCCCTGGTTTTACGGGCTGGCGCTTAAGACAGAGGAATTGAGGTCAGCAGTATTTTGAGAGCCCCACTTAAAATATCTGGCGGTGTGATCTTTTGTAGGTCTTTGCAGTATATCGCGTGTGACGTGTTCAGACAAGGGCTTTATCGCCGCCAGTCGCAGCACTTCAGCAAATGACACTGCAGAGCATCAGCCCGAGCCAAGAGACACGAGCCGAGTGAGGCGGTTTGGCTGGGATATGGCAAAGCCCGCAGGAAAGAAAGCGGACCTCTAAAGCGTCGAAGTGGTGATACTTCTGAGAAACCCCTCGGGGTGTCCCAAAACCCGCCCGTGGAGCGGGGCAGAGCGCGCCGGGGCAGCGGTGGGCACCCGCAGCCCTGAGCCCTCCTTTGGCACAGCCCAGAGGCGCAGCAGCACCTGGCTGGGCCGGCGCTCGGAAATACTCCTGTAGAGAAGGAAAAAGCAAAGAATGGCTTTGTTTCTGGCATCAAAGAAAAGACCCAGTCTGCCACGAGCTGCCGTATTGTCACCGAATCAAATTCGCCCCATGTAGAAAAAAGAAAACACTTTCTAACATTAAAATGCAACCTAGCAACCAATGATAGGACAAGGGGTAATGGATTCAAGCTGGAACACAAGAGGTTCCACTTAAATTTGAGAAGAAACTTCTTCTCAGTGAGGGTGACAGAGCACTGGAACAGGCTGCCCAGGGAGGTTGTGGAGTCTCCTTCTCTGGAGACATTCAAAACTCGCCTGGACGCCTTCCTGTGCAACCTCATCTAGGTGTTCCTGCTCCGACAGGGGGATTGGACTAGATGATCTTTTGAGGTCCCTTCCAATCCCTAGCATACTGTGATACTGTGATACTGTGATTAAAATAATTATCGGTCTCTTGGAAGCCTTCGTGACAGATTTGAAACGACAATTATGTTTCAACCCTATTTCCATTTACCTCCGTGGAGAACTGCGATCGCAACGCTGTTTTCCCTTCAGAGCCCCGTCCCCGAGCCCCGTGCCGGTGCCACACTGACTGATGTGCTGCCTTGCGCCGCTCTTTTTGGCTCAGGGGAAAACCAGGCAAGATCTGGGCAACGCCTTTCTGTGGGTTCGGTGGGATCCGCTGCCGTGGGGCTGCGCCCTGGGCCCCTCCGCCACGGCCTGTGTGGGCAGCCCGGGGGATGCCCGGCTCCCAGGGATGCCATGGTGTGCTCCCGGGGCACAGGAGGGACCGCTCAAGGGGAATATGGCCAGGGAATGGGAAAGGAAGGACGGACACCAAAGCACCTCGGGGAACCTGAGTGCTGTGATGTGAAAATGTAGGGGGCCTTCCAGCCCTCCTTGAATCATAGAATCACAGAATGGTTTGGATTGGAAGGGACATTGAAGACCACCTCGTTCCACCCCCCTGCCCTGGGCAGGGACACCTCCCCCCAGCCCAGGTTGCTCCCAGCCCCGTCCAACCCGGCCTTGAACACCCCCAGGGATGGGGCAGCCACAGCTTCTCGGGGCACCCTGCGCCAGGGGCTCACCGCCCCCACAGGAGAGAATTTCTTCACCAGATATCATCTCAATCTCCCCTCTTTCAGGTTAAAACCATTCCCCCTCATCCCATGGCTCCCCTCCCAGAGTCCCTCCCCAGCTCTCCTGGAGCCCCTTTAGGCACTGGAAGGGGCTCTGAGGTCTCCCCGCAGCCTTCTCTTCTCCAAGCTGACCCCCCCGCCTCTCCCAGCCTGTCCTCCCAGCAGAGGGGCTCCAGCCCTCCCAGCATCTTTGAAGAGAGCTGTTGGTGTCCACTCAGGTCCTTCAGGACAGTGAGACTAACTGCTGTTGCTGCTATCTCTGTTGCTGCAGAAGGAAGAGACTCAGCATTTTCATTTCTGTGAGCTTTTTTTTTCAAAACCAGCACGCATTACCCGGGCAGGGAAGGGCTGTTCGAGCCCCTCGGGAGGGTAAAGGGGAATGCCGTGTACCGCAGACTGCTCCTCCCCACTCCCCCTTCCCGATTTAGCACCAGACGCCCGGAATCACGCTGCTGCATGCATATTTGATGACCACCACCACCAACAACGCCAAAGCCCGGCCCCGTATAGCCCAGTGGTACTCGCAGAGCGTCCCCCCATCCTCGGGGGGGGCTCAGCAGCGGGAGAACCCATCCTCTGCTCCGACCTGGAGCACCCCTTTAAATCCATGAACCCACATCTCAGCATTTCTTTGACAAAAGGAGGAACTCTCACCTCGCTCGTTAAAGTGGAATAACCACACGAAGATTTTTAAGCTCTCAGAAGCAACGAAACGGAGTGGGACATGGGGAGTCCGGAGACTTTGGAACCATCTCAAAACCACTTGCAAACACAAGGGGGGGCGGGGGGGGGAGAAAGCCTCTTTGCACAGTCTCCAGGCAAATGAGGGGAATATAATTGAAGATGTACTGAACTGTTGCGAGAATAGTTTTGGAGTATTCCATGCTGAGGCAGCACTTTTTGTAAGATGCATTCAGAAGAACCCTCTTGCAGCGGATGAGCTGCGGGACTGAGGGCGATTCGTTACTGAAACCCTCTTCCAACCGAAGCGCCAGCGTTCTCCAAATCCAGAGCTGATTCCTTGTGAAAATGTGTTTCAGCCAAACACAGGAAAAACGGGCAGATGCCCTCCAGTTGACTCTCTACCAGCTAGTCTGGCCTTTGCTGCAATGATCCCTTCTCACCTAAAGACCTACAAGTCTCCACGGGCAGGCAGCAAACCTGTGCTCACTGTGCTGCTGGGGCTCAGCCCGGCTGGATCTGCCCCCAAAGCCTGGCTTCCACCCGGGCACTAACGCCGACCACCTAGACGCCATGGGCAATATTTAACGGGAATTTGAGAGTTGGTGCCAAACCAAAGACATTGAGGCGCTGGAGCGTGTCCAGAGAAGGGCAACAGAGCTGGTGAGGGGTCTGGAGCACACATCCTACGAGGAGCGGCTGGGGGCCCTGGGGGTGTTCAGCCTGGAGAAGAGAAGGCTGAGGGGAGACCTTCTCGCTACCTACAGCGCCCTGAAAGGAGGGGGCAGCGAGGGGGGGTTGGTCTCTGCTCTCAAGGAACAGGCGATGGGACAACAGGAAATGGCCTCAAGTTGTGCCAGGGGAGGTTTAGGATGGATATTAGGAGAAATTTCTTCACCAAAAGGGCTGTCAAGCACTGTCACAGGCTGCCCAGGGAGGTGGTGGAGTCACCATCCCTGGAGGGATTTAACAGAGGGGCAGATGTAGTGCTGAGGGATGTGGGTTAGTGGTGGGTTTGGCAGTGTTGGGTTGGTGGTTGGACTTGATGGTCTTAAAGGTCTCTTCCAACCTCAATAATTCTATAATTCTATGATTCTAAACCACACACATCGTTTATTTCTCTTCATTAGCACTGCACTAGAAAGTGAGCAGCTCCAAGTCAAAGGTTGACAAAGGAGAGCGAGAGATCCCACCGCTGCTGTGCTCTTCCCAACCCAAGTTACACAAACCTACTATGAATCTTCACATATTAATGGCTCTTTCCATGGAGGGGAAAGGCTTGCTAGAGCACTAAATCATTATCCACTGGCTGCGGGTGGCCAAGCCCCGGGGATGAGCAGCCAGTCCCATGGGGAGGGATGCTCTGCCGTCCCCTCTGCGCCCAGGGGCTCCAGGCACCACGGCTGAGCATCCTGCACTGCTGAGACAGCTTCCTAAGGAGATAACACTCTTCTTCTGCTAAACTCTGCTGTTTTTCAAAATTAAATCATTTAAAAGCCATTACTAGAGATGTTTTCATGCAATATTCAGAAGACTACTTATCTCTGAATTCGCTGAAAGCACAGCAAGTCACCTGCGACGGTTACATGAGCAGATTCTCTCAGCTTTAGGAGCTCTTTCAGTTTGACCTTCAAAATAAATTCCTCTGAATAACATCAGTGTGTATAGAAAATAAAATAGGAATACAAAGTATAATTAACACTCTAACTCCCATCAGGAAGAATTAAAAGACCCCAAAGCCATAAAGGACTTTTCTGTTGTAACCAGGGGGAAAGTGATAGAAAAGACAAATGCTGTTCAACCTCATTTTTTTTTCTTTTGTTTACATTGTACTGGGCTAATTTACTTTAATTATCGTGTGCATCTCCTTTCTTTTATCAGGACCCAAGAAAGCATGACATAAGTAACAGAGGAGATACCGCAAAGTGAGTATGATGGTGTTCACAGCCGTTTCTGACCATGTCAGAGGCTTGAGATGAAAAAGAAAAGAAAAAGAAAAGAAAAGAAAAGAAAAGAAAAGAAAAGAAAAGAAAAGAAAAGAAAAGAAAAGAAAAGAAAAGAAAAGAAAAGAAAAAAAGAAAAGAAAAGAAAAGAAAAGAAAAGAAGAGAAAAGAAGAGAAAAGAAGAAAAGAATATAAATGCTTAAAACTATAAACAAAAAAAATCCTCCATCACTTATCTTTGCTAATTAAATCCTCTAAGTCTGACTGGTGCCAGCACTGTTGCAATATACAGTTATTTAGGGAAATGCCTGTCCTTTGGTATTGATCTTTTCCAAGCCATTGCTGCAGAGTCCAATCTCCCCCGTGCCCAGCACGCTGGTAACACTGCTTCCTCACATCAAATTTAGCATCACGGGGTTGTTCTGAACACTGTGGGCCAAAATCAACCCTGTAATTTCTGCAGAAGTGTAACAATAGCCAGTATTTTTAAGTACCCTTTATTTATAGGTCCATTCGATGTTGTACAGTGAGCAGTTTCATACCGGTCCATGGAGAAGGTGCCCAGAGGAGCTGTGGCTGCCCCATCCCTGGAGGGGTTCAAGGCCGGGTTGGACGGGGCTGGGAGCAACCTGGGCTGGGGGGAGGTGGCCCTGCCCGGGGCAGGGGCCGGGGGGAGATGTAACTAGATGATCTTCAAGCTGTCTTCCAACTCTAACCATTCTATGATTCTAGGATTTTATGGGGAGAGCTGAACTTAGCCCAAGGCAGCATCTCATCCCAACGGACAACAGATTTGCTGGCAGCAAACAAGATTAGGGCAATTATAAGATGGCCAAGAAGGTGGTAAATAGGGTCTTATCTTAAGTGAAGCCGTACAAACCCAAAGGCAAATTCCAATCCTCACTGTTTTTCAGCCAAGTCGTTGGGAGACTGAGGCGAGCGGAGCCGGGGGCCGCCCGAGGGAGGAGGTGGGCAAGCCCAGGCAGCAGGGGTGGGAACGCCGGCCAGCCAGGGGGGGGGGGCATCGCTTTCCCAGGAAAACAAGTTGAAAAGACATTAATAAATACTGATGTTAAATTTTGAACAATATATACCTCCCAAGTGTTGACAGCGTACTTTCCAGACAGCAAACTACCTCCGTTTCATAGCAGAAAAAACCTTTTGGTGTATCATCACCTCTTCACAAAAATCACCTCATGCTCAGCTGGACCTATGAACCACTGGTCTTACCCATCACCGGCGCAGGGCTGTTATATGGTATCACAAACACAGAGAAACACCCCAGTGACCCAACTCTTGCATCCCTTATTTCCCAATTTCACCCTTCAGCCTCCCTCCCTCCTGATAACCTTCCCGCATCCCTCGTGCTCCACGTGCCGCACCACTGCCGCCACCCAAAGCCACCGCCACCTCCGTCCCACTGGGACGTGGCCGTCACCCCCGAGTGACAGCAGGGTTTGAATTTAGTCCTGCGTTTTCAGCATGCGCAAATTGTACATCCAGCTTTGGTAACAGATTAAAAGGGCAATTTTGTCTCCGAGGCTTCCCAGTGCCGAACCGCAGATCTCGTTAAATCCAACGATAAAATGATAAATCTTCGTGGGACGTCAGCGAGACCAGTGCGGGGCTGACAGACCTCATTAAACAGAAAGAAAAAGCCAAAACAAACAAACAACACCCACTTTTTTTTTTTTTTTTTTAACTACAGCTTTACATGCAGAATTATGTGCGAACAGAAAGTAAACATATTAATTTGACCTTTTTCTCGGGAACTGCGTAGGGAAAAGCGGGCGCGGGAGCAGCGATGGGGATACTGCTCTGCATTCTGCAAATGAGGAGTTATGCAACGAAGGAAGTTATTAAGCAATTTTCTGTCGCGCCGACGCTCAGCCCGGGGAGGCGCGTTCCCTTTGGGAGGGCAGAGGCATCAGCACCGCTGTCGGACCCCTGACGGTCGTAGCTGCAGCAGCGACCGAACCCACACGGCACGAAACACGCGCCGGTCTCCTCGAAGGGAGCTCTGGTGCCCAGACCAGAGAGCAACAGGCAGAGCAGGAAAAGGTGAAGGAAAGGCAAATCGGTGACAAAGAAAGAAAGAAAGAGCATTTTACTTGCCCAGCAAAGCTCTCAAAGCGCGCACGCCTCTTTGCCTGGGTGTGCTTATTAGCCTCGTTTTTATTCAGAAAGTTCCCTCTGAGGCAGCACTGAGGGATTGGGATCCACTTCTATTTTTAGGAGGGACAATAATAATGACGCCATTAATACACATATAAGGTCTAATTTACCTAATGTGTTTCCTTGCCTTATCACAATCACGTTGGACTCATGGTCTGCAGCGAAGCATTATCAGGGACCTACCCAGCACATCATCAGGAATAATCGAGTGATCATGAAAAAAAATTAAAAAATTACTTTTAGGGCTAGAAAGTCGGAGGTGGGAAGGAAAAAAAAAAAAAAAAAAACAAAACCAAAACCACACACCCAAAAATCAAACCGTGTCAACATTACAAAACCACCGCCGGACCGTTGAGGGCTGCCGTTAGTCCACGCAGATGAAGCAGAACCGTAAATGCCCCAGGCAGCGGCCCCCGGGGCGGCAGGCGCAGGCGTGCGCCTTTGCACGTGTACGGACATAAAGGTGTGTCAGGAGAAGGCAAAGGAATGCGCTTCTCTCGCGTTTAGCGGATAAAGGACCAGAAGGGAAAAGTCACCTCCGTGGAAAACCAACCCGAAGGATTCGGCCGGCGCGAGCAGCGCTCGGCAAACCTGGCGCTCACCCGCACTGTGGGAGGGCACAGGGAACCCCCCCCCCGCCGTGCCCCGGCAGCCACCTCACACCTAAAATGCTGTATAAAAACACTTTCTCCAGAGAGAGGGGGTTTGGCGACCCCAACCCGCTGCCAACCTGTCCTTCCACACTGTGATGCTCCCGCGCACTGCAAGACCAGTTTTGGTAGGAAAGTATCCTCGTTTGAGCAACACAGGACTGATTTACCTTCTAATGCTCGGGAGAACTGCACTTTTAGAAGCCTCCAGCGTGTAAATGTGTGAAATTACCTACTTTACACGCAGCCATGGGGTGCGGGTGTCAAGGTGCCGGCGTTTCCGAGCTCGCCGGGTGCGGGGATGAGGAGGAGCGAGACCCGGGCACTGCGCCCGCGCTGCCCCACGGGGTTAGTTCATACCACGGACGGCACAGGCGGCATCAACCAGAAAGTTTGTGAGGAGTTCTCTCGGAGTCCCGAGAACTCCTCGCCCCGGTGCCGCAGCCCCGAGCCCGTCCCTTCCTCCCGCGGCCGCGGCGCTCGCGGGGTCCCGCAGCGGCTGTCACTGCGGGCAGCGCGCGGCTTCTGCGGGTAGAACGGGCTGAGGGTAACCCCTGTGTAGTCCGTACTGGTATCGGGATCGATACTGGTCCTTTAGTGCTATTAATGTTAACTATCGAGTCTTCTCCCATTAAATCCGTGTATATTTCAGCCCCCCACTTTTCCTTGTTTTTTCCCAATTCCCCTTCCCGGGTGGGGAGGGGTCATCAGGTGAGGGAATAATTGCCCGGCAGCGAGCCCCAAGAGCAGGACACCCTCTCCCTGACTCTTGGAACAGCACCAGCTTCTCACTCTCAGAATCACTGACGGCGCTGGCAGAGGTTTCAGAGAAGAGAGATAAAAGTGACCAACAGACGGGAAAACAGCCCGGCTCTGGTCTTACTCGTACAAGATGTTTATTGGTGCAATTATGTGCACGCTAACTGTTCCCGTGCCATTCCTTGCTTACTTCAGCAGTGAAGACTGTTGTCGTTGAGAGCACGTTAAGACCGGGACGAAGCACCCGCCTTGTCCACGTCTTGCGGGGGAGATCACCATGAGACCCCGGGAGCAACGGACCGCAGAAAGGAAGAGGATGGAAAGACTCGAGCCAGACCCACAGCCCCCGAGGAGCTGCGACATGAGACAGAAAGGGTAATGACCACCATCTGCAGCTTTAAATGCAGGTCCATAACGATACCAGTAAAAGCTAGTGTCGCATTCCACAATATATCTATTTTCTATATGTATTTCTTTATCACGTCCGTTTTCTTCAATAATAAATTATATTCCATATTCCCTGACCCGGGACAGAATGCAGAGTGCCATCAGTGAAAGAGAAGTCGTTAAGGTGAAAAAAAAATAAAAAAAATCTGGATTCACAAGGATGATCAATAGTTATATGGCCATCAAGAATACGTAGCACTAAATAGGCCGTAACAATGGTATGGTTTAGAATGGAGTTTGAGCGTAGGCTGTGCGCCATGTGGAAGGTCGCTTTGCTCACCGATACCTGACGCGGGATTTCTGAGACACTGATGGAGTAAGTCCTTACGCCATGGCCAGAAGGAAGAGCTCAAGCAGCAGCAGGGTTTTCTCTTTGTCCTTTTAGTTTAAGATTAAGAGTAAGCACTGAAGTGCAAGAGCACAAGGAAGGAAATACGTCCTTTTTTAGCTCCTTTTCGTACTTGTAACTTCAGAGCTTTCAAAAACATTTATTAGTCTGTTTTAAATGCGTAGGGTATAAATCCTTCCTCTCTTTCTGCTGCTGCATCTATGAAATGCCAAAAATCTTTACGGTACTTCAAATGAAAATGATTTAAAATACATTTTTCTTACGTCTCAAGCGTGTTCTGGAAATGCACCGTTCACATGGCAGCTCCTGGGATTCCATCGTCGCAATAAATTTTCATTCCCGCGTATACAGGTTTGATTAAAAGCAAGGAAGTCGGGACCCGCTATTTCCCTTGCTGGGAACCAGCTGACGGGGAGAACAGAGAGCGTTCCAGGAGGAGCGGCAAACAGCTTTCAAGGGCAGCTCTTTGCATCTCAGAGAACGAAAAGGAAAAAACCCAAGGTGATAACCGCTATTCTTTCTCGCTGCTCCTCGTGACAGTCCCTGCGAAGGGCTGACACGCTGAACGACTCCAACGGTTCACAAAGCTTTCTTTGGTACCGTTGTTTTTCACGGCAGCCTCCAGAGACAGGGCTGGGAGGAGACGCCGGTGTAGTTTTTGCATCTCCACTTGGAACCCAAGTTCATCGGAAGTGGGACGGCTTTGCCGCCCTTACAAGCAGCATCAGCCCCTGTGTCCCACCACCTCACCCCGACCATTCCTCCCCCCGCAGCTGCGCAGACACAAGAGGAGCGGAGCACCCAACGGACCCGCTCCATCCCATGCCAAGCAGGTACCAGTGCTCACCACCGGCACGGGAGGTCCCCCTCAGATGTGCTGCGCGCTCAGCCAGCGGTGCTGGTACTGCAGCCCGGGTCTCACCTCTGGACATGTGGGGTTAAGCCATGGGGGGACAGAGACAGCACCAAGGTCTGTCTTTGAGTACCTGCTCACGTCTGGGGAGCTCAGCACCCTCCCAGGGAAACTTGTGAAACCACTCTTCTGCTGCGGTTCCCATGCTGGGCTCTGGCTCCTTTGACACGTTTGTGCTAAACTGGACCTCTGTGAACCTCATGAAGTTCACCAAGGCCAAATGCAAGGTCCTGCACTGGGGCCGGGGCAATCCCCAGCACAACTCCAGGCTGGACGGGGAATGGCTGGAGAGCCGCCCTGAGGAGAAGGCCCTGGGGGTGGTGGTGCATGAGAAGCTCCCCATGAGCTGGCAGTGTGCGCCGGCAGCCCAGCGACCCCCGGCACCCCGGGCTGCATCCCCCGCAGCGTGGCCAGCAGGGCGAGGGGGGATTGTGTCCCTCTGCTGCGCTCTGCTCTGGGGAGACCCCCCCGCAGTGCTGCCTCCAGCTCGGGGGGTCCCCACAGCAGAAGGCCCCGGAGCTGTTGGAGCGGGGCCAGAGGAGGCCCCGGAGATGCTGGGAGGGCTGGAGCCCCTCTGCTGGGAGGACAGGCTGGGAGAGGTGGGGGGGTCAGCCTGGAGAGGAGAAGGCTGCGGGGAGACCTCCGAGCCCCTTCCAGTGCCTAAAGGGGCTCCAGGAGAGCTGGGGAGGGACTCTGGGAGGGGAGCCATGGGATGAGGGGGAATGGTTTTAAACTGAAAGAGGGGAGATTTAGATGAGATGTGAGGAAGAAATTCTTGGCTGTGGGGGCGGTGAGCCCCTGGCGCAGGGTGCCCCGAGGAGCTGTGGCTGCCCCATCCCTGGAGGTGTTCAAGGCCGGGTTGGACGGGGCTGGGAGCAACCTGGGCTGGGGGGACACCTTGTCCCTGCCCAGGGCAGGGGAATGAGATGACCTTCCAACCTAAACCATTCTGTGATTCTATGATGCTATGATAAATTGTCAGAAGGAATTACAGCAAACTTTGGAAGTAAAAAAAACAGATAGTGTTGGGTGTTGGTTGTTCCCCATGGGGAACCCCAGCATCGCGCAGAGAGCACATACCAGCACGGGGGTCCCCTGTCCCCCGCCTCCCCCGGGACCCCGCTGACACCACCCAAAGTTTGCTCTTCACCCAAACCCACCTGCATTGGGGCACAAGGCTCTGCCAGGGGAAGGTTTGTCTAACAGATTAACAAAACCACGCGTTCAAAGCCAGGTGGATAAAAAAAGAGGGCATTTGTGCACAAATAGTCTCAGACATTCAAGAATTCCTTTACCTTCTCACTTGGGAGACTTTCACGCTCGCTGGTCCAGGTTTGTGTGATTCTCTCCCCGGGAGCCGGCTCTAACGGGGCTGAGGACACACTTCTAACGGCATCGGCACTTTATTAGGCAGTCGCAGGCTGTAACCGCTGATGTCATGGGAGCAGCACTGAGCTGTTGAGAAACTACTGGCACCACCATAAAAGCTGCCAAAAATGTATTGCTTTATCAATATATAAACTAACCTATGCAGGGCAAGCTGCACTTGATCTGTTAGAGAGAGATGTTTCGTATTCCCATGGATTTCTTGTCCTGTGGGGTTCATTTCCAACGCAGAAAAGACCCTTCCGTGGAGAGGAGCTCCCTCCAGCCCTGCTGGGGCAGGTCACAACCCCCACGCTGCTTTGCAAGACCACTATTTTGCAGCCAAATCCTGCCAAAGTCCTACTTTACGCACCGTGCTGTACCCGTTCTTGCACGGGGAGACGGAGGGTTCAAGCAGCAAAGCATCTCGCGAAGCGCGATGTGCGTTTACCTGCAGAGGGGTGAGAAGGGCCCAGCCAGGGGTACCCGCCTGGCACAGCCCAGCCCGCAGCGGGAGGGCTCCAAAGGCGCTTCGGACAGACACTCTCACAGAATCACGGAGTTTCAGAGTTGGAAGGGACCTCTAGAGATCACCCAGCCCCACTCCCCTGCCAAAGCAGGATTGCCCGGAGCACATCACTCAGGACTGCATCCAGGTGGGTCTTGAAAACCTCCAGGGAAGGGGACTCCCCCCCCTCCCTGGGCAGCCTGTGCCAGTGCTCTGTCACCCGAACTGTAAAGAAGTGTTTCCGTGTATTTGAACGGAACTTCCTGTGTTCTAACTTGTGCCCATTGCCCCTCGTCCTGTCACTGGGAACCATTGAAAAGAGCCTGGCTCCATCCTCCTTCAACCCACCCTTTAGATACTTGTACGCCATAATAAGGTCTCCCCTCAGCCCTCTCTTCTCCAGGCTAAAGAGTCCCAGCTCTCTCAGCCTTTCCTCATACGGGAGATGCTCCAAGCCCTTCATCATCTTAGTTGCTCTTCGCTGGACTCACTCCAGCAGTTCCCTGTCTCTCTTGAACTGGGGAGCCCAAAACTGGACACAGTATTCCAGTTGTGGCCTCACCAGTGCTGAGTAGAGGGGGAGAATGACCTCCCTCGACCTACTGGCCACACTCTTCCCTATGCAGCCCAGGATTCCATTGGCCTTTTTGGCGACAAGGGCACATTGCTGGGCCATGGATAATTTACTGTCTACCAGGACCCCCAGATCCTTCTCCTCCGAGCTACTTCCCAGCAGGTCCGCCCCTAACCTGTACTGGTGCCTAGCATTCTTCCTCCCCAGGTGCAGGACCTTGCACTTGGTTTTGTTGAACCTCATTACCTTCTCTGCCCAGCTCTCCAGCCTGTTCAGGTCATGCTGGATGGCAGCACGGCCCTCTGGGGTGTCAGCCACCCCACCCAGTTTGGTATCATCAGCAAACTTGCTGAGGATATACTCTGTCCCCTCATCCAGGTCATTAATGAATATATTAAACAAAATTGGACCGAGTATTGACCCCTGGGGGACCCCACTGGTTACAGGCCTCCAACCAGACTCTGTGCCGCTGATCACAACCCTCTGAGTTCTGTCCCGCAGCCAACTCTCAATCCACCTCACTGTCACCTCATCTAGCCCATACTTCCTCAGCTTCCTAATGAGGATGTCATGGGAGACAGTGCACGTCTCCCATAACGCATCTACGTGCACGTCTGAATTCTCTCTTCCCGGACCTGGGGAAGAAATGGCCAGGTACTCCAAAACAAACCCAGATTTCGTAAGATTAAGTATACAATCCCTCTGAGAACAGGATTTCCCATTGAGTAATTCTTTCCAATACATTTCACATCCTAAGGAACGGCAATTTACTGGGATATAAATCTGATAATAGGCTTCATTAAGCAATATTGTGAGGATTAAAAGAGGTTAATGAACACGTTGCTAATCCTTCTAAGTAGCTAGCCATCCTAATCTCCTCTTTATACATGACAGGTATAAAGAAAAGAGATTTCAAAAAAGCTCAAAACAAACTGGCTAAGCTTAACAACGCGGCAATGCCTCGCGCCTGCTCCCTTCTGCTAACGAAAATACAACGGGTCGTAAGTCTGTGGAGAGCAGCCTGGTCTGTCCTGGTCTGATAATACCTCAAATCGAGCTTGGGCCTGGAGCAACCTGCAACAGGTCCACTAGAATCTGCTCAAAAATAGCATCATTTAAGCATACAGACATATGTGTATATATAGATATTACAGATATACACACGTTTCTTAGAGACAAAGAGCTCTGTGAGGTTATTCAGTTCATCCACTTCACAAATTCAAAAGCTGCCAACAGCATACTTTTCCAACCCAATTTTCAAAGCCTTTCCATATTTTTTTGCCAGCAGCTGATGCCATTCTGCAAAACGCACCAGGCATTTTCCAACCTTAGCACCTCCTTAGTATTTTTTTTTTTCCCCTCTTCTCTCAACATTTTCTATATTTCTGCCTTTTCACATACGCCCAGCAGGTGCAAAGAACGGAGCGAAGCACTGAGGTATTAAAATGGGCTTTTCAGTTTCCCGGAGACCTGCTGCTCCCCCTGCTGCGGCCACGGAGCCGTCCCCGCCGTGCGGTGGGACACTGCCGTATATCCCAGTTAAGACGTGTCACCTCCCGATCCAGGCCAGCGGCACTGCTGCTTCTTGGGTTTCTTCTGTGTCATGGAAAGGTATTTCAGAAATAGAAAACTGGTAAATAAAACAAAGCGCAGTCTTATTCATAGACTACACAAGAAGGTCTCTTGGCGGTTTTGGCTAGAAATCATGTATGGAGAGATAAAATATCCAGTTGTAATTAGCTTATTTTTTTAACATCCTGCTTTGGCACGTGAAGACTCTGATATTCAGTCAGAATGTAATGAGGAGCACCAGATACGCAATCACAGAATCACAGAGTTTCAGAGTTGGAAGGGACCTCTAGAGATCACCCAGCCCCACTCCCCTGCCAAAGCAGGATTGCTCAGAGCACATCACTCAGGACTGCATCCAGGTGGGTCTTGAACACCTCCAGAGAAGGGGACTCCCCCCCTCCCTGGGCAGCCTGTGCCGGTGCTCTGTCACCCGAACCGTAAAGAAGTGTTTCCGTGTATTTGAACGGAACTTCCTGTGTTCTAACTTGTGCCCATTGCCCCTCGTCCTGTCACTGGGAACCACTGAAAAGAGCCTGGCTCCATCCTCCTTCAACCCCCCCTTTAGATACTTGTACGCCATAAGAAGGTCTCCCCTCAGCCTTCTCTTCTCCAGGCTAAAGAGTCCCAGCGCTCTCAGCCTTTCCTCATAAGGGAGATGCTCCAATCCCTTCATCATCTTAGTTGCCCTTCGCTGGACTCGCTCCAGCAGTTCCCTGTCCCTCTTGAACTGGGGAGCCCAAAACTGGACACAGTATTCCAGTTGTGGCCTCACCAGTGCAGAGTAGAGGGGGAGAATGACCTCCTCGACCTACTGGCCACACTCTTCCCTATGCAGCCCAGGATGCCATTGGCCTTTTTGGCAACAAGGGCACATTGCTGGGCCATGGATAATTTACTGTCTACCAGGACCCCCAGATCCTTCTCCTCAGAGCTACTTCCCAGCAGGTCCGCCCCTAACCTGTACTGGTGTTTGCATTCTTCCTCCCCAGGTGCAGGACCTTGCACTTGGTTTTGTTGAACCTCATTAGGTTCTTCTCTGTCCAGCTCTCCAGCCCGTCCAGGGCATGCTGGATACTGATTTTTTTTCAGGAAAAACACGTGATGTGTGTGGCAGTGCAGGCAGGGCTTACAAACGTAGCGAGACACGGCTGTGCAAGGTCAGTTTTGCACGTTTATGCCTCTCGCAGCCTTGGTTGGGGGACAGCCGGACCGTCCCATGCAGGGCGGTGGCTGCCTCCTTCCAGCTGCAGGTCTGCAAAGGGCACGGCAGGCAGAGGGTGAAACGATCTCCAGTTCCGAAAGAAGCAAATTATAACAAGAGTTCCTTTGGGAAGAAGAGCAGTTTGGTACAAATAAGCCGTGCCCCCGTGCCACAGATCTCACTCTGTATTTCTAAACATGACACAGCTCTCGGATAACACTGCATGTCCTACAGCTCCATCACTCATAGAATCACAGAATGGTTTGGGTCAGAAGGGACCTTGAAGACCATCTCATGTTGGGTACTGTCACCAATGGAGCGATGCCTTCACTCGTAGAGAGAAGCAGCCATACATTTATTGATAGGAAACAGGGGTGGAGGGATGAAGGGAGGGGTGGAGGGTTGGATGGTGGGAGGGATGGATGGAGGGATGGATGGAGGGAGGGAGTGATGGATGATGGGAGGGATGGACGGAGGGATGGAGGGATGGATGGAGGGAGGGAGTGTTGGATGATGGGAGGGATAGATGGAGGGTTGGATGGTGGAAGGGATGGATGGAGGGATGTTGGGAGGGATGGAGGGGTTGATGGAGGGATGGTGGGTGGGATGGAGGGTTGGAGGGAGGGATGGAGGGTTGGAGGGAGGGATGGAGGGGTTGATGGAGGGATGGAGGGATGTTGGGAAGGATGGAGGGATGGTGGGTGGGATGGAGGGATGGTGGGTGGGATGGAGGGATGTCAACCCCTCAGCTCTGGGGAGAGTGACCAGACCCGGCTGCCAGTGGCCGGGCTGCGGCTCCGCGGGGCTGGTGACGAGCAGAGGCACGCGTTCAGTTCAAGTTAAAGTTAAACTCATCTGGGCAATAGTTACCTCTGGAGCTCTTCTGCCTATTTCCATTTATTACCTGCAATTACCTTATTTCAGCACACGGAGGCATTTTCAGGCTTTAGCAGGCGCAGAGCACAGCACGGGATCGCGTCCGGCGGGTGCAGAGGGGAGCGATGCGCTTGAGAAGCGGGTGAGCTGCTGACGAATAAAACGATTAAGCTATTTATTTAAGACCTGACTTTACAGAAAAAGTCCCCAAACGCGTGCCATCCAGTCCCACCAGCCTGCAAGCTGCCTGAATGCGGATTTTAGGGCAGATCGTACCGTCTTTACTCAAAAATGCTCTCCAGCCCGGGACTGAAAGGCCCGTTTGAGCGGGAGGCGGCGGTGCCCGGGGACGGGACCCGTCCTCAGCCCCTGTGACACCTGCGGGGGCTTCACCCGGGACGGGGGTGTCCACAGAAACCCGAATCAGACCTCAAAAGAAGAGATAAAAACACGTACAGTTTTTAAGGAAAATGAGATGTAGGCTGTTTCCTCGCTGTGATTTTAGCTCTGTAATCAGTCCTAATTATTAACATTTCTGAGAAATGCAAAAAAAAGAAAAGTACCTCTACGTCTGCATTCATTACTCACAAATAGATTATTTTACGATTCATTTAAACGATCCACATACTATAATTAACGGGAGCTCTACAGCTAATTGCATCTTTGCAAAATAGTTTAATAATGAGAGTAGAAACTCGACAGTCATTTTTTTAATCGCACGTAAGCGACGAATGTTTTATATAAACTGCAGCTCATCAGAAATAAATATACAAATATTTATCTGAAGACAACCCAAAGCAGGTAAACCTCGATAAAAAGGATTTAATTTTTCTCTGCGTAGCTGCACGAGCAAGAACGCTACCCTGGAAGGACATAAGCTCGTTATCCGGTAGCGCTTTTGGAAATTAGTTGATCAAAGGACACTGTAGCAGTGTAGAAGGATGAATTAGGAAACAAAAATTGCTATCATAAAAAAAAAAAAACACACCTTCTTTTGGGTCATTTTCAACGTTATCGTTTCTTTGTCAGCAACTCTAAAGCAATGCAGATGAGGGCTACGTAATCTTCTATCATTTATAACACCGCTTTGCTTAACTTTAAGACTAGTAACAAAAAGGCGTGATATTGTCCAGCAATTGAAATCTATGGTAAAATCTGAAATAACTGAATATTGGCACATCATTATTTGGGATAAAATTTCTCAGGAATCACTTCTGCTACAGAGATGACATGAACTGAGCTCTCCCCCTCAGCCTCCTGAGCCTTCATTTGCATTTCTGTTTAGAAATATTTTGGTTTTAGAATGCTCTTCCCCCCCCCCCCCCCGCCTCAGGATTCTGGGTGCCGCTTCAAAAAAGAAAATCCTCCGACCACGGCGGTAAGACCAAAGCTCCGTTACTGTCATCACACATTATCTGTAACGTATAACCACATTCTTTACTGCCCTTACAGCTCCACGACTGGGCAGGACGTGACACACGACTGCCCGACCTCTCCCTTCTGTGCCGCTCGCTGCAGGGACAGCCGAAACACCGTTTCCAGACAAACTCCTTTTTTTTTCCCCCCACTGAATTATCGCGGTTTTTTCCCCAACGGGGATGGTCAGAGCAGCGTTTGGGCAGTACCTGGCAGAGCCTTAAACGCCCACCGAGGGGCGGCCGAAGGCGCCCGTGCCCACCCGCCCCGCGTCGCCGGCGCGCGGGCACCTCTCCGCCCCTCACTCCCCGCCAGGAAAAGCCCTTCTGCCCTATTGCCGAAGTTGCGCGCGCAAATGAAGGATCTCAAGGTATAGGGGTTGTAGGGAACGTCTGGCTTTTTTTTTTTTTTTTTTTTTTTAACCACATAAAGAAAAAATATACCCAGAAAAAGACAAACCGCACCAGAAGAAAACTAAACCAGTATATTTTAATTCTACAAAAATGTATAAATATTTAAATGTACAGCAAAGAGTACCAGTATACCATTTAATAACTGTTACAACATTTAAAATGTGTAATTCTTTATCCACAATCTACTTTTATAAATTTAATTTATATTCGTGTTAGGAGCCTTTGCGAGCGCATCCCCCCGAATCACCGCACCTCCGTCTTTTTTCTTTTTTTCTTTCTTTTTTTTTTTTTTTTCCCTTTTATTATTTTTTACCTGCTTGGGAAAACACCCAGCGGAATTCCCGCGTTTCGCAAATCAACTTGGCATCGTCTCAGACGCACCGCGGCCTTTTCGCAAGGCACCGTCCTGACCACGCGCTCGCAGGGAAGAGAGAAAACAGGACGGGGTCGGCCACAGAGCGGAGCAATGGTTCGGGCTGGAGGTTGTCACACGCTGGAAGAGGACGCACGGACACGGGAAGCCGCAGAAGCGCTGGAACACACTGCGGGTGGTCATTCCACACCGCCGGTCGCGCCGTTAGTAGCAGGTTACGCGTGGCGTAGTCCCACCCGCCGTGCGGATAAAAAGCAGAGCGGCTTTGTACAGCCTTTATGGGTCAATTGACCCTTCAAAAGGTCGGCTTTGCTGGCGCCGCCCGGCATGGCAGCTCGCTCGCGCTTCATCAAAGCAAGTCTTAAAAAGTATCAGAACCAGCAGCACTTTTCCAGTCAACGCACATAAATATTCAGCCTCGGTAGAGTTCTTTGTACTTTAAACGCGCTGTGCGAATAGAAGTCGATCCTCCCGACGCCTTTCCGAGCTATTTTATGAATGGGGAACCAAAGAGCGACCAACGGTTTTCGGCGCTGGTCCGTTTGTGGGCACTGAACTTCAGGCACCAACCGAATGAGCCATTTTAAACTATTTCAGCCCAAACCGCTGACCGAGGCAACACCCGAGTCCAGTGGCGGGAGTGAGGGCCAAGCGCGCTATCCCACATTCATTCCCTAAACCCCATCAACCACCACCTCTGCTGCCGTATCAGCATCTAAGGCGCCCGCACCATCAAACCCCTCTGCAACGCGACTCCTGTGTCCTTACCCAGGGGGTAAATCCAGGATCCGGCCCCTCGAAGCCCACGGAAATCCTCTTTTTTCTAGGTGTGAGCATCATTCCCCGACGCGGGCTGTTCTGCTGGTGGGCACAACACCTCCAGCACTACTTCTGCTCCTGGACGCGCCTCCTCGCTCCTACATGAGCACAACCGGCACAGAGGCGTTTCAGTTCTCCCTTCCCCCCGGCGCGGGCAGTGGCACCGAACACTGCAATCTTAGTGGAGGCGTTGTACGCTCTATAAGGATAGTAACCTTTAGAGTAATTCTAAGGAGAAAAACACGCTTTTCGTCGTTTCTGAGATTGCACCTCCCGCCTGGACCGCTGTACGCCCGCTGCGCCCATCACCTCCCAGCGTCCACAAAACCTCGGGGGCTGAACAGGGCAGTGGAGGAGCGCGGCCGCCTTCCCCCTGCGCAGCCAGGGGTGGTTCATAAGGAACACCGGCGGCACCCAGGGGAGATGGCACCACCGGCCGCCCTCCCCCGGTGCTCCGGGATGCCGCGGGACCTTCCACAATGTCTACTTCTGCAACGACACGCTAAAGCCCAGTGCCCGGACACAGGGCCTACCAGCCCCAGCAGTAGCCTGAGGGTAAAAGCCCTGGGAAAGGAGATGAAGAAACAATTTATTCATTTTTTTTTCTGCACAGGGATTGGTGTTCAAATCGGCTTGTGATGTTTGCATGCTCTTTCCATGCAGAATTACAGTCTTCTCCTGTTTTGCTCGCTTTTAAGCCATAGTGTGTACTTTTGTGGCGATTTGAAGATGAGAATCGTTGAATCATAGAGCAGTTTGGGTTGGAAGAGACCTTAAAGCCCATCTGGTTCCACCCCCCGCCCTGGGCAGGGCCACCTCCCCCCAGCCCAGGTTGCTCCCAGCCCCGTCCAACCCGGCCTTGAACCCCTCCGGGGATGGGGCAGCCACAGCTGGAAGAAGAACTGGAAGTACGTGACCCTTCTCTGAGCAGGGCGGCCGGACTAGAGGAGTTTCCAGTCCGAGTTAATCCGTGACACTCCAGCTCCCGTGCCCGCACAGCACCCCCTTTTCCAGCTGAATATCCTTCTATTATTCATTTAATGATGTGTATCAAGAAAATATGGATGATCTATAAATTTATAATACGTACATATATATGACACTATTAATCCATAACAACCAGAGCATTATACAGAAAATATTGTCATTTTTAATGACCCGGTGCATAAACAGACCTTTTGAGGAATTCTGAGTGAACTAACGGGGAACCATTGCACCACTTACCCGTGCTGTGTCACGCTGCGCCCGCTGCCCGGCCATTTAGGTCCCTCGAACCCTCTTGGCCATGGCACGTTAGACTAGTGCCAAAAACCCGGCCCGGCCCCTCGTGCAACCGATGCATTTTGGGGAGGGCACCAAAGGAACCGCCAGCAGTACACATAGGAAGTGTCCCCTGTACGTACGGGGCCTTCCCCCACCCCCCGCCGTGGGCTGGCACGGCAGCCGTCCCCGCGACGCTTCCGCCGCGACTCGCGTGCCGCCAGCACGGCTCTAATAACCAGGCTAACAAAATGGTTAAGCCACAAAATTATTAAAAATATAAATAAGCATCTGTCATCGCTGTCGCAGCACGACCATCCCGAGCCAGAGCTCGGGGTCGGTGCAGGCTCATCCCCGGTGCGTAGGGGACCCGCGGATGAAGCTCTCGTCTGTCTCACACGGGATGGAGGCACATCCCAATGCTGAAGGGCGGCAGCCGGGGGTGGAGTTCAGACCAGCTCTGGGTCTCCAGTGCTCTCAGTCTGTGGTACCTCCGTCCGCAGCCCCCGGCAGGTCCCCTGGTGTCGGCCCCAGCCGGTGCTCTTCCCCCTGCGGAGGGCATCCCAACCTGCACCGCTCCCGGTTACCCACGTGTGTCACTCCTCCTTCTTAACATCGTTCCCGCCTCTTTTGCTGTTGCCTCATTTGATTTAGTTTCGGTTTCTGTGGGCAGTCTGTGCGCGGTTTTGCTGCTTTCCCAAACACCGGATGACATTTTTTTCCCGGCACAAACCACGAAGCTTTCACTCCGTCTGGCGACTCTGGTGCTCCGTGTGGTCCTTCACCGAGTCGCACTCGACACGAGAGAACGGCCAATATCCCCACCGCGTTGCCAAGACCAGCACCAACACATCCAGCTCAGGAGATGCCCCCCAGGGCCAGTTAGTGTCATAAGGCATTTTATACCGGGTCACTTCTCCGTAGTGGTGTGTGACACACAGGAAACACCCCCCATCCCGACCTCTTTGCCGTAGGGTTCATAGAGGTTTCTCTGGAAGCATTTTGAGCATGTTTGTGTTGATAACAGCGCGTGTTTTGACACTGATAGGCGCGGGGGAGCTTCCTATGAGCACTGAGGGGTTTCGAAGGGGCACGTGGAGACCCGCCGCAGGAAGGGGACTCCCCCGTGGCTTCGCTCTGACAGCTGGGATCTGGAGAGGGCTTCAGCACCGCTGGCCTCAGCAAGGAGGAGGGCAGGAGGAGAGCAGGAGGACAAGGAGAAAGAGGAGGAGGAGGAGGAGGAGGAGGAGGAGGAGGAGATCCCGGCCGAGGCAGCGGGTCTGCGCCGGCTTCAGGCACCCAGGGTCATGTTGCGCAGCAGCCACTGCTGGGAACGGCTGTCACCGCACTCCCTCATGGTGGGAACCATCTTGTCCTCCTCCGACGGCTCATCCAGACACTGGTTGCTGTTGACGTGCCTCAGGGTGAGCTTCTGCAATAGAGAAGGGTAAGAGCTGCAGCAAGTTAATTATTGCTGAAAACCAGTAATTGCATTCTCGGTCTTATTTCAGTCTTACTCTGGTCACTACCCCATCCACCGGACAGGCACTCATCCCTGGCTACCACTCGTACGGCCCGACGAGACCTCCACCGCCCCCCGTGGTGCCCAGCTCACCTCCTCACGCCTGGCCAGGGCCCCGGGGAGCGAGCGCCGCTGCTGAACCCCGCACCGACGAAATGCGACAGAAAAGCACAAAACAAGCGCAAGGAAATATTATTTCAAAGCAACAGTATTTTGGATTAAGGAGCTTCCTCTCCAACAAGCTGAACACATACGCGCTTCAGACCAGTGCACTCTTGGTTCAGTAATGGAAATACATTTGCTAAATATTATCTGAGCAATGGCAGCGTGCAGGGGAAAACTCTCCTGATTCAAATATATTTTTTCTTCTTTGGGACAGTGGTCCCTTTCTATTCCCACCCCGTGACGCTGTATTTCTGAGGAATGGGAGAGTCAGAAGCGGACAATAGGAAGGAGAACTTCTCTTGAATAACTAAATCACGGTCTGTTAGAAAGCACTGAGAGAAAAGCCTCACGCAGAGATGCGGGACGTTACGCAGGAAGGGTGTACTCGGGTAAAACCCGACGGGCACACTGGCAGCTGAGCAGCACGTCATCTCCCCAGCGCTCCTCCGGGGGTTTTACACACAAAATCACAGCAATTAAGCACACACCTCAAGTGCCTCTGCTAGGAAGTGTGGCGTTTACCAATTTACTGTTTCCTGAAAAGTTTTTCAGTTCCTGAAAAAACAATTAAAACCGTATTATATGCAAATCTGCACATGCCCCTGTATAGATGCTGTGAGTCAGCCGCTGCCGCCCGGGACAGAGCGGGGGAACCGTTCGCGGCACCACGCGGGAGCCGGGGCACTGCAGTGCTGCGCGACACCCGTGGTCCCCACAGGGCCGAGGATGAAGCTGAACCCGTGCCGGCCGGGCTGGGACCGCCTCGCCGCATCCCTGGGAGCCAGCCCAGCACCCCCGGCTCCTCCGGCCAGAGCCAGAGCCGGAGCCGGAGCCGGAGCCCGGCTCCCACAGGGGTTTACCGCAGACAGACCCTGCACAGCAACGGCCGTGCATGGCACCCACACCCAGCCATGGCCACGCCAGCTCGGTGTCAGCTTAATACTTATAGAACCATACATTGGTTTGGGCTGGAAGGGACATTCAAGACCACCCAGTGCCACCCCCCTGCCCTGGGCAGGGACACCTCCCCCCAGCCCAGGTTGCTCCCAGCCCCGTCCAACCTGGACTTGAACCCCTCCAGGGATGGGGCAGCCACAGCTTCTCGGGGCACCCTGCGCCAGGGGCTCACCGCCCTCACAGGCAAGAATTTCTTCACCAGATCTCATCTCAATCTCCCCTCTTCCAGTGTAAAACCATTCCCCCTGGTCCCACGGCTCCCCTCCCTGACCCAGAGTCCCCCCCCACCTCTCCTGGAGCCCCTTTAGGCACTGGAAGGGGCTCTGAGGTCTCCCCGGAGCCTTCTCTTCTCCAGGCTGACCCCCCCACCTCTCCCAGCCTGTCCTCCCAGCAGAGGGGCTCCAGCCCTCCCAGCATCTCCGGGGCCTCCTCTGGCCCCGCTCCAACAGCTCCGGGGCCTTCTGCTGTGGGGACCCCCCAAGCTGGAGGCAGCACTGCAGGGGGGTCTCCCCAGAGCAGAGGGCAGCAGAGGGGCACAATCCCCCCTCGCCCTGCTGGCCACGCTGCGGGGGATGCAGCCCGGGGTGCCGGGGGCTCGCTGGGCTGCCAGCACACATTGCCGGCTCGTGGGGAGCTTCTCATCCACCCCCACCCCCAGGGCCTTCTCCTCAGGGCGGCTCTCCAGCCATTCCCCACCCAGCCTGGAGTTGTGCTTTACTTACGAAGTAAACACCAGTGTTTGCTACTGTACCTGATTCAGAAAATCATTATTTTGGCCTTTGTTTAGTTTGTTGTGTTTTAAAGACTGGCTCCCGTCCCTCCACGGCCATAAGGCCATGCCACAGGCTTGGCAGAGAAGCCCAGCACAGGTGCCCATCTCCCGCCACGAGACCCGCTGCCCCATGGCAGTATATGGACTCTTCTATGACTCTTCCGTTGCTTTCAAAAATAGTCACTCAACCTCCACAGGGAAATTTAAAACACTCCGGGTGAAGTGGCCAAACAAGGTCTGAGCTGTTGTCCAGCAGCTCCACAGGGAGGAGAACCTGCCCCAACAAGAACAACCACAAGAACAGGCAGGTTCAGGGCTGACATCTCGTTTGCAGATCCTCCACTGGAGCAGAGACCAATGTTCCGTCACAGACCAGGCAAAGGAACAACCGGGGGCACAAGGATGGGGGGCACAAGGATAGGGGGCACAAGGATGGGGGGCACAAGGATGGGGGGCACAACTGGTTGGCCTCCTGGAGGAGGGAGCCAGGAGGAGCCCAGCTCCGCAGCCTCCGAGCCGGCAGCACGGTGGCAGAGGTCTCCTTCGTGGAGGCTGCTCGCTCCCCCGCACCCACCCGCGAGTATAAATACCGCTGCAAGAAAATATAAACAGTACCGCTCTACCTGAAGTTATGCCAATACGGAGTTATTTTAGCAACTAGGGTCTCTGGCGCAGTCTCACCGCTAATAAGCATCACTTGTGCAGATTCATGTGAAAAAAAAAAAAAGGAAAAAAAAAAAGGAAAAAAAAAGGGAAAAAAAAGGTAAAAAAAAGAGAAAAAAAAGGAAAAAAAAAGGAAAAAAAGGAAAAAAAAAGGAAAAAAAAAGGAAAAAAAAGGAAAAAAAAGGAAAAAAAAGGAAAAAAAAAGGAAAAAAAAGAAAAAAAAAAGGAAAAAAAAAGGAAAAAAAAAGGAAAAAAAAAAGGAAAAAAAAAGAAAAAAAAAAAGGAAAAAAAAAAAGGAAAAAAAAAAGGAAAAAAAGACTATTGTCTGTTGTTTCAATTAAACTGCCGGGAAACGCTAATGCAACCAACGGCCATGCGGTTTTGTTATCCGAACATATATACCCGCGCGCTATTGCGCTGTGTAATTGTACGCTGCAGTTCACACCATGTCACATATTAACACTCCTAATTCCTATTATGAATATTCTTTCGATGGCTCGTCCCCAGAGATCCGCTTCCTCAGTTTAAAACAAACGATTACGCGATTCTCAAAGAAAAGGCCGCCGATATTCTAACAAATCACCGAGGGGCCATCCGATATGCATTCAGTGAGGAATATCAGGCATTTTTTCCTCTAATTACACCAGGAAAGAATTAGTAGTGCTAACAGAAGTAGCTTGTTTACTAAATAGCGCTGCTCAAAGCATCACTGATTCTTCCCTTACATTGTTTTAAGTGCAATTAAGCGGCTATCGTTTCCTACTACAACCAGAAACGCAAACAAGTCTAAAAACGCTGCTGCCGCCTTCATCAGCTGTTCCCTTTTATGCAGCGTATAATTTCATGCTAGACTGCCGTATCATTGGGATTTTCAACCGCCTCATAAATTATTTTTTTTTTTCTTTCCATGTCCTATCATTATTTATGCTATTACAAAAAAAAAAAAAAAAAAAAAAAAAAAAAAAGGTCTCGTTTGCTTGGAAAACAATTAATTACGAGGCAAGAGGATACTCCCACGAGCCAGCCTAGAATTTTCATTTGCCTCTAAACGTGAGAAGAGCCGCCGGGGTGCAGAGGTGGGCGCACAGGCACGCAGAGGCACGGGAACACGCTTTGCACGTATGCAAAGAACAGCTCTGATGAGGGCAGACTCGGAATAGAATCAATCATAGAATCGTTTCGGTTGGAAGAGACCTTGAGGATGGGAGAGTCCAAGCATCGACCCAACGCTGCCAAGATGCCCCCAAACCACATCCCTCAGCACCACATCTGCTGACGATTTGAAATGATCTGTGACTAATACGTCTGGGATTGAATTATTTGAAATCGGGAATTTTCAAAATGAATGTTTCTGAAAAATACTACACAACCGGCGTTATTTATGTGTCTTGGAACAGGGACCAAATCTTCAGCTCTTGCAAACAGTAAGGGTCACAGCGCCATCAATGGATCAATTTAGATCTAAATATTAGTTATAATCCAGATGTAAAATTAGTTATAATTAATAATAACTAACAACAACTAACATCAAACGTACATACTATGATATATCTATATGATCATCTGAGAAAACAGGAAAGGAATTCAGCTGAGTTTAACAGGCAGAGAACGGAGAAGCGTTTCTCTGGGAAGAGCTTAAACCACCACACGTTACCTTCGCTTTTTTTAATACCAACCTCCAACCGTTTGTTAAAGGAAATAGTCAGTGGGGCTGTAAAAAATGTTTCTAAAGACTTCCAGCCGTGTGTAGTTTCTTAGCGTCCACGTTTGCAAGGGGCTGCCGTCGCAAGCCTCCACCGTGGGGCCGTGGGTGCCATCCTCTATCCTGCTGAGGGTCAGGCACGACTGGGTGATTACGTGAAGAAACGTGTGGGTCTGCACGACAGAAAAACGGGGAAAGTAAACGGGAGCAGCAAAGACAAGAGACAAACGAAGGAAAAAGCAACGGACTGCTCGATTAGACGCCCACAGCGGCGAAGCGGATCAAGCTAAGAGCGCTCTGCGGGGAACTCCCACTTGCGCCTGGGGACGCCCTGGTGCCATCCTGAACAGGCGTACGCGTGAGCTAAGCTTTAGTTTCACAAAAAGCCTTCTCCGTGCTCTGCTCTGAGGGAGTGGTCCACTGGAGACCCCTTCACATCCCACCGGCGACGCAGAGCCGAGCGTGCCGCTGACACCCCCGAGCCTGGTTGCCATCCTCATCTCCCGCGGCACAGCCAGATTTGGGCAGGGGTGACGTTCCTGCCGCAGTAATGTCCCGCACTAAACACCCTGAAGCTTACTCGAGCGTTAGTAAATTAGAAATATAACGAATTAAACATTCACATATAAGGAGATGAGAATTTTTTGGCCAACTCCGATTTCAGCCCTCCTTTGCCGTGCCGACAGGAGGCAAACGGGGACGGGAAGGGGCTTTTATTGCCCCGAATTGTGCCCCGAGGCAGCAGCGGGTACCCGATCCCCGTGGTACCCAGGGCCGGTGCATCGCGGGCAGGCTGGGGATGCTCCTCCCGCATCCCGGCCCCGCTGCCGCCCCCTCCTGCGCCGGGGCTTCGGTTCGCGAAGGGAAAAAGTAACGCACATATAAAGAGGCCACTAAAAATATGAAGAACAAATGGCCTTATAGTGTCACTTTGAGTAACCAGCGCGAACATCAGTGCTTGGCTTTGTTTCGTTATGTGTTATTGCTTCGTGTGCACTTCTGTCTACTACTCTTTTAAGGGAAAACAGAGGCACATACATAAATTACTTTGAAATGTAACGCGCTCTCTGTATTGCACCTTGATGTTCTATTAAATGCCTAAATTTAGTAGATTCTTCACATGGGTAAAATAGTACTAAGCATTATTTTGGGAACCTGACCAATCTTGTCTCTGGTACATGAGACAAGTTTAACTTGCGCACATCAGCAAGGCTGCACTGACTTGAGAAAATCTATCGTCATGGAGCAAGAGGTCACTCGTCCCCTTCGCTCGTCTTATTAAGCATTACGTTCTAAGAAGCGAATTAAAGAAAAACTGCAAAAAACCTACTCATTTTTGAAGGACTAAGTCCTTGCAAATAAATAGTGACAAGACTACAAAAATAGCCAAATTATTGGTGATAATCTCCTGTGGCAGAAGTTAATGATAAAACTGCAATTTATTGGAATATTGGAATTCTTGGCCGGAATCCCACCCAGTAGAAGGTACTTCTCGTCCAGCTGGTCCCATAACTTCAAGAAGAGAACCAGTCCCGAAGTGGGTGGTTGTTTGCAGGATGCAGACCAGCAGAGGGGACGGCGATGATGCAACGCGTCCTCACACCGCTTGGGACCAGAAAGGAAACGTCCCGCTGAGGTGTGGGGTCAGGGCACGGAACAAACCAGCTGTGCCCGTGCACCGTGGCCGCGTGCGTCTCTGCCACCCACCTTCGCGCCGTAGAGGGTTGGGGAGGGCAGCAGCGCCCGCCGGGGCAGCGGGGGAGCGGGCAGGGACCCCAGCAGCCCCCGCCTCGTGCCCAGGGGGTGCGCAGGGAGGGCTCGGGGCCACGCACACCTCCTGCTCCGCGGGCACCAGCGTCCCCCCGCGCACCCCCGCCAGCACCCAGCCTCCAGCACGTCCCCTCCCCGACACCCGCCTGAGACACTGGCCTGGTCTGAGGGACACAGGACTAAAGGCTCTTCCAACGCTCGGGAGAACTGCACTTTTAGAAGCCTCCAGCGTGTAAATGTGTGAAATTACCTACTTTACACGCAGCCATGGGGTGCGGGTGTCAAGGTGCCGGCGTTTCCGAGCTCGCCGGGTGCGGGGATGAGGAGGAGCGAGACCCGGGCACTGCGCCCGCGCTGCCCCACGGGGTTAGTTCATACCACGGACGGCACAGGCGGCATCAACCAGAAAGTTTGTGAGGAGTTCTCTCGGAGCCCCGAGAACTCCTCGCCCCGGTGCCGCAGCCCCGAGCCCGTCCCTTCCTCCCGCGGCCGCGGCGCTCGCGGGGTCCCGCAGCGGCTGTCACTGCGGGCAGCGCGCGGCTTCTACCCATAGAATGGGCTGAGGGTAACCCCTGTGTAGTCCGTACTGGTATCGGGATCAATACTGGTCCTTTAGTGCTATTAATGTTAATTATTTAGTCTTATTCTATGAAATGTGTTTATATTTCAGCCCCTGAGTTTCCTGTTTTTTTCCCCAATTCCCCTTCCCGGGTGGAGAGGGGTCATCGGGTGAGAGAATAATTGTCTCATAAACTGTTGTGGGTTCCTGACGCGGTTTCAACCGTAACAGACCCATGTCCTGCATACAGCAGCGGCAGCCGAGACCCTGCGGTGCCCACCCGACTAAAGGAGGTTTGGGATGTTGGAGCAGCATCTACGGAGAAGCGCTACGTCACGTCGCCGTTACACAGCACTGCCGGAGGAGCGGGCGAGATGCGCTAGCCTAGGGCTTGGCACAGGGGTCGCGGTCGCTACCAAACTTACCTCAAAGCTATATTCCCATTTACCAGCGTACTGATGGAAGGGGAAAAAAAAAAAAAAAGAAAGAAATAAATTGGAGTGAAACAGTGACCAAAGAACCATTTTTTGTGAAGACCCTCATCTCTCCGTGAATGCAAACCCACGAGCTGGGCACAGACACCGGCTTCAGTGACAAACAGCAGCAACCACACGCCACCAAACCCTGACGTCGCTATTCGCGCATGACGAAACGAACCTCTTTGCCATCAGCTGTGGCACATTTACAGCAGTATTTTTCCCCCGAGATCATTCACATGCGTTACGCGCCGTGAGACGCCGCCACGCTGCGGAGGCAGCAGCACCAACCTGGGCACGCCGAGCGCGGCCCCCAGCCTCCCCCCAGGGCTCCGCTCTCCCCGGCAGCCCAACAGTGGCTCCGCGAAACTCCCGCAAAGATATCTCCACCCAGACCGGTGCCCCAGTACAAACCAACCCAACCCAACCCAACCCAACCCAACCCAACCCAAACCAAACCAACCCAAAGGACTGCTCGGCACAAGCGGAACAATCAGTTTCGTTCCACAAGCGGGATCGCACGCCGAGGGAGCAACTCTGCCTCCAGCCCACCGTGACTCCCACATCTTCTCCTGCTGACCCCCCGCCGGGTTTCCCACCCCCGTTCCAGAGCAAACAGCGTTTATGCGTTATAAATACGTTACAAAGCGCGGGCTGCCAGGAAGGCGGTGAAAGCCGGGACGTTCTGACGTGGCACGTCCCACTGCTACGGCTGATTTACAGAGCTGCCCTTGCCCCGTAACGGGAAGCTCGAGAAAGGGTCGGGAATCTCAATGCGCAGTTCAGGAAGTAGGAAAGAAAAGCAATAAAATTCAATACTGGAAGGTGATGGATTGGGGGGGGGGGGAGAAAAAAGAGAGAAAGAAGAAAAAAAAATACTTCCTGCCAAGATGGAAAAATATTCAGGGGAAAAAATGTTTAAAAAAGGTGTACACTGCTGTTGCGCGGAGTGCTAAAAGCCCTTCGGCATCGGCGCCGGAGAGCAGCCGGAGGAGGTGTCCGGGTGATGCGCTGGCGGCAGCTCGCGGCTCCCAGTGCTCCTGGTGACAGCAGGTTCCTTTATTCACTCTGCCCTTAAATCCACACCGTACCACCACCGTTTGGTGCTATAAACACTTCTTTTTAGACTATATAAATACTAATATCAATATTGGGCTCTCTTTTTTTTTTTTTTCCTAAAGTAATTTATCCCATTGGGTTAAGAAAAAGACGCGGCTCAGTGAAGACTGCCTGGTAGGAAACAGCAATGGAATAAAGGTTTAGGCAACGCTGTGTGACCCGTGGGCCAGAGCCGGCGGCCCCGGAGCCGCAGGCAGCGCCTGTCACGCTTTAGTCCAACTGAAAAACAGAATCACGGAAAATCTACTGGAACAACAACAAAAAAAAGATCACTTCTTGATTGCACATGATTTTTTCTCAACGTGGACTTCCATTCTACATAGTCATGAGAAGAGAACGCTTTACGCGATTCTTTTAATTTGGGGCTTTGCAACACCAAATAAAAAAAAAAAAAAAAAAAATTTCAACTTACTTTTCAGGCTTGATGCAAAATATTTCCCATATTGCAAATCAAACAAACAAGCAAGCAACAGGTTCTTCGCACAGAGTTCCTTGAATGGCTTTTCTTCTCACACCAGCGCTCCCAGTCAGTTTAGAGCCGCCCCCGTCACTCGGACGGGGTATTGCCACCACGGCCATGGCCCCTCCATCCTGCCCCCGCTGCCCCACCTCACCCAGACCTTACGTCGGGGCTGAACGGAGCCTGCCGCAGCAGCGCCGCGGGGCTGTGCCAAGCAGCCCAGTCCTCCGTGCTCCCCTCGAAGGCTTCCGAGCCCGACGAGAGCGTTTCGGCGTTTCTGCTCTCCTACCACTAAGCAGAAAGTTCATAAAACTTACTTTTAAGGGCTTTTTTGGAGAAAGGTGCAAGAAGAACGTAGCGCTCTGACCATTCCTCACGCCACCTGACGATAATCCCTACAAATACCAACTTAAATGTTGGCTTGCTTCAAGGTGAGAGCCATCATTTGGGAGCTACGACATTCCCTTCCATGCTATGTAAGTGATCCACCTTTTTTAATTTTTAAAACCAAGTCCTTTGCTTCAATGCTGCGTTTCAGTGACATGACCTGTGGCAACCTAATGTTTAGTATCTTCTCAGTAACAACTCCTTTTGCTTAATAAAAAAGAATTTAAATTCAGTTCTGTGGTGGTTTGGGTTTTTTTTTCCAAAGGTGTACAAGCCCTGGCTAGTGCCAGGTTATTTACATGACCTATAAAGACACCACCATCATTTTAACTCTCTAAGATGTAATGCGAAACACTCTGTTCCCATCAATAACCCCGCTGACATGCAGCGACCAACTGATTATCCCAGTTATCAGCTGGTAATCCAACAGGTTCATCGCAATTTCATAGAATCACGGAATGGTTTGGGTTGGAAGGGACCTTGAAGATCATCTGGTTCCACCCCCCTGCCCTGGGCAGGGCCACCTCCCCCCTGCCCAGGTTGCTCCCAGCCCCATCCAACCCGGCCTTGAACACCTCCGGGGATGGGGCAGCCACAGCTTCTCGGGGCACCCTGCGCCAGGGGCTCACCGCCCCCACAGCCAAGAATTTCTTCCCAATATCTCATCTAAATCTCCCTTCTTCCAGTTTGAAGCCATTACTCCTCATCATATCACCCCATGCCCTTGCAAAAAGCCCCCCCCCCAGCTCTCCTGGAGCCCCTTTAGGCACTGGAAGGGGCTCTGAGGTCTCCCCGGAGCCTTCTCTTCTCCAGGCTGACCCCCCCACCTCTCCCAGCCTGTCCTCCCAGCAGAGGGGCTCCAGCCCTCCCAGCATCAAATATACCAACGTATCAAAACCAAAAACCTGGCCTGCTTCAAGCCAGTCAAATCTGACACTTTCACAAACAGGTATGAGAACATTGGATGTTCACCTTTCTTACCACCACAGAATCTTCTCAGCTCCTTGTTTATTTTTGAAAAAATATTAACACTAGGAATATCTAAGAGAACTGTAATATTATTACAGCATAAATAAATTCTTGGAAAAGGCTTTCTGTGATTTTTTTAACATACTATATATTTAAATATCATAATTTAAACCAAACTAGAATATTATAGAAATTTTAATAACAGTATGTAAATCACAGAAAATTATCTGAAGATCTCTACCGAGACATCCCTTTTTATGATTATTTGGGTTTCTCGTTGTACCTCCAGGCAAGGCCAGGGCAGTGCTGTCCCTTCCCAAGTCTTAACTCCTAAACACCTTTAACAGGAGGAGAGATGCGGTCTGTACCCACGCTACGACGCCCAGAAATCACCCCCATTCAACTGCTGAATAACTAAAGAAATGTAAAACTGAGTGCAATTTCACTGGAAAAAAAAAAAATGAATGGATACAAGTGATACAGGCAATGTGTTGCAACTGTTCTTCTGGACAAAAAAAAAAAAAATTAAAGTCACAAGCCAGTTGTTTTCTCGGGGAAAAAAAATAGTGCGTATTAGGTATGTACTTCCATAGTGCATATAGGTATGTTTTTGGGGGTGTCCTGCAATACTCAGAGGTCCCCGGGCAGCAAAAGCACACGAAGCTGCGTGAGCGAAGTGCCCTCCCCGCAGCGGAGACGGGGAGCGGGGCGCCCCCCCCCCAGCCCCCCGCAACGCCCACGCCACGCACTAACCCACATCCCACTAACACCAGTCCTGCCATCAAAGGGCAGCCCGCAAGCTGAAGGCTGAATGTTGACTGAGGAGAACTGTTAACGAAAATAGTCGTGTGAATGAACAGAAAGGGACCCGATGCGGGGGGAGGGGTGCGGGGGGGGGCGCAGGGGGGCTGTGTTTTATACGTAGGACAGACAGCAAAACCGTTCCCGCGTAGACCCCCTTATATAAAACACGGCGGTGTATTTCTTTTTTATGAGCTCCATCTAACGGCTGATTTGGTTTTTACACGGCTACTTAGAAATTTTCCATTGTGGACCTCTTACGCTAAACTTAAGAGGAAAAAAAAAATCATATTTCCAATGTTAAAAGCACAGGAGAACAAATTTGGTCGAAGGAAATTTCGCGTTCCATGCAGAAAGGTGAAAGCAGCTCGTTCTATGAAATGCTGGAAATACTTTTTAAAAGACTGCATGGCGTGGCTTTTAAATCCATCCGTATTTTTTTCTAGTTTTGCAGTGTTTTCCTCGCCTTACAGTCCCGGAGATGTGCCAACAAATGCTAATTTGGCATTTCGGGGCGGTGAGGAGCAGAGCCGGGGGAGCGCAGCCCCTTGGGCAGCCGGCATTAAAACCGCGCTCCGCGAGGAAATGCATTTGCAGCAGCTCGCGCCCAAAATATCCAAAGGAAAGCCACTGGCAGTATCATTTTTCATCCGGCAGCACTGCCCTCTATGCTTCTGGCGGAAACCGCCTTGTGAGCAGCCCTGCCTGGGCCGCGTGCCGGGCCAGCGAGGGGCGACCGACGCTGGGGATGGGGGAGCGCTGGGGTGGGGGCGCGAGCATCCCCCGGCGCGCGGATTCTGGCGGGGAGCTGAAATCCCACACTAGCTGTGCCTAGCTAGGACTGGGCTGTTGAAGCAGATTGGGAAACAAACAAACAAACAAACAAAAAAAATATATATATATTTAAGATTAATATTTATTCAATATTCAAAATTCGTCCTTTAAGGTATTGTCGAGACCAACTTGAAATATTCTAATTTTTGAGTTTGAAAAGCTGCTGTTTTAAGTGTTACACTTTAAAACAGAGCGCCACGGGCAGCGGTGGGCAGAGGATGCTGCTGCGCTGCTACAAACGGCAGCGACAGCGCGTGCTGCACCCGCGGGGGTCAGACCAGTGAGACCCCCCCCAAGACCTCTCCAAACCCAACCCCAAAGCCACCCTGGACCCCAACGGGGACCAGTCTGGGTGCGCTGGGACAGCAGGGAGACGTGGCCGCCCCGCGCAGGCTGCCTACGCCGTGCCCACCGGGTTCGGGGGTGTTTCACCGCCTACGGAGACGGACCAGGAACCTGCGACACCGACTCCACGTCCTCGGCCACCCGTCAGCACTACGCTCCTCAGCTTCTGTTTCAAACAGTCTAAAACCCATTAAAAATCAATTCTCATCCGCTTGCAGGAATTAAACGAAGGAGGAGACGCCTTAAATCTTAATTGCAGGCATGAAGGTCCTCAAAAAACCCTAAAAATTATCAAAATACTCACGCATTTTGTGTAAGAAGTAAAATAATCTTCCTTATTAGAGGGAAAATCGGTTTAAATTCAAACGTTTAACTGATGAATGTATCAAAAGTTAACAAATAAATTGCACCTCAGCGATAAGTACGGAGGTTGCTTTTTTATTTGGTCGTTCAGCATCAGGCAATGGCAGGTTCGTAGGCTTTTTTCTTGCCATAATACGTTAGAAAGATCTTATCTTGAAGAAAACGTTAATGCCTTTGTGGGAATTTCACCGCGCAAAACCGCACATTCACCTTTCAAAGCAAAAGCTTAAAATGGATGTTTTCATTTTCATCTGCTGTCTCCTGTCTCATTCAAAAAGAAGAACTATTCAGCCACAAAACACTGAGATATTAACACCTTTGGTACTAATTTTACAAGCTCTCCTCAAGCCACCGGATTTCTTCAAACTGCACTCTCTCAAACCCCAGAAAAAACCACCTCCCATCCGTGGCAGTGGCAAACTAATGAGGTGAGCGGGATACGGAAAATGATTAAACGCAATTTAAATCCAGACTCAATGGTCTTTAAGAGCCAGCAGAAATAAACTGGAAAACTGAAAAACAAATAAATCTTGTTTTCTTCTTCACTTATATAAAAAACGGAGAATACTTCTTTACGTCTGTAAGAACGCAAGACAACGCCAGCTACTAGAAATGAGCTTTTTTTTGACCAATAATTGACTTTTTCACCCCTCTAAAGAGAAAACTTTGCGGAAACACAGTGTAAAACCCGTCGGTGAGCTGAATGACTGCGCTCTCCCGAGTCCGTGCTCTGGCAGGAGATGCCATCGGCACGCGGTGGCACCGAGCCCCGGCACTGGCAGGCGGCCCTGCGGCGCGGCCGTGTTCCCGCGGCGCGGCCGTGCCCTACGGGGAAGGATGTCCCGGCGCGGAGGCTGCGGCTGCCCCGCGAGCCGGGTGATGCCCCCGCGGCCGCGCGTACCTCGGCGTCGTACTCCCAGAGCTGGTTCCCCCTCATGTGGTGGCACTTCAGCATGGTGACGGGGCCGTTCAGCCTCGAGACGTCCAGGCACAGGTCGTCCGTGCGGATCTCTTTGTCAGCCGTGTAGGAAAACACCTGGAAACAGAAAACAATTGCAGTGACAAAGAGGAAAAGTCCTAACCCACCGCTGACGCGGAATATACAGAACTTTCACTCCAGAGGAGCAGAACTCCTTTCCTTCTCCAAACGCTGGGGTGCCGGTGCCTCGGATTTCACGAGAGTTTCATGCAAGTTTTTCCGCTAGCGAATGCCCGTTGTACGTAAGAGAAGGAATATCACGTGTAGGAAAAGGAATCGTATGGGACCAAGGCCAGGAATCGCCCCGGCGTACACTCTGGGGGAATCCTGCAGAAGCACGTAATCGCGGTCAGCGTCTTCAGGAGTAATTTCATGGACAGTTTAATACAATGGAAAAAACGAGCCCATCATTGGAAAAATCCAAACTTTCCTAAATTAAGTCTTCCTCCCGGTATCTCCCTCAGCTTTG